>NC_134173.1:67297050-67905050 GCF_964188355.1 Buteo buteo | reverse complement strand
TGAACAAAGCACAGAAGGTCACTGCAAACAATATATAAAAGGCGGCTGGCAATGCTTTTGAGAAGAATGGCAAAGAAACCACATTTGATGCTGTGTTCACCTGCTGTGGCTTAGGTTTCATGGAGTGGGCAGTGGGCTGCAAGCCCACAACAGTGCATGACACTCCCCACTCCCCCAGCATCTCTCATGGGCTGACATCAAGGTGCTTTGCTGCAGCGAGTGAATGTTATTGAAGACCATTTTCCACGAGGAAACGTCGTAGCCTCACCAAGGTTGCACAATGAGAGTCAAACCCAAATGGTTTCTCCCCAGAGTCCCAGTTAATGTGGGGAGGAAGAGCTGTAAACCGGCCTGCTACCAACCTCCAAAGCAGCATTTGAAGCCAGGACTACACTGCTAATCCAGTGCTTAATCCACCCCAGCAGTACAGTAGCAGGCAATTAGCATGTCTTTGTTGCGTGAACTCTCCTGTAATGTATGCAGGGCTGTCAAAACCACAGGTCTGCTGTGATCCTCTCAGTTCAGAGGAGGCATTAACCCTGGAATGGAGGGAGCAGGTGGAGGTGTTTTGGCAAAGCTGCTCTTCCCTCAAGATTTGGAGTGCATTGCTTCCTGAACAAGCCCAACCCTGTTTGCTCACTTAATTGTACAGCAACAGGTTCGTTTCCAGGTCTCGTTCTTGTCACCAGACTGCATAAGAGCTGCCAGGTTTCACATGCCAGGCATGACACCTGCATGCTTGACTCCTGTCTCTGTCTCTGGTACGTCAGGCAGTGACGGAGCGATGCTGCAGGTGACACCAACAGAGAGTGAATGACTGCGGTGCAAAAAAGCTGCCATGCATCACTGAAGACGTAAGTGGCACAGCCGAGCCACTGGGCAAATAGTGGCAACATACTGTGTGGCTCAGGATCATTCCTGCATGCTTGATTCACATTTCCTATTGCTAAGAAGCAGAACAGGCCATGCACTGGCAGCAGGGGTGGACAGTGTCTATCAGGAGCAGTTACAGAAAACAGGGTTGGGCGCTGGGGGCGAGGGGGTCCTGGTGGTTTGGCTCATCCTTGTGCAGCAGAGCCACTGCAAAGGGCACGTCCCTACGCACAGCCACTCCTGCCAGTGTGAAATGAGAAGCTCTGTACAGTGTCTGGGCAACTCTTTCAGCAACTACCTGTGAAGCCCTTTAAAAGGACCAGAGCTTTCCAAGTGAGCTGATCAGTTTAATACACCCTGAAATATTCACATATCTGAATACTCCATTCGGCTAAGCAGCTAGTCTGTGACTTGCTTCTGAGGACAGTATTTAGGAAACACTGTTGCAATAATAATGTATTTATTCCCATTTGCTGATTTGGCAATTTTGAGCCTCACCTGTATTAGTTTGCTCATTTCTTTTGCAAAAACACATGCAAGCTCACTTAATTCATTGTGGTCACATAACTCTGTGTTCTGCTGCTTTGTTTATTTGAGATTCACACAAGTACACACACTTGAGAGAGAAAATCACTCTGGCTGAGAGGCTTTATCTTGCCTATCTGTTCCTCAAATGGGTCCATTTGACTTGGAAAGGAAGAGGATAATTTGATTCTTAACAGAAAATGTCCTTCTTTGATCCAATGTTTCTGCAGAGTTACCCATTCCCCAATAGATCTTTTCTGTGTGATGTTTTCCTTTTGTTTTCCTTCATTCGTGTGTTATTTTACGATAACGCATTTGAGATAACCCACTCTTCTCTCAGGGAAACATCATCTCTAGCTCATTCACAGCCAGGCATAACTGTAAAACTCACAGCACTGCCTCCTGTACCATCCTGCAGCTTTAAATGATAAAACACTATCTGGCTGGTCTTGCATTTAAGCCAGCAGATGTTAGTATTACTATATTTCAAAGGACCCCAATCAATCCATTTCCTTCATTGTCCCACTCTTGCAAAAACCTAGACAGAGAAGCCTGAGGCTTTGTAGTTTTTGAAGTGCTCTAATCCGGACAGATCTTACCATTGCTGTCATAATTGATTAAGTTGTTGCCAGCATCTCCTGCATCTCCTGAGAGCTGTCATGGTTCACATTCATCAGGGCATGCTCCAAAGTTCACACACTTCCACAAGGCACAGCTCAGCGAGAGTCGGGCATCATTAGAATAATAATACTTTGCACTTGCATCTCGCCTTTCATCACAGGCTCCCAAGGCACTTCACAAATACTCAGAGTCCATTTCTGCTACCCATTGTCACACTCTTATACTGCACAGCAATCCTCTCCCCTTCCAAAAACATTCCATGGACCCATTTGCAGAGCAAGATACACCACAGACAAGTAAACACTGACCAAAACGGTGCCATGATGCTTTTGAGAGATAAATATTATTCCTGTTTTACACATGGAAAAACTTAATGGCTATGTTTGCACTGGTCTGCTAAGGGTGGCTGAAAGCTGCCACTGAGACCAGACTTGCCTGTCTCCCACACTGGGTGCCTGCAAGCATTTCCTCAGGCAGGATAAATGTATCCCCACGCAGGATTTTGTGAGCCCAAAACATAGGCTTTGTCATACAGGTTGCTTGTAGGCAGAGTGTGAAGGAGCCATGCGGATGAGAGGTGGATGCATTGGGGACCATACTGCATTTACAGGTGATTTGGAGCATCTTCTTTCAGTTCTCTGTGTGATTTACCAAAGAGGATGCAAGATGACTCAGTGTTGGAGCTAAGACAGAGCACAGCGTTCCTAAATTTCTGCTCAATGTCTAGCCACTACAACTTCCCATCTTTCACTAGCCCATGGATTGGCTGCAAAAAAGTACATATGAAATGTATTTTTACAAAAAAATAAAATTTTAATCTCCCACAATCCAAACAAATAGAAGGATACTCATCCAATTCATGGGCACGGGCACAGACACAGATGCAGTGGATACATGTTTTTTATAGATGTATTTAATGTATGTGCAAAGCTAGGAGAAAAAATCAGACACATGTTGATCTGGGCGCTCATTCTGTAAGAAAGGAGGCTTGTTGTGTGCATCTGCCACGTAGTTCTAAAATTGAATGTTTTCTTCAAAGGGAAGTGTGTATAGAAGGGGATATTTGCCTCCGTAAACAACTCGGGGGGTGGCTGTCCTTTATGCAGGCTGGAGGTCTGTGAGCAAGTGGCCAAGCAAGAACAAGGGAAGAGGCAACAGATGAAGATAAGGAGGCAGGAACAAGCCTCAGTTCGGCTGAGGGACTCGGTGTCTTTACTGGCTGCAGAAAAGCACAAAGAGAAGATTAAGCACAGGTCAACACTGAGCTGAGCCCTGTCCTGGAAGACTGAGAAGTTGCAATTTGCCATATCTCTACTGATTTCTTGGTTGCTTCTTAAGATGATGACTTTGCACCTCTACTTATCTGCTCTCTCCTTTTCTTCTGCCCAGACTTAAACAGAGAGAAGAGAGCAGGTTACTAAAATAAAATAAAACAACTCACTAAGGAAAGGGCAAGCTGACTTGGAAAACCAGGAGCCATCTCTACTCCTACCAGCTGGAGTTTCTCCCACTTCTACAGCCATTAAAGTTATGAAATGTTTGGATGTTTTACTAATTCCATTAAGAACCAGAAAGGCCGTTCCCACCATGACCAGAAAATGAAACAGCAGCAATCACACGGGAAAATGCTCAACTTTCCAGACTCAGCAGTTTTATTAGTGCAAATACCCTCCAGATAGACAGCCACACATTTGACTGCTTCCTTACACTGAACCCTAACTCAGCCTGCAGAGGCTAACCCGGTGTTACTAACCTTCTCCAGCTCATTTCACCAGTGAGAAGGAATGGCCCACTGATGAGGACTCTGACCTAGGATTCAGACATAGGGGTTTTTTTCTCTCTCTTTTGCGGACTGCCTGAGCGACTTTGGGCAACTTGTTAATTGTGTCTGTGTCCCAGTTCCCCAGCTGTGAAATGGAAATAATAGCACTTCCATGCTGCAAAATGGCATTAAGAAGGTTAATTTTGAGGCACCTGGTATATGATACTAATAAAAACCTTGGAACCAGCATTTCCCAGGCTCCATCTCTAGCTTGGGTCTAGTTATTCGCTCAGACTTCTCTAGCAGCAAGCAGCAAGCGCTACTGTGACAAGCATGGGGCTTTTTTTCTAGTGTTGTGTATGCTTTTTCCTTGATCACTCAGCTCCTGGAGTCATGTCATTCTGGATAATCTCGCTCTTCATTACAATAAAGCCTAAAGTTTCATAGTCAAAAGATTGCAGCGTAGGGGATGGCAAAGGAAAGAAATGAATGTCTAAAAGCATGAATGCAAAAGTGGAGCAACTGAAACAGCCCGACATTAGTTGTTTTAAAGTATCAAGATTTCTAAGCTGATAGAGGTTTTATTAAGGATTAAAAAAATGATTTGTAAGTGCAGATCTGACAATTCTGAGTTTTGTTCTTCCTGTTTTTTCCCCTTCAGGTGCTATTGCAGTACAGATCAGATCAGCACAATTCGCTCCAATTCACCAGTACAGGCACCTAAATTACAACCCCAGCACCACCTGAGTCTTTGAGAAAGTAAGACAGAGCTCAGAGCTGAGTTTTGAAGCCAGCTCACACTATGGCAATCTTGCTTGCTAGGCAGCAATGTGACAAGTGCATTAGCATTTAGCAAAGGTATATAAAGCCATGGTCCCTGCCTCGAGGAGCTTACAACATTGCAGTATAGACAGAGGGACTAGAACAGGAAGCCACATAAAAAGAAAAAGAATTAAGCAGACATGTTGGTTACGTATTCCTGCAACCACATCAAGCCTGGTCAAAGGGAGGAAACTATTGTGTCCTTGAATGCAATCCCCACTCATGAGTCCAGGTCCTGGCAGTCACGCGTGGGTTGGCACAGATGGGCACGGCTTCCCAGTGCCCTTTCCCAGGGCCAGCCCACCCTCTTGCACCGAGCTGCATGGTATGCAACAGATAGGCATGCATAAATTAGCTGTAAACCACACATGTAATTAAATTACTGGCTGGTTCAGCTAGCGAAAGCAGGCACGAGCTATGTACAATCTGCTAACATTTTCAAACCCTGTCATTAAAAATTCTTTGCTCCAGCCTGTGCCAAACCGAGTAAAGTCTGCGGGTCCCAGGGCCCTGGTGCTCCCCTCGCAAGCTGCCTGCTTCCTACAGCAGCCATATTCCTGGCACAGCTGCACAGACCCCAGCCCATCCCAGATCCCTGTACCCCAGAAGTGCCAAGACCCTCCTCCTAACTCTCCTACCCCAAGGCTGGGGTGAATTGTGTGTGGTCTCAGCCTGAAAGGAGGGACAGCTGTGTCTGGCCTGGGTCTCATCAGAGAGGGGCTGCCTGTTCTTCCTAGGAAGCTGGAAAATTCCCAGGCAATCACACAAAGGAAATAAAATCTTCTCGAGAGCCAAGGAAGAGAGTCAGACGTACAGGACCATGAAGGGATTTGCTCAAGGTCACACTGCAAGTCACTGCGGGAGCTGAACTGAGACACGAGGACCCCTGGTCCCCAGGCTGTACTGTGCTCTCTTCCCTTAGACCAACTCAGACCAAGGCAAATCAGGATAAGAAATTTATCAGACTAAGGAAACTTTCTCTAATATTAGGGATGCCAGCACCTCCAGATGATGATGCTGGTAGCAAGAACCTGTTCCTAAAGCTGTAGAGAAACTGATTTGTCCTTGATTGCTCTGTGGGGCTTAACTATAACTAAGATCACTCCAGCTTCTTCAGGTATCCCAGGTCCAAAATAACAAATTTCACAGTTTAAGGCACCTTGTGGAGGCACAAAGGGCAATATGACCTGACCATACTTAGCGGAAGCAGTCAGTATCTCTCAGATATTTAGCATTCCTCTGCAGACACCCATCAGGCTGCTGCGTGGAGTGCTGCACATCCTGCTCTCCCTCTGTATGGTTTATTGCTTTCTTAAAGAGAAAAAGTAAATGGGCCAGATCTGCAGCTGACGTAAATCAGCATCTCCCTCCTGAAGTCGATGAAGCTACACCAGCGGGCACTAGCTAACGATCTGGCCCAGCGAGTTTAGTGCCATGAGGTTATGAATCACTGTTATTATGTGGCGCTGCATGTAATTGCCTGATCCCTTCTCCCCATCTCCCCAAGGGGTCCAGAGCAGCCCTCCTCGTAATGCTGCCAGCAGCAGGGGGAGATGAGAGTGTAATGTTCAATCATCTTTTGCATGCTTTTCCAACAGTAAATCACAGCAGGGGAAGTGACCCCCTGCTAATTGGAAGTCATGTCCTGTGGGGTTCTCTTCTTCCCTTTTGCTCCAATGTATATATTTTTATTAAATACTGATAAATGGCACAAATGTGGAGAGGTGGTAGATTCTGAGCAGCTGCAGCTCTAATGAAGATTTCTCTCACGGATCTGTTTTTCTCTAGTTTCAAAAATGTTCAGTCATGTTTATGCTAGGTTTTAGCATAAGAGGCTAAACCTGATGGAGATTCCTTCAGCCAAACCTGGCTTAAATCAATGGAGCTGTTCCTGTGTTATAGGAGGATAATGTTTCTTTCGCTGCCATCTACCACAAGGTCTGAAATCCCTCCATGACTGCTTTGTGTTTCAGAAAGGGTGAAACCTAGATATGGTAACGCAGTAGACAGGAAGCATTTCTGTGTAGCTCATCAGCTAGCCAGTCTAGGTTTTCAAAGGGATTTAATCCGGGTGAAATTCAACCCTGTGGTCAACGAAGCACTTACATTCCTCCCGAAGCTCAGCAATAAGGCATAGGAACCGAGGGGTGAGATCGTCAGGCAGAGATTTCCCAGGGGGGATACGCAGGCTGTGACACCCCACTGGCACGGCGGGGTGATGGGTGCTCTCTCGTGTCACCCAGTCCTGACAGCACACCTCCCCTGTTTTGGAGCGGGGTCACCAGACCTTCTGGTGGTGTGTACCGTCCAGCGTGGAGCTGCTGCTTCAGGCCCTGTGCAGAGACACCGCTGCTCTCCCCGTGCTCCCTTCACCCATTAGCTCTGTGTCTCAGGCTTTTACAGCCGTGTAAGCCCGTGGGACACAAGTACCTGGCCAAGCTACTACACGACGTCCCCAGCTCTGGAAAGAGCACTGGCACTTAACCAAGCCTGACCTGCCAGGAACGTTACCACCAACCTCTTCCTCCACCCGGTGCCAACATATCAAACATGCTCTCATCCCATAAACCAACCCAGCCCTGTCTCACGCATGGAAGGATGATACTTGAGAAGCCTGTTACATCATGATGCTGTGAGACACGACTACACACCTTTGAAATGTACCCAGCACCTATTGCATCATGAGAGATGTACCAAGAATATGATTAGAGAAGGATAAAAGGTGTTTCTTTAATAAAGCATTAGCCAACATGTTTAATGAATGTATTTTAAATGCCAACTGCAGACAGAACAAGGTGTATTTCGACACACATTAGCTGATCAAGGGAAACCTCAGGAGGAAGTCTAAAGGGAACAAATGAACTTGGCAAACTGGAGAATCCAGCCCACAGAGAACTTAATGGGAATTAAGGCCCTAATTCAGCAAGGTATTTAAAGACAGATTTTTAAAGGTACTTAGTGAGTTAAACATTTAAATACCTTTAAAAATCGCATCCACCATCATGTAATGATCTCTAAGTCTGTGCTCAGATCCATCCCTGTTCATTTCAGCAAAGTAAGCACCACTAAAATGCTCTGCTGAATCATAGAATCAAAGAATCAGGACCTAAATCAAATTTAACAGGCTAATCCAGAAATTATCTAAATCCTATACAAGCTAGAAAAGGAAGATTTGTCCTCCCATTTTCAGGTTCTGGAACCTCTTGTGAAACCACTTTTCAATGTTTTATTAAATTCTGTGTGTTAGTTGTTACAAAAAAAAAAAAATCCATAGCTAAGTAATCATTTTGTACCAAATTCTGTCAGACCTTCTGAGAAGAGCAGAGGTTTGAATTTCAAACAGTGGAATCGATAATCAACCACCGTACAATAATTTGGAGATTTGCAACACAGAATTGTCCACACAACACATAGAAATGATGTTTTAGAAACAGCTTTTCTCCCATTTTATGTCAGATTGGGAATACGAGTCACAGTTGCCCCTGAACACTAACCCAGTGGGATTCTTAGAGGAGAAGGAAGTGAGAGGAAGCTGAGATACCACAGGGATGGGCACTGTGTAAGGGCACAAATCAAACCTAGTGAGTCCTATGCTCAGCGAGTGCCAGTGGCACAGAATTAGGGCAAATCAGAGATTTAAACATCTGTCTCAACTGGATGGGTAGAGAGTGAAGAAGTCCCTGCACTGGGAGTTCCCCACTCCAACTGGCTGCTCATAAGAAAAGTTTGCAAACACATTTTAAGAGGGAGCAGGAGGGATTGACAAGGTGAAGAAGAGACCCTTGACACTCTCTAGTTCTTTCACTTCTGCAGTGAAAGCAAAAGCGATCTTGGCCAGATCTTGAGAGAGTGAGAAGATCAGACACTGGTGATACTACTTTAAAGTGTCTCCAGAAGTGGCTGACACCACACACTGCAGTGAAAACCTGATAAGCATCAAGTACTCGACAAAGCTTCAAATATAAGAGCTCGAAGTGTAATACACTTCTTTTCACCCCGAGGAGTCCCTGCCCACATCTCCAAACCCTGAAGTATTCTGGCTGCTCGTCACACTGCACAAGCACCACGGCTTTGCCAGGTCCTGGATCCACTTTTGGGAGAAAGCTGCTGCAACAAAAAGGTGTGGTGGCATCCCGTCCCCCGTCACCTTGCTAGCCTCAGGGAGCAGCCAGCTCCACCGCTGCCCTGCCTCTCCCCCTTGTAGCCCCCACCCTGTCACAGGCAAGTGTTACCCTCAAAGTTGAGAGCGTTTTTTTTTTCAATAAGGGCAATACGGGAAATGTTTTGGTCTGTACTGCAAAAATAACCACTTTACAAAGAAGAGCCCCCTTATGCTTGTCAATAGCCCCGAAGTGCCACTCTCAGTATGCACAAGCATAAGAAATCGGACTACACATGACTTTTACTCACATTACTATGACGGGGAAGGTTTGGGGGATGGTAGGATTTTTGATGAAAATAGTACTGCTTTTGAAAAGGCATTTTAAACTACATTTTTATTTCCTAGGGCAAATTATCATACACTTTGGGCCCAACCTGGGCTACAAAGATCAAGTACAGCTATTTGATTAGATGTGTGAAAACATCATGTTCCTGAACAAAATTGTGCTGTTAAAACTAACCTGCACTGATGTGAATTATGCTGACAAAAACCACTCATCAGCTAGCAGAAGGGTTGCTGGTGTGATTCTGCTGCTGGTGGTTTCACAGTGAAGGAGAGTGGCTGATATTGGTGATACAACTGGTATTACAAAACATTTTCGGCTGAGGTGGGATCCTTGGCTCACTAAACAGCTGCAACACTGTAAAATACAGTTGAAATGTCATCACCTCTACACAAAATGTTCCTGGCCAGCAGCTCTGCTGGCAGAGTGCTTTGTGTGCTCACATATACAGCCTAATTCCCTTCAGGAAAAATTACCCACAGTCACTCCTGCGGTGGGTTGGAGTGTGGAGCAGGGGAAATTGGACATGGGATGCTCTGCTGCAGGATCAGTAATCTCCTGATGGGCAAGGCAACCTCTTCAGCCCACTCAGCTGCATCTGGAAGAAGGCAATTATTTGCAACTTCTTTGAGAACATAGCTTGGACCAGGAAAACTTCACTGTTGCTGTCTAGCCTTTCTCACCAGCCAAGCAAAATCAGGCAGGCATCACCTGAGTTTTTCATCATATATCTCAGCACATTCTGACCCACCATGACAAAGGTCTGGGGTGTGTTTGTGGCCTCATTCTGCATTCATATGGGGAGTTCTATGGAGGTAAATACACAAGCATAATTTTTAATCTAAATTTCACTGTACAGGCAGTGAAGTGTGAGGTTTGTGTCCACACTATTGCCCCCTCTCAACAGATTTCTTGTGGCTTAACTCCATTGTCCTGTGCAGTGGCAAGAAATCCGAGGTAGCCAAGACTGCAAGTGACCTAGGGAGTCACCATGTGTGCAGCATGATGTGGACTGCCTGCAGATAGTCCTTCTTCGTCTGGATCTGATTCTGCTGATTGCCCTTGCTCAAGAGCTGCAGGTGGCCATCCCTCAGCTCCACTGCTAATGTTGATTCTCCCTCCTCCAATTCAGGACCATCAGCAGGTCTGTTTCAAACCAAGTCCTTGGACTGTTTTGAGCAACCTGGCACAAACTAGACAGCATCTTTCCTATAGACCCCTCCACCAGCAGTCCTTGTTGAAGGCTGTCTTTGGCAGAGGGTTAATGACAAACAGGCAGAGGGTATTCATGAGTTAAACCAGATATTTGCAGCCAGCAGCTGCTGTAGCTGGAAGGATGCTGGCAGCTCACCTCTGTGCTTAGCAACAACATAGAAACTCTGTGGAAACTCATTAAAACAGTAGTTTGCCCTGGTCTTCACTTCAGTGATCAGCATCAGAGGTCCACCCTCTGGACTGCCTACTGGGATTTCTCCAAATGGGTATGAGTAAAATAGCAGTAGGAGCAGAAATATTAGTAGCTTACCTGCTCAAGAGTCCAGCGGTACAGTTACAATGGGCTAAGACCTAATAAAAATCTGGGGAAATCTCAAAATCTAGGGGAAAGAATTGCAATGTGCCATTTCAGAAGAGAAGTAGAAACCAAAAAAATTTCCTTAGGCCACAGAAATGGGGAAAAAAAGAGGAAACACTGAAATAAGCAAATGTTTGAATATTCCCCACTATCTATAGTGGCTTCTAGTGCTTCTTCATATGGAAATTCTATGATCTTTGAAGGTCTGACCAAATCCAGACTTTCAGAGTTGGAGAACAGGGAGAACAGCAGCTGTTGACTTCTGAGAGCCTGGAAATGTCAGTACCCCAGCATAATCTGAGAGGGTCAGATTTTCCAAACTCCCAAGAGCATAGTGGTGGGACGAGCAGTAGCTCCACGACCTGGTGGCACACCAGCTCCATTTCACTACATCTGTGGTGGCATAGTGTCAAAGACTATATAAGCTCTAGAAACCCCAGCCCTTTGGACTTTCTGCATGAGGTATGTGTCTAGGACTGTATTTTCTAGAAGCCTGGTCTCCCCACTATCATTCAGCAAGCAGAGAAGAGACTACACAGGTTTTGACAGAATTCTCTTTGGTCAAAGCCTGTGAAGTGAATATCTAACTGCAGCTGACCATTTTTCCTGTGTTTCTTCCTGAGGAGCTTGTGAAGACCTGGAGGAAGTAAGGAGTCCCCCCATTGTAAGCTTCTATGCACTTTGACTTGATGAGTCCAAAGGAAAACCCAGACTCAAGTGCTGGGAATACCAGGGTCAAACCCTGCCTCCACCATTGACTTTCTCTGTGGCCTTGGGCAGATAATACCACTGCCTTGCCTAAGTCTCTACAAAACATGAGGATGTCTGAGTTACCATTTTTAAAGAATTTGGGTGATATAAAGTACCATGTAAAGAGTTACTCCCATAAGTTAAGCTTTGCAGAGCTGGGCTTGTAGGTAATTGATTGCTGACAACTTTATTTTTTAAGTGGGTTTCCTGTGTATATTTTCCCACAGAAATATTTTTTGGGTGGCTGTGTGTAGCTCAAAATTCTCAGGTATGATTTCATGTGTTGGGCAGAAAGTAAGAGTAGGTTGCACGTGTCCTACAAATCTTAAAAAAAACTTTACAACTGCCCATTGACACAGTGTATGAAATTGCATATACTAGAGTGGGCATTTCTCCTGGTTTTCTGTTGAGAAAGTGGGAGGAAAATACCTTTTGTTCTCTGGTGAGGGTTTAATTTATGTGCAAATGTTCTTTGGGCTTCCTGTGAATGGGAAACCAAACATGGTGAGGGGAAAAAAAGAAAAAAACCCAACAACACCCAAAAACACACACCCCAGGCACATAAAAGAAACATGAACTTTGATTTTTATCAAAGCCTCTCACATTTCTTGTGCTTTTCAGCAGCACGTATTTGATGAAATAACTCAACAAATGGGAATGAAGGGCAAATTAAATAAAGCAAGCAGTTCACAAAAATGTATTGCAACTGGAACAGGTCTGCAGGAAGGATTAAGAAACAGAGTCACTAGTATGGGCCTAAAGGTTTATAGGTACCTACTAATTTCAGTTCATTAAGAGGAGATGCCTGAAAAGGCCTTCACTTCCAGAAAGCAGTAAATTGTAAAGGACTTCTGGAAGATGAGCCACTTTCAAAGGTAGACATGCAGGAGAGCAAAAGGTAAATTAAAGCCCATGAGAATTAGTTACGTAAATAATTTTGAGGACCTAAGTACTATTTGCTCCAGGTCTCGGTGTCCCAATACTTTCTGGGACAAAACTTAGACCTGCTTCCCACAGAAAAAGCTTCTGGAAGTACAACCAGGGGGCTCTGAATATAGCATGACACTCCAGCCGCTGGAACAGGTATCTGGGAGTAGACGGATGTCCTCTTCAATACCAAGACCTTTTAAAAAACAATCCAAGCTGTGCAGCAGTGAATAAGAATTCCTAGTTAATGAATCTCAGCAGATATTTGTTATCTTTTCAGCCACTTGAGTTAATGATTTATTTTCCAGATGATGGCTTTAACAGCTATGAATTGCATTTTTTTTTATGAAGTTCTCATGCAGCCTGAGCATGTGTTTCACTTGCTTTCAAAATGAATAAAGAAGGTAAGAAATAAGTCTTTTTAAACTTTCTATGTTTAAAATCCTTAGCAGCCCTAGGACACTTTTTTCTCACCAATCCTCGTCTTGGTTGAAGGCCACCTAATATCTATATATTCGTATGCATCAGAGCTGTATGTGTCAAGCATTTACTACACTAACATTGACTAAAGGTAGTGGAAAGGCTGGCCATGGCCCCATATCGGGCCTTCCTCTTTGTGAGCAACAACCTTGGAGTCCAGACAGTGGTAGGAGTAATTTGTGTGTAGGTTTCAAGATTTTAGATCTCATTTCTTCCTCTAGCACACCCTCCTTAACACTGCAGTTGCAAAGGGGGCAGTCTGTCCTGCAGCTTCTACCTCGGATGTGTATGAGAAACAGAGCATGTTTCATTCCCTTAATTCAGTATTTCAGCATCATTTCTAGGGGTTTGGTCCTTTGGGGCATCCTTTGTGTCTTGTATCCTGTGGCAGGTACAATCAAGCAGCAAATTTGGGAGATAAGGATGATAAAAAAGTTAAATACACAGAGACGTAACATCACATTACACTTATCCCAATGTCACAGCAGGCAGCCACCAAAAGAAGATGCCTGGGTCTAGCCCGTTCCCACCCCCAGCCACCCCTCGCATCAGATCTAACAATCACCTTGAAGAAACAGGTCTGTTTGCTAAACCAGCAGAAAACAAATCTTTTTTTTTCTTGTGTGTGGTTAGTTTCCATGTCAACTCACCACATATTCGCATGATCTGCAGACGCTATGTGAGGGAGGGGCAGGAATATGTAAGTGGGGGCAGAGAGGGGAAAGTAGGTTACATCAGATTAAATTGAACATAAAACTACACCCCAAATCCCCAGTGGCACATCTAAATCTACCAATGCAGTCATCAGAAGTCTGAATGGGATGTTGAATTACATGAGAATCCATGAAGGCTTTTCACCATATAGAGTTTATCTGAAAGTTTCAGATTCTGTATTGGACATCAGAGAATTAAGGCTGTAAGCACAAGAGTGAAATTATTTTTTAATGGTTTATTTTAATATAACAAAGTTAATTTAATTCCAAGAATAATAGTAATCAAGCTGCAGTGTATTAATATTTAAAGACTGAAATGGTGTTAAAAGGGAGAGTAAGGATCTTTTATCATCAATAGTCCTTGTAAGTTATCCTTATCATTAGGATATTTTTTCATTAAACTTGTAAAGTTAATGTTTGACAACTCGATGATACCGCAATAAAGTAAGTACTATTTTTACCAGCTACATGAAATGTGCCAAAAGTTACATAGGGTACCTAGCCTATAGGTGTAGTTTATACAGCACATATAATTTGGATGATTTAGGGATTTTAAAGAAAATTAATATTTGTGTTTCTGTTAGAGGAAAAGGTTAAAAAAAAATCTCTAAAAACAGTTATTAGAGATCTCGCTTTTCATTGTATGATAACAAACTGTAAAAATCTCCATGTTTGAAGGTTACAATGAAGAGTAATGAAGGTTGTTTATTTTGTCACTTGTCTTTTGTGCTAGATAATCAAACAACACCTCTATAATCATCTGAAGACTTTTCATACAATTGCAGAAAGCTGAACCTTACTAAAGAATGTGCATTTAAATGGCCTAGATTTGTCTCCATCTTTATTAACAATATTCAATATAAAGTAGAACTTGGTAAGTATTTTAGTAATATATACAGCATTACTGATAACTTTGCTGGAATATAAGGTCCAGTCATCATATGCATTTTCAAAAAGGATTTTGATAAATGTCAGTTGAGAAAATAGCTAAGAGGATAATGTGCTTTATCAGCTAGATCTGTCAGAAACATGGTTGTAGCACACACAGAGAGTTTGAACTAATTTTAGCAATTAGTTCAGGTATTGATGTTGAAGCTTATGCTGAAACATCGAATTCCTGCCTGTGCCTGTGCTAGCCCTATTAAAGACAGCTTGAGTGTCTCTGCAGATACCCGCAGCTGCACTCTAGACTAAGCCAGAATGAGTTTTGCAGCTAAGGTCAGGAAGAGATCCAGAAACATGACTTCAGCTCAACAGTAAACTCTGCAAACTTTAAATTCAATGGGGTGGGAGCAAAACTGTAAAATTAAAGATGTTCTTCGCAGAATCATGGCCCATAAGGTGAACTAGCACTATCAAATGCTCTGCAGACAACCAGCAGTCCATCAATATTTTGGGAACTGACCCCTTGAGGATCTGCCTGCATTCGCAGCTCCATGGCCAAAGAACGTTCCAGTCGTAATAAATTTTTTGAGTTTTGCGTCTCCTAGAAGGGAATCATATTGCCCCAAATGTTCATGTTGCAAAACTACTTGCCCTTTCCCAGACACTCACGCTGATGTGAGACATAAGCTCACCATGCTTATGCCATTAGTCAGATGGGACCTTGATGTCTGAACCAAGTGTTCCCTTATTGAAAACTGGGACACTCTTGCTGAATCTGATAGATAAAATATTTATGAAAGGTGCGAGGAGCTCATTCGTTAAGATATGACTGGTGTTAGCAGAGTGTCTCTGACTGACATGAGTAATTAATTAAAAATACACTGAACTGCCTCACAGAGACAGAATACAGATTTGAGGGGGGAGGTCCAGGCTAAACTCATGTTTCTCCTACCAGCAGATGGTACTGGAATCCTGTTGCTGGAGGACCACATTCCCTCCCCACTAATTCTCACCTTTGTGGCTCTTGCTCTGAAAAACACAGCATTGCCATGGTATGAAAAAAAAAGAAGCATTTGTCCTTTGGCAATAGACTCGTTACAAAGTGCTGATTCAGCAGAGCAGGAGAAGAAACAGAGGACCTGACTACTGCTACACAGTACTCCCTCCTGGTTTTCTAGTAAAAGTTTGACATTGGAAACCAGTTCCTACATAGAGTAGTTGTTTCATTTAGCAAAATTACACCTGTGAAAAAGACAAAACATTTATCAAAGCTTCTAAAAGTTAAGCAATTCCAGTGAGGATGAAAAACTGTCTGTAAGCCATGTATTTGCTGGGAAAAAAAGTCTGTTGTGTTTAGAACAAGGATGAGGTCCATGGCTATCCTTCATGTCACAGTTGCATCTGCAGGCCTTAAGAGCATTATAACCTTGATTCAATAAGTGTACCGAAGGAATGGAGAGATGAACAGATTTGACTGGGGGAAATGAGAATTTGGCAGCAGTTGTGACATGTCAATGAAGTCTACACAAGAGACCTGTGTAGCAGCACAATTCTTTTTACTAGCTCCATGTTCTACAACAACATGAACACCCTTCTCCTGCCCCAGCCTTCCCTTTTGACAAAGCTTCTTTCACCGGGGCAAACAAAAGCACACTTTGAAACCTGCCAACTGCCCCTCCAGTGGGAGGAGGTACGGCTGTATCCAGTCCAAAAATCCTGTCTACATTATAGGGATCTTTCGGTGTGAATCTCAGGAAGTATTTACAATCTTGACTGCTTATAGGCGTAACTCCCACCAAGTTCTGAGGATGTGGGCCTATGGGCTTTAGCTTATCGACATGTAAAGCAGAAATTCCTCACTTGAGCACTACGAGTTGTTCCTTGGTGTGATATTATTAATTATGTAGCACCAAGAACTCACTGGGACATTTTCAGGCAACATCTATCCCAATAAATTAAATAATGCCGGGCAAGGGAGCTTGATCATCACCACTGTTAATGGTCCCCAGCACAGTTTGGGTCTGTGCCAGGTAGCAATCTCTGAAAAAAATCCCCAGGCACAATTTAGAAGCTTGCATGGACCAAAGACCATTCCCAACATGTGGTTTGGATGCAGACAATCCATCTAGTATGATAAAACAGATTAGCTGTAGGAGATGGGCACTTGGGCCCAGTGTCAGAGAATGGCCCTGGGTACAATTACTTGCCTGGACATATATTCAAGCCATGCATGAGGGAAGAACAAGGCAATTTGTTAGTGTTTTAAAACCGTATTTATCATCGTCATAGTCAGACACATAAATAAATGCACAGGATGTTGCTATCATTAAGTATCCCGATGCCAAGTCCCTGTGACTATGTCTGTACTAAGTAAAAAAAGCCAGAGCCTGTCCCTGGATGGGATGGCTGATGCCCAGACAGCTAGACTGCCCCTTCACTCCTTGGTCAGGCTGCCAGCTGCTGAGCCATCCGCCCAGGCTGTCCCCAAACCATGCCAGAAAACTGTCCAGGAGAGCTATCCGTGGACAATGGTGTGACTGAGCTTTACCCCATGCCCTGACCCTTCATGTTGGCAGCTTATATGTCGCTTTGTACTCTGCAGCCTGCTGCAAATATAGACAGTACAGCAGGATGAACACTCGGACTGAATACCTGTCGCATAGCTGTCGTGGTTTAACCCCAGCCAGCAACTAAGCACCACGCAGCCGCTCACACACTCCCCCGCCTCAGCTAGAGGAGGAGAGAGAAAATATAACAAAAGGCTCGTGGGTCGAGATAAGGACAGGAGAGATCACTCACCAATTACCGTCATGGGCAAAACAGACTCAGCTTGGGGAAAATTAACTTAATTGCCAATCAGACCAGAGTAGGGTAATGAAAAATAAAACCAAACCTTAAAGCACCTTCTCTCCACCCCTCCCTTCTTCCCAGGCACAGCTTCACTCCCAAATTCTCTACCTACCCCCCACCAGCGGTGCTGGGGGACAGGGAATGGGGGTTGGGGTCAGTTCCTCACACGTTGTCTCTGCCGCTCCTTCCTCCTCAGGGGGAGGACTCCTCACTCTTCCCCTGCTCCAGCGTGGGGTCTCTCCCATGGGAGACAGTTCTCCACGAACTTCTCCAACGAAAGTCTTTCCCACAGGGTGGAGTTCTTCACAAACTGCTCCAGCGTGAATCCCTCCCATGGGCTGCAGTCCTTCAGGCACAGACTGCTCCAGCGTGAGTCCCCCGCGGGGCCACAAGTCCTGCCAGAAAACCTGCTCCGTGGGCTCCTCTCTCCACAGATCCACAGGTCCTGCCAGGAGGCTGCTCCAAGCGCAGGGTTTCCCCAGGGTCACAGCCTCCTTCAGGTACCCACCTGCTCCGGCGTGGGGTCCTCCCCGGGCTGCAGGTGGAGATCTGCTCCACCGTGGACCTCCATGGACTGCAGGGGGACAGCCTGCCTCACCAGGGTCTTCACCATGGGCTGCAGGGGAATCTCTGCTCCAGTGCCTGGAGCATCTCCTCCTCCTCCTCCTTCTGCACTGACCTGGGGGTCTGCAGGGTTGTTTCTCTTACATGTTCTCACTCCGTTCTCCAGCTGCTGTTTCTGTGCCACAGCAACTTTTTTTTCCCCTTTCTTAAATACGTTATCCCAAAGGTGCTACCACCATCGCTGATGCGCTCAGCCTTGGTCAGCAGCAGGTCCATCTTGGAGCCGGCTGGCATTGGTTCTGTTGGACATAGGTAAGCTTCTAGCAGCTTCTCACAGAAGCCACCCCTGCAGCCCCCCGCTACCGAAACCTTGCCACACAAACCCAATACAATAGTATACTTTCTTCCCTATTTTCTTTACGCTCAGGCCATGGCATCAGTTCAGTGATGTGCCGTGAGGTCCTCACATCTCCACCTCATCACGAAACTCCTCAGCCAGTGAATGATGCAGGTGGAAACAGTCTGGGGCTCCAAAAGAAAAATCTCTTCTGTGGGAAGCAGGAGGCAGAGGTCCCCAGCCATGGACTGGTTTTGTGTTGATTCAGCACTACGAAAACTATTTCTGTCCTCATTCAGGAGATGCAGAAATTTTTTTAACATCTTTAGATGTGGAGCTGGAAAGTAGGTCAGGTAGAATAAGTGTGACAAGACAGGCCACTCACAGGGAGGTGGAAAGTTCAGCTATTATAAGTACAGTTGTGACAAGTTTAGATTTGGCATTCGCTGATCAGGATCTCTCAAACATCTAATAACTTCAACCTTCTCCTGAAAGGACAGTGTGCCTGTGTCTGTCCTTAAAACATTTTGTAGAATTAACGGTAGAAAATAAAGGATTTATTATAGGGGCTGAATATTCCATTAAATAAGCAATTCCAAGGTACGTAGGACAGCATAATACAGTAGTTTCACAAATTACACTTAACATTACATAGTCAGTTTTAGAGCACTTCATTTTTAACTACAGTGTGTAAATGAGAAAGATCTGATTAACAATAAAGCTAACAACCGTTTGACATGATCCATGCCTATAAAGACATATTAATGTAATGTAATGAAAAATTTTCAAATCATAACATTATTTATTATGTACGAACTGCTTAAATTTAGTCTTGTACAGAAATGAGCAATACTGGTGTTATTTGTTATTTTACATATAATATAGCCCCCAGCTTTCAGAGAGATCTCAATAAAAAAATTAATTATAATAAATCCATAATTTTAAAAATGGTTTCTTAATATTCGTACCAGTAAAGCTGGAAATCTTGTATAATCTATAATATAAGTATATCTACAAAAGCCAATAAAACCTCCGAATTCCAACCAAAGCAGTTATAAGCCTGACGACTTACAAGCTAACGGATGTTAACATAGAGCTCATATACTTCTGCAGTCTGCCTTCGTATCAGACCCATCACACATGCACAGAGCCACACGCATCCAGCTCAACTACTGCTCATCTTATCGATCAACTCTGACAAGGCAGACCCAGTCTGATGTTCCTGTTGCCTTACAGAAGCTGGTAGCACCATTGCTATCAAGACTGACAACAGGAGGAAGGTTGATTCAGCAGGACGCAAACACAGGATTTTGGAGATGTCAGTTCTACTCTGCCCTGGGTCACAGGTTCTGTATCTATAAGGACCCCAGAATGATTATTGTTCCTCTTCCCACTGGGGTGTGTGAGGAGGAACAAGTGATGCTCCACGGTGCTCAGGTACACCGGTGATGAGAGTCACACAAGCACCCCCAGTGATCCCGTACTTTCGGTTGTCACCACCACAAGTCCCCATTCAACATTTACACACTTAATATTTTCCCCAATGCTAACTAGAGTGTTCGTCTATGAGATATGGGTGGCTTCAAAGGAATCCAAGAATCCACTTGAAATGCAGTAATTTGCATAGTTTATGTACTAAAAGTGTACCAACTCCTGGCAATATTTTTTTCTCTTTCCCAAAAATGCCAAAAGCCTGGTGTATTTAAAGAATAACCACACCACATGCTTAGAGATTTTTCTTCCTAAACATGTGGGCTCCCTGCTAGTGCCTCCATACCATAAAAAACCCTTCTCTGCCATCCTACTGCTAGCTCCAGCTTACCCACCGCTACTTGCTTCCCTGAACCACAAAGGCATCCTAGGACCAGCAGCACTTTGTTTTGGTCGTGCCCAAGCCAGGCTAAGCTTCAGAGATCAAAACAAACTTTCAATCTCACTTACACATCTACAGGCAGCTTGCTGTGATGCTCAGAGTTGTGAGACTCTCTTGGGAATAGACTTCTGGTACAAATTTCCCCACATCTGCACTGCTTACACAGGAAACGTAGAATTATGATAAATTGTGTAGTTGATAAAATTACCAAGGGTTTTTAGAATTATTTGGGCATTGCTTTGCAGGGTTTTGGACCTAGGAAAGTCATTGATAGCTGAGTAAAGTGGGTATAAAATACTTTTCAAAGTAGAAAGGCTATGTTTTACACTCTGCAATCACTCTGCTGTACTTCATATTCTTCATATTTTGTAGTGTACATTAATAATAATAATCAGATATTCTGAGTTACCCTTCACAAGGAAAATATGACATATATCTCCTACAGCCATGAAAGCTTTTGTGAGATACTGTAACTTTTGGAGTTTCCTAGCTTTTCAATGCTTCATCTCACATGCGTCAGACTGTGCAAATGCTGGGGGATTTTAAGGGTGACAGGAGGTGAGGGGGTTCTCATTTTGTTTTGGCCTCTTCTTTTGAGGTGGGGATTTGTTAATTCTTGTTTTGCATACAATTTCATAAGTATTTTTAAGCACAAAATAAGGAAACAAGAAAATCTGGTGCAGTGTCTAAATTTTGCCTTTTCTCACACTTTTCAAAATCTTTATTCCGTACAAACTCTGTGGGTAAGTTTCTCCCTGTGGGTTGCCTCAGCTCTCACCTGGCATCCTTCATACATGGAGAGTTTTACCTGCCTTTAAAACCATTTGTATCTCACATCCTGTAATCTTATTTGATTTTCCCAGAGTTTGGTTCCTCTTTGAAATGATCAGCATAGCCATAAGTCATGCACACAAGTCACCACACACATAATATGGGTTCAGCGGGGCTTTCATATGAAATACTGGGAAAATCTCGCATGATATATATGTGCATCAGGCACTAATTCAGTGGGGCATCACATGCACAGGCCCGTGTTTATCCATGTAAGCATGTGTTTAATCACCATGTAATATCTCGTCCTTTCCCAGCAAAATGGAAATGCTTCCTCTTTCTGTGCACTGTCACATAATTACCTTTCGGTCACCCATCATTTCTTCATATTCAAATGGGCCACGCTTGTACAAGAGCAAAACCAAAACTGTCAGGCCAAAGCGAAGGTCCATAAAAAGATCTCACAGATGTCAAGGGTGTTCGTGGCTAGTTCCTGGCTCACACCATTTGGTATCTAATGGTTGGAGTGATTTTAAAAAGAGCCTGCCATTCCTCACCACATCCACAGTATGAGAAGAACAACAGTGCAGAGACACCTGAACTGTTTACCGCAGCATTTACTTACTTGTAGATAAAATCAGTTCCCAAGACATGTTAGGTTTGATATAGAAGACATCTGCAACCAGATCCAGAGGCATTAAGGCATTTATGTTTAATCCATTCCTGGACTGCTGGGGCCACCACAGAGTTGTACCACACCGAGTAGATATGCTGGCTTGATCTTTACACCCTCCTTTCTCAAGGGCAAACACATCCAGAGCTGTATGACCATGGCTTACCAAAGTCAGTTTACTACTGGTGGGATGTGAACTATTTTGACGCGCACTGCAGCGTGGCCCAGAACAAGACGCCGCCACTGGCGGTATCATGAGCACCTGGCAGCAGAAGTTTGGAAACCTCTGGCTTACAAATACTGACATTAAGCTCATCTTCTGGTCAAGATCATCTCCCACCCCAGGAAATTTGATGCCCAGAGAGGGATGTCCTAGCTGCATGCTCACGAACAGAGAGTGCCTTTCTGAAGGATGTCTCAATAGGGTCTTCTCTTGGGCAGCTGTTCGCATCTCTTCTGTCAAGCAAGGGTGTGGGTTGTTGGGGTTTTTTTTGTTTGGGCCACTGACAGCATGTGATTTCATTAGACATGTGAGTAAAATGGTGAGTTTTGTGTCTTTCTCCTGTGAACTCCCCTCCCACTTACCCCATTGCTTCCGAGAAAGAGAAGCTGAAAATGGCTGCTCAAGATTTTCCTTTCTGTCGAACTGAAAATGAGAGAAAAGCTAAGACTTTCTGAGCGCAGCTGTACTTTCCCAATCAATAAAAGCTGATCGAGAGCCCGAAATGCTCTGCACACAGCTACAGCCCTGCATTTCCTGTCACTGCCTGAGGTGAAACCTTCCATTGCCTGCTGCGATGATTCATTTCCAAAACTTCAGTTAAGTTATCACAACGGCAGGTGACCTCTGATTTTCACCCATGTCTTTTCCCCACCCTTGCTTTCTTTTATTCTTTTTCAATTAAAATGTGACTCACTGTGATGGAGTTTTGTCAGAGTCCATCAACCTCGATCCTCTTCCTCCCCAAACCCTGCTCCTAATACATCTGTCACAATTTTTTATTTTAAGCCTTGGTATTTGGTGCTGTCATTTCATTGGATATGTCTGCAGCTTCCAGAAACTGCGTTCAGAAGGGCTCTATTGTGCCAGGTGCTGTACAAACATAATGAGACCTTCCCCCAGGAGCTACATTTTAAAAAGGTCTTTCAATCCTTTAATGATACTCCGTTTCTGTCTTTTTTCTTCTGTTTCTCTTGCTGGTGCTTGCATGAAAGCATTAGCTTGGCTGCAAACTTGCCTTTTGCTGCCATCGCAGCAAACTGGATTGTCTTACTGGAGCCAGCAGAACTACTCCGGATTTATACTTTGGGTAACTAACAGCAGGACGTCCTCCCCTCTTTCACTAATTAAAAATTAGTCATGATGAAATGCTGTGATAGGTGCAATAGAAAAATCTTATGAGGTTAGAGATCCAATAAACCTTCCTCCTTTTTTTGATTCTGTGTGATACTACCTGCTTTAAGAGACTTTAATTGCTAATTAGCTATGCTGTGCATTTGTTTTGCTATTTTCGTCCCTGCTTTCTGCTGGGATTTCTGCATCTGTTGGGGAGCAAACCTTGGAAGAAAGCCAAAAAAACGCAGTAAGAGGTGTCAGCGATGCTCTTTTCAAGTCAGAACTGGACCACTGACACCATTTGACGGTAGTTACCCCACTGTGATACTGCCTTGGACCACATCCCGGGAATGTGACACCGCATATGCTCATCAGAGCTCAGAAGTCCTAACAATGAACCGCAGCACATTAAGCAAAATTCAACAGGCTAAGTGAATTTTTTTTTTTTTTTTTTTTAAAAAAGCATTTGCTTATAAATTACCCTATCTGATTAAGAGACTACCAGGATCCCTTAACTTGAGAACCCTTGGGTGAAATTCTCATAAGCAAAAGCCTCCCACTTTCCCTATCAAACATGATCGTCACTTCAAGAGATAATAGGCAACAACCTGGCCTACAGGCAGCCACATAATGGTGATGGAGCTAATTGATGCAGATGGCTCTAGGGTGTTTTGCAGAGGATCTTCCAAGGATCTTCACTGTCCTCACCATCCACACTGCAGCGCAGCTTTGTTAAAGAAATAGGTTACCTTCACAAGACCTTCCCTAAGAAGGAGGGTCTAACCAAGGATGAGAAGTCAGCACCAAACTCAGTACTCAATATTTGAAAGCTGAAGGTAGGTGGCATTATTGTTAGTCTCTTAAACATTGCAGTCAAGCTCTAATAATAGGTTTTCCCACATAAAAGGGTAAATGATCCTGTGTGTCAGAGGTTACGTCTTCACTTCAAAATTAACTCAGGTGACGCTGTTGTCTCTTCCTCCTTCTGGTTCATAGAGAAAACCCAAATCCGGGGGTGTGTTTTCCATTCAGAGCAGGATTACCAGTTGAAGCTCAGGATCTGTTTTCACAAGGGCTGGCACCCTCAGTGCTGAAGATGCAATTGCAGCATTTGAACGCTGAGTGTCCCAGCGTTTTCCCACACCTCTCTCTGCCCAGAAAATCACTCCAATGTACATACACTCCCATGGGGAGGGTATGTCTACACCATCATCTCATTCCCCACCTCACCCCTGGTATTGATTCACTGATCCTCCGTATTGCATAAATGTTAATTCACTCCCATGCTATTTTTGGAAAGTACTAGGTAGTCCTTTGAAAGAAAAATCAAAGTGTTTTGTCTTAGATATTCTACTCTGGGAACATCTCCCAGCAGGCACTATGGACAAGAATGCACCAGGCTTGTTTTCTTCTGCTCTGCAGAGTCCTCCAGCATCTTCTCTGCAGGCTTTGCAAACTCAAGCACTCCAGTCTTGTCATGTCATACATACAAGACCAAAAAGTCGAATCTCAGTTTCATTCCATGAAAACACCAAGCACCAGGACTGGAGCACAGCTCACACTTTGAACTGAAAAGAATGGACCCCAAATGACGGCTATGTCTTAGGGGACGAAGGACCTGCAGGAGACATAGGGCCAAGTATGGTAAGGAAAGGACAGAGCTACCCTGCTGTTAAGGAGGCCAGCCTGTCTAGTGTGGATGCAACCATTAGTGGATGCATTCATCAGGATAGAGGTAGCCAGAGCAACACCATTTAATGCAATAAAAAGAATTATGGGATATTACTTTGATGGGTTCAGAGATGCACATGGGTGCACGCCAACCCCTTTGTGGAAATAATGAGTATGGAATATGGCCACTGTTTGCTAACTTGAGTTTAGGCCCACATGGAATTCAATGACATTTTTGCAACAATGATCTTCCTGTGTGATTGACAATGGTCATTTTAAAGGATTCAGTGGCCCCTAGATTGGAACTTTGTCATGAGTAAGAATATGACAGATTCCGTAGATGACAATTTTGCTGAGGGGAAAGGCCATTGGTACCCCCTCATTTTCCTGGTGCATTATATAGACCATCAACTTTGCAGACAGCAGAAGCCAGGGAGGTCTATTACATGGATAATCGACCCTAGTCTTTGTTTGAATGTGGATTTCTTTCCATGATGCTCTTATATTCAAGAAGGAGTATATGCATCGTGGCTCAATTAACATTACAAGACTAACCTTAATTGGCAACCTCCTACCTGCTGTGAAAACACAAACAGTAACAGTTGTCAATCTGCCCTATGAAAAATTACCTACCTGCTAGCCTGTGTCAGACAGCATGCCAAAACTGGCTTACATACCCAGGAGCTCCCTAGCTGGTGCTGAGAACCTGATTCAAGAAGAACCATGAGATCCAAATCTGGGGAAAATATGATTAGGTGGCTGTGGGTCATGACAGAGGGCAAATGCTCTGCCCCAAGCTAAGACGAAGAGGCTGTAGTCACTGTGCTAGCTTAAGAGTGCAGAGTAGTCTTGTGTATGTCTACAGAGGTGTGAAGGAGTGGAAGATCCTCTCCATGCTCACCCCAGCTGAGAATTATGTAGGCAAAAGGTGTGCACCTTCAGTGCAAGACAATTATGGTAGCTGCACCATTTCTGAGGGCTTTCTACAGTCCAGATTTTGCCTGTGGACACACTGGAGGGGTAAGGTGGGAAAGTTTCTCAAGATTAGAGAAAAAGAACTCACCGTACTTGTATCTTCTTTATATAAAACCCTTAGCTTTGCACATTGGGCTTGGATGTCTCAGAAGGACAAACATTTGCATGTGATTTCTTCTGATTTTTACTTCCAGAAAAGCCAAAAATAGTATAAGAATATCAAGAATGACCTCTTTACTTCTGCTTTGGGTTCCCTGTAGAAAGAGGAAGTACAAACCTCCCAATACGCTCAGTTCAACATCAGTTTTTCTGGGTATTTTTGTCAAATCAGTTTCTCCAACTTTAACTGTGGAGAAGCTACAAACCCTGGAATGAAACAGCAGAGATGGCAGAAGTGTTGGGTGGAAGAGGAATAATCCAACTATCCTACCATCATGCAGAGGGAGCATGATATTGGTGGAAGACTTGAGACTTTCTTGTACTGTGGAGTCACTACATCACACTAATGCACAGACCTATTTACTGCACAGTGTGAAATTCTGGAGACAGAAGGAGAGATGAAAGATTTCTTTCCTAAGCCTGCCCAGAGCCCTGTTCAATAGCAAAATGTTGACAGTTTTTAGATCTATGCAATCATCTCGTTGAAGTAAAAGTTCTCCCAGACCACTTCAAGCGATTTGGAACACAGTAACGCTGTAATTGGCAGCTCTGTACCTCCACTGTGCCTGACCCACCAGCGTGGTCCGTGACTGAGCATACACACAAGAGGAGCCAGGCAGCTTCATTTCGGACAAAGAAACATTTACAGCTGCTTTCCTCAGTAGTGTGGCTCTGCTCTCCAATGTCACGGGCATCTTTTGTTTTGGGTTTGGTTTGGGTTTTTTTTCTTCTTTCTTTTCACCAGAAAAGCAGTTAAATCTGCATCAGGAACAACATTACCAGAATGTGACTTTTTAGTGTCAGAGGTATTGTAACCCAAGTAGCTGGAAGTCTGCACTGCAAATAGGATAGGAGATAAGGAACGTCTTCACATCTGGGGTGGCCTGTATATCTCCTTCACACTGGCAAAGTAAGCAAACGGCTTTGCTAAATGACAGCTGTTGGGTTCAACACGCCGTTGGCTCTCTCCCTTTTGACATACTGTAAATATCCATATCAGAAAGCCCACAACTAACCCATCTTGAAACTTTGGCAGATAAAAATCAAAGGAGAGATACTGAAGTCTGACGTCTTCATCCAAAGCTGACTGAAGTCAATCTCTTAAATGACTTGGCATTTATAGCTATCCCTAAATTACCCTTTCATTCTTGGGGATGGTAGCAGGGGCAGAAATCTCTCCAAAGGAGGTTTGAGAAGCATTAGTATGACACTACATGAAGTTGGTGTTGCCTTTCTCAGACTGTGCCTACAGAATCCATAAGACAAGCTGGAACCTACACATCTATTGTCAGCCCTAAAAATCCAGGCTTATTATAAAATAAATAAATAAAAATAAAATCCTCCCTAGTTAAACTGCCCCTTTCAAATTCATGCTGGCGGCAGAAACCTTATTACCAACCACACACTAAGTGTGCTGATGTGAGCACTGCAGATCATTTCTAACATGAGTTACTGCCCATTTTCAATGGCTTGTGCAATCAGTGGGTTTTCTAATTGCTTTGGGGATTAATAACACAATAGGAGGCCATTTCACATTGGTTGACAATTATTTTATCCAACTGTATAAAGAACAGGTGATAAATTAATAAATTATAATCAGTCAGTTATTAAAGCTTAATGGCAGATGGCTGTAACAAGAATAAAGAGAGCCTGAGCCTCACAAAATGGTATTTTGATAGTATTTTTCAATGCATTTTTAATGAGAGGCATATAAAATGCATAAAACTTATAAATCATTTATAGAAGAACAAACTACAGAGTTGAATGGTCCAGTTATAATGCGCTCATTATATTATTAATATCACAAGATCACACAGCAGCCTGCAAATCTGACTGGCAGCTTCTTGTGTCAGGTGCTGTACAAACAGAGAGTTCTGCCCCGGCGCCGAGGAGCTGCATGGCCATGGCTGGCTGCTGGGGGCTGCACACTTGGAAGATGACCTGCCAATGTCACGGAAAGATCCCAGGGCTAAAGCTCCCTCATCAGCACAGATTCTGCACTGAAGCCCTTACTGACTGTTGAATCCAGTCGAGGACTCTGGGATTTTAACCCAGACGTGCATGTATTTCTTAGGCATTTTGGGGTGCAAAGAGCACTGCGCTGTGAGGCCGGCAAACATCCTGCACGCAGGTGGGGGAATGGATGTGCAACACCTTGTTTGTTTGTTTGTGGACGTATGGTATTTCACAGCACAGATGCATGTACATGTATGTATTTCCTGAATGCCTTTTTTTAGTTTAGCAGTCTGAAAACATCGTCAATGAAATCAGTCTAGGAAGTCTATTGTTTTCATGCCTCCTTTTGCTTCCTCTGAGGAACTGAATAGCTTATTGTATGTATTTTATCATTTCTGCATATTTGGATTAAAGTCTCACCCTTTTTAGGTCAGTAGTAAAATTCTTTTTGACTATAGTTGAGCCAGAATTTCAAAGCTTGTCTTTATTTTCTGGGTTATAGGCCTACAGAATACTATTTCTTCCCTTGTACTCATACAACACCCAGCCAAATAACACCTTGGAGTCCTAGTCCAAGTCCTCCTAAGAACAGATAATAGTCTCTGAAGCCTTTTGCTGGTTACTGACTGGCTCATATTGACCTCAGTCAATTATAAGTTAGCATTTTCCCCACGGGCAATTTGATACTAGAAGGACTCTGCTTAGGGGACATTGACACACATCTGTCAGTGCACACAAAAATTCAAGCTCCTCCACCTCAAATCTCACCTCACACAAAGTTTTCCTTAATTCCTCCCTGCTGAAGGTTAGCCAGTGATTTAGGCAAAACAAATTGAATATTCCAGTTCCCTAAAGCCAGATGCGTTCCTCACAAAACAGTCATCATGGGTAATTTCCTCTCTGGCTGTATTAAGACAGAGATCAAGAACTGAATAACCTCTGGAAACTAAATTATGCTTCTTATCCCAGAGGTAAATGCTTTGGCACTGCAAGACTTTAAAAATGTGGTTGACAGCCGAGTAGTCACCCCCGAACGTGGTCTGTCACTGCGACCAGTGCTGTCTCTTGGCATTCCCCACTCCTCTCCCTCCCCTGTATCTCTAACATCTCTGGCTGCTTGCTTCTATCTTCATCCCACATCAGAAGCTCTGTAGGAGGAGGCTCTTTTTGTTTTCGGTGCTTGTACAGCCCTTAGAGTCCTGGGAAGAGGCTGGTCCTTGAGAAAGAGCCCTTCCCACAGCACAAATCAGAAAACAAGGACAAATACTCAGGAAATATCTTGGAAGCGTCTCCCTTACACTGAGTTTGCTGCAACCAGCCTGCAGCTGAACACAGGCACACCAGTCTGGCACCTTTTTCAAGCAATGACACTCATGCTGTTTTTCCCTCAGGCAAGGGGAAAAAAAAAAGAGTGGCTTTTCTACACCCATGCTGGCAGATGGTTTTGGGAAGTAGCAGAGCAGAGAGAGACTCTTACCAGGTCTTGAGGGGCAGGGGCAGCCTCCATGGACAGCCTGGACCATGGCTGGGAGCAGACCCTGAGGGGGTGAGGGGGAAGGGGTGATGCTCAAGGTGTGTTTGACCCAGGTCTCGTCCGTGAGCAACCTCCCTCCAGCAGGGCTATTCTCCTTCTCATGCCTGCTGCCTGGGCATTCCTTCACAGGCAGGTTTTCACTGCACTCCCCTTTCCCTGCACCTCCGCCTCTAAGTGTCCATCCTCTTTCATCTAAGTGAAAAGTGATGCGTGCCCAGTCTCATGCCAAATTGCAAAGGGGCATCGTTAACAGAGACATATAGGTAAGACTCTTTCAAAGCTCTTAAAATGTCATCTGTATTAAAAGAAACACAAGGATTTCCCCATTTCCTTCCCCTCTAACACCTGCTTTCCTTCTTCTAATAAAGGTCCCTTTGCTCAGCAAGGAAAAAAACCACCCCTGAGTCACAGGACCGTGTCTCAGCCCCCTCATATGAGCTGTAATGGTCCAGTTGTCTCTTGCAACCACAAGAAAGTACCTGGCTTTTCCATGAAATCAACATTGAAGGACTAGTTATGTAGAAGATTGATCTTTTGCAAGCTCTGAAGAGCACAGCTGGGTCAAAAAAATGCAGTTTCCTCAGCTCTGAAGGAATCTTTGGGTGATGGAGAGCTTGTGAGGACAACACTCTTCCTCCCAGCAGATGAGCATGCAAAAGGTTTCCAAGGGATTGCAAGTGAACAGCACCGCACTCAGCTGGTCCTGCAGCCTTTGGGATGACCAGGCAGCCAGGCGAGTGGCCAAACTGGTCCCATGCCATCCCCAGGGTGAGAGGAGCTTGAATGACTTAATTTGCCTCTACATTCCCACCAACCTCAGTCCCACACCCCAACCAGACTCTCCCTCCACCACGAGCTCTTGTTCTCCCCTGGCTGTGAGCCCCATTCCTGCTGCACCGAGCAGGTTCATGTGAAACTCTACTTTCCCCCAGTCAAAGTGTGCATCATTTTCCTTTCTGAGTAATATCTCTCTCCCAAGGATAATTTGAAGCATTTTAGACTCTGTTTCTGCAAAGATCTGGGGAAACTGCATCTCCCACAATTCCCACATTAAAGCTGTCAATATACAGAGAAAGCCTCCATGCACCCCAACTTTTTCCTCTCCTGATTCTAGGGTCTTTGGCTTATTATCATGGTGCTACATTTATCTGACCTTTATTGGATAGGTCATCTGCCATGCTAGAAACTTTAAAAAGCATTTAACTCTGTCTGTATCTAATCATAATTTTCCTCATTGCCTTCCAAATTTAGCACAGTATCACCTGGAAACACTGCAGCTTTCGATTCAGCTGAATCACAAAAGCCAATTATATCAATAATAATAATTTAATTTTTTTTAAAAAGAAAAGATTCAAAGCAAGAATGCACCCAGGATTTCAAGAACTAAGAAATAGTTCCACTCCCTGCAGGTTTAAATACCAGTTAATTTTGTATTACATTTTTACCCACTCCATAATGTAGGTATCAACCCCAGACTTTCCTAACTGTGTTTTATTCTCCTCCAGCCCATCAAGGTACACAATGCTCACAGTGAGTTGCCTTTTTTTTGCTCTCCCTCAGCAGCAATATCCTCAAAGAATTCCAGCCAGTTAATGAGGCATGCCCTTCCCTTCCTGAAACCATATTAGATATCCTTAATTAGGCCATGCTTTTCTAACTGTTCCTCCCTTAGTATCTCAAAAGAGGAGCTGAAGACTTTCAACTGCACGGATCTGCAGCTTCCCGGTGCATCCCCAGGCCCTTTATAAAAATAGAAAAAGAGATCACGTTACCTCCCCCTCAACCCTAAGATATCTCTCCCCTGAAGGAAGCAAACTTGTAAAAATAGCAACTACGGCTTCTCCAGTTTCCCCCACCAGAGCAATAGCAGCCTAAATAGATGTGTATTTTTCTTTCATCAGCAAGGATGAGCCTCAGAAAGGTTGGAAATGTGTTTCAGATGAGCATGAGAAAGCAAGGGAACACATTCCCCTGCTCATCCTGAGCTCGTGTTTCTGTTGTTTAGTCTGGTCACCTGAAATTTTACAGATAATTTTATGGTTTTCCAAGATAGAAGTTTCTTCTGGTTTTCTTAGTTAGGGTTCTCAGTGCTAACCAGAACCAAAACCTACCTCTTCATATCATGCAAAGCCTTGGCCTTGTACTGGAAATAACAGAAGCTTCTAGAATTTGTCCTTTTCATTTTTCTAAAGATAGGCCCAACACAGATGCTTGAAATCCTTTTGATTTGGAGAAGCCGAGTTTAGAATTGAGGTTTGCAAACCATAGACTAACTGATAAATTCTACCAAAACAAAATGATCCCAGTTTACTCTCCCGGTCCCCTCATGGAATAAGCCCAAATCTGGCCCTTCCTTACCTGCAGTTACAGTACTGCCCACTCCTTCCCCATCACTTTTTAAAAAAATCTGATGTTCATGTTTAACCAACAGGAAAAACAATTTCCTGTAAAGATTACTTTCTTGCCTTACCCCATCATTACACATTTTAGTGATGAGGGGGCATCTTTTCCAGCACACCCAGTTATCGCCTCTTATTTTCTTGATGCAATGTCGTGGTTTAACCCCAGCCAGCAACTAAGCACCATGCAGACAGTCGCTCACTGCCCCCCATGTAGTGGGATGGGGGAGAGAATCAGAAAAAATCCTACAACTTGTGGGTTGAGATAAAAACAGTTTAATAGAAAAGAAAGGAAGAAACTATTAATGATAATAATAACAATAATAAAATTACAATAATAATAAAAGGACTGGAATATACAAAACAAGTGATGCACAATCAAATTGCTCACCACTTGCTGACAGACGCCCAGTTAGTTCCCGAGCAGCGATCTGCCCCCCAAGCCAACTCCTCCCCCCCGCCAGTTTATATACTGAGCGTGATGTCACATGGTATGGAATACCCCTTTGGCCAGTTTGGGTCAACCACCCTGGCTGTGTCCCCTCTCCTTTCAGCCTTCTTGCTGGCTGGGCACGACAAGCTGAAAAATCCTTGACTTCACCTAAACATTACTTAGCAACAACTGAAAACATCAGTGTGTTATCAACATTTTTTCTCATACTGAATCCAAGACATAACACTATACCAGCTACTAGGAAGAAAGTTAACTCTATCCCAGCCAAAATCAGGACATGCAACTATATCTTTTTCTCACTTGGTGGGACTAAAGATGAACGTAACATTAATTCCATACAGGCCAGCCCAAAAGGGACAAAAGACTGAAGTCCAACATCAGGCTACTGTGGTAGATGTGTAGAGGACCCAAACAGAGCCCAAGTCTTTCACACTTGTCAGGCATGGACCGAGCTCAACCTCCCCTAAGGTGTGGGAGCTATTTCATCTGACTGCAAAACTTTACAGGCTCCACAGCAGTTGCAGAAATGAACATGTGGTGCCCAGAGAAGTCCACACAGATCCGTGGGACTGGGGATTAGGATGTGTGAAAGTCAGTGCCAGCGGCTCTAACAAGATGCTGCAGATGGGGAAAGCTGACTATCACTAGACTGTGATACTCAGAGGAGAGGTGGAACAGGACAGCTGCTTCAGGGGCAGGGCAGGTTTTCTGCCAAAATTAGCTTCCTGTTTACTGATGATTAACATTGCTTTATGCAAATTACACCAATTGGACTGAAAGAGTAAATTCTCTGACCAATATCTGCACCATAAAAATTATTGCCCCAGAGGGCTCCAGATTTTGCTGTTGCTCAGTAAATGGGTGACAATATTGACCTAGGGAAAATCTTGGATGTGTCTCAGCTCAGGGATTGTTTGATCTCAGTGACAGAAGCTACTTCCAGTGCTCTGAAAAAATGTAAGAATTTAGTTACTCTTAAAAAAACCTTGCAAATACCCTTGATCTCTTTTAGTGTTGGTGATTGTCCTGCTTCAAGTGGGAGGAGAGATGGGAAATATCCAGAGGTTGCAGACTTTCAGCATTTTTATGGACCTCTGAAGTGCAAGTAGATATCTCAAATCCCATAGAATTACTGGGTAAGCTTAAAATGTATAAAAAAATTAGTTAGTAATTGATTGTATAACGATGGTCCACTGAAAAAGACACTATTTGTGACCTTTGAGAAATAACCAGTGTGTCTGAACTGACTAAATATATACCACAATTAAAGGCAGCCAAAAAATGACTATTTCTATGTGGGAGTCATTCACATTTACCCTTACTTCTTACAAGCACTGCCATCAAAAATATCTTTCAATTACATTTGCACATCAAGAATCATGCTTTTCCCCCCCGCCTTGTCATTTCTTCAGATCAGTGTGAGAGAAATTTAAAAACTGGCTGTAAACAAAACGTATCTCTTATCTCCAACACCCTCGCTTCTTTGCTTCTTCTTTTGTTGAGGACAATGCTTGGCTTATCTTCTTATCTCTGTGGCTAATAACAATTTGTGTTTTTCTTTAGGGAAACGCAGACAAGGCGTCATGATATAAAAACCCAGCACAGTCGAAGCATTTCAGTTTTACCTCAAGATAAATTCATAAAGGTCAACGTCAAATGTGGGCATGAACCTGACCCTGGGTAAGTCAATCTCGTAGTTAAGGCAAAGCGCTTTTTACGTGCACACACGCTGCGCGCCTGAGCGGTGCGGGGTACCTGTCTCGGTGGGACTGCCTGCTCTCCAGCTCGCTGTTCAATCCAATGAAACGCAGCCCTTGGCAGAGGAATTTCCCTGGGCTGACATGTCAGAGAAAGCCCCCCCTGCCAATATCTGGTGGTTTCAAGGAGGTGCGTGCAGCCGAGGCTGGAACTTGGCCCCTCCAGCTCTATCCCCACATCCCTCGCCGGGGTTCGGTGGCCGTTTCGGGATGGACGGGTGTGCGCAGACAGCCACCTCTTTGCTGCTGGGGCTTGGCTGTGGTTTGAGGGGAAGCTTTTTCGCTCACGGTTCCCGCGTTACGCTTTAACATTTGTCATTGTTCATTCTCCTTTCGTTGCCGCGGAAGGACATTTCTTTCACTGCAGCGTTTGGTCACATCAGAAGCAGAAAACGCCGTGGGAGGCAGCGGGAGGCACGACTCCTCCTCGGAGGTCACCCCGCTTTGCAGAGAGGGGGCATTATTGTCTCACCTTCCTCCTTGAATTCAGCATCCCCGCTGCGCCGAGCAGGGCTGCCTGTCAGTCCCGGCCGCCTCTCTGCCATCGCTGCTTCTGCTCCTTGCTTTCTTCCTCCAGAGGAGGACATCAGAGGTCAAAGGGACCTTCAAGACCAAATTCAAAGCAGGGCTGGCTTTGGTGCACTGCTGGTGGGCTAGCTAGCTACCCAGAGCTTGCTACAGGCATGAAGCCCAATGGCCCTCTCCATTCACACGTTAAATATCTGGAGCTCCCTCATCATCTCAGTACCTGTGGATTTACCGTCACAAGACTTCACAACATTAAGGAAAGAGTATTCCCCCTTTTTCACAGGTGAAAACTGAGAGTCATAGTTCAAACACCTTAAAAATGTTGGGTTTACTATATCCTACTGAGTTTTTCTGTGCCACTATCAAGCTGGAAACTCCAAAGACGCATACGAATCGATGCTGTCTGAATTCAGCCCTGGTCTAGTTCGCCAAATTATAAATGAATTCATAGAATTGCAGAAATAGAAGTCAAGTCTCCACACCACTTCCTTTTCCCATCCCACTCTTCCTTTTCACCTCAACTGTTAAAAAATATTGCAATAGCAGAAGTAGTAAAAAGTAACCAACTTAGAGGAGTCGCTGTGGCACATAACAGGCACTTTGCGCTGGAGCCCTGAAAAGCCTGTAACCCATTCATTAAGTGGGAGTGAAGCTGTTCCAGTGATAAGCATTCGTGAAAAACCTACCCTCAGAATCAAGTTGGAAAAAACATTTTGCTTCCCTTCCTGCTGTGCTCTGGAAATATAAATGTCTCCTTTGATATGTCATAGGCATTTCCTTGGAAAAAAATATGTGGAGTGAGGAATTCCCAGGAATATTTCACTTCAGACCAAAAATGTACAGAAATAAATAGTCTTCTAAAGGCAATTTACATCATGAAACACACTTGAATTTCCAGATCACAGAACCATCTGACTATTGGATCAAATCTGGCTCTATTCCCTGAGTATACTAGTGATTCAGAAACTCAAATACGTACCCTTAAAAAGTGTTTGTTTAAAAAAAAAAAAAAGAGAAATCCTTTACATGCAATGTTATTAATATAATTAAAAGCTGATGCAGAATATTAAAAGCAAGATGCATCCTTCTAAGAAGTTACCCAACAGACATAATTCCATGGGAATTCAATTACCAAGTGTTGGAACTGAGGTTGGGGGTGAGGTGAAGGTTTCTCTTTCTCATTGTTGTCAAGCCTTTTATGTTATGAAGACATCAGTTTGAGACATATAAACATGTAAAGACATCACGAGAGTTTAGACTGTTGTATTCAGCCACAGTACAGCACTACTATGAGGACCTAAGGATGTAGGATGCTTGTGCAACAGTCTGACTATAAAGTCTATACAATTTAAGTCATGCCAGGGCTTACTATCTCACTGCCCTTGAACAACTGGCCCTTATACCTGTAGAAGATACCCTTCTAGGGGAGTAGCCACACGAAATAAAACAGAAACTACACCAAAGCAGACAGCCTGCCCCCAAAAAAGCAATGCTTGTGCCTGCAAAGACAGTGGCTGAACCTTGAAGCTTGGCTGAGGATTGCTTTTCCACACAGCAGAGCCCTTTTGCTCCGGCTGGGGTCACATTATTTTTGCAGCCTGAGCCTCACTATTTTCAGACTGTGGTTGTTGAGACTCAGAAAACAACAAGAGCCACTGAAGCAAATGGCAACTCCCTCCCCTATGAATTTGCAGCATCGTGCTTTGTACAGATTCCCCAACTTCAGAGCCACTATGCAGTCATTTCTTCAATAGATAGATTCACAAAGGTGCAAAATCAGAGTAACAGAATGGTAAAACCAGACCCTGTAGCTTTACCTTTCTTATAAAATTATCTGGCTAACATAAGAAATGGGCCAAATTTCCCTTTCTGTGGAAAAGGTTGAAATTCCTGGGAATCCACATGCAGAAATATCACAGGAAGATAATTGTGTAGATTAATTAAAAATAAACCTTCTGAAACTTTCCTGTTTTCTTTTTAACTGTAGAACTTTCCATACAGATGATATCCAGCCACAGTGTAGCTAATCTTATGATGTTATTTTAATTATAAAAACAAAATGTCAACAGTTACCCTTTGTCTGCCTTGGTGTGAAATCAGAAGAGCAAAAGAAACAAGCCATTGAAGTAACCCTTTTTCCTGTTTTCTGTTTGAAACATCCTCCAGTTACACACACGATGGCCAAAGGAATTGTTTGTCATTTACACTTTTTCTCTCTGCAAACCATAAACTGCTCTTTAATTGATTCAAAAGGTGGGTAGGGATTAGCAGAATCAAAGACACATAGAGGGGGGAGGGTTTTTTTTAAGACTTCCAGTGGTAAATACAGACAAGGGGGTAATGCAAACACAGTTAAACTCTTTTGATGCAAAGGAAGCAAATGCTCATATTGTGGCTTGCAACAGAATGAGTCAAGAAATTAAGACAATCAAGCTATGTCATGTTTTAGCTCACAGTCACTGTAAAGTCTGGGGTTATAAACTCTTTCCTTTCAGACAGGCAAACAGTGAGAGCTCTGTTCTGTTTTCAAGGGATGGATGCTATCACTTAGACAAGATCCTAACTCCCAGTGGGAGATAAAAGCTTATCACCCCCATGAACAACACAGCCCAGTAACTGGTGGGTGCCTCTATCTCGCAGCTCCAGCTGCTGGCTTCCTCTGCCTTGAAGTAGGGGAAACATAAATAAAACAATCACCATATGGATATTGCATTATGTAAATGGCAGTGGTTGTGAGAAATGCAGTTTCATACAGTATTGGCAAAGGACTGAATTTATCACCAGCAGTTCAAGACTGGCTGAGCCGAAAGAAATGTTTCTTGGGCATGTTCCTCTAGGAATAAGGGACAGCTGAGCATTATCTTCTGGACACAGTCTTCCTGGCTAGCTGACACAAGGAGAGTGTTGGAAATCAATAGTCGGTGGGTGAGGATGGATGAACTGCCTGAAATGAGCAAGATTTGGTACCAGCAGAAGAACATGCTGCATCTTGCTTCTAGCTGCACTTCCATGGAGCATCAGCTTCCAGTATGCTCATGCAGCAACGGGTGGTTTGGGACAAAGAGCTTCAGGAAACATCATCCTGAGCCCGAGTCTCTCTCCTAGTTAAAATCAGCAATAATAGCACTGAAAGATGAAAGACAATAATGCACTGTGACCCCTGGACTGCAGCAGGAGGGACTTTTATATTGTGCTTAAGCATGAAAAATGGCCTTCCTAAGCCTTCCTCCATCTCATACTGTGTTGTGCTGGGGCTGATTTGCTGCTCATGTCCATTTCCAGCCAAAGTCTGTTATTCAGTTAAACCAATGCAAATCAGGAGCAGCCCCAGATGAAGCTAATGAGGTTTCTCCTGACTTGTAGGGGTGTACAAGCCAGCAGATTTCAGTCCTCTGTGGTCAGTGTTTATTACCGTAAGCAGGGAGTTGCTCAGCTCTGGATGGAGAGCCAGGACCAGGCTGATATACAAGTTAGTCACCAAAGTACTCCATGAGCAACGCCCCTGAAGGACAGCCAAGGACAGAAGTTTAGACCTTGTACAATTTTTAATGATTTCAGCGCCGGCCTTGAATCATCGCTGACCACCTAGAAGCAGTTCGGGATTTAGGAATCTAACACGGGACTGAAGCTGAGCATCGGTGCCAAAATCCCAAACTGAGAGCAGCAGCCCTGCACCTTCCTTTCTTTAAGTTTCTTCGAAAGGTCTGCGGGCACGCACGTGTTTGCTTTTCTGCACATAACCAGTCCTATCCCAGGCTTGATTCGTGCACTGCAGGGTCAGGACTGTCCCCAGCCTGGGGCTGTGGTCCACAGGACATGTTCAAAGGGTGCCAGACACATCTTGAGAGGTAAATGGCCAAGGAATTTTAAATTCTATTCCAGAACCTAAAACCAGGGAATTGCAGAGCCCTACACGTGCTATCGGACCCGGCCCTTCATCTCTGTGCCTGGCTCTCGGCACAGGTGTGACTTTCAGCCTTCAACAACTTGAGTGACTTCATTTAAATAAGCCACCAGTCTGAGTTCTCTTTAGTCTCTGAGATAGGGGATTTTTTTGCTTATATGTTCTGTGGTTGTAAGAATGAAAAATGAGTGGTCAGACCGGTAGTTTGCAGTTATATTGGCTGTTTCCTTTTCCAAAGATAATTATTGTTTTTTTACTCAATGAGTTGGTTTTCTTAATGGCTTGCAGTAAGGTTTTTTTTTTTGGTTTTTTTTTTTTAAACTTTCGTTGTTAATAATAACTCCGAAGTAGTCTTAAAGCAGTGTACCTACAGTTTTACAGAAGTGTGAATGCTCTGCTGTGAACCCCATGCAAACAGATCACAGCCCCTAGGAGAGACGCAGAAGTCTTAAAACTGACAGAACAAAATGAGTAAGCCCTCTTACACAAACCACCGCACTGTCTAAGAGACAACGATTGCTCATTATCCTTTTATTATACTTAAACAGAAGAACCTTCTACAAAGCAACAGACTCATAAAAGCTCCTACCAGCTAGGAGTCTTTGAGAAAGCCATACCCATCGTTCAGTGCAGGAAGTTAATTCCACAGCCAAGGGTAATTATCTTCTGATAAAGTTAGGAAGTACACAGCAATAGTGGCAATCATTCAGGGGTTTTAGAAACAAATAAATTACTGGGGTCCTTCCCATGTGTTACAAGCCAGTGCTACTGAAAAGAGTCATTTTGCCCATTATGAGTGATTTATGAACATTCGTCTTCCTTTCTTGGTCAGATACTAACAAACTTGAGATCAGAGGCAGAAGCAGGGCCTCAGCTATGAATAGGATCCTAATGCCTATTGTTCTGTGTAGCGGATATGTTGTCCTGAAGACTGGGGATAGGAGGAAAAAAAAATCCTCTGATCCTAAGGATACTCCAGCACAAGTAAAAAAATGGCTCCTTTAATAAATCTATAGAAGATACAGAGTTTCACCCATCCAGGTCCTGATAGGGTGCCTCAATACAGGGCGTAGAGACAGGCCTCTGAAATCAGCTTATTGAATTGTACCTGTCCAAGGATGCTCAGGATGAAACTTCTATAAATGAAAAGACGAACTCAGATAAATGTTTCACACCTGAAAGTATTTTCTGATAGTCAGGACTGCTCGTTCCAGTGTTTGCAGTTCATATTTTCAACATCCCCTTTTTCTTAATAGAAGACAGAAACAACTTTTGGAGAGGAGACTGACTCTTTCTGGTCAACAATTTGACTGGGTCTGTATGTCTGCAGCTGACTACAGATATGGCGTCACTTGATTATGCAAACAGATCACTTTTCTCAATGTTATTACATCCTCCTCTGTCCCACGGATCACCCCTAGTTTCAACTCAATCAGACCAATATTTGCTTTGCCTCCAGTCCTTACACAGGTCATTACCTTGGAACATCACCCTGTCCTTTAGATTAAAATTTGCGAGATGCATAGAACTTGCATCATTTCCTGCAGTACCCATAGGCCCTTTGAGGTGATGCCTATCCAGGGACTTCACCATTTAGCATTTGTCCGACACACCCACGAGAACCGCCTTCTTCCTCCACAGGCCTTTCTTCTCTTGCCAACACTTGCACTTTCTCTTCCATAAGTAAGAACATGGTTCCTGGATTACTCACAAGGTATGTCTCAGCTGCGGTCACTACTCATCGCACAGATACAGAGCATGGAATTAATTTCAGGATTCAGACTGGCCTAAGCAGAATAACTACCCATGCAATTAGTCTGCATAAAGATCCTTGTTGCAATACCTACGTCACTTAAAGTGCATGAACTAGTCTTGCTCAAGCTAACTCAGAAATGCCAACATAGTAGAGCGGAGAGACACGGAGTTTCCTGAAGCGCACATACTAAATTCTGTCTTGCTAGAGAGGTCCATGGGCTTTGAGTGCTCTTGGGTCAGACACAACAAGGCCAGCAGATTTTTAGTCCTGACCTTTGCAGCACATGGAAGACCAACATGGCCACACAAAGCATGGAGTTCACCACCGTGACTGCTGCAAGGACCCATAATTCCTTACCCTGCTGTTTAGCATTATTTCAAGTTCTGAACCCTATAGCAGTTGCAGTGCTTCTGTGTGTACTTCAACAGTAAGGAGAATTTCCAGAAAACTTCATAAACTGTCTGTCTTCATTATTGCCACAAGCTGCTGAGCATACAGAACCCTGTAGTTACTGTTTCAAAATCTGATAAGGGATCTCTTACTTTCATCCGTTGGCAGAAGGATGAATTAAAACAACCGGTGAATTTCTTCCCATATATAGGTCTCAAGGCTGACTGAATATTTTTAGTTCTCTATATGATAAGGCCAGTGTATGAAACCTTGAATGGCAAACAGCAGATGACTAGGGAACAATTATTCATGCTTCCCCCTAAAACCAGAACTAGGAGGCAAGCAATGGATTATCAGGTAGAGGGTTTAAACCAAAAGGAAGTACTTTTTCACGCAATGCATGCCTAAACAAATGAAACCCCTTGCTACAGGATGTTGTAGGTGCCGGGAGTTTAAATGAATTTAAAAAGCAGTTAGACAAATGTATTGAATGAAAATCCATTAGTGACTATGAAAAATAAATATACACCTCCTTTACCAGAAGATGCTGGAAGGAGATTCTGGGGGAAGTGAAAGCAGTGGCTTGACTCATCTTTAAACATTCACAGCAAATCAATGTCAGAGACAGAAGTCCCGGGATAGCTGCTTTAGAGCTGCTTTTATATTTCTGTGTTTAAAAGGCATTACCTTTCCTTAGCTGCTGTCAATACCCATTTCTTTGTGGGGCAATTCTGCTAGCACCTGTCTTTAAAACAAGGAAAGACATATTTACCAGGTAATGGTTTCCATTTCTTTCTTATGTGCTGTAACCTCAGTTGCTAACAACCTCCTCTTTGCCAGAAGTGGCTGCTGTTTTTATTTAGGTATTAATAGCCCTTTTACAGAGCTGCTAGGCACACTTGTCCTCTACCATTTCTCATTTTCATATTTTCACCTAACATAAATTGAAAGTTTGAATGAAAATGTATGGCCATGCCTCGTGTGTCATGCCAATATCTATGGAATATAGCTAATTATACACAATATTTCTGAAGTCACTGGGCTTCATACCTCCGTTGACATGACAACAGTTTCAGGGAAATTCAAATAATCAGCTTAATCAAAGTTCCAAGGGATAGAGTTTGGGTTTCCTTTTTGGTGTAGCACACCTTACAAAAAGGATTTCTGAAAGGCATTCCTGCAGTATACCTCTGCCTGTGTCCTTCTGCTGTTAAAATGCTTTTTTCCACTACTTGAAGAATACAAGGGTACCCACTCTTGCAGTTTCTCCTAATTGGTCTCGTGTGAACACCTCATGAAATCACTTTGTGTAAAAGACCGACAGGCAATTCCTTCAAGGCAGCCTTGTGTGTTTTAGCATTTCTTGTTGCTTTGGGCCATTGCCCAAGGAGTAAAAGCTGTCCATGACATGAAGCCTCTACACTTGAAATCTCTCCTCGGAGGAGGTTGCCTTTTCCTTTTATTTTCCAAATCTGTTTCAGCAGTACCTGGGCGAGATGGGAAGATGCATGACAGAGAGAAATATGTGATAATTGCTTCCACAAACTCCCACCTACCAGCCCCTGGTAAATATAAGGTTGGACGTTCCTTTTAGTATGTCCCTAGAAACACTGCTATTCATTCAGGAAACCCTCCTGGAAAAATCTCCTTCTGAGCTTTTCTTTTGTTCAAAAAGCAATAATAATTTGAGAGTGAGCATCAAATTCACAGGTCTACCTAGTAAAAGCACATATAGTTAAAGATTAGATCAAGAGAGGGGATTAAATGCACAGATATAGAGCACAGATGCTAATTGGCTGTCAGTGAAGGTAAATCTTGTCTTAAAGGAGGAAATATTAACAACAAAATATCCACACAACGTTTTAGACTGAGGACTTCAGCCTGCAGCTACATCCCTTTTCCAGGCAGCGTAATCATCCTGTGGGATATTGTCTGGAGAGCTGTGTACAAGTCAGCAGTGCCCAAAGTCACTGAGAGTGGCCCATAAATGCTGATTTAACTCTGGAGCTGGCTGTTCTGCACAGGTGCAAATTTTGCCCTTGGCAAATATAAGCAACGTAAGTGACACAGAAGCAATGACTTCCGCGACCTCTCTCAGATGATTTGCATCTGAAAAGAGACGTTTTTGGAAATCAAACTGTTTTGTCTCGATGTCTCCAAAATAAAATGATTTGACTCTTTGATTCAAATTGACTTTTAATTCTGAGACTTCCTTCAGTGCTCAGCTATTAAAGTCCTGGACTTTTTTAAAGGTTAGACTCCAGAAGGATTTTCTCTTTTGATTTTGACCCAACTGTGACTTCAGAGCAAATTGCCAGAAGGGAATCAATCAAGCTGAGTTCTTAACAGTTGTGTCAAAGTGAAACAAGGGTGAGTTTATCACAGAAGGTGTTGCCCACAAAATTTCCAGAGCTTTGTTCAAAACATGGGGTCATTTTTGCTATTTTGGAGCTATTCTTTAAATATGTGGACAGCAATACTGACATATAAAAGAATTAGCAGCTGAGGCTACAAAGAGAGCTCTGTGCCTACAGAATTCTGTCCCAGGGACCTCACTGTAGTACTAGACCTTTGATATCCATGGAAATGTGGATTCCCAGGAATTGTAAGTAACCCTGTGGGCAAATTTATCTTATAACACTTGGGAAAAATAAAAGGCATCCAGCATGAGGTCATCAGTTCCTACTAAAGGAACAATTGACAAGATGTAGTTTAAAGAAGCAGAATTCACTTGAAATCCCTCTACATCTGGAGCTTACTTCTCATGTTACAGGAGTCCCAAATGTTCAAAACAGTGAACCATTAGTGACTGAAGGAGCAGCAAAACATCTGTATAATGCATGAAATGTCTGGAAGTGCCTGACTCTCTGGGAATCAGCTGAAGCTTTCAATTGATGCTTTAATGGTGGTAATTGAAGTTTGCAGAACTGGCACATCCTAGCTCAGTAATTAGATGGATTACAATCTTTCTTGTTTGGCAGCATTCTTTAAACAAGCTTCAGCTTTTCATATAGTCAACACTCTAGCAGAGATAAATGTCACATCAGTTCAGAGTGAAAAGTAATTTAAGGAAAGACTCAAATTTATCTTCACTGAGTACCAAACAGGAGATATTTCAAAGACAGGACAATGGCCCTTTCTATCGTAAAAGAATGGCCCATTTCTCACATATAAAGGCTAGCTTGTGAGGGGGAATCTATGGGTGTGCCTTCCCTGAAATCACTGAAGCTAAACCTGCTTATAATATTTCAGGATCCAGTCTATGCATTAATGAACGGATGAAATTCTGGTAAATAGAAGTGTGTAGGGAAAGGAGAAAAGGGAGAATTCCAAGGGAGAAAAATATATTGCCTATCAATTAGCAAGATAGGATTTGTCACTGTGATTGGTAACCATATGGCCAATGGAAAAAAAAAAAAAAAAAAAGGAAGGCATTAAAAAAAAGATCTATACTGGGATTATTTAAAGTGAAATTAAGTAAAGGCACTAGAGATCAGGAACCAGCCTCCATCTATAGGGGAATGGGAGATAGATTCTTCAGTCACTTACAGCCAAACCTTGCTTCTGTAAATAATTTTCATTCTTAGCCTTAAAATGGCAGCATCTAGCTTGTGCTTGTTTTAAAGCCACTCACAAATGTGCTACACTTACCTACCTTATTTTATCGGTGCCTTTTGCAATTTCAGAAGCAATGTTTTGAAACTGGCTCTACTTCCGAGTGCTCATGTCTAGATTTTCTCCTACCTGGATATTTTAGTTGAGTGATATGAAAACTTCTAAACATCAGTGGACTGGTTTATCTAAAGAACTGAGCAGCCTGATGATTTCACTGAACAAATCCTCGTCCCTGTGTTCTGGGAACCAGATCGCATGGTTGTGTCACTGCTGTGATGGAAGCAACCTCCAAAGCGGAACAGGCAGGTACGGTTGTTCTTCTTGTGGTCACACTATTGCCTCAGTTTCCTCTACAGCATCTCCCATCCCTTCACCTCCTTCCTTCCTCATTCAGCAGGTGGACAATGTTGATGCTCTTGCTGTCCCACCAGAGTCAAAATATTTAATGTCTGCGGCAAATCAGGCTGGCATAATTCCAGTGACCGAGAGAGGACTGACAAAGGAACTCTACGTGTTCTCCCAGTTTTTATCCATGGCCTTCCAATCACGTGCACTTCATCTGGAGGAAATTTAGTAGCTGCCACCATCATTATTCCCTTATTGCAGATTTTGCATCATGCTTGGCTCCCCCATAACTAAACAGAGTTTTGCGGTACAATATCCCCCCCACACCTTTGCGTTAGTACCTTGAAACAGGAAAAGCCTGTGACCTCCCTGTGTGAGCTGGTGGATCCCATTTCAGTGGAATTTATGAAGCACATAGATATTGAAATCTGAATCACTGAAGCCTTGACCTAATATCCATTGCCGTCAGTGAAGGACCCTACTGAGAGTAACAGCCAGGATCTCACTCAGTGTTCAGCAAAGATTCCCAAGAAAAATATCCCACAGGACATGCTTCATTTTCTCTATAATTTGCAAGGTGCTCAGGTACTTAAGTGATCAGAATAAATAAACAGAAAAAGAATGAAAAAACCAGAGACACAGACAGATGACTGACAGAGACTCTTTCTCACTGCAGCAAATCACTCAGAAAGTCTGGGTTATATTTCCAACTTTGTCACAAGCTGCTGTCTGATCTTGGGAAAGCCCCTTGAAGGCCATTTCCATTCTGAAAACTGTCTACCTGAAAATGACAACACCTTACTCAGCAGATCTACTTTCTTGAGTAGTCATAGCCATAGTGCCTTCATTTCATTAAAAAAATAAAAAATAAAAAAAAATTAAAAAGGGCTGTTGTTTTTTTCTTTTTCAAAGAGCTGAGCTCAGCTGTAGTCTGCCTTCTGCTTGCTCAACAGAAAAAAATAGTTGTATCCCTGCAACCTCAACATCACAGGCTGTTCGAGCAAGGTCCCTGTGGACTTATTGGCTTGCACAATGTCCGGTGCAAAATATGCTTGTACTTCCAAGAACAAATGAGTGTAAACTCATCTTGATGAAAGACTGCAGCATCTCTAAACATCAGGGCAGTGGTTTACCAGAAAAAACTTCAAGTAAGAACATTTGGGCATAAAACATATTAACTACTCTTAAGATTGAGTTTAATCAGTTCATAAAAGGGATTATATAATGTGATTGCCTGCACACAAGAGACCCCTTTCAGGCCTGCACTCCTTAACTGCAGAATATATCTTAAGGCTAAGAGATCAATCGATGGTAAGGACCCTTCAGAGATTTGACCATGTATGGGAGGTGTAGTTTAAATGAAAGTGCTTTAGCTGTACATCCCTTCCTGTCTTACAACACATTCAGTAATGTAGCATTCAGGAGGATTATGATAAATTGGTAGTGTAATGATAGGGCAGGGATACCCTGGGTGAAAGAAAAGCCAGGATAATGCTGCTTGCGGGACTGGTTTAGTGCCACAATCCTTGCACATCTTGGAGGTCTCCAATGCAATATGGTGCAAAAGAACACCTTCAGTGGAGGTACAACGTGAAGCACTGAACCAAAACAAGCTGCTCTGTGAGAAGCAAGTACTGGGGATGATGGACAGGTACCCATGATGGCCTTGCAGGATCATCCCCACATTCAGCAAGGGGCACGTAATGCCTCTGGTTGACACACGATGGTTTCCACATACTTCTGCCACTTATGAACCAGTGCTGAAGAGGGGCCTCAAGAGTTAATTTAAAGCAATGGGGCTTATCAACTTGTACTCAGTGCCACGTAAGTCACAAGTATAGCTACACTATTTTGGGACCAGCACTGGCTCTGAGAGCAGCATAGACACATGCACTTGGCACTGTGCCTGCACTAATAAATGATGACTTGGGTGGTTCAGGTCTGGATCTCTCATCACCTACTGCATGGTTTATGGGCAAAATTCACCCATGGATAATGGTGAATTGACTGTACTGCTAAATAACTTCTGTTCCCACACACACTGTATCAAACCAATGGCCACACATATATATACAAACTGAAATCTCCATGTGGAGGCGAGATAGAATTGCAGCTGCTGCAGAAATCACCGCTGTCCGATGTAGAAGAATTGCTAACAGCTGTCATTCACCCATCCATAGTCATCTGTTGCTAAGCTTTACAAAGAGGACCTTGACGCCTTCATTGACAGCTTGATTGTATAGTTCACAATAACACTTTCCCCTTTCTCCAGGCTGGACCTTTGAGCAACATAATTTGTGAAAACCATTTCAAAGTTCCTTCTCAAAACACAGGATATCTTCACCCGGGAACATAGTTCAGGATTGTTCAAGGTGACAGTGAATACCTGCAGGATACACGAGGTACCAAGTGTAAAGAGTTGTAACAACTCCTGAATCAAGTGTGGAGCATAGAGTCGATGCTGAATGGTTACCATTGCCCCTTGATTCAGGAGATTTGGGATAGGTGAGATACAGAGGCTGATAGTCTTGTTTTGCTGAAGTTTTCTATGCAAGAATATTATAAAGCATATTCTCCAAAGCACTCAGCTTCCTACGCCTCACTCAGGTGGCATAAAAGCTGTACAGACCGGGCATACCCTGGGGGTCAGACCTGAAGACTTTGGAGGTCTGCAAATGGCATGGAATTGATACAGCAGGGTTGCACCAAGAACAGATGATGCTCCCTGTGCAACCATTGCCAATTGGCTCTTCTTATCTGCTGAAGGGTGGCTGGAGGTCAAACTGCTCGAACCCCAGTAGAGCATTATACTTTCTGTTAAACAGAAATGTGCTGCAGCAATTTCTTTCTTCTTTGGACCCTGCCTCATGCCTTCATATGAATAACAGGCTTGCTACTTGCATATACATGCATATCCTTTATATATATATAATTTTGAAAGAGGCTGTGGCATTTCTGTGTGAAATATCCATGGACCTCATTCATGCACAGCTATGAGTCTGATCAAGGTAGGGCAGGAAACACAGAGTGATTAATTTTAGCTTTAGCTCAAAGAAGTACAAGAAAAAAAAATCTGTGGAGTATTTTCAACCTGACACAATTTTATTCATTGTTATCTGTGGAATTCAAGTGGAGAAGGTCACTCACGCAGCAGAGAGCCTAATCACTATGGGCAGGATTCATTTTATCTGAATGCCATTTAAGAGGCAAGCACCTAATCTAAGGCAGTTTTCTATGCTCCATACTCAATGGAAAGAGAAGGCACCACCCAGTATGGGCCGGATCAGTGACGCTCTGAAGACAACTCTTTCTGCTGACTACAGAGGGAGTTCGAATTACAGTTTACTTTAAATGCTTGGCTTTTAAGTACTTGAGGTTATAAGAGGCAAAACTTCCTCTAAATATTTAGCGCCTGCAATACTCAGGAGTTATGTGTAGCGTGCCATTTTGCTTGGGTTCCCCTACTATTTCAGGTAATGTTTTCTGCCAAGGTTAAAATACACCAGATCATAAAGGAATAAAGAGCATTACCTTCGTGTTTCTCTGAATAACACAGATAGGTTGGGTGCCTTTTCCCTTCACCTATAAAAAAATTATGGGTCATTAATGCATTCAAGAGGGAGAACCAGTCCTGAATTTCAACAGGACGTTCATCAATACCTGGCACTGCAATGGCTGAGAAATGTCTATTGTTCAGTATAAGCCCTGCTTAACAGACTAGGGATAAGAACCATAAAGCAAGCAGACACTCTTGGATTTTTGTATCCTCAGAAGTGTGATTGAAAAGCAGTGACTGGTTCACTGCACTATTGTTCAAAGATTAAGGCAAACAGAACAAAGAAATGGCAAGGTCATCCAGTCCATCAGAGAAGACACACTTTCCACAGTGTGTTTCTGAGTGTTTTGTCCGATCTCATTTTTAAACTCTCATGCTGTGGGGGTTATACCAGCTCTTTGGGGAGTTTGTATTAGTCTAATAATAGATCTTCCTCTCAGGAACAGTTCCTTGGTATTTGCCCTGTTATTCTTTGCATAGTATTATGATGTTGCTACATTCACTTCTTAGATAATTCCAATAATCTTTCCTTCAAATTTGGGCTTTTCATATACTTACACACAAGCTTTGCTTCATCATGTTATAGATAATATTTCAAACCTTTGCTGCTTAGAAGACTGCAAAAGCAAAGAAGTCTTGACACAAAGCTCAAGATGTGAATTCAAGCTCACGTGAATACGATGGCTACAGGGATTTCTGTTCTGGACAAGTATCAAAGGCTTCTTCCCATCCAGAAAGCTACACATGAACAGTAGCTGGAGGGATAAAAGGCAGTTTCTCAGGTGCCTCCAGCTACAGAAACCTCATATGATTTACGCAGCCATGTTAGTCCTGTGCACTCAGGATGTTTTTTCTTAACTTGGCCTCACACTTTCTTGAAATCCTTTCTGTTTGCCAGTACTGTTTTGACATAACATGTGTCCAGCACTGAATATTTTGTCATAGATACTGTTATGGAAAACAGAAGCCTCTGTTCCCATGAGCGTCCCTAATGTTTCTGTAACACCTAGAGGCTCTGGTGCCGTTATGCAATCTGTTGTAAATTAAAAACATGGTCCCTGTCTCAAAATTAAATGATTCATTTGTACAATGGAGCCTAAGACAGTGTACCACGCTCATTTTCATTAACTCATTGATCACTTCCTCAATCTGGCTGCGTTTTCTCCTCAGGTATCAATTATCTCAATATTTTCAATTGAAAAACACCCAAGATTTGATTCATTTTTCAATACTAATTTAAAGAAAACAGAGTCATAACACTTGCTATCTCAAAACAAACAAAATGTTCCATGAGTGGTGAAAGTTTTTGTTTAAAATACACCTACAGTTAAAATCAGAGGCAATGTTTCAGGTGGGGAAAAAAAAGCTGGTTTTCATTAATAAAATCAAATTAGCTTTAAGTGGAAGCAAAAGAAAGCAAGCCTGTGGAAGGCAGACTGAGAGGGCTTCTAAGTTTCAAAATACAATGAAAAAGAAATAGAAATGTAAGTGGAGAAATCAAAACATAATATTTTTGATTTGAGGCTTGTGCTGGTGTGAATATATTTAATACAATTCTTACTACCCTACAAGTTCTAACTTACTAAAAAGTTGCCACTGGTAGGGAAAATAATCATAGGAGGAAGTATATGGTAGGTTTAGAAATTCACACACCCACATGTTCTTCCTCTGTCCCTCCACCCCAATTGTGACTGTCGCTTTTCTCATAGAACTCAATTTATTTTGCTTTCTTGATCTGTATCTTGTCATGATCTTGGCTGGGGTAAATTTCATGTTTCGGCTTCACGTCCCTATGTTGAGAGCAGATGTGTCCCAGTCAGAAGCTCACTAGGATAAAGCTGATCAGTGCTTAATTCATCCTAAATTCATTGACTCTTCTGATCTGTAGATTTTTTTATCCCACAAACCACCATATCTTGCTTTCCATTTCCACCACAGGACCTTTTTCTGCTCTTCCTTATTCTCATATCTCTGAACAGGCTTCCATGCTGTCAAAGTGGCTGTATCTTCCCTGCATACTGCTTTTATTGACAATTGAGCATGGTGCCACTCTTCCTGTGATATGGGGGGAGATAAGGCTCTTGATGCCAATCAGTTACTCTACATAGGAGATACAACATTCCTCTGCCAAATATTTGACTAACCTTTCTCCCAGCCGTATTTATCTCAGTGAACCACTATAAAATCCTGTGGCCTACCAGATCCATGTGACATTTCAGGGAGAGGACTTACCAGAAATTTTAAGGAAGGGGGTGGGGGAGGAGAAAGAAAAGAAAATCAAATTACAAGCTAAAATTTCAGCTGGTATGAATTAACAAACCTTCACTGAAATCAAGAGCTATATCATTTCACTTCGGTTAAGAATTAGATCACAGAAGTTTATGCTCCCAGAATCTCTCCTGCTATAAATTTTAGTATTGAGAATTGTTTCAATCAAGCAATGATTTGGCATCATGTTCAGCCACTTAATGGGTTCAGTATAGAAAAAGTTATATGTAAATGCCAGATGAAGTCAATGCACACCGACGTTTCCAATGGATTTAGTGCAACTCTTTCATCTTTGGGGAAGACCCGAGTTTTAAATAGACCAGCTCTTTGCTGACTTCATATGAATATCTTAATCTCAGCTTGATTGGCAATCTTCTGTAAAGGGATCACTCTTGGAGGATGAAAGCAAAGGAAAATTTTCTTCAGAAACCGAAAGAGGTGGGCAGGAAGCCAGCTGGTGGGAAAGTCTGAAAAGATAAATGGATGTTGCTTCAATGGGGACCACTGAGCAGCCCACCGCGACCAGTGTCTAGAGTGATGTACCAATCGGAGATAGTGCTACCCAGTATAAACCCAACTAAAACTCTGACCAGGATGAAGACCTTTGGCACATTCCAGACTATTTACATTGGGATAGAAAGCAAGACTTGAGATTTAGGTAATTAGGTAGCCAGGTCTGCAACATGTGTGCAGAGCTTGCTACCGGGGACTGGCCAAAAAGTACCAAATACATATGGGTGTGCCTCAGAAACCAGCCGCTCTCATCACACTTTGGCTGTGATATGTTCCAATGGCTGCGGCAAGTGACAAGGCAGACCCAAAATGAGAGGCACTATCCAAAAGTGCAGAGAAGGAACTGACTAACAGGGAGATGACAATGGCCTGTGCACAAAGGGGAACTGTTGGGCTGTAGAGAATATTTTTGGAGTTCCTCAAGGATCTGTCTCAGGACTGATGTGACAATAATTTCATTAATAGCATTACCACAAAAAAAAAAAAAAAAAAAGCAGCCTGCTGTAAATAGAATTTGCTGATGAGAAGTTTAAAATATCCAGCATTATCAATGCAGAGAAGGATGAGGAAATGATACAGAAAGCACCAGATAGTGTCAGTGATGAGAGTAAGAGAAAGAGAATTACTTTCAACAGGGAGAACAAGTTTGGCACTTCCCTTACAAATCAATGAGAAAAGGATATGTGGATCAATGGTGTGAGTATATTAATGCAAATCTGCAATAATATGGATCCTGCTAAGTTTCTTGCTCACCAGTCCAAAGGAACAGATGATCTGATCAGATAAGTTGGCCTCAGCACCAGCACCTCAGTTAAGGACCGACCTGACTTGCAAAGTCACCAATACGAAAAAGAATTGGGGATAACGCTGCCCTATGTGTATCCGAACATTTCTGAACACGCTTTCTCAATTTTATATGGAGAAGTGCTCTCAGCGACATAAAGCATAAATCATTACCGTGTAGACATTGCAGTACAACTAAACAAGGACTGGGGCTCATCCTTCTTGTGCCGATTTTTGGCCTTAATTGCTTTGTGTAGGATTTCCTTCCTTTTTCAGGATTGCCTCAGTGAGAAGCAGGCAATAGGCACAGGACAGGGTCTGGCTGCTGGGTGCTTAGGGGAGACCTGGGGGACACTGGAGCCAGTGGTCTCCACTCTTCAGACAGTCTGGGACAGGCTGGTGGGTACGGGAGGAGGAACAAGAAGTCACCCGTTCACAAGACAGATGAGCCTCCCTGACCTACACCGCCTGATGGCCCCAGCAAGGGAATAGAGCAAAGACAGCGAGTCAGAAAGGAGAAAACAATGATCCACAGGCAAGGGTGAGAATCAGACTTTCTGCCTGTGAAGGTGGCTCTGAAAGCCATTGCTAGGGCTGCCAAGAGGCTGAATCCCAAAAACACCACCCGGTTGTCCACTGCTAATCCCCACTGTCTGAGCTGTCGTACCCACCGGCAGTCTCACAGGGGGTCAAAAATCAAAAATCTGGCCGAGAAGCAGGCAAATCCCAGGGCACCCACTTGACTGACTTATCCTGCAAATGTGACACACACATGCTGCAGGGATGGGCATCTTGGAAACGCTTGCTGATACCACCCAACATATTCATTTGGGATACAAGAGACACACACTCAGACGAATGCACTATCCGGGAGAAACGCAGCTCTGCCAGGTGTACAGGAGCCTGGGTGCTGGGACAGGGACACAAAGCCACACCTGCAGTCTCCCATCAGGCAGAATAAATTGCAGTTTTGGATCATAGCCCTTGGGCATTAGTACAAGCTAGCAGATCCAACCCTGGAGTGTTTCCCCCTAAGGTTATAAAGCACAGGGGGGTGGTTTTTTATTCTACAGACTGGTTTTTGGCATCAGCATTGGTCCTTTTTTTAAGAAATAATTTAAAATGTGATTTTGGGGGGTGATTCACACCAGGCTTTTCAGAGACTTTGTGCCAATACATCTGAAGTAAGAAATTGTAGGCACCATGATCTACAGGCTGAATTTTGCAGAAGCAAAGCAAGAAAAAAAAAAAGAAAAATCAAGACCATCATTTAAACTCCAGGAAAATTAATCCAAGTGCCATAGATTTCCCACTCTCCACTGCTTCTTGCAAACAAGACAAATACACCTGAGCAGTTAACATCTCACTACTTGAATAAGTGAAATTGCCCCTTATAAGCCTAAAGCTTCCACTAAGAGAGAGCAAAGGTGAAAAAAAGAACATTAAAAACTACTGCTGGAGAAAAATGCTAAGACTTATTTGGCTCAGGATTTTCAGTCAATCCATTAAATCAACAGAGACACACTTGCAAGTTCCTATTTAGCCATACAACCCCAATCTTAAGATATTCAAACATAAAAGTTTGATTCAGGCCATTCCCAGTAAAGATGTTATCAAAACTAAAAATGTCTTACACTGCTGGTAAATTTATTACTCAGAGAGTCTACTTGTCTGGTTTCTTGTCAGCCTACAGAGGTTTTTTGTTGGGTTTTTTTTGACAGCATAGTAACATTTTCTTTCTTCAATGCTTCATTAGCTCATCTTACTCATGCAATTTTCCCCATTTTATTTCATGTAAATCAAATTACTCATCAGCTCTTTAATGCCATCAGTGTACAAAGAGCCTTCTATAAAAATAAAAAAGTCACATAGTAAAAAACCCAAACCTGATGCTTATACAGGTAGTATAATTTGTTGGAGAACTATTCATAAGAGGTATATAAAGTAAAATGCTCTTATGAGGATAGAAGGACTTGGGAGGAATTTTAACAGGGTTAGATTCTCTAGTATGTGGCTGAGGTAAGGTGGTCAGGAAATATTTTTCCAAACCAGGGGATTTTTGCCTTAATATATCTTTTTTTTTCTTTCTTTTCATTCTTTTTTCTTTCTTTCTTTTGGCAGGTGTGGCTAATGGTACTCATGCTTCAGTGCCTTAATTCATCTGCTAAGTATTCCCCTCTTGAAAGCACGTACCATAAGCAGAATATTCTGTTTATTCACCAGAATAGGCAGGTGAACTTCAAGCAGTTTACAACTTTGCATGCGAGTATTTTCTTATCCCCTGCAAGATCAAAAATGACAGCAGAAGCAAGCAGCAGGGGCACTGGTGCAGACTTGAATTTGACTGTGCAAGAGAGGTTTCAGTGAGAGGTTTGCACTCACTCACAGCCACGGACGACGAACATGCACAGGTCAGGTCAAAAGGGGTGAAAAAAGTGAAAAGCCCAGAAGCAGGGTGCTAGGACAGGAGTTGGGGTGCCCTGTCAGGGATCCCTCTCATGGCCTGGGTCTCTCCCCACTTCTCCCCGCCGAGGACGAGCTCCTCCTTGCATGTGTAAGGTGCAGGGCAGAGAGGTGGAAAGCAGAGGGAGGGGGTTGTGAGGATCAGTGCATTAAACACCCTTGTAAATCACAGTTGCAGGGTCTGAAAAAAAGCAGGTCAGCTAGAAAAAAAACACTTTTTCAGTTATTAATCTTGTTATACATCAGGTTACTGATATTCAGATGCATAGATATATGTGCATATGCACACAATTCATTAGTGTTAAATGTCTCATTTCACCACTGCTTTTTACCCTAACATTAAGGTACAGCCAAATACTAAACACAAACCACTGCAATAGACAAAATTAAAGCAGTAAGAAAGCAAATGGCTGACCGCTGAGCCAGCAGACAAGAGAAAACAGTGTAAATCGTACCTAGTGAACCTCAGGGGTCTTTCCCAAGCATGATCAATAACAGGTTAGTCTTCTGAGCAGAAGGAATTTCTTCTAGGACAGACAGGCAGCATCAACTGAGATTTGTCTCTCATAGACAAGATATATAGGAAAAGGTTTCCAAATGTTCTTATATAACCAGCAAAACTGGTGACTTGGAGGATTGTCTCATAAATACTGAAAGTGATGAGACAGGGGGTCTTACAATGTGCAGGCTAACCTAGGGAGCAAGCATTGAAGTGGTATCAGTATGATGAGACACAAGAAGGAACATCTGTGAGAAATTAAAAAACAAAAACAAAAAGTAGACAAAAGGGCTGATCAAAATCTCAGGGAGAAACTTGGTCCCAATTTCATTAAAAAGAAGCTTTCACCTGCAATTAATGCCCTTGCTTGCAAAAGCTTTTTGGTTTTTAACAGAGAAAGAAAGCTGGACTTTGAAAAGATCACTATTCTGGCAGGTAAAGCACTAATTAGCCAGTGGGGACCCTGGGGAGTAGATCTGTGTATAGTTGTGAAGCTCAACATTTCTTGCTAAATTTTCTGTCAGTCTGAAGTGAGGTAGGATGCATAGCCAGAAGCAGTCTTTTCTCACAGTATCACCACTTTCAGCCCTGTCTGAAGCTGGGAAGTATAGTGGTTTGTGAGAGTTAAAAAATTATCTTTCAGTTTTTCACCATGGAGTTCAGTTTTCCCTCTCATTCTGGATTGCATTTCCAACAATTTAGCCGGTAATGAAACCAGCTGAGGATAGCATTCCAGCTGGGGCTAGTAAGCCTTCAGCATGGTTCATTCTTCAGCCTCTGCTCCCAAGGACTTCACTGAGCCAATTCAAGTTAAAAAAAATGATGGGGAGATTTCAACATCTTCTACCCCGGTACTTGCCTGTGATTTGTCCTTGAAATGCACACACTAGCATAGCAGTAATCCAGAGCCAAGCACCTGACACATCTCTAATTAGCATTGTTCTTGCAGTTTTACTTTGGATTTTTCCCCTGTGAAATCATTCTTTTTGAGTCAGAACACTTATTGCATCTTAAAGCTGTTTCTGCTGCATTTGTTCAAGATTATTTGTTTCTACCTGATGACATCTAAACGCCCTTGTAATAAATGGTAGTAGCTATTCTTTCAGTCCAGAGAAAATTTTCAGATAACCAGGAATTTACTGCCAAATGCTGCCCTTCATTCCTCTTACTCATTCTTTTGCATGATTGCAGCTGACTGGGGTGGAAATTTGAAGAAGGTAAATGCTGAACAAAGCTGTCTCCTTGCACTAACCTCATTTTCATGAGATAAATCTTTCTGAACTTTTAGCAGACCTACTTTATGATTTGATGTTGTCCTTTCAGCTCTTCTTACCCAAACAGGTCAAAACCTCCTCTGTAAGAACCTGATCCTGCATCAATATTGGCTCCTGGGAATCGTAGCCACCCCAGAAGCCCCATTTTTAGTGGGAATGGGACATAACAGAGCTGTTGTTTCCAACAGCTTGGTGAAATACAAGTACCTTACAAGCAGGAGGCATGGATTACCCCTGTGAACAAGGTTTTTTGGAGCTCTGGCAGCTCCAGGGTCTTCACACGCAGGGAATCTTGGAGAAAGCGCTACAGGACAGATAGATAGGTTCAGGTAGTCTTGCTAGCTCAGTGTCAGCATCACCACCAGGCTGGGAAGAAAGTGCAGACACAGGAAGGGATGAAGACATGGCCAATTTGCTCAAGAGAGGTTTGGCTGTAAAAAGATCAGGAGTTGCCCATACTGATACACTGCCACCAGGCCCTGCTCCACTCCTGGCACAGAGGAAAAAAGTCCATTTATACCTGTCCACCCCTAATTAAAGGAAGTTTTTTTTCCCCCGGACAACACCTATCTGTCCACAAGCAGGGGGAATGGAGAGCGTGAGTGCTCTCGTTGAGCAGCGGAGTTTGTATTAGGGCTGAGAGAACCTCATTTGGGCCTCGCTGGTGAGTGATGCTCAGAATCTGGTTTAGAGGTGGGACAGCAGGAACCTGCAGAGCAGGCTGTCTTCCTGCATCACGTACATTGGTGGTTGGTCTTAATCCTGCGAAAGTTGGGGTCCTGCAGAGACCACAGGTTTCTATGGAGTCGATAGAAGAAACCGAAGGAAAACAAGCCCATTTCCTCTAGGATTTAACTTCCTACATGGGGATCCTCACCTCTTGGCAAAATAAAAGGAATCATCGTGTGGAAATGGACTGAAACCTGCAGAGACGCACCGTAGCACGAGATGTAGGGCAGGGAATTTTTTGCGTTTTCTGTGCACGCTCCACTGAGGGGACACAGTATTTTCACAGTGTCTTACAGAGTCTCAATTAGAGTTTCGCTCTTGCCTTCCACTTGTGCTGTCTTTCCACCCCCCTTTGACATCACCTCCAGCTGTGTCTGCTGCACTTCCCTTGCCACGGTGCTCTGCACCGGTTGCACAGATAACAGCCAGACAAAGGCAGCCGGAGGGCTAAAGGCAGCATCTCTTTCTGAATGCAGATTACATGGCTGAAGTCAGAGAGTGAAGTTTACACAGGCAATCCTCCTGCGTCAGGAAAAGCAGGCACTTGCACTGGCCTCAGGAAGGTAGGGAGGCTGTACGAGGACTCTGACGCTTGTCCTAAGATAGCGTTAATTTGGCTTTGTGCAAGAGCGGCTGATGAAGCTCTTGGAAAATAGGTAGTACAGGGGTTTTGCATAAGAGCCCACAGTCCCTTCTTGTCAGAGGAGAGCCGTCTGCTTCCTTCTGCCTCTCTGTATTCTTCTGGGTTGCATAGCTATGAACAGGGATAAGACCCAAGAACATCGTAGGCCAAATTCTCGGCTGTGCTTTTGCAACTGCTGTGGGGCAACCTTTGTTGAGATTTCCCAGTGGCAGGAGGACATCCAGTATTGCACCATTCCAAATAATCCCTAGCTCCAGGAATGCACTGGGAATGTGCCCTGAACAAGCCCATACCCTGCTGCTGCAACAGCTCCATGAGGGTCACTGAACTGAAGTTGCTCTGATTTGTTGCAGTGAGTCAAATTATCCATCTGGTGCAGGGATCCAGAAAACATGGGCATGCGAGCTTCACTAAACTACTCAGTCTTCACAAGTATTGGCTAAAGTGAGGTATCTGAATCCTGAAGTCCCACAAGTATTATAAAGAATACTTCAAACTCCCTTTGAACTCACTACAGGAGTGAGTTTTGAAGAGGAAGATGCTGAGATTTGCTCCCCTTTTTGTTGGAGGTCTGCAGATTGTGCAGGGCAGGAAAGCTCCCCTCTCCTTCAAATAACTGAGAAACCAGAGGTGCTTTTCCTCCCAACCTCTCTTACCTCCCTGCCCTGCCATCAAATTTCTCAGTGTTGCACCTTCAGCAGAGAAATGCTCTCAGGTTTGCCCTCACTGGCAACTGCTTCATACTCACCCTCCCAAGAGGGTTTCCCCAGCAAAGATCAGGATCCCCATAATAACTCAATGAGGTGTATCAGTGAGGTTCAGGAGAGAGGACACACTCCTTTCTCTGCTCTGCTCTGGTGGCCTCTGGAACAGCCTAGGCAGAAACTGCTCCCCCAAGGCAAAGGGGACAGAAATCCCCCAGCCCACAGGAAGGAAAAGTTTTGGATTCCCATAATACCCCAAATATATGTCACATACCATCTATTTCATGCTTCCTATATCTTCTTATATAAAATCTGAAGTAATAACAGAATAGTAATTTCATTATTGCACAAGATCATGTAGCCTCCAAAGCACTGGTAAGAGGTGTAAGCTTTTCCCTACACAAGTCCAGTGCAGCTGTAAACAAAATTAAATGCACCTGGAACTGGAAACATCACAGGGAGCTGCAGGACTACATTTCTGGCTGTTTGTTTCAGCAGGCAGTACAATCAGAAAGGCTGTAAAGCGTGATTTAGATACTCTGCAGCATAAGCATCAAAGGAGAACTTTGACACGAGAGTTACAGGTCATTTTTCCCCTGACAGTCTCCTATGCCCGTGGTGTGAATCTACAGCCATTCTAAAACCGGTGATCTTCAGGCTTCATGAAGACTTGATGATTAAATTGTCATCTGCGACACAGAAATTAAAAATAGAAAAGAAGTATTAGAATAGCCTGTACATTCCCTTTCTACATCAGTTGCCCTCCCTACCGTGCATCGTACAGAGGTCTTCTCAGCTGATTTTTAAAGGACACATAAAAAATGGATCTATCAATTTGTAGATGGCTCTGGCATTTTCACTTCATTTGCCACCTTCCTGCCACGTCCAATCCTCCCCTCACTTACCCCTACTTAATATGTAGGTAAGATATCCCCATTTAATACCTCCACCTTTAGCATGGGCCCCTCTGTTTGATAACTTAAGACTGATGAAGTGGTTGTGGGCAGAAATAACTTCAGCATCCAGAGAGTCCACAACACTCAACTCTGATATGAATTTTAATTATTCACGCAATTCAGTTTCCTTGACTCAGATAACACATTTTTGGCATCACGAGTCTCAGAACAGCATGATGCTCACTAGGCTCAGGCTCACCTTTGCCAGGCAGAGATGGCCTGTCAAGTCTATAACCTCTGCCGAAGTGGCCGCCGAGTCACAAGGTCATTAGTAAGAGTTTGCCAGCATGCCACACAGTGAGTCATATTTAATAGCCCATCTGCTGTCACACTTCAGAAAATATTTTCCTATTATTTCTCCTTCCTGTTCTATTCCTAAGGAGCAAAACAATCCTTGGCGGATCTGTAACTACCAGAACCTATTTTTGCAAATAACAGAACAGAAACATAGTTGTTGCCTTTCCCACTACCCCCAAATGTCTGATATCTCTTAACATTCTTGCTGACATTTTAACAATGCTGGCTGCTGTTAGGGATCAGCATTAGGATTCGTAGTCACAAGTCAGGGCCTTATTTTACTAGGCACTGTAAAGACATAGCACAAAAGCTGAACCCCAAATGGCCGCAGACTAAATACATTCACAGGGCAATTCCCTTCTCACTCAGCACGGATTCCCCTTTGGGACCAGCCTCCCAATTCTCGCTGCTGACTTTAACTTGCCTTTATGGGGACCTGCTCTTTCTGAATACGCAATTCCTCATTCTTTTCCTTTATTTGCATGCTCAAAACTAAGTTAAAAGTAACTGGGTTATTTTATGGCTGTCTCTGTCTCTACCTTCTTTTTTTTTTTTTTTTTGTTAATGAAATAAACTGTCCTGCATTTCTAAAGCTATCTAAGCAGCAACGTCCTTTACAGAAATTCAGTCTTCATCCTGCTGTTCTGTGCTATGTAAGTCCCATTAGTCATCTTGAAATTTAGTAGCTCCATTTTGTTGTCTGTTGGGTTTTTTTTCCTAGAGGATCTGAAGGGGGCAGGCAGAAGAGATTGTTGTGAATGAACTGATCATTTTCTGAACTCATTAAATATGCCAGTAATTATTAATAATTAATGGTAACAGAGGTACATTCCCTTCCTCCCCAAGAAGCCAAGAATGCTCTTTAATAGCTGTACAGCAATCCTTTGAAAACAGACAATGAATCTGCTCCTTGGGGGTAACAGTAAATGATCTGGATTGATGCTTTCCATTCCTCTTCCACTGCAGTTTGCATTTAACAAGAACTTTAAAGAGAAGGGATTTGCTTTCTAGTCAGTTAATATTATGCTTACTTCACCTCTGCAAATGCCTCAAAGTCTAAGCGGCAGATGTCACAGAACCTCCTCTCTGGAAACCTTTTTGCTCGCTTCATCTCTGTGATGAAGCTGCACTGCAAATGCCAACAGCCTTCCGCCGAAGAAGTCTTCGCAGACATCGGCTCCTGAAACCTCGCAACATCTCCCCGCAGCAAACAAGACACCCTTCCCCTGTCACGGAGGAGAAAGATGAAGCAGAAGGAGTGACTTGCAGGACACTGCGGGAGCCTCAAAGCCAGCAGACAAGAAGGAAAAATGAGGGCATCCAAATTCCTGACACTGGCGGCTTGGATATCCTCCTGATGCTTGGGCAACACCGATCCTGGTGCCAATGGTCACATACTCCACACCTCCTCCTTCCACTCTGGACTAAATCAGTCTCTCGTGGCACGCTGCTGGGAGAAAGGCATTCAATTTTTATTCACCAGTGGGTGATACCGCCAGAGCAAAGGAGGAATCTGAAGTGCAGGATGAAGCAATCTCGCTTTGAACGCATGAGACGCAGAAGGTCTGCTTATACTTTCACTGCAATGAATATTGCCTGTTTCGATCTTATACAACTTAGCTGTTTACCCACAGGCAAAGGGCTGAAGTTTTCTGATCCCCCCAAAAATGTAAAACAAGTGAGAAAAGAAAACAAAATGAAAAATCAGCTAATGATCAGTGTATTTTTACAGGAAGTCAGAGTTTTGTGTGGAGATTAGTTTGTCTTTATGTCAGACGGATAATTTAGTTTGCAGTTTAATAACACTAGTGAAATTTAACAGGTTTTTAATTTAATACAGATAGAGGCTGTTCATCCTTCTAGTTCCAGTAACAGAGGATGCACTTTCGCAAAAATTTAAGGATATGGACCAGAACACAGTAGCCTATGACTGGAGCAATCAGGTCTTGCATGTATAAGCCAGTTCTACTGTCCTTTGCATCTTGTACTGCATTTTACACCTTTGAAAAACTAACACATAAATCAGAGTTGTCTTTCCTTATTCCTGTGTGACATAAATGCAAAACTGGGACATTACAGCCATACGGCGTGGGGTGGGGGGGGAGACAAAATCTAAAAAACTATTTAAAGACAAAATAGTATTTGGTGGATTTTTTTTTTTGGCAGGAAAAGTTATGGTTTCACCTGTAAATAAAGAGAAAGAACAGGCTGATTTGCTTTAACTGAAAAGAAGAAGATTTGTACTTTCAACTTTTGTTTCCAACAAAAACACAGATTCATTTCTGGTGACTGATGAAAAACAAGGCGCGCTTTTTTCTACTTATTTTATTTTTAGCAGATAGACTGGTGCAATTGCCTGTATGTGTCCATCAAAAGATGCATTGCTAGTCCTAACAGCAATTTTACCCTATTGCATAAACTAGCAAAGAGGAAGGGAACGTTCATCTAGAGAAGTAATAGTAATAAGAGATGGAGATTCTGCCTTGAGTTTGCAACATGGAGAAATAGATTCTTCTAAAACAACAGGGTAAAGGCAGTTGTGAACCTCCATACCAAGGCAAATTATGCTTGTAATTTGGACTAATGCTCAGTTTTGCAGGAACAGAAGAGACCCATGCTGTTCTAAGGACAAACAAGGGGGAGAAGCACTCAGCAACATTTGGTGTCCATGCTCAGGACCAAGTGGAGCAAAATAGGGAAATCTACTACTTTGTAAGTGGTCTCAGAGTCCAGGAGAAGGTTGAAATTAGCTGCAAACCAGCCCAATCCCCACATTGCGATGACTTGTACAAAGCAGAGGATATGAGCCCCGTGGCGGCTCTGTGGGAAATTGTTTTCCCAAACCACTTCCACTTTTAAGATTTCTCCCGTTTCACATCAGGACAAATCTGTGACCTCTAGAAGATTTTCTCAGACCTCTTGAGAGCCACCCATCTCAGAAGGGTCAATAATCTGGTGGGCAGGGCCTCCATGCTGGACAAAGACTACCAAAATTCAACTCCCTTGTTGATCCCGATCAGGGGCTGGATCTCAGGTTTTCCATGTGCCTAGCAAGTCCCGTTAATACCAATCTGTTGGCTGTCCTGGGCAGGGCAAGATTAGTTAGCTAAAAGAATATGACCTCAAATCTAGACTGTCTGTGAAAAGCACAGAAGATTGAAACCTTAGGGAGCTAGTAGGAAAATTGGTGCAGCTAGGAGAGATTTTAGTCTGGGGAGACGTTCTTTTATGGATTGGTGAAACAAATTGCATTTGTACAGCCCACATGAGCTTCAGGGGGAAGAAACAGTTATGTGTGAACAAAAAAAAAGCATCAAATTGACTGGGAGAAAAGACAGACAACCACTTCTGTAGTAGGCAGCCCCAGGAAATGGAAAGAAAGGAAAATAATATGAGCTATACACTGGAAAACTCCAGAGAGTAAAGGGAAATAGCATGAAAAGAAACCAAAAAGAAAAAGAATATGAGGCTTTAAAATCAATGGAAAAAGTAAAATTAAGAAAGAAGTCTCCACATGAAAACAGGCAGAGGTGGTGACTTAGGGGAAGTTCAGAGGGTTTCATCTGTAAACAAATGTAAGAGATTTCAGAAAGCAAATAAGGAACCAGTAGTAGCAGCAGAAGATACACAGAAAGGAGTGTTTCAACACAGTGGGCACAACCAAATAAGAGCGAGGAAGTGAAAGAGAGGACGGGTGATCAAGGAGGGGAGTGATGTAGCAGCTAATGACACACAAGCTTTCAGATTTTAACCTGGCAAAACTGAAATATCAGGTCTTGCAGAGGTTTCTGAGTTCATCTGCATATCAGACCTGCACCCCAGTAAGCATCACCTTCATTGTTACCAAAAATCTGCCCCCAAGCTCCCAGGGATTGTGTCCCCATGTCCTGCCTAGGGAAACTACTATCAATTTACAGGATCAAGTTACCACTGAAAACAGAGTTGGAAGGAGTCAGGGGGTCTTCTAGTTCATTGTCCTGCTAAAGACAAAGTTATCTGCACCTTGTTCACTCCTGACAGATGTTTGTCTGGTCCGTATAAGTGTCCTTACTTATTTTCATCCAAATGAAGTCATTGCTGTAGTGAGACTGCATCAATTTTTAATACATAAATCTGTTTAAAACCTACATCTAGCTCTGCCCAGAAAGTTGTCATCTGTACAGGCTGAGTGAGGTGCTAAGTCCCCCACTGGGTTGCAGGAGGCTGACCCTATTTCTTTGTGCATGGGAATGAAGCTGTACCTACCAAACAGTGTTGTGTTAAGCACAGATTTGTTCCATGCAGCATGTATTTAATTCACTCACACACACACACATGCAGCACACAAAGAACAATCTGAAGGCCTCTGTGCTGTAAAAAATAAAAAAAATAAAAGGGGGGGGGTTCTTTAAAAAGTAAATATTGTCTTAAAAGTTCTCCAATTTAATCTGAACGTCAGAGTGGATGGTGTCGCATTGCTCAGTGCTGGAGAACAGCCAGCAGCTACACACCACAGCCTTGGGCAGAGGGAATGACTTTCTGCGCCACGCAGCTTCTCCTCCAGCCTCCACCAGATGCCCTGTTCACACCTCACCTGCATCGTTCCACCGGCACTTTTAAGCCTCTCCAAATCCTCTGCTACCCGCTTGTGGGGTCTGTGGGACAGATTTCCACAGGATGCCACAGCTGAAAAGGGTCCGGACAGTGTCAGTATGGAGTCAGGCAAGGCTCGGTGGCCTGAGTCAGCCGAGCTGGTGTGGCTACTCCGACTCACCCCACTTTCACCAATACTGACCCACAGCAGAAGCTCTTCAACTGGCCCAGCGTTAGGTCTTGTGTAACCAGCCGCAGCACAAAAAGTTCACACTGAGCAACACCACGCTGCACATTGCCAAATGTTTATTGTACAAGCCCGAGCTAACCATAACGGGAACCCAGCTTGGTCAAAGCCGAAAGAAAAAGATGCTTAGCTTGGGATGGAAGCCAAGTCAATTATTTTGTAAACAAGCTTGGTGCTCTTCCTAAACAGGGAGGTCAGATCCTCATTTGGTGTAAATGGATATGGCTTAAACTGATCTTGAACAGCAGGTCAGGAGAAGCAGCCAAGCACTAAAAGTCACTTTATAATGGCTGTCCCGGCTGTTTAAAGCTGTTCAAAAGGCCAAGCACAACCTCCCCAGGCTCTTCACCTCTACTGACTGCAGGAGCAGTCCTGTACCAGGACATCTGCATTTCCATTCCTGACATTGACTATAACAATAAGCTATCAATGGCAGTATATTAGCAGCTGAATAGCAAAATGCCTTAAAAAGGCTCAAGACTTTTGCCGTGGGAGGAATGCCCCAAAAGATGGTCAATACTTCTCTGTGTAGTTTGTTGCTTTACCCACAGCAGTAGAAAATTAACGCAGGAAGGTCATCTACATCAGAGGAGACGACCCTCCCTCAAGTTGGTCCTGAAGGCCACCAGGGAGGTGGCAGAAGCTGGAAAGAACCTCAGATGCCTGGTGGGGTGACAGGCAGGGGAAGGAGGCAGTGGAAGAAGAGCCAAGCTGTTGTTCTGATGTGACTCATTCATTTTCCACTTGAGTTTGTGACTGTTCTTACAGAAAAAAAAAAAGACCAAGACTGCTTCGGGGCCTTATTTTAATTTTTTCTGACACAAACAGAGCTTTTCTTCATCTTTTCTGTTCTTCACCTGGCATTTCACTTCTTAGTATGGGAAAGCTGATCTTTCTTTCCTGTTTTTACCCCGTCTCATAGCTACAAATGATGTGGTAACATTTGTTCACATTTATGCAAAACATGATGACCCAAAACACAATGATTTTTATTCCTATTATGCCACAAAGCTGGAATTTGGGCTAAACCACACTCTGGATGGAAGACATTATATCAAAGACTTGCTTTTCTAACTCACATTTAGGAGATTTGAGTACATTTACTAGCATTCAACTAGTTTGGTTTAAGCCCTCTATGCACTTTTTTTTTTTTTACTTTAATAATATCAGTGTGATAGGTAGTTATGCATTATGTTAAGAAAAATCAACAAACACTCTAGTAATCTGCTTTAACTGTGGTCTTTTACATTTCTTTAGACTTTTATTTGGTTAGCAGGAGAAATGTTATACTGAAGCCCATTTTTTACTTTCTCTGTGCAATCCAATATTTTATACACTTTTATTATATCCATTAATCTTCATCTCCTTTTTAACCCAAGCAACACTGCTCTGCCAACTCTCTCCTCTCCTACAGGTCTTGCCTGACTTTCAGAATTTCCCATTCCCCTCTATGGAGCTGTTCTGTTTCTGCAATACTTGAGAGAGTCCCTGGCAAATGCCTTTTACATTTATTAAATTCTCACCCGTTCCTGACTAAAGATTTACATGGGTTTTTACCCTATCCATAAAACACAGCCCTTTATATGTGTTTTTCTCAGATACATGGAGAAAGTCTATGTTTATTTCTGTAAGTAGGGATCTGAACCTCTATCAAAAGGAAAAAATAGCAAAGAATCACCCCCTTACACACACATAACCAATGCATTAATTTCAGCAAGAACAGAGGGAAAACCTGGCAGATGGAGTTTTCCTCCCTCTGAGGCATTTTGGCTAATTTACATCCTCATTTCAGAGCTAAAGGCTCCCACTGAAAGGCAGCCATGTGTTCCTTTTAAACAGGTAGATTTGATTAAAGGCTGGACTTCTGGGGCATGATCCTGCCGCCTCTGTACAATCGGTCCTACCAAGGATAATGAGATTAGTCGCAGGAGTAAAGCACCGCAGAACCAAACCCTGGAGTGTCACCAATTAATAGAAGAATTTTCTCCTCTTTTCCCCTCCACCCCTTTCTTTATTGCTCTTAAAATGCCAGGGGAGCTTCAGAGTTATAGCAATTATTGTTATGGAGAACAGGGCATAAAATGAACTGTTATTGCCTTTAAAAGAGCTGCAATCTCTTTACCTTTCAAAAGTAGGGCATAAAAATCTGTATGCAAATGAATAAATATAAATGCAAATATAATCTACACCAGGAAAAGCTGTTTTTCCCTGAGCTAAGGAAGCATAACGATAATCAGGCTCCCAACTGTAAATGGTGCTCAGTGTTTTGTAAGGGCTGTGGAAAAATGAGGCAAAGGTTTAATCCACTTTCTCCTCTGGTTGGAGGAAACAGGTGTGGCTCCATTTCTAGGTAGCTTATTATTTTTCATGAATATATTATAGGCACTCTTTGCATATTTCAGCTGGTAGCAAATTTTGCTGTTCCTGCTCAGGAATACTCACTGGCTACAGAACAACATGGACTAGGAAGTTTAACTCTGCTGCTTTGCTCAACTTTGATGGTTTATGTGGATTTGAAGAGGCAGTAAAACATCCTTTGGCAAATGAAGGCTTCCAAGTGGAGGGAAGTTGAGTGCATCCTTTATTTACCAATGGACAAACGAAAGGGGGATTAAAAGGCAGAATTTCTTGTCAAAGGCCCCACCTTGCAACAGATATTCCATGTGGGAAGCTTCCAGGAGACGCCTGTCCCCAGCCCACATGGGACAACTGGGGTTCATACAGCTGAGACCTTGTTAGCAGTGGAGCTCCCTGAAGAAAGATTTGCATCAATTCACAATTCAGCACTGAGACAAATGGTGAATGAACAATGAGAGCATCAAGTATGTAGCTAGGCAGAGGCATACAGCAAAACCACAGGCACCTGAGCAAGTGCTGGACCAACGAGAGCACAAGTGGAGAAGAAATGTCGGTGTGAGGACTACATCTTTGCATGCTCTTGGTTCCCGAGATCCAGAGTAACTGTGTTGAAACAAAACCACCGAATACCACTAATCACTGTGACTTCAGCCCTGGGAGAAAAAGAAATGCGGTACAGTGTGCTCTTGTCTGGATCAGAAGGGGAGCACATGGAGCAGTTTGGGGAAACCTGATGATCCCAAGGAAAAAAGAGAGAAGAGGAGGGAAGCGTTAAGTGACTCCCAAGCGTGTACTGTGTCCCAAAGTTCAGCGTGATACCTGTAGCAAGTTGATGCGAGTGAAGTCAACTTAATGAACAAGACAGTGAAGAAAGCAAGAGATGTGAAAAATAAAGACAGTAGGTCACGGGGAAGGAAAGGAAGCAAAATGACTCAGAGGATACCAAACTTCTTAAAATGCTAAAGGGAAAGACCAGTAAAATTCAGTTGCAGACAACAGTCTGGGAGAAGCTAAGAATTCAGCAAAGGAGACAGGTTTAAATCCTCCCAGGATGTGACACAATTTATTGGCAGAACAGAGAAGACATTAAAAGGTCCCTGGTGAAACTAAAATTAAAGGGGATTATTTTGCTGCAACATTCACAAAAGGACAACAGGGAAACAAACATACATTTCCCACGAGGTGCAAAGGTCAGAAAAGAGACGTGAACAGATGAACAAGAAATCGAAACTGCTAGAGATTTCATTGTAGTGATGGGATTGTTGCCAGCACTGAGAAGAATGGCAAACTTCTAAGGAAAATTTGGCAATAAACCAGTGAGTTGGAAGAGAGCAATGAAAGTAGGTCACAGTGATGACCTTGACTTCAGTGTTAGGGGGAAAAAAATGCAAGGCACAAGGTATTTTAATCTGGCATAGAATAACGTACCATCAGGCCAATACTTAATATGGGAAGAAAAGAAAACATTAAACAAAATTAAGAGTCAAGAAAATCCAGAAAGTTTCTTCAAATTTAATGGAAACTTCAGCAGAGCCATATTATCATAGAATCACAGAATAGTTTGGGTTAGAAGGGACCTTTAAAGATGATCTAGTCCAATTCACCTGCCACAGGCAGGGACATCTTTCACTAGACCAGGTTGCTCAAAGCCCCATCCAACCTGGCCTTGAACACTGTCAATGGTGGGGCATCCACAGCTTATCTGGGCAACCTGTTCCAGTGTCTCACCACCCTCATTGTAAAAAATTTCTTTCTTATGTCCAATCCAAATCTACCCTCTTTTAGTTTAAAGCTGTTACCTGTTGTGCTGTTGCTACAGGCCCTCGTAAAATGGGTGCTGAATGAAGGCAAATATTTCTGATGCCAACTGGCTCTACTGTATCCCAGCTGGAAGGGTGGCAGGGAACCAGAAGAGTGACAGCCGGGAAGAAACACAGTATCAGGGAGAAGGATGCCCAAGAGAATCATGGATGGGTGGGAGGGATACCAGTGGCCCAAAAAGAGCATCTGTAAAGAAAGCTTGGAGAGAATGCATAAGCAAGAAATGTCCTGGGAACCAAAATGTCTCAGTATGGCTCTCTGCACGCGTTGATAAGCCTCTTCTGTCTGAAGCAGGTGGAGAACAGTATATGTCCCCAGCAAGGGAACCAGCTGGGACATAACAGCAGGGTGCATTTGCAAGGGGAACCATTTCAAGGCACACAGGAAACCCTTACAAAGACACACAGAGCAGGCAAACAGCTCTTGTATGAAATTGGACATTAACAGCCTGGTAGAACCGATTGATAAATTGGGGCAAGCGAAACCAAGAAGATCATTATCGAGTGTGACATATAAAAACAGGCTCTAGTGTTGTGAACTGCTCTGCCTGGGCAGGCCCCTAAACTCCCTCAAAATGTTACTGATTTCAGTGATGCTCCATATCTCTGCTGTCATCAGTCTGAAATAAGCAGGATGAGCTGGAAGGTGCTTACACACTTCAGTACCTCAATTTTCCCTGCAGCAGGCCAAGATCCAAAACAAGAAGAGCAACCTCTCCATGGGCCCTCATTTGATATCCTGGCCAGGGTAGAGATGAATGGTTGGGGATGGGGGAAATCATAGTGAAAGCCCCAAAATGTTCAGCAGAGTTTTCAACAGTAGCTGGAGAAATTACTCACTGGTGATTCACAAATTCTATGGTCAGAAGGGGCTGGTGATCATCCCCTCTGACTTCCTGCAAAACAGGCAACTAAAGCCTCGCTTTGCATCAAGCTTTTCATTGCTGGCTGCTCTGGAGAATGTCATTTAGGCTGGGTTCAAAGCCTTCAGAGACAGAAATAATCCACCTGTGTGTAAGGATCTGTAATCTTGCCCGGTGGTCCTTTTACAGTCGATGGGGATATGGTCAATATAGCAAATGGAGCTTTGGATCTTCATTCGCTTCATCCTAAATTAAGTGCCTGCCTTTGGTTGGGTGAATCACATGCTAAACTTCATTAACTCTGCTGTCTGGATCCTCACCAAAAGGAAACAAGACACAGAGTTCTGAGAAGCAGATGTAGATGCATTGTAGGCACCCAAAGCTGGGTGAGATAAATCGCAACCCAAGAATCTAAGGTTCAAAAGCACCCTTAAATTTGTTACGATTGTTAATCTCATTTATTCCGAGCATGTAGATAAATCACACTAGAAATGAGGTATAATATTTCTGTCTTCAGCTTCCAACCACTGACTTTGTAATGTCATTGCCTACTTAACTGAAGAGCTGTTCACAATTAAATTACTCTGCTGTTATACTCTCCTTTTCTCTGGATCAACAGAGCTCATTATGGGCTAGATCTGTTATCACTGAAGACTAGATAATGATGCCAGATCAGACCAAATAGTTCCATTAACCAGGAAAGAAGGATCTAAAAGAATCTGTGAATCAAATGCTTTATAAAAGATGTTTGGTTTGCCTCTTCTCTACTTTTTTATCCCTTTCGCAAGAAAAAAAAAAAATTAACAAAACCACCCCCCCAAACCCCCTAAAACTCTTTGACTTCCAAAGCAATTATAAAAAATAGATAAATGTGGATATTGATATATAAAGCAGCACTTCCTGTCACGGGGAAGAAATGTGTAAGAAGCAAAGAACATAGTAAAAGAATTTCCCCTGCTTGTTTACCCTGGTGGACTTCCTCTTGGATAGCATAACAGGTGTCGTGCTCATAGTGTGGTGGAGGCTTTGACTCCAAAAATTTGGCAGCCAAAGGGAACAGCCCTCAGGTACTATTTTTCTCTCAGCCTCAGAACACAGTTTCTTCCTAAAGGCCAAAGATGAGCTTTAAATGAGCCAAAACCATTGCAACTGGATCACAGAAGAAATTGTGAAACCTACCTGTAAAAGTTGACATTCCGTTATCACGCAGACCTACTGCACGTTCAAGAAGAAAACTGCTACTCTGAAAGTTGTATTCATGCATAACTTATCAGGAAAGGTGCAGTTTTCTTTTTTATTCATGCGTAACCTTCCTTTTTCGCTAAAAACTATTTTTATTCCAAAAATATTTTTTCTCTTCTTTTGTTTCACAAGCAGAACCCCAAGCCAGAGGGGAAAAAAAAAACCAAACCATATGCTGCCAGAAAAGTGATACATAATGTTTCACACTGGTGAAGGATAAAATGAGCAGCTCAGAAAACACAAGGTTAGACTTGGTGCATCTGCACAGTTTGCTTAATAAAAACTGATGTCTGCTTTGCAGTTTCTCTTCCCCCATTCCAGCTAGCTGGAACACAGACCAGCATTTCTTAGAGCAGGATCCTGTTGTTAATGGTAACTACTGAAATATCGCCTTGGCAAAGATTTCAACAGACCATCCAGCTCAGTCCCTGGGAGGATCGGGAATACCTAAACCACCTCTGACGAATTCTGATAGCAGATGCCTCAAAGGTGCTTTGATGCTGTCCTGAAGGCTGCGGTAGAGCTGTGCCATGACAGCCCTACAGAAACAGCGGGACACTGGGTCGCACACGCATTCCGAAGATACAAGATACGCTTCGCACCAGCCCTGAGGACTCTGGGAACCGCGTATTATCTTTCACAGCCTAAGGGCTTCCCTTACCTCCACCAGCTGATCTGCTCCGGGAGCTCAAAGGGAAAAGGAAGCCGACCACATCTCCCCAGAGGGCTTTCCCAGCATGTACAAAGCCTTCCACAAGTAGAGAGGAAACCCAAGCAGCTCCGCTGACCCTCGCAGCCCCAGAGCTGGAGGACAGTAAAGATGGAGGGGAAGGGAATATGCCTGAGGGACCACTGGCTGATAGATATTTCTTTTGAGCTCTTTTGAGCTGTTTTCATAGCTTTTGCTGTGGCTCCTTTGCTGCTTCTGGCCCTGGGGGAAAACTTGCTCATTATAAAATCAAAGCAAGAATCCAGCACCTTCAAAATTGTGTCCCAGAGGCCTGAAACGTCCTTGATGCCTCCTTTCTCTTCTCCCTGACAAATCCCTTCTACATAAACCACCTATTTTCAGGTATGGCCATGATGTCCACGTGACAATCCCAGGCAGGAGTAGGTTAACACTGTTCCAACCTTCCTTCTAGCTTAATGTCCCCATCTCCTTATCATGACTGGGATCTGTACCAATGGGGTGTAGAACTTCCCAGATGCTGGGCACTTAATGCATTAAAGGATCCTTTCAAATGCAAGTTATATTGGTAGCCCTCCTAGGCTTTAATACTCCATGCAAGCAGACATCTGATGCACTGTGGAAAAGAATTAATAAACAGAAAACATTAACACAGAGGTAAAGACTGTAAATCGAAAGCCATCAGGAAAAGAAAAGCACAAAAAATCAGAAATAAAAACTTCCATTTAATAATAATATTCTAGGATGGCTTCATTCCATGACAATTTCATCAAAATTGCTCCCATAAGAAAAAAACATATTGATGTTTTTGCACTTCAGGTCTGAATTCCATCAGCCACATTTAAAAATACAAAAACAACACCCCACCCCACCCCAAAAAAAACAAAAAAACAAAAACCCCAAACCCTAACAAACACAAACTCAGGGTCTAAAATCTTGTCAAAAATAGTTTCCAATTAATGGCTATTGGCAATTTGGATGGATTTATATGTAAGACCAAAATAAGCTATGTCTTCCAGTCTTTTTTTTTCTTCTTTTTTCTGAATTAATCATCAGTGCAGAGAGATGAGCTCTCTTCTTTGCACATGTCAGTTCTGTGTTCCCTTCTCTTGGAAGAGCATTCTATTTGACTTTCTGTGAAAGCTGCTCTCACCCACTCTTCTTCCCAGTTCTGTCTCAGAACCAAACTGGTTTCTTGAACAGCGAGATTAAGACAGTATTTCTGCAGCGGGCTTCCACTAAAATATCTTTTAGATACCATCTGTAAGTAATTTCTGCCCTACTCTTATGTCAATGATTCAAGTGCCTCTACTCAAGCTTGGGCATTCTGTGAGTTATTCTTGTCTCTGAAAGATACTCTTACCCATTTACAGTTCCTCCTTGTCCCAATATACTCCTTTAATTGTTGCCATTGTCTCCCTTTAGTCCACTATAAAGCTCACCAGAAGAAGCAATGTTGCAGATATGCAAGTACGGAGGCTGGTTTGGAAAGCAGACAGGCATCCAATTTACATATGAGCAGGTAGAAATACATTTCTGCTTAGTGATATCTCAAATTTCCTAAGCAACACAGGGCCTTCCTCTGATTATAAGCCAACGTTGTTTTGATTCAGTTATTTGTATTCAGCTATAGCCTTTGTTCTGGGAGCACAGCCAACTGAAGTACTGAATACTTAGCGAGTGTAATTAGAAAGGTAAGAAGCTCCAAAAGGAATGAAACCAGCATACACACAGAGTCATTACACAGGACGCATGAGGAGAAAGTTGAGGAGTGGAGGGCAAAGACTTGGACACACACAATAAAACCCCCACACCCTAAGCAATCTGTCTCTACAAAACTGACATCTCTGTCAAATGAACTCCATTGCCCTGATAATTTGGAGAAATGTTTGTTTGTGGAGTGGGTGGGTTGGACTCATGACCTGTTTGCTGAAGCAACAAAAGCTCTTGAAAAAGAGCCTTCCTGAGATCTGACAGGCTTTGGCCTTCAGCAAACAACATGTTCAAAATAAGCAAATAATGAGCAACCTTCATCGATGAACTGCCAGCACAGAATGCCTTCCGATCTCCCAGAACAGTTCTTGCTTGGCTGTCCTTCAGGCCTTTTCTCATGGCCCCAAATAATCACGCGGCTCTCTTGCTCTCCAGCTTTCCTTTCAGCATGTCAGTCATTGCTATGTTTAACATTCAGTGCAACTTCATAAAGAAACCAGTTTATCTCTGGCCAGATTGTTCCAGGTATTTACACGCTACCTGGATCATGGGAAAATCAATAGGAATCAAGTACATAAATCTTTGAGGATATGGACCACTGTTCCTCCTGAAATGCCCATCCATCCCTCCAGTTGAGTAAAAGCACTACTTTTCTACTAGTAATATGACATAGCCTTCCTGTCTACCCACAAACAAAGGTTTCCTCTGAGGAGCAGAGGTTTTGCACTTAACTAGAACAGGCTGTGGTGACTAAAACTGGGAAAACATGGTCAAAGTTACAAGTGGCTGCAACCACCCAATTGATCCTGGGTGGTTTACGTAAATGGGATTACTCAGATTGGTCTTTTGGAGCAGCTGTTAGGCTCTGCCTGAGCACTTCGGTCCCATCCCTAAAACATCAGACTGTCAGCCACAGAACTACCTACCAATTACCAGGAAGAAATCCAGTTAAAGTCTGATGCAGAACCCACTGGAGGCTCTGCAAAGATTGCCACTAGCTTAAACTTCTCATTAGCTCCTAACTAATCTCTTGTTGCCCATCTTAGTGGGGAAGTCGAGCAACGTGTGTAAAAAAAACCCCTTTCACACAAAAAGTTAGGGTTGAAACCTGCTGGGTAAGGATTACACTATGAAAGTATTCACATTACTGTTTCCCACTGTTCAGTGTAAAAAGTGACCCAAGAGTGTAGTCTCCAGGCCCTATCAGTGCAAGACACACACGCCATGAACTTCTGCAGTCCACTCAGGTCTGCCCTTGTTTCCAGCGCTGGGAGAAGCCATTTCACAGTGCTCACAGTAAACCCTCCTCCTCTCGCAGCAGCGAAACATGTGCACCTCAGAGAAGAAATTCTGGAACCAGCCCTTGTTCTTATTTGAAATCTCACATCTAACTTTACAACCAGGAGGCTTCAGCATCCTACAAAGTAAAGAGGATAAGGGGGTATAATCTGAGGCCAGGCTAAAGCCACTGATTTTTGCTGGCCCAGCTTTGCCAGATTTGGACTGATATAGCTGTGCTAACTCCAGCAGAATGAAAGATGCTCCATTAAAACAGTGTTCTTTTTAAGCAGAATTTATTTTGCTAATGATCAGAGGATGGAAAGGAGAGGGCTAAATCACCAGCCAAAGCAGAGTTTCACCAGGATAAACTGTGTTCCCAGTAGGAGAGCTCTGTGACAAGTACCCTACGTGGCAACATCTTCCAGCACAGATCTGGTCTGAGTGTTTCAAAGGAATCCAGGTGTCGGTTTTCTTTTCCCTGCCTCGGAGCTCACTCCCTAGAACTATCTCTGCTCTTAAACCACTGCCTGTGTCGTGGCATCCCAGTTGCTTTTCTCATTTGTTTTCACCTCCATCCATAAATAGTTTTGCACAAACTGAAATTCCCCCACCCCACACCTAGTTTTAGTTTTTATTTTGGCTGATACCCATGATAGCCCATTAACCCAAGCCTGAAATGAAGCATTAAAGCTGGGCCAAACTCCAGCAAGCCCAAGGCAGCCTCATTCAGTGTGGTGACTTTTCCACAGCTAGCTAAGGATCAGACCCAGGAAAGATTCCTTCAGCTTCACGACCATCACGATGGTCAAGCCATTCCCCAACAATCATGCACTTTCAATATTCCTGCCTTCATTTCAGCCATCCTTTCAAATCCAGTGTGCTGAAAGGAGGACGTGTTCCACCTCCCTAAGTGGCTGTGGGACAGGTACAAGGTGTGTGACCAGCACACTCAGGATAAAGATCCGCATGCAAGCACATAATCAATACACCTGTAGCATTTTAGGCCCCACAGACCATTTTTCACCCTTAGCCTTTCCATTTGGTTGCTCTGGACCACGGGCTGGTTTCAAAGTCAGTATACCGCTGTCATCCCATTGCACCAAAACATTCCAAGTAAAATCAACCAAATATCCAACTCCAAGATGGAGATTTCACTCATCGCTGACTTGGATGAGATATTTTCAGTCGTATACAGTGTTCACGTCTGTAATACAAGACACTGGAAAAGGCAGTTTTGTTATGTCAGTCTTCTGGCTTATATTTTAATCACTTAACCGTCCCTCTGCCCTTCGGTTGGAAGGGGAAGTCTTCACTTCCTGGCCTGGTATTTCTGCACATTTCTACTTTCTGCTTCATTTTTATTCCAAAGAGGGCTGGTTTTCAGCTGTGGACAAAATGACCTTTGAATATCTGTCTACAAAGAGATTTGCGATCTTTCTGGCTGGAAGTGACAGCGCGTATCTGCTGTCACTACCAATGCTCTGATTTAAGTCAGGTTTTAACTTTATTACCAAGATTAAAAAAGAAAAAAAAAAAAAGAGGAAAAGAATCATGACAGTACTTACACTACATCCAGTAATCATGTCTGGATTATACAGAATTGTACATCTGAACTCACTGTACCTTTGCCACACTGTGGCATCACTGCTATTCATTGCCATTCTGTGTGATCCATCATGTATTCCTTGTTAATTTTAATTTTCCATGGTACTTTTCTACTTATGAAGATACTTTTTCTTGAGTTAAGGGCAGGTTATCATCTCTTTCAGTAAATCAGTTTTGACCAAAGAGCACAGTTTGTTTTGGCCTCCTTATGTGGACAACATGTCCCTGATGTAAAGCAAGCCACGAAGCTGCAGCTCCCAATAACTTGCTCGCAGTTCCTGCCTTGTCTGTGTTGCCTAAAAAGTATGCTTTTCACACAGGGATTAATTAAGGCACATTAGTCATCTCCTGAAAGCTAACAACAGGGCAATACAGTGCTAACACAATAGGTCCTCCCAATTGCATGGCAGAGCTGTACTAAAACTGTGACTGGCCTGAACCTTGCTTCCTATAGGGCCTCGTGGGTTCTTGCTGCCCATTTCATTTCTGCTTCAGAAAAACTCCTTTTCTGGCTTTTAATTTTTTTTCCAGAAAGTGGGTGTGAAAGTGGCAAAACATGAGTGTACAGTGCAGGCACTGCAGTATCTACAGCATTATATGTGATATGAGGTGATGCTAAAAAGTGCTAATCCAACCACAGATGATGCAGCAGCTCCGTTGGTGGGCAGATGGGTTCTGGTCTGAGACGTTGCGATTGCTCTGTCTCAAACCTTGCTCTGGTTTTGCCCCTAGTTAACAACTGACAGGGAAAACCCATAAAGCTGGAGTATAACACTTTTGGAGAGGTAACCTTAATAAATAAAAAGTTCACTAACAGCACTTTCTCCTTGCTGGGAGGAATGCCCAGAGAGAAACTAATAGCTGCTTGGCTACCACTGAAATCTTCCAGATTTCATGAGGATTTAGGCTGTTGATGCTCAGTTTGACACTGAGCACTCTGTACTATCAGAGTTTTTGTGATGTTTAAGTAGATGCATATGAAACAGTTTCATAAGACAGCTTGGGACATCTGACTGTGGTGGTTTGTTAAATGCCACTAAAATTTTCTGAAATGCTTAATGTAGGGTAAACCCATTGGTCGTCAGGGCCTTTAGCACACATTGTCTCCTGTCCAGAATAAGTTACGCAAAACAAAGGAGGAGTCATTTCTTTATGACAGGGCCCTTCCTAAAGGGTAGGCAAGAAAAGCAAGTCCATGAATAGGAAGACACCCAATACAGACAGTCCAAAAGAAGGAAGGGCTGAGAAGTGGAAAAGTCCCCAAGCAGAAAAACACAGACTTGAACTTGTGAAGGAAGAGTACTCAGCACCAAAGGAAGTTCGGGAGGTAGAGAAGAACCAGATGACTCAGTTGCTTAGCAGAAGACAGCCTATGAGACCAGGCAGGAAAGAAAAAAGTTTGCTTGGGTAAAGAGAGAGGCTTTGTGATTTGGATCAGACTCCATACATAGGAAAAGAGGATGTTTTCCTTAGAGGGCTCTATCTCCTAAATTTTAAGGAAAAAATGGAAATAAATATGTACAGAGCATTGGAAAATGTGAAGAGTTCATGTTAATTTCTACATGGCCTGTGGGAAATAAAACCCACAGCTTGATGCAAGACCATTTTATTATCTGAAGACTCTTTGAAGGGCCAACTTCATTATCTGTTGCCATCCTAGGGTGCTTCTTCAAATGCTGGCTATTGGATGAAGACCAATGGATGAAAGAACAAAAGTCTGTGTGTAGACAAGACATGAAATGCAATAGGAAAGAAACATACCAGCTGGTTTAAAAAAAATAAAACCAAACCCAGTAATTTAAAAGAGAGAAGACCCTGGCTTTAGCTAGTCGAAATGTATGTTTCTAGCTTCTGCCTCCAGCTTCCTCTAAAAAGGGTATTCTGTGGATTTTCTGAAAGTGCTTGTTTGTGTTAGAAAGAGCCCTTGGAAGCTGAGAACGACTTGCCATGTCAAATGTGTAACACTCACTAGCTTATAAATATGCAAAACTAATATAACACAGGCATGGTGCTCTGTTGCTGTCTGAAAACTTAGCCATACTCAAGGGTGATTCAATCTGCATTCATTGCTTCTGTGGGAACAATCCATTTGTCGGATGTTTTCCATGTGCACGATAACCTCTGAGAAACTGAAAATGAATTGCCATCGAACGGAGATGACTTCTCAGGAAGGTTTGCCGGTTTAGCTGTAATCATATAAGCAAAGCAGAATCATTGACCCTCCAAGAATCAATACAGCTATGCTAGTGTAAAATTATTTATAATACAGCTATGCTAGTGTAAAATTATTTATAATGGTTCTATTTAGGCCATGTCTACAATACAGACTTTGGAAAGCATCAGTCATGGGTGTGCTAGGATGCAATGTGTGACAGACATAACCGAGCTGGCAAGAGTACCCAGCCTAAACTGATTTCCGAATGGCTGTGATTTAACATGCGCAGAATACTCCACTAAGCTACATAGGCAAAAGAGGAGTTTTGCTCATATAACCTTCAGCCCCTTTTCTATGCCAGAAATATGCTCCTTGAAAAGATCTGACCTTATTCTTGTGTAAAACATTTTTTTACCGGTACAGGTGTCATTTGTGCTGACAAAAATCCTTATAATACAATACTGTACAGGCACATCCTTTTAGATTACCCATGCGCAGGGCAATGACTTGTATCTTCAGCTCCCTTCCTCCACCCTCTCAGGTCAGTTAGAGATAAGCCTAGCAGGCAGGTCTGCAGGCTCAATACCTTCAAACAGGGGTGAGTGCCAAGCAGGGCATCCCCCAAAACATCTGCTGATATTCTACTTCTGCATTTGCTTAAAGCAGGGTCCACCAGGTTAGATGAAACAGCCTCAACTCTGTGTCTAGATTAACCCAGCTGATTTTAGAAGAAATAGTTTTGTCTGAGAGGTCAATAAATACCAGCAGGAAACCATGACAAATACCTCAGAAAAATAACCTCTTCTACAGACACAACTGATCTGGAAGGATATCTCTCCAATCCTCACCGGGTTTTCCTCTCTCCTTCCATGTCAAACCAATTCGTTATCATTGCTGGTGTTTTCTTTCAGCCTTCTTTCCCAAGAATATGAGGCCTATGTAATCACACTGTGTAAGATTGGGTGTACTTTTATGGCAGCCTTTCCTTCCCAGTAATAGCTTTAAAACCCATTATCAGTTTAAAAATTATTAAATACATTGATTGAGAGGTGGAAGACTCAGAGACACCAAAGTTATGCAAATAGAATGATAAGGAAGAAGAATAAAAATCACATAAAGAAAAAACCTATATTGTGTCTTGGTTTGGGACCATCACCCCACTAGAAGAGGTAGATAAACTGGAAGGTGTCCAAGCAAAGAGCACTAAGATGGTGAGGGCACTGAAGCTCATAATGTACAAGGAGAGGCTGGGACAGCTGGCTTCTTTCAACCAGGAGAGGAGAAAGCTAAGGGCGGGGAGATCACGTTGCTGTTTTCTACTGCCCGATGGAAGGAAAATAGGGAAAATGGAGCCAGCTCCTCCTGAGACATGCACAGTGTAAGGACAAGATGAAACAATTGCAACTTGCAACGGGGCCTATTCCAGCTGGACAAAAGAAAATAGTTTCACCTTCAGAGTTCAGTGCTGGAACAAGACCCCTGAGAGGGCAGGCACTGTCCGACCTTGATGATTTCCAAACCTGGCTGAACAAGAAACCGAGGAACCTGATCTAACTCCAGAGTTAGCCCTGCTCTGACCATGATGCTGGATTAGACGCCTCAAGGGGACCCTTCCCACCTAAATCGTCCTATGATTCAGCTATGATTAGACACCAGAGAGACCGCACAAAATTCAACCTCAAGATACAAATCTATAGGAAATGAAATTTCCTTGGCTTTGCTACTCATGGAACTATCTGAGTTTTCAGTAGTGGTTTTTCTCTTGGTTTGCCTTATATTAAGAGGAAGTTGTATTAAAGCCGTAGTGTGGAAAATAAAGAATGGAAATAAGTGTTCAGCTTTCCCTTCAATAGCCAGAAAAAGAAAACGCATCTTTAATCATAGTGAAAATCTTCTGCTTAAAAGATGAAAAGAATTTTGCTGTACAGCGTTGAGTCCTGGAGACAATAGGTAAGCCTATGGAAAATTAGGTGTGTGCCTTCATTTCCACTGCAGGAAAGGAAACACCATAGCAGCAAGGTAGCAGACATTGCTAATGCTCTATGCCCAGAATGTTTTTTCTCTCTCTGTCTCATCAGATGGTCCCATTCCCTCAGTTTCCCCTCTGAAATCACTGCCCTTAGATTTGGGTGATCTGAAATGTGATGCTGTACCTGGCTCTGGACAAACTGTATGATACTGCTTTTGCCCCAGGAAAAACAGTTGTTGAACAGAAACACTAAGCAACCCCCCTGACTTTACTTTTCCCCAGCTAGATAGAATTTTTCCTGACTTTACTTTTCCCCAGCTTTACGTACAGTAGGGTATCAGGCTCTGACAGATGAGGGCAGAGAATAGAAGTGGGGCAACTCCATAGCCCTCTCTTGGCACTTCCAGGAGAAAACAATTATACTCAGCACCTCATGGGCTGTTGTGGAGTATCCAAAATCTCATCCATCTAGAAGGAAGAGGGTGCAGTTAGCCTCCATTCTAGGAGGCTAACTGGATCAAGCCCTGAGCAGCCCAGTCTCGGAGCTGCCCCTGATTTGAGCAAGAGTCTGGACCAGAGACCTCCTGAGGTCCCTTCCAACGTAATTCATCTTATGATCATACAGATATTTACTCAAGAGCTTTAACACTCAACTGATGCTAATCTAGTTGTCTTTCACATCTCCATTCCCCTGCATTCACCAGCCTCAGAAGAAAACATAAGCAAAAATTTCAACCAAATGTGATTTTGGGGTGGTTTTTTTTTTTAATGAGCAAAAATTAGAAATTGGGGTTGACAACTCCTTTTTTACAAGTTTCTATCTAACCCACTGAATTGCTTTAGTTTAAAAAATGACACACACACACACACACCCCCACTCTGGAACTATTTCATTTAGGGATTTTTATTCAGAAAACACATCATCTTTAGACAGGATTTTTAACAGCCTTCAATTATTTTTAATTGAGAATTATTCAAAATTGCTTTGTTTCATTTTTTTGGACCTAACAAGATGTTTTCAGCCCTCTCCCAAAGTTTGTTTATATAGAGACGAGGACTCCAGTCTTGACTTTTTAAGGTGTGTGTTGGGGCTGCTCATTGGCTCACCAAAAGTATAGATTAACATAATGTTGTCAGTGTGAAACAAATGTTGGTTGCAGACTTTGAACCAGCAGACAAACCAAGAAGTGGTTCCTCTTGTGCCCTGAGCAGCTTGTGCTTTCTTATGTCTCCTGACCATTTCCAGCTCATCATGGGTCCTCTCCACCTTGGCCATTACACCACAGCAATGGTCCTAGGGCTGTATGTGTTCCCAGCTTTCTGACAAAGCTCCCTTGGGTAATTTATTTGGAGCAACCAAACAGTACCTGCTATGGCTCCAGATCTGCTCTCCCAGAAAGCCTCCTCACCAGCCTCTTGGTGGGGAAAAGGAAGCTGCTGCTATTGCACATCATACTCCAGCTCCCGCATGGAGCTAACGGCAGGACCGGATCATGCTGGGAATACTATTCCTCCGGAAGGGTCCAAACCCTGAAATCCTGACATAATCCCAGGGGTATGGCTAAGGTGATTACACAACGTGCTGCAAAAGTACCAGCAGACCTCTAGGACATTGTCTGTGCTCAGAGCACTTCCATTACCTCCCCAGAGAAAGTAGCATTTGTCAGTCTGGAAGAGGGAGAGACCAAGCATCCCTGAGACAGGAAAACCAAAGAATGTCTGTGGTGTTAGCTAAGACTGGAACTTGCTCAAAGAAAGTGCCTTGTGTCAATTTTCATGCATTGAGTGAGATGCTGCATTAGGTGAGAGACTGACCATAGCTATGCAGCTTGCAAGGGACAACAACTCCTAGGCAAGACATCTGACTCCTTAAAATTTTGCTGAAAAAGCCACAGGTTGAAACCCAGTCAGCTGGTGTGCCTTCCCACCTAGAAAATAAACGTGAGCAATCTTATATAATTATAATAATTAGCATTTGTAGTATGATGATGCTTTGATGCAACCCATTTTATGTGGCTTTTTATCATTGTTCTTTAATTAAAAAGATCTCCAGCTATTGAGATCAGCACAAGTGCGTCACACCCAAACGAGTGAGAAAGCAACTTTACCCCAGATCCTAAAAATAAGGGTTGTTCGGAATTTGGATACCCCTGAAGCTGGCAGTGCTTGTAGCTGGGCTTTTGGTTTGCACTCATGTCGCTAGGTACTAGCTTATGCTTGGCAGATAAGGAAAAAGAGCAGAGCCAGTAAGTTTCCTAAAGCCACAGCTGGAGCTGGGATTGACTGTGCTGGGTCTCAGTGCTCTGCCAGATCCAACAAACTGTGCACCTTTCCTACTGTAAAAGTTGCAGATGTGAAAAACAGACTACGAAACAAGTGAAAAAAAAATTTTTTTTTCCTTAACCTGTTTAAAAAACAGGTTTAAAAAAAGAGAATCCATTAAAGGAATCACTATGCGGTGTATTCCGAAATGCATAGAGTTTACGGCAGCTTGTGAAGTACAGTCATGGGACTGAAGCATGCAACAAGTGTTTGAAGGTGCTTAACATTCATTCCATCTTTGTTCTGATTTAATTAGTAAACATCTTCAAAGGGAACTGGTTGACTGCTCAGGCAAAGGGCACAAGCAGTCCGGCACCGCAACAAGCAAATAAATGTTTAAAGGAAGATATTTGGAACATACAAGAGCCTGGGGTTTGTCCATGCAAAAATGAGAACCAAAACCTTTCTGTGACTCACAACTCTAGTTAAAGACAAGGCAAAGCTGTGCCTACTCTGAAGCCTGCTATGGAAACAGGGTGTTCATTTACAAAGAACTGTGTCTATATGCAGATTTGTGCTGAGATGCACTTGGGATTTGCAACTACATTAGCTATGTCAATACTGTTTTCCATGTAAACAGGTTTTTTGTCACCGGTTATCATAACATTCTAAGAAATATTGACCTATTGGAAAATAGTGCCCCCAGGCTCGCTGTAAGAAGTGAGCCATTTCCAGGCTTCTGCAGAATATTTCTGTGCACATCTCGGCATTAGGCTGGCCACAGGAGGGGCTGGAGAAAACCATGATTGTCTAAACCAGAAACCTCTTAAAACCAAAACGTTTCTAAGTCGACAGAAATATCTGCTTGCAGGTGGACAGTGTCAGGCTTTGATCTTAGTTAAATAGGAGTCTGCTCTCCTTCTCAGGGCCTAAATGTCCTGAGCAGTCTGGTTTGCAGGCTTGGTGACCACGTCCCAGATACTTGCTGCTTGCTGCGATAGATGGAAGTCAGGCACATAAGCATCCCCGTGGATCCTGTTGGTGGCCTTTCATGGCACAACCACACCACGCATGGGGCACTGGCGACGAAGCTGCTGTGGGGCTGGGATGGAGAAGGGAATCTGGGCTATGAAACGGAGGGGCAGAAAGGCAGGCATCTACTCCCCTGCACTGCTGGGCTGGGGCTGGAGAGGGACTGGGTGACCATTTCTTAAACCATCCCAGAAACCTTCCATGGATATCTTTCTTTTCATTGCCACACCAAAAAAGATCAAAGGGCACTGCCCAAAGAATCATTGCCGAAACGAGCTAAACGCCTTTCCCCCAAATGCTATAGTTTGACAAAACATATGAAGGAAAAATACTAGAGTGGAGAGAAAAAGGAGGGCTGTTATTACGTCACCTGACTGTCATGGTAAATTCAGTTCTGGATGACCGCAAACTTTCCCTGGGCTTTTACAATCTTCCAGTGCAATCTGGATTCCCTCTGCAATTCATATTCTATAATCCTTCCTCTTTGCCACCTGTCAATCACCGCTAGTTTGCATGTGAGTTCTTTTTGGCAAAGGCACTTTTACTGCATAGAAAAGAGCTGATTAGCACCACAGAGTTACTGCCCCAGCTGGAATTTCTATATACCCTTGAAACACAGTTTTAAAAATCAATGGGTTTGTAAATCCTGTAAAATGAATATTTAAGCAACCACAAGACGTTTTAGGACTCTTAGATACCAATATTTCTAGAATTAATCATTGCAGATGAAGAGCATTTTAGAAGACAAAATAATGGAGTAATAAAAAGCCAAAGATTCTTTACTTTAAAATAATTATCATGTAGCCTTATTTTATAATCATATTAACACAGAGCACATAACCTGTATAGAATTTGAGAGCAGGGCTTATGTCTGTAATTAAAAACATGAGCGAAAGCTAGTCAGGAATTTTTGTGTCTTAAAATGAAAAAGCACAAATAGTCGTAGAGGATTTTTTAATACCTCCTCCCCTGAGATAGACACACAGAAAAATAAAAATTTTCAAATATTAAAAATGTGAAAAACATGGGGATTTTTTTTGGGGGGGTAGGCTTTGTTCTTTTAATGGAATTTTCCCATGATTAAAGGAAAGACAGAACTATTGCAAATGTTTCCATAGGAAGTACTTATCATTTCCCAAACAGCTCTCATCTTCCTTCTTTTGATTCATACTTTAGATTGAAGCTGACTAAATCTTGACTCCCAAAATGGTACTTAAGCACTGTGAAAAAAAGGGGAATAATAAAATAGTGCTTGGTGGACTATATATAACACTATGTGACTTACCGGCTAATACCTGTCCTGTTATTATTTCTCTGCTGTGGTTAGGCAGATGACCTCAGGACAGCAGGGAATTCACTAAAATAATCCTTCCCTCTCCAAGAGTTAAAACCCCACTTCTCGAACATACGAACCAGAAAGGAAATCAAGCTTTGCAGCCTTTTCTTTGCCATAAAAGGACTCCTCTTTCAGCAGCCACCAGAGTCCATTAGCTGGGAAAGCAGGCAGGTGTAAAAGAAGTTCATGTTTAACCTCACTGGGTTTGAAAGCCAGCGCTGAAGTTTATCAGCTCACAAGCCCGTGAAGGGAGGAGGAAAGGCAGAGAATGGGATTTAGTCAAAGACTTACTCAGAGCTAACACAGGCCACTGGCGCTAATAAACAAACATTGCCAGACATCAAAAGGAAGTAAGTAAATCTGGGAAGGTTTAGTCCAAACAATGGAAGGGCAAGCTAAGCCTGTTGCAGGGTGGGCAGTGGGGCGGGTGACTTTGAGAAGTTAACCCTTGCCTGGGCCACAGCAGCATCATAAAGGGAGGGTTGGACCCCAGATTTGTTCTAGGCAAGCAAGAAATGGTTGCCCCCAAAATCGGAAAAAAACCTGCAGTCTGAACCTCAAATTTCTTTGGTTCTCCATCTTAAATTAGTTGGCTTGTGTGAGGTCAGGAGTCAGGCCGGTGCAGCCAAGAAGTTACTCAACCAGTGATGTGCCAAAATATTTGCAAAGATTGACAAAGCAAACCTGATTTCCAGGGTTGAAAGCTGGCAAGTTTCACACAACACCTGGACAAGCGGTGGGTGATGGCCTTACAGCAGAAGCCATGGCTGCTCAGCACACCAGAGCATGGAGGTTTTCTGTATTTGGGAGACAATCTCCACTGCAACACATGGACCTGGGGGATGGAGAAGCCATGAAGATGTAGCAGCACTGCCTTTTGCAAGCATGTCCCTGAGGTCTCCACCAGCTTTTTGAGGAACACACAGACTAGCGCAGGTCCCAAGTCTTCCTCGTTTAAAGAGCATCTCTTTACCCTGGGCGGTAGCGTCTCTACCCGAGGTGGGATTGACTCAGCACAACCAAATTGCACACCCCCACACACAATTCAGTGGAGGGGCAACAGTGTCATTTGATCATCTAAGGCTTCCTGATCTGCGTAACACCCTTCATCTTTTTTTTTCTTCTTTCAGTTTCTATTTGAGTATCAGTTTTGCTCTGCCCATGGCATAGCACCTTGTGAGCACTACTCCGATGGCGGCTCCATGGAGGACATATAAACACCCATCCTCAGAAAACGACTCTTCCTGAAGCGAAAGGCTTTGAGGAAGCAGCCCGGAGCTGGAAGAAAGGAAATCTCTTCTCTTCAGGTGACAGCACGCAAAGAATTGGGAGTCTCAGACCTATGGGTGATCTCTGACCCATTCGTGCTCAGCAGGGTCTCCTGAACTCCTCTCCAGCGGAGGTCAAGATGGGCTCCACCAGCCTCAGCCAAGGATCCCCTTCCAGGCCCAAGGAGCAGGACCTGCCTTGCACAGGATGCCCTGAGACTTCCCATCTTTCTGCAGAGCCAAACCTCCTCCTGAGCACTTGGCAAAGCTGGGAGATGCTGCCTCTCACCGAGGTACAAACTCACTTTTTTTGGAGGCATCGTCTCCTGCTGAGGAGAACAGGAGGCACTGGGGTGAGTAGAGCATTGCTTGTGGAGGTCAGAGCCCACCTCCCGGGGCTCCGGGTGCAGGAACCTCATCAGCGACAGATCTTTCATGGGGTCCTGCTGTGCATCACCCCAAAGGCTTTTTGCATCACCTTGTTCCTGAAAGAAAGAGCCACATGGTGAGAACTCCATTGTAAGAAATGGAAACTTGTCCCTCAGCTCTGTACTTCAAGTGGGCAGATACAGAGCTGAACCAGAGACATTACATGCCTCGGTTTCCTTTGCCCAGGAAGAGTAAAGGAAAGGGAAAATCCAGAGCTCTTTTCTAGCAGCTAGTTGCCCTGGATGCACGCTCTTCCCCCCAAAGGGTGTTCCTCTGGCTGGAAGCACAGGCACTGCCTCCCACAGGCTGCCTGCAACTTATCCCTCAGGAAAGGGCAAGTGTGCGAAAGGGAGAACAGAGGAGAGAGCTTGAAGAATCCAGAGAGCACAAACAGAGGCCCCAAGCAGGAAAAACAGCCAGACATAATCATGTAGGTTTTGCTGATCACCGTGGCATTATGTCTGCAGGGCTTAGGGCTCCTCTCCTGTAGCTCCCTCTGCCCTTTTGCCTGAGCAGTGAGGACAGCCAAGCCAGCAGTGTCTTGCTCCCAAAGCCAGGTCATACATTAAATAAAACAAAACCAAAAAAAAAAAAGCCCCATAGAAACCACGATCAACACAGAGGTTTAAATAACATCATGCATAATACACTGCAAACTCCCACCTCCAAGCACGGGAGAGATGGCTGAAAAGGAGTGTAAACTGAGCTAAAAACAAAGCAAGGCTTTTTCCAAAAGGCAAAGGGCTGGCAATCTGTAAGAGCCTGCAATCTGCCGTAGCGCAGGTTGTTTGAAGGCTGGGATGAAGAATAGCAAGCCAAAAAGGCCCCAGCCCCTAAGGATTATTAACCTTTTTTTTTTTCTTTCTTTTTTTATTTTTCGTTATTCCTGCTTAGTCGAAGCTCAGTTTGGCACCTCACGAACTCCCACCTGCCGCCAGGAGTGCAGACACAGACCACCCAACACAAAGCAACCAGCGAGCACGGAGCCACAGCTCCAGGTGGCTCCAGCCTTACTCCCTTCCCATGCTCCCCACCTCCCAGCTCCCTTTCCATCAACCAGGATGCCTTGTCAGGCGCTGTGTCACTTCGGATCTCTTCAGATCACGGTGTGCCGCCTTCCTTTGTCAGGCAAGGTAACGCAATGACAGGATGATGTGCAACGGGCCCATGTTTCTTTTATTAGGATCGTGTACCTGCTGTCACTTTGGATAAGGACTATCTATTTCAAGTGGTTTCCTGTGAAGTCAACGGGACCGAGTTTCTCCAAGAGGTCATGAGAATTATCTGGAACCTCCAAGTGTGTCTATTCAGACCTGTATCCTCTATCATAGCACGGCCAGCTTCATTATTTCAGGATCACATCAGGTACATGAGCATCTAAAGCAGTCACAAGAAGTCCAAAGAACATAAGCACATATTTAACTTTGAGCTAAAGGATTCCTCTAGACTTCAGTTTTATTACCCCTGTGCTTAAAGCTAGGCACATGTCTTTTGTGGATCCTAACAGCATCAATAATTTATGTTGTGGAAGCAGCTAGAGGCCCCATTTAAGTTGAGATTGTTGTACAAACAAAATAATTGACAGTCCCTGCCCTAAAAATCTTTCAGACTGGAAAGTGAATCTGCAATTCCCTTTGTAGCTTGCTCTTCCCTGATTTATTTTTCCCTCATATTTAATCCAACTTAAACACTTCTGTGCAGCAACATCAGCATGTTATTTTTAAATTCAGCCCTTATTGACTAATGAGAAGAATTGACCCTCGTCTCTATTGTTAGAAAAGGGCAGAGGCAGCTGGGCTCAAATACTGAAAGATTTACTGTAGAGCAACTGTTCTGTTGAGCCACTAACTGAGATATGAGCCATGAATTAAGATGCTTCTGAAATACTTTTGTACACTTGCACAGGCTTCTTGTCAGATCAGCTGTTTACCAGTAAAGACAATAAAAATGCACCCTCCAGATTAACTCTTCCCCAAGGAGTTTGGGCTTAAACCACCCAGGATGTTTTTCTGACTGTATTTGGCTATGTAGGAAATTATATCAGTCCTCTTGCAATTTTGATCAGATGCGAAAGCAAAATAACAAACAGAAACAAGCAGCCAGGTCTCCATTTTCTGATTGACACCGTCTTGTATATTCAATGTATTTTTGCAATTCTAACTCCATACAGAGCAGGGTCCTGGAGACAGAGCACCTCTGATGATCAGGTGCCTTGCTGCAGAGTCTGAGTATTTCTGTGTGTAATTGTCATGAGCTGTCCTTGCTCACTTCTCTTCCCATCGGGCCAGTGTCCCTCCTCTGCAAAAATACTGATTCTCATTTTCCACAGCTGCTGTCATCTCCTCTCCAGACTGCCACTTGTCCTCTTCTATAACATGAAGCCCCAAACTGAACCCTGTGGTCCAGCCACTGCTGAGGAAAGCAGAAAATTGAGTGTCTGGGTACTTTTTATTTGGTTTTTGAAATACACTCCACACTGCCTGCAGCCCAGTAGAGCAGACTCCTTTAGCACCATGATGCCCCACTGACTCATAGTCAATTTGTCATCCTCTAAAATCCCCCAATTCTATTCCATGATAGGAAAATACTGGTTAGAAAACAGCAAGTTTCCTCTTTTTAGGAGACTGTCAGAACTATTTAAAGGTTTTTACAGTAGCCAGTTTTTTTATAACATACTTAGTATGCTCAAAGTTGACCACATCCAATATTCTTAAGTAATACCTCTGTAGCTGCAATATAAGAAGAGCTAAGAGAGTGAGCCATGGTAAAACAATTAATAAACATTTTTATTAGACTTCAGGTTTTCTGTGGAAAAGGACAGGAGCATCCACAGCTTTGGTAAAGATTCCCCATCACTCCGTGTTACATCCAGCGCTCTCCAGGCAGACACAGAAGCCATTCCCAAAAGCTAACATCCCACTCAGCACAAGAAGATGGAAAGAAGTCCTTGTTCTTCTTATATGTAAGCATTTCAGTAGTATCTGGAGGCTCCAGTCAAGGCCTTCGAGAGCTAGACACAGTTCACATGTAACCCCTCTGCCAAGCCTTGAAGGGGTCAGGTTTAGTCTCCAAAGTCCCCTGCTGAAGAGCAGCAGTAAATCAGCACCAGTCCCAGCCCAGACACCTAAGAGGACAGCTGAGATTTTCTCTGGCACAAACAATATTCATTTTAGCAAGTACTGAATTAAAGACATGAACCTCTTTCTTTAGGGAAAGGAGGGAAACAACACACAGCCACACTCCCTATTGCACTACCTGCTAACTCTCAAACTTTCCATCCACACCATACAGTCACCCTTACTGAAATTTTTCAGCCTAAGCAGAAGATGAGTTTGCAGCTTTCCCAGCTTTCCCTCTTCCAGCTCCTGAGTGCCCAGGGCTCTCGAGAAGCCCCATCTGATCCTCAGATCAGAAATACACGTCGTGCATGACCCATCTGGCACCAAGAGGTACAGCTCGGATGGAGAACAGATGAAGTTTTAGTTATCCCTGTATCCAGCTTAGGTGCTCCCTCAGCATCTGAACCCATCTACCTGGAGTGACTGGTGGTAACTGTCACTTTTGCCAACTGCCCTTGGCCAGGAGCTCTCACAAGCTGTCCTCTTCAGTAGTTGCCTCAGTGATGCTTTGTTGCAAAGTCGGGGTACAATGACACATGCGATCCATACATAAATCCTGACACAGAGGAGGGACCATGGAGCTTGCTCCTCAGTCCCTCCAGGCTCCCTCTATGCTTCCCTGTTCCCCCATGAAGCCATCAAGCACCCTCTGCCCTTGTGCTCTTCCATCCCTTTGGGACTTCTCAAGATCAGCTGCTCTTTTAATTTAGACCTCTGGCCAGTAGGCCAGAAATAAGGAAAACTTCTATTTCCATTAAGAGACACCTCCTCAGTGATAAGGGTATTAATTAAAAAAAAAAATAATAAAAAAAAAACATTCATTGCTGGTCCTGGGGTAAGATTTGAAGCCCCTTTCCTTAGTTCCCACAGATATTTGCCAGTACTGATTCAGACTCTTGGCCCATTTTGCCATGTTGACATCTATTAAATGGTGAAAGCTGACTAGTTTCATACGTCTTTTATTACAGCAAGTATGGTTAAGGTAGAGGTGTAAGAAGTTGGTCCAGCGGAATTTGTCTGCGGGGCAGAGGAAGCAAGCTGCATAAAAAAGATTGCTTTGTCTTCTATGGTTTTCTATTGGATTGTATTTAATAGAAAATATTAGAAATCATATTGTATCCTGGAGGAAATCCTTCTTTTGTTATCTTTTTCTTTGGGTCGAGCAACTCTCTGACAGACCTGTTTCAGGCAGAGCATTCAGGTGCTATACTGAAGTTATTTCATTTCTGCCTTCCTGAGATCAGCTTTCTAAGAATAAGTTAAAGGTGTGCCTTCTGATTTCCGAAAGGAGTGCAAGCGAGGGAGATGATTCAAAGCCAGCCCACAGCATTAGAAAGACTCACCTCAATCTGAATAGGTTTTGGATCAGACCCAAAGCCACTTGGTCTGAAGAAAAAGAAGAGGAGCAGAATTTGAATATTCCCCAAGTGTCAGAGACATAAGCAAGGCTGCATCTAATGGAAATAAGGAAAGGCTGGCTGATAAAGATAGGGCAGCAGTTTCCTTACAAGCTTTTCTTTGTTCCTGTGATTTAGGACAAGCCAGTTTCTGACAGATTAGTCAAGTATCCATTTTCCTTCCAGGAGAAGCTGCGGTAAGCATCAGTAAAGGCTGAATATACTACACTGCAGACCAACTCTGCTGTTTGAGGTAACAGCCTTCAGCAAGACCAGCCAGCTGGTCTGAACAAGAGGTCGGCACACAGGCAGCGCGCTGCCAAGCACGCAGCTGTATTTGCAGTACACTGTTACCTTCAGTACCAAACAAGAGGTACAATGAAATTTCTCTCACCCAAATGCTGATCAAAGGCACTGAGATACTCCAGGCCAAGGTAATAATAATCCAGCCACATATTCCCACTGTTGGTACAGAAGCAATAAGCCCCAACACAATCCAAAGGTAACATGACTGCTGGTGCTCTACAGCCCAACCTGCACAGACCTTTAAAAAAATCCCATAGCTCTTTTACAAGAGTGAACACAAAGTTCTGATAAAACTCCACTTTTTTATAATTACATGCCGCCTACCTACACCTTCCCCATTGCTATCCCATGTAAAAACCAAGACAGACCTCGTCCTTGGTTGTGGTTACATTCGTGTGGAAGGAAACCATGAATCAATTACTGTTTATAAAACAGTAATTTCTTACAGTCTTTCAACTCCTAAAAGACTCTAAGTCCCTCTATAAACATACCACACTACCATAAGCTTTCCGTTGGGCTCCAATGATTGATGAACTTTGAGGCCAGAAATGCCATTTTGATCAACTAAGTCAACTCTGGGCACAAGAGAGGCCAGGGAATTTCCTGCAGCAGGTATAATCAGGTTAAAACATGTGGTTATAGCTTAGAATCATAGAAACATAGAATCCTTTAGGTTGGAAAAGACCTTTAAGGTCATTGAATCCAACCGTTAACCTAGCGCTGCCAAGTCCACCACTAAACCATGTACCTAAGCACCACATCTACATGTCTTTTAAATACCTCCAGGGATGGTGACTCCACCACTTCCCTGGGCAGCCTGTTCCAATGCTTGACAACCCTTTCAGTAACAAAATTTTTTCTAATATCCAATCTAAACCTCCCCTGGTGCAACTTGAGGCCATTTCCTCTTGTCCTATCACTTGTTACTTGACAGAAGAGACCGCCCCCCGCCTTGCTACAGCCTCCTTTCAGGTAGTTGTAGAAAGTGATAAGGTCTCCCCTCAGCCTCCTTTTCTCCAGACTAAACAGCCCCAGTTCCCTCAGCCGCTCCTCATCAGACTTGTGCTCCAGGCCCCTCTGGACACGCTCCAGCACCTCCATGTCTTTCCTGTAGTGAGGGGCCCAAAAACTGAACGCAGGACTCAAGATGCAGCCTCACCAGTGCCGAGTACAGGGGAACAACCACCTCCCTGCTCCTGCTGGCCACACTATTTCTGATACAGGGCAGGATGCCGTTGGCCTTGGCCACCTGGGCACACTGCTGGCTCATATTCAGCCGGCTGTCAACCAGCACCCCCAGGTCCTTTTCTGTCAGGCAGCTTTCCAGCCCCTCTTCCCCAAGCCTGTAGCGCTGCATGGGCTTGTTGCAACCCAAGTGCAGGACCCGGCGCTTGGCCTTGTTGAACTTCATACGATTGGCCTCGGCCCATTGGTCCAGCCTGTCCAGATCCCTCTGTAGAGCCTTCCTACCCTCAAGCAGATCAACACTCCCTCCCAACTTGGTGTCACCTGCAAACTGACTGAAGGCTCACTCGATTCCCTCGTCCAGATCAATGACAAAGATATTAAACAGAACTGGCCCCAACACTGAGCCCCGGGGAACAACACTTGTGACCGGCTGCCAACTGGATTTAACTTAACTTGCTTATGGCAACAGAGGTAGCAAACAAACAGGAATGTTTCTGGTTTTCCCAGAGAAAGAATAGGTGATACCTAAAAGAGTTTTAGCATGAATGTCTCAGTGATCTTAATCCTGAAATACATTTCAAGATCTTTACGCTAAGTTTTTACTTAGGGCACAAAGGTCTGTGCTGCATGTTGTAACTCTTTCTGTTTAGGGTAGAAGATTTTTTTTCCTTCTTCCCTGGCCCAAGAACCACAAAATGGCTTTTCCTGGAATGGCTCGATTGCATGTAACTATAAATTAAAGATGAGCTATCCCTATACTGAAGTCCTGTTCAAGACCCACATCAAAATATGCCCGTGTCCCACATTTACAAAATGCACATTTGCTTCGTGCTAAGAAAAACTGACATTTGCAAGCAGCTGTGTGCTTTGTGTTTCACTGAAAAAACCAAGTTTTAGCTGTGGTTTGTGAACGGTGGGCTTCTCTCACCAGAGGCACATATTTTCCCAGGAAAAAGGGGACTGGTCTCATTAAGATCCAGTTGAGAACAAATTGGCCTGCTAAGAAGAATGTTTTGCAAGTTCAGTATCTAAATAATGAAAAAACCCACAGAACACTCAAAATAATAAGATCTGTCATTCACACACAAGTTTAACCTGGAAAGCTGAAGCAAGGTAGGTAGGAAAAAATGAAAAGCATTTCCAAATGCCAGGCAAAACTCTAAATGTGTCTTCCCACAGTGGCATCTGCCCACCCCTTGCCATAACGGTAAGGGTGTCTCAGTCATATCACTATTTTACAAAAGTCCTCCATGCCTACATAACAAAAGTCATAGGAAAAAGTATAGGGAAAAAGTAATGCAAATTAACATACTTGGGATGAAATTCAAATCTCTTAAAATCAATGGCAGTTTTGCCGCTGCTTTCAGCAGAGCTAGATTTCATGTAAAGCTAACAAAGCAGGTCACTGATGTCCACAACAGACCACTTCCAGATTCCATGCATGGAAGCTCCTCTTGGCAAAGGGAGCTTTCACCTACCTTTCTAAAGTCCTAATTCAACCTGGTGCGTAAAGCCCTTGAGGGAGAGATTATTCACAGATTTACACTAAGTAGGCACTTACCTTGTCCAACTGCAGCCTATGATTATATCTTCAGGGAAAATACACAAGTGAAAAGGAAGGGACATGTCCTCACCAGGAGGATGACAAGTCTGAGTTCTCCCTAACCCTTGCTCTCAAGTGTATTTTTCTTTCTGGTATTTGAGTGACTGGAGAAAACATTTTTCATTTTTCCCCAGTTCGGGGGAAAGCAGCATTCCTGGATCCTAGATAACAGGGGAACTCAAGGAGGAAATGTCTCCAGGCTCTCTGCTGAGTGTCACATTTGTATTAGTCATGGCACCCTCAAAGCCTGGAAGCAGTTCTCATACTTTGGGAGTCCCAAAGACCTGGAAAATCCTCTGAAACCAGAGGTTAGCTAGGTATGACCAGAGGCCATGGTGAGGTTCAGAGTGGCCTCTTCCAGTTTTGACAGCTCTTCCCACTCTGAAGCTGCCATCACCTACTTGGTCTCTGAGGACACCTGACCTCACTCTCCATAGGAGCCTTGAAACCTGTCCTCTCCATTATTCCGTTTCTCCAGAAGGAAAAAATTCCATAAAAACACTCTTTTGGTTGAAAATGCCTCACTGCATTAGACAGCACGTTCCACCTTTTGAGCTGAGGTGGTGTAGAAAAGGCCAACCAACACCCAACAAACGAGCAAGCTGTTCTTTTTCAGTGTTTCCAGTTTTAGAAAGCCCCAGTAAGTTCTCTGGATAGAGCACGTTTTTAAATAAAATGGGCCAGAAAGTCCTCTACAGATGAGTCACACTGACTGAATATCAGAGCGGAACAACGGAGCTGTTGTCCTATCAGGGCTGAGCCAAAAATAGTTGTTTTCATAAGCCTTTTACCTGATTCTCATTCTCGTCTGCACTGAAGTCCAGTGGGGATGGGAGAACCAGTTTTATTTCAACTCTAAAATCTTCCAAAATGTGTAGCAGAAGTGTATTACCGAAAAGGATGTAGCAAATGAGATTGTTGGCAAATGACTAAAATGTTGGCAGGTGTCCTTAGAAGGTGGTAAGCAGGACATGGCATCATTCTGGGTTTCTGCCTACCTAATAAAACTTTTTGATGTGCATCGTAAGTATTCCTCTTTCCATGTAAATACCCCTGTCATGACCCAGGCTGGACAGACCAGGGAGTAGTGTTGAATTCGGAATTCCCTCAGGTTAAAATAAAGTGAAGCAACACCAAATGATCAGTTAAACATTTTATTTACGGCAGAAGCAAACTGAAGTTGGGAGGTATAAGATTAGGTGGCGGGGTTTCTCACAACAGGAATTGGCATAGAGCTACCTCAGTAAACCATGTAACCTGTGGTAACCATAGACATCAATTCAGGGAATAAGGAGATTCCTCCCGTTGGGTCACAAGGGTCAGAGCAGACCCCCTTGCCTTCTAGACTCCTTCTCAGAGAAGAGCCTAGGGATCCACTCCTAGTCCCAGACTTGGTCAACAGTTTATGTCTTAAAGGGATGAGGTGTAGGGATTATGGAAAAGGAAAGAGAAAGAGGAGCAAGACAGAGAGAGAAAAAGGAAAAGAAAGAGAAAGATTTCACCAGCCCTGGGTCCAGCGTTGGTGCAGTCTGTCTGAAGGTCCAGCTCCGGTGGGCACGCACCCCACGGGGCTTCAGTTTGTGTCCTTTCATCATCCTTGCCCCTCCTTCAGGTGGGCACTCAAACTCATTAGCCTAATTAGGTGTCACGCACGGTTTGTGCTTTCAGAACCTTTGGGGAAATGGGTTGGTGGGCTTGGGGGTCGTTTGGGGAGTAACTTCTTCCGTGCAGACACAACCATTGTCCGATCTTTGGCCACGCGTGGTGAGCTGCCCTGCTGAGCGTATCAGCACAGGGAGCTGCGCACCCTCCGGCCTGCCCTCCCCATCCTGCTGCTGATGTACTGTGCTGATCAGCTTCTTTTCACCTGTGGTTCCTTGCTATGCAGGGTTGGTTGTTATGTAGAGTTTCGTTAGGCAGAACTTGCCCCACCACAATGTTTGAGACACTGACTCTTTCAGTCTCTCACAATCCCAACACTTGTTTATTAGCATATATGAAAAGCAGGCCCACTCTGGGTATTATTACTGACCCCAGCAGTCACATCACTCCTGAAATAAAAATCCATAATGACTGAAGAATTGCCCTCAGCTATCTTTTAATTTCCAGTATTTCATGGTTACATAGGTCTTTCATAAAGAGCAAAACCCACTGTCTTGGAGGAACATATGAGTGTGCTACAACTAATGTGCACAGGACAAAACTTTCTTATATCCCTGCAGCCAAGATATGTAACATCCCATCTTTTTATCACTCTCACCTCCATACTCATCTGTGCCAAGTGAGGCTGTATGCCCAACCAAGAGAAAAATGTGTCATGCCATGGCAGTGCTGTTTGGCCTAAATTCAAAATGGCCCATGGTTTTAGATGCCTGAATTAAGACATGATAAAAGAAGTAAATTTTCAGAAGTATTAAACATCTGTCCATAAAGAGAGAAAGAAAAAAAAAAGATGCTCTTTTTCAATTTGAGCACCAAAAAAAAAAATCACTAAAGCCTACATTAAGTCTCTGACATGAAAAGCCCTTCAATAAGCTACACAACACTCAAAGATGTTAGATAAATAGTACAGTATTAAAGATTAACTGGCTGCCATAGAGAAATCAAATGATTTGTTCAAAACTGCTACGGAGATGAGGGCAGAGCCCAGAAGTTAGATATTTCAACTGGTTACCGCATATCCCTCCCCTGGAAGCTGGCAGCTAATCCCATATGCATTTTTTAAAAACCATTATGGAAGTTGTCACGTTCTGTGACATGTTGATCAAGGTTCCCCACCAAGCAAGGGGCTTTACTTAACCTCAGACCTGCTTTTGAGTTGTGCACACATCCAAGCACAAACATAAAAGCACAACTCAACAGACCTGCAGTGTCATGGAGCCAAACGATATTCTTTCAAAGCATCAGGCTGGGAGAGGGGGCCAGAAGCCTTTGGCAGCACTCAGACCTCCCAGCCTGAGAAGAGAGGCTCTCAGGTTGCTCTGTGGCTGTGCACATTTTGTCAACTGATTTCAGACCTTGGGAACATGGCAAGAGCTTTATAACCTCCTCCGTCCCCCTTCACCCGCCTTGGTGAGCATAGTCAAAGGATGGGATGTGAGAGGATGCAGGGCAAGGAGAGGGTGCATTTTTTCCCCATTTCCTCAATTCACCCTGAAGTGTTTGTTTTCAGCACTTTAGGGCTACTAATTTATTCACATGGTTCTTCACTTCAGCTTAAACATCTTGTAAACCCTTGTGCAGCTCCACTAGCTAGAGCAGTTCAGCTATAGCAAGACTCCTGAGCCATGTCTCATGTCCTTTCCTTCAGGGCTAGTTTTGTTAAAAAGCAGAAGATACAAAAGACTGGGTGGATAAAGAACCATGTACAAAGAACATTCAGGACTGAGAAAGGACCGTCCTACACCCTAAGCCCTCTGAGATACCAGACAAATCCTGCTGCCTTTAGATCTTGTCACATGCTTGGTCTTGACCATGTGCCCTATGCTTATGGGACTCCATATTAACAGGTCATGCAGATAGACCAACGTATACAAACAGGGCCCAGGTCCACCTTCTATTTTTCAAGTCAGACACATTTCTAGCCTTAGTGCCTTAGTCAAAGACATGCTAACTCCTCTGAAGGTAACCTATTATGGGTCAGTGCACACAGAGTGCTGTTGATCTCTTGGCTGACCAACCAGGCTACTTTCTAGGATGAGACAACTGTGTAAGTTGAAAGAAGTCATAATTCCCCTTTATCTGACACTCGTGAGATTGCATCTGGGTTTTGGGTTCCCCAGTAGAAGCAATGCATGGATGTAATGGACCAAAATACATTTCATCTATAATTCAGCAGTGCTGGATTCCAGGACTAATAGCTCATGCAGGATGAACTTGACAGCATTGATTATACTTAAAGGAGGCCTACAGGAAAGATGGGGAGGGACTCTTGAACAGGGAGCATAGAGATAGGATGAGGAGTAACAGTTTTAAACTGAAAGAGGGTAGATTTAGACTGGATATAAGGAAGCAACTTTTTATGATGAGGGTGGTGAGGCACTGGAACAGGTTGCCCAGAGGAGTTATGGGTGCCTCATCCCTGGCAGTGTTCAAGGCCAGGCTGGATGGGGCTTTGAGCAACCTGGTCTAGTGGAAGGTGTCCCTGCCCATGGCAGGGGGGTTGGAACCAAATGATTTTTAAGGTTCCTTCCAACCCAAACCATTCTATGATTCTATGATTCAGAAGACAGTACAGGTTTTTCCCCAGGAACATCATTCCTTAGAGGCAAGACTACTTATTTATTTGTATCCATTTCAGCTGGGATTTTAAAGGCAGAAAAAGCTTAGTTTTTCCAAAAGAAACTGCAAGTATGACCAGTTTGACTACAGTGGATGCCTTTTACTATGACTTTATGCCTAATAAAAAAGTAGACACTGGTACAGATGCGTACAGACAAAGCCTAGGCATTACTACAAGTAAGACCCTGTACATCAGGTTGCCTTGCCATTTCTGTTTGGTATTTCCATGTATTTGATATGTCTGTCCTTCTGTTTCTTCTCCCTCTTCTCACAAATAGGGAGCTACAGCATGCGTTTTAATTGTATTAGCAGCAATCTATGAATCTCCTATAGTTTCTCTGTAGACCAGAACAAAATTCCTGCCCAGTCATTTCACATTTCTTTCACATTATTTTATGTCTGCTCTCTGAAGATGTAGGGTTTCTTCCCTTCCTTGCCATATGGGAGCAATATTAGATATTCAGCAAGTGCTGGGTTTTCAATAGAGACAGTATTTGAAAGCAGTACCTGAAAGTTCAACAGAAATATGTATTTCAAAATTGCATCCAGAATTGCAAAATTCACATATGTTGTACCTCACCACTGAGGCTCCTGTATCCCAAAGCCTTCATCTTGTCCATACGTGTAAATAAGACAAGCCAGGGACTGTTCCTTGGCACTGGAGCCAACTGCCCAGCAGCTCGTATCCAGACAGCTAAGCCCTTTCACCTCCCCAGAACAAGGCGGCTGCAGCCAAATTACTATTACGGATGGCCCCTGGCCAGTGCGAGTCCCCAGATGGTGCCCAGGCGTTGTCTGGAGAAGCACTAGGCGGTGTGGGCTGGAGCTGTGCTAACAGCTTACAGTACGGACAGGTATACACCAGTGCTCAGGGCTATGCCTTGCCCCTGCTTAACCTGTTGGGATAAACCTGGCCACAGCCTCCTATGGCTCTTGGATTTGCGGGCTTTTCCCCTCTCTCGGTCATGGCAGAAGAATGGCCTCTGTTAAGGCAAAGCTCAACTGCAGGTCAAGAATCATGTCAGCAAGGGCTGGAATATAGCAGGACAGTGCATAAATTCTTAGAGTTTATTGTTATTATTTATCAGAACTGACTGTTTAAGGTGTCTTTTAAGGGCTAAGACAACTGTCGTTTTTCAGGAAGCAGACTGGTAGTCACACAGGGAGGAACTGGGGTAAAACCCAAAGTATCTGTCAAGTCCTGGAGATACAATATTTGACAAGAGATGACAGATCAAATACTGCATGTCTGTCACTTACAGCCTGGTCGCTAAAGCTCCAAAAGACACAGCTCTTATTTTAAGGTCATGTTTCCACACCCTTCTACAGTATCTTTGCACAACTTGATGGAGACACATCCCTGAGGGGCCACCTTGTATGCGCCGGCCCTGCCTGCCATTTATCATCGTGCTGGAAGTGCTCATGAATTACTCTCCACATACACTAGTTTATTTAAAGATAATTCGAGTTGCCGTATGTGTGAACAGGGCCCTTCATTGAAAACCTGTAAGCAGCCAGATGGAGGGAGAGCTCGTCAGGAGCTGTGATAAAGTGTCTCAAGCAAACGACACCCCGAACAGTTCCACCTCTGCAACACCAGCGGGCAGCTCGCAGCACGGGGGAAACACCAGCGCAAACAGCTGTCACTTTTTGCTCGGCCAAAACCAGGAGATCTGCATATTTATTTAAACTCAGCTGACTATTGAAGTATACACATGTAATGCTGACCATGGGTGCAGCAACAACATGTTTCAGTGGTATCTTGTTTTCTATTGGCCCTTTCCAGCTTGACCAGAAATGGATAATTCTAGTAAAAAAAAGACCGGAAAAAGGGAGGAAAAAAAGCACACTTTCCTTCTTACCATCTTGAAATAACTTGGGGTTTGTATTAACAGAACCTGGGTGGATGTCAGGTTTCTACCCACCTAGAGGGAAGGCTTGAGGATATACTTCATTAGTGAAGAAATAAGAAGCCTAACACAGCAGATGGCTACCTGTTCTGTGAATATTAGTAACAGTGTCAAGCAATGTCATATCAATTGCCTTACAATTACAATTGTAATTGCAATTACACCTTAAAATTTGAATCCATAGGTGTGGAAGAAGGATACCCATGTGCAGCTGTACATTGGCAGATCATCGCCTAGGAGGGTTGTACCATTCAGAGGTCTTATGTGAACCTCCCTGGTCTTTCTATAATCTCGTGTTCAGCCCTTGCTATTCTCCTGTTGCTCTTCTCAGAAGTCAGATTGTGAGCCACCAACAGCTCATATATGAAGGACATGGTCACTTGTTGAGCTGCAACAGAAAACCCCATCCTTTGGCAGTGGAGAGCACATATTTCCTAGTCTTAGTCAATGTGGTGGTTATTAAACTGTAAAAATAGCAGGTTCCATTGCAACTACTATGGTATCATTGGATAACTCCTGGTATTTCAAAGCTGGAAAGCCTGGGCTAAAGGTGTGTAGCTTGTTTTGCAACATGAAAGAAACATAAAGGTCTGAGAGTGTATGTTGCTGTACAGCTGGTGTAATCATGCTGACTAACAGCATTGACTAAACACATATTGATATATATATAATTATTGATATCAATATCAGTCCAAAACTAGGCCACTTACTTACTACACTGCTCTGTGCAAACTTCACACAGACCTTTCAGCTAATAACTGACCTCTAAAAGAACTCTAGCTACCTCTCAGGAGGTGACATCTCCATCTAATGACCCCCATCATGGTACCACACACCAGCATTTAATATCACAATAGTTCTGTGAAACCAAGCTCTCTCCTTCTTGAGGGATCTGGCTTTCAGGTACTGGCAGAGAGCCCAAAATCCTGACTTGAATGCATGCTAGACCAAAGACTGGTCCCTGCTAAATAAAACTTGCAAGAATAATGTTAATGATAGCTCATGCTCACAGAACCGCACTTTACTTCACCTAGATCTGCAGACAGGATTATTCCACCATCAAAAAGAGCATCTCTAGAATTTAGGTCATGACTAGATGTCACCATGAACCATTGTCATTTCCAGCCCAGAATTTGTCCTGTTTAACTAATTTGGACTGGTATCAATATACACAAGGACCTTCTGTTCTTTGCATGTTGTCATTCATAGTGCTTTAAGCAATTTGTCTGGTGTCAACCACATTATTCCCCCATGCAGGCAGGGGAAGTGAAAAACAAAGAGTAAACAGTATTGTGTGGAGAGAGGTCTTCCAGTCTGAAGACTGATGAAGAACAAATACTAGGTCCACCTACAAAAAAGAGCAAAAAAGGAAGATCCAGGAAACTGCAAACCAGTCAGCCTTGTTTCAGTCCCTGAGAAAACTATGGAAGAGGTCATTACAAAAGCTACTTCCAGGCACACAAATGACAAGAAGCTGACTGTGAAAAGCCAACATGGATAGACTGAAGGGTCAATCATGCCTGACCAACCAACTTGCTCAGTGGATGAGGGGAAAGTTGTGGATATCATCTACCTTGATTTTAGCAAGGTGTTTGACGCAGCCTCCCTCAAAATCCTTTTTGACAAGCCGTTAAGATATGGACTGGACAGATGAAACACAAAATGGCTGAGAAACTGGCTAAACAGTTGAGCTCAGAGGGTGGTGGTTAAAGGCTCAGAGTCATGCTGACAGCTGGGTACAAATTAATTTCTTCTGGAGTCAATGTATTTCAGCTTTATAAATGATCTGGAAGGTAGGGTTGAATGCACTGTTACCACATTTGAGGATGAGCCTAAGCTGGGAGAGGAGGTAGATGTGCTGGAAGTAAAAGCCACCATATAGAGAGATCTCAACAGGCTGTTGAGATTTGGCCAACAAGAATGAGGTTTAACATGAGGTTCAGCAGAGATAAACATCAAGTCCTGAACCTGGGATGGAATAATCCCAAATAGTAGCACCAGCTGGGCACAGGCTGGCTGGACAGTTGCTCTGCTGAAAAGGCACAGGGTGTCTTGGCAGGCAGCAAACTGAACATGAGCCAGCCGTGTATCCTGGCAGCAAGGAAGGCCAACAGCATCCTGGGCTGAATTAGTAAGACTGCTGCTGGTAGATGAAGAGATGTGATTTTCCTACTCTGCTCAGCACCTGTTAGGGCACACCTGGAACATGCTGTCCAGTTTTTCTCTTCCCAGTTCAAGAGAGACATTGAAAGCCTGGAGATGGTCCAGAGGGCACCACAAAGATTAGAGGGTGGGAGAACTTCACAACTGAATGAATTGTGCTTGCTCAGCCTTGAGAAGGGAAGGCTTAGGGTGGGGAAACCAAATCACTGCCTTCCAATACCTAAAAGGTAGTTGTGGAGATGACGCATCTCTTCACAAGGATGCACTGTTATGGGAGAAGCAGCAATGGGCACAAGTGGCTTCAAGAAAAGTTCCACTTGAATATTAAAAAAATTATTTCCTGTGAGAGCAACTGAAAAGTAGGATCAGTTGCCTGAAGAGAGTAGAATTTTCCTCACTAGAAATATTAAAGACTTGGTTTGACTGGGCCTTGAATACCCTAATCTAAGGCCCTGCTTTCAAAAGAAAGTTGGACCAGATGGTCTTGGGAGGTCCCTTCCAACCTAGATTTGTCTCTGTTTCTGTCTCCTTTCCATTTCTTCTTAATATATACTTTGCTCTGTATTTATGTCAGGGGAAAAATTGTCCTGAACTTTTCAATTCGGAGCAGAAGGCAGTAAGGATGCAACACTATTTGTTTTCTGTGAGTGTCCAAGATACAAAGAGTTAAAGAACTCTCGCTAGCTCAGACAGCAGCTCCAGCTTCCACATACGCAGGCTTTTAATGGCCTGCGTTGCACCCTAACCTGGACACCTGGCAGACATCCTCCTTGCCAGGTTTCTGCCTAGTCTAACCCTGCCCAGAGGGGCAGTGAGTCTCCTGCTCCTCGCTGGCCATGTTTCCCCTGACTACTGACTTGTTTCATGCTCCACATCATGTGCCAGCCCAAAGCACAAGCCCTGCCCTTCCGACTCCTGGACATGAGCTGGCATGCATGGCGTAGCCTCCGAGTGGGTGCAGCAACCTCCCATGAAAGCGAGGAAAAAAAAGGCGACTGTTACCTGGAAAGGCAAAACTGGCTGCAGCCAAAGGTCTCAGCCTACCAGAAGCCCCTGTCATGGCTTGAGCTATGAGTCCAAGAGATGAACAGAGCCTCACAGATAACCAACTCCAGGGCCAGCGACCAAAGGGTTAACCGTGGTAGCAATAACAAGGCAAACGAGCGAGCTGTGCAATTTTTGGCTGGGCACCTTTAAACTCGCCATCCCACCCACCGTTTCCCTGCTAGGATCCATAGTGGGATAGACACGATAAGGACGGTGGGTTTATCGCCCACGCCAGCCCTTCCCCGTCCTGCACGCGGAGGCAGGAGGAAAGGAGAGCCGGTTTCGGTGGGAGGCAGCGAGCGGGACGGCAGCGAGCCGGAGCAGCACCGGCAGCCTGCACCTGGGGACGAGGCGTCGGGGCCACCAAGCGCCGTGGCACACCGTTGGGGTGGCTTCCACCAGCGGGAAATCGTCTCCATCGCGGAAGCCACACCTGAAATACCTCTCCCAAATTGCTCCAGATAGAAATCCTTCTCCCAAATTGCTTCAGATAAGCAGCGATTCCTACCCTGAGGAGCTGGAGACATGTCTCATCCCAAACTCCTCCCTTTCCTGGCCCCAGCTCCTAGCTTGCCGTAAGTGAGAGCAATACAGACACCTCCGCGCTATTAAGCACAAGGAGACGTCTGAGACAATGGGAACCCGCTTGGTGCAGCCGTCCTTGAGGTACTTGGGGTGATGCCCGGCTGTGTTTTGCTTGGCCCCATCGGCAGGCTTCCAGGAGACCCGACGTCACGGCTCCCTGTCCCAGCAACACGCCAGGGCAGCCACGCAAGCCGGGAAGGAAAGCGGGAGCGTTAGTAGCAGGGCAGGCAGCAGCCAAGCAGCCACTGTGGAGCCGCTTGGAAATTAGAAAATAGGCAGAGCAGGCACCTATTTTTGCGAAAACAATCTGCAATTAAATTGCTATTAACTGTTTGAGGCCATGCACAGGAAGACAACGTAGGCTTGAAAACAGGCATGAAACACAACTTCACAAAGGCAGGAAACTGATGTATGCTCATATTTACACCGGTTTCCCACATGATGAGGTCCGGCAGATCACTGTCTGTCCATCCTCCCTCTGCTGAATACGTTGGCTGAAAGGAACCAAACATGTCAGAGAAGTGAAAGATGATGAGATTTCGATCCATTGTGTGAAAACAGCTGAGCAGAGGAGAAAAACCCTAAAGCTGCCAGCCCAGCTTGGGGATGACTTCATGCACTATCAGAGAGCAGAGGCTTTGGATGGGGACCAGCTGTGGTCCCAGGGCTGTGAGTGCAGGGAAGGCACAGATCCTGTATGGAGATATGAAGTGGTGGTGAGCAGGTGTCCAGGCAGGTGACAGACTCAAGTGGGAGATGGGATATGGGCCTCCCATGTTAAAGAGGGACTGCTCAGTGGTGGTCTCTGCAAGCTCTCGTGCTTGGTAAAACATGGGAAAAGCAGGCACACCCAAAGAAACAGCAAAGTTTGGTAAAAATAGCATTGCAATTTCCTCCTTACGCTGACCTACACTCCCAGTGGGATTCACTGGGCACCATCTTTCATCCACTGGTTTCTCAGCTCCTAAACACTTCCAGTATTTCAAAAGTTTTCCTATGTTTCATAACATCGGGAGTCTTCAGCACAAAGACAAGCAAAGAGAAATGTGGGATGGCCAGGATGCCCAGTGCTCGCCCAGTGCTCTGCTCCTTTCCCTGCAAGCACAGAGGTGGCCATGAGCAGCAGGGAAGACCTTGGGCTGCTTGAGGAGGGGGCAGCCGCAGGTCCTGTCTCTTCTCTTCTGTAAACAAAAGCAGCTGTAACTGTTGAACCACCTGGGTTTGCAGTAGAAGCATTTTTGAGATAAATTGCTACGGATCTGGGCGCTCTCCTAAAAGAGTGTGCAGACAGTGATTTGGGAATGGTTTAATGCCCTTGGGTATGGGCATCTGCAATTCAGCTCCTTGGTCTACCCAAGCATTTCAGGGTCTTCACCTTACATTTTCCAGAGCTCTTTTGAGTGCCCATTCACCACCTGCTGATTAGTCTGGGACCAGGGCACTTTGATTTTTATTAGAAATCCCATACTGATATACGCAACTTTGCACAAAAGAGGACATCACCCCAGAAGGACCAAGTGTGGATGACAGGCATGACAGTGAGGGTGACAAACACTGCAGTCCTGGTAATAAAGAAAATGTAGTGGGCAACGCAGTCATGTTTGTGGCCTCCCAGCTGGTTCAAGGTTCAACTATAACACCCAAAGTATGACAGAGACACAAAATAAGACAGTGTGGTGATGTGGGAATGATAAGAAGTGGTGGGAATTCTTCCTTTTATCCAAGCAAATCTTCCTGTGTCTTGTCTTAGGAAACTATTTCAAGTATCTCACCTACAATAAAAGGGGAATATCCTAATTGAGGGTTAAAAATGGGAAATCCTCTGGCCAAAAGAAGGAACACCCATCACAAGGAGAGTATGCAGGAGATGGCACCTCCACACCGAGAAAAAGATCAAGTTTCACAAGAGCTGCAGACTACTCAGTGCCACATTTTAAAGCTTTTCTTGAACCTGGGATACTTTCTTCTTAACTTAGCAGACCCTGAGGTCCTTATCAGTACTTTAAGTTTAGATGACTTGGCAATCTTCCTGAACATTTTCTTTAAAATGAATAAACCTGACAAGTGCAATGTGAGTTACAAACTGCCTTGACTTCCAGGAATAAGAGGATGGTTCAAAGAATGCAACCCTGGAGTTCCCAATAGAAAAAGAGCCTATCTTACGGCAGAGCCTTCCCATCCCCACCCTCATTTTTTCAGTCAATTTTCTACCCCCTGCACTTTCACTATGAGGCAGTCGGGATGTCTCTGTGCAGCAAGACTTATTCCAACTGGCAGCTCTGGATCAAAGAGCACTGGAAACATTAATCAGTGTGCCTAATCATTTCCAATCGCAAGAAACTTTTCTCTGTGAGCTGGCATATAAACACCGAGTCATTTCATTCACTGGTTGACGGACCAGAAACCAAACAATCCTTATCGGACCTAATTCAGCTTACTCCTCCGGTTATAGATGGATCAGCCTGCAATGCTCCAGCAGCAGCGGCAAACTTTAGGTGCTCTACTTAATCAAACTGATTAGCAACCTGTCTGTAGCGCCTTTTATCTGTTAGTGCAAAAGTAGTTTACAAGCATTAAGTGCATCTAATTTTGCAATAGCAAAGCCAGATACGGTTACTATTGTGAAAAGCACCTCCAGTAATGAGGGAAAGCTCTTGTTTTAAGGGGGTGGGGAGGTTCATGGCAGCAAGTTTTGCTGATGCATGAAAACCACTTTGAAAATTAAATGAGCGAATGGCGAAGTCAGGGAGGGAGCCCAGGAATTTTGATTGCCAGCTATCTGTGCTGCCCGTACTGCCATATGGTTTGTAGCAAAAGGAAAGGAATAATCAAACCAGACATCTGTGCCCAGAGTCTTATCTATTTGGGCACCATCCTCTGGACAGCCGCACTCTGAGCACAAACAAAGGGTGATGAGATCTCCTCTCCCCTTGGTGGGTCCGCAGGGGGACGTGGTGCCTCCTGCGCTGGTTCAGGTTAATATGTGTGTGATGGCCACCTGTTTGGGAGTTTGCTCCCGCGGTAACATTGATTTCTCGCTTAATGCCAAGAGCAGAATAACAGCCCTGTCACTCTTGCAAGGAAAGCTGACAAAAAGCTAAGGTTGCTTTAGCTTTCCTCGGTTTTCACTTGAATGCCCCCGACTTGGAGGAAAAAAAAAAAAAGAAAGAATTATGCCAAAGGTCAGCCTGTTCCAGGGCATCTTGTTCCTGCTTTGAAGGAGAGAGAAGTGAGGGGTGGCACAGAAACCTGCTGCTACACCTGACGGGCTCTCACGTATAAGAGACAGCAATGAAGCCCTGCGGGACCCATTTGCAAACTTGCACGACCTGCCTTGAACCTTGCCCAAAACTGTCCTGTTCTTTTCTCTGGTGCATGGTGCCAGAGGCAATCCAGCTCCCTTTCTCCTCTCTCCTGGACACCGAGTAATATTTCTTTTCCTTGAGAGTAGGTGCCTTCGGGGAGAGGTGCGGGGAGGTGAAGAAGGGTGGAAGAGATGCACGAGCACACGGAGATTTCCCTCCTGCACCGATGCAGTCCCATTCGCTGCGGTGGAAGAAAGTTAAATGAAGGATTTCCTGGTGGAAAGGCTGCCAACCCGAAGCTTGGGAGAGCTGGATTTCAACACCTGCTCAGCCACAGGCTTGCTGCCTGGCCTCGCACAAGTCACTCAAAAGCCACACGTATAACGGTACTGACATATCTGGCTCCTGGAAGGAAGTCTACGACACCGAGCTGGGTGGCTGCAGAGGATTAGGCATCTCTGAATAGGTTTGGCATGAGGCAAACACATCCAACGACGGCTGCCAACCAGGGCAAGAGGAGGTGCCAAAAGACAGGAGCAAATCTCCCCCCAGGTCTCCGCCGTTTGAATCGCACGGCTCCGCGGGAGCCTGCTGGTGGTGTGGGCAGCAAGGGGCTGGTTCACCCTCCACTGATCCAGCACCTGCAGTGGCTTAGCACATTATCACTCCTCGCTCCCATCTCCCTGCCCCAGGTTTCTGCAACCATTCACAGACCCCAAACTGCGCTTTATCCCTTTGATTCCCAGTCCCAATCTGCCGCAGAGGCTAATAAACCCGACTGGACAGGCAGGGGACAGGCAGGACAGCTGGAAGCAGTAATACTTTCACCAGCTTCAGGGAGCGATGCCAGGGCTGGTCCCTGGGTATCTCTTCTCTCTCTGCAGATGGCTGGGGACAGGGATTTTGTACCTCTGCTTGTCACCTGGTGGTCAGGCACCAAGGAGAGGGAGCTGAGGCTTTAGATATGGGGTTGTGCACAAACTCCAGGCAGCTCTAAAAAAGCAAAGCAAAGCCGTATCTCCCTCCAGTTAGGAGCAGAGAGTGCTGTTTCCTTTGCTGACCTGGCTGAGACAGCATTACGTTTTGGTAGCATCTCAGTACCCTGGGGCTACAGGGTCCCAAGCAGGCAGGAGAGAGCTAGTCCGACAGTGTCAGTGCCATGCTTGCCCCAGGCTGGGCACTCCCAGCAGCATCACTCCAGACACTGGGGAGCTGTACCAGCATCCTACATGCCTCTTGGGTTTGCTGCCCAAGATCTTTTCCGTAGCTGCTCAGCTGGCCTGTTCCCTACCATCAAAATGGGAATAAGGACAGAAGACAGAGACAGTGTCTGAATCTCACAGTGAGAAAAGCAGAGACAGGCAGAAGCTGGAATATTCCCACATATCAACCATTCAAAAATCCCTCCTTTTTCACAGATAACAAGCCCATGTTGCAGTGTTCCTAGGCACTGGTCGAGGATGCCTGTGAGGAAGGTCTCAAGAGCTGCAACACAAAGATCACCCTTCCCTGCACCTGACAAGCGCCAAAAAAAAATCGAGGACTCATGGATGAAAAAGTGCTGCTGCTTCTGCTGTAAGACCAAAACTGGGAATGCCAAAGTCATCAGAAAGTGAACTCTTTTGATAATGATGAAGAAAGGCCACTAAGCCCTCCTGAACCAAACACGAACCACACAGCCTGCGTGTGCTGGGAACAGGCTTCAGCAGAAAGAAGGGTCAGCTGCTTGGCTGGCACAAATCAACCCAAATACATCAAGGTCAATGGAGAAGCACTGATTTCCTTAGGTAAATAAAAAGTGGTTCTCCTGCTGCTTCTTCAGGAAGACAGTAACTGTGGGCCAGGTTGGATGGGGCTTTGAGCAACCTGGTCTAGTGGAAGGTGTCCCTGCCCATGGCAGGGGGGTTGGAACTAGGTGATCTGTAAGGTCCCTTCCAACCCAAACCATTCTACGATTCTATGATTCTGCGACTTTCCTAAACCCAGCTGAAGCTGCTGGCATGCCATCCCTGCAAGCAGAAAGGCAGAGCTGCTGTGGAGAAGAGCGGCTTAGCAAAATCTTGGATGAATCACAGCCAAAGGTCCATCTTCCCACAGGCCAAGCAAGCTGTTGGTGAGCTCACTTGGCCGCGGGAGCATTGCAACCGTGCTCCCATGCTGCTAACCCGAGTTGATGTACCCTTCCTCCGAGCAAGGCTTTTTGAGTTCAGCCTTGGCACTAGCGGCAGGCTCCAGAGCTCAGGGACCAGAGCAAGCACCCGTCCCTCTGTCTGCGCTTATCTGCACTGATGGGCCCTACATAAAAACAAAGTGCTTGATGCAGCCGTGGTGACTGTGAGATGCACGCTGCTGTCATCCGAAAGGGAGCCAAGGAAAACGGTGAGAGGAGCGCTGGTGGCTCCTTTTTCCTCATCCCCTTCCACTCGCTGGAAATTTGCTACTGGTAACAAAAAAAATGGTAAGGTACACTAAAACACCCAAGTCTGGGCATACCATCAGAGCAGGATTGCTGCTAGTCTATCGTGTCCTGACCTGCTGCATTTTTGAAGTTCACCATGATCACACCTCCCATTCTGTATTTATTCGCTAATGTGATTTGAAAGTGGGTCAAAATGAAACACTTGCCATTTTGCTGAAATTTAAATAAAAAGGAAAAAATCGGAGAAAACCAAAACCGAATGCTTGGCTTCTCCTCACCGTCACTTTCCTTTTGCCATCAACTTCTTTATCAGAAACCATTTAACATATGGAAATCTTCATATGTGAGTAAACATTTTGATTAAAAAAAGGCAAAACAAAACAAAAAGCCAACACTGCAGCAAGAAAAGGGGAAAGATCCCAGCTTTTTCACTCCCATGAAATACAGTTAATTCATTCAAAACTGGGAATGAAATTCAGGGATTAAAAAAATTTATCCCACAAACCCCACCATTCTCAAGTTTTCCATAATGACTCACGCTTTTCAGATGGCTCAAAAACACGCCACGAATGTTAGGTTTATAATCACATCGTCACCCTATCTTTTAAAAACCAAACAAGACCTTCGGCCATCCATCAGTGAATGAATGTCAAATAGGTGAAAGAGGATTGTACTTCAGTTACTCAGCCAAAAGAAAAAAGAAAAAATATCAGAAAATCAAGGTGTGTTGAGCCCAGGGAGGAGGTGGTTTGCTCTCACTTTGCTGGAGTGTTGTCCAAAGGCCCTGGAGCATCGCTCCAGCGGGGGTGTCCAGCCAGGCAGGGCTCGGCATGCCGGCGAGTGCCAGCACCTCGCATCCTCCTGGGGTCCGGCGAGGGATGATGGCATCCCAGCTGCAGCTCGCGGGATGGGTACACGCAGGACGGTGGCAGCTCGGTGTTTGTTTGGCAGTTCAGCAGCCCTTCCAGGGAGCATGTGGGAATCATCTTCCCAGCAACACCTTCCTGGAAGGGAATATGGATTACGGTTTGCTGCAAATAGTCCACTGCTATCATTTTCTCGAAGAGATTTTGGATTTGATTTTTACCCACCGTTGCTGTGTCCGCTTAGATGCCCCCATCTGAAGCCGTAGCAAAGTGGTCACATCTCCTTTAAGGAGCTTAGGGACGGGACCCTGGGTTCATCATGAGCCTCCGTTGCAAACAGTCCTGCCAGCAAACGGGGACACTTGGCAAAACAGTCATGCTGCTACTCGCCGGTGGCAAGAACCCTCCCTCCATCACCGCAAAGCAGGCTACAGCCCGAGACGGGAGCAGACCCTTGATACCAGGCCAGTTACGGTGCTGGAGCTCAGCCCCGAGGACACAGGCTTATAGCTGCTTCCCAAACATGGCACGGCTGGAGAGATGGGAATGCAGCAGGCAGGGGTGCAGGCAGAGAACTGGGAAATCATTTGATCAGGTTGAAAACAAATCTCTCCCAACACCTCCCTTCTTTCTGAGCCGCTCAAAAAAAGAAATGCTGCAGAAGGCAGGTTTGCACATAATAACGATCAAAATAGCCCAACTCGTTCTTAATAAAGTCTTACCACTCATCGCCTTCCCCTGTGCCTCCTTGTCTCTTTTTAGATCGCTGTCCTTTCATTTCTCCGAAGGCAGACGGAGGAGCGCCCAGTGCCACACCACTGGGACCCAGCAAGTGGGTCAGGCTCGGTACGGGACCTCCAGGGACTGCTCAGCTTGTGAGAGCTGATTAAAGTTTCTGGATTATTTTCGTCTTGGATGGCGTCAGACAGCTCTTCATTAGGTGCTTTGTTCCAGTAGCTCCTTCTCACTCACGCAGGTGGTGAGGGGGGGGGGGTTCATCTTGCGCAGCTTCAGATATCCAAAGTGCAGGAGTCCACGTCTCAACCAGCTGTCTGGCCTCCCCCCACTGTCACTGGAGGACAACAGTCATTACCAGTGGGAAACCCACCTATTTTAGGTGCCTGCCTTGAGATGGCTCCACAGCATTTTGGCCTGATAGTTTAAACGATGCCCAGCGTTGCAGGAGAACTGCCCTTCCCCAGGGATGGAGAGAGGAAGGTGTTAGGGAGTATCAGAGCTCTGAGCATAAAGGCAGAAAGACCCAAATGGCCTGTCCTGCCTTCAGTACACTGCAGATCAGTTCCTTACACCCAAGACTTCTACCTAGTAAGCCCAGTATTTTAGCTGCAACCCTAGAGACACATGATTTCCTCTAAAATCTGAAAAAAGGCATAAAACTTCCAAGAGTTCCTTTGGCACCCCATACCTGCTGATTGAAGCTTTCTTCCACTAGACATGGCAATCAAGTCACCCCCTCACCAGCCTTCATCCCAATTAGCCAAATAAACTGAGCTCCTCAAGCCTGGAGTTCTGGTTTGGCAATCCCAAGCCATTTGTGACCCTCCTTTGAATCCTTCGTGGCATTTCCCCACCCTTCTTCAAGTGCAGACACCAGCCCGTGTCCCCTCCTTTAAAGGGACAAAGTCACCTCCCTGCAATTTGCTCTCCAGAGTTACAGAGAACCTTTCTGTCCCACTACTCCATCGAGAGCTCACTTTCACATGATTACACACAACCCCTTAAACTCCCTCCCTGACACTGTGCTCCCCAGAGAGCCTCACTCAGGCTTTAGACAGAACCTGAATTCTTTTTTCCCAACTACACCGCAATACATTCAACTGCCATAAATGAGGGGTGGGTTTTTTTGCATTGGTGCTATTTAATCAGATAGTAGCCTACAAGGGCTGATTATATCCTTACTACTAAGCAATGCAAAGGAATATTCCCAGACACTGGTAGTCAAATGTCTGCTGTTACGCTGCTCCTTCGCACCCTCTAGGCTCATGACAATTAGCACCTTCCTGAACAACGACTAGAAGCCAACATGGACCATTCCCAGTAAGCAGCTGGTTGCAGTCCCCTGACATGGAAAACTGGGGACTTTATGCCCTATGGATACACGTTGTCCCACACCATTTGGCAAAGTGACAGAAAGCAGCCTTGGGTGCATCAAACCATCTCATCGCACATACCAGGGCCTCAATAAAAAATGGCCATTAGCCCGAAACCCCTACTGAGACCTTGCTGAGGTTTGGATAGAAGTCTTGCTGTAGGACAGGAAGGGTGTTGGAGCTCTTTCTTACAAAAGAAAGTGGGTCCAAGCTGCTGCAAAGACAGGCCAAGCCTGGGGCATACAACCAGGGATGTCCACTGAACTGCTGAAACCTCCAAGTGCTGGGTGGCACCATGTTACAAGTCACATTTGGCAGGGAGGAAAGGGCTGCAGTTAGCAAGTGCTCTGCTCATGCCTGCATTTTCATCCCAGTTGCACACTGGGAGAGAAAGCGACATTATTTCACATTTTTATTTTCATTATGTTTCTGCCACATGACCTTCCTCTTCTTTTCTCCAATTATTGCACCGCTCTGGGCTTTCCCAAATTCCCCTGTTGTAACAAGGTGCCGTGCAGGACCAGAGTCCAGGAACTCTTACACAGCCAGGTAACTAAGGTGTCTCTTACTTTCTTGCTGGTTCCTGCAGCCCCAGGTTTGGTGGCTTGCAGATGGAGTATCTGGCCACTAACAAGAGCACATATGCTGCCTTACGAGCTTTCCTTCCATCTTCACCTCGTTGCAGGATCCCATGGTGCACAATTCCCACAGGGAACAGAGAAGAGACAGTTGGTGGCTATGCTGCAGGGATGAGCTGGTCCTCAGATGTTTGTTAAATCAGGGCTGGCATTAGGCATCATCCATTCCTGTGGTCATGGAAGGCCCATAAAATCAAGGTACAGTTGCTTTTGCCAGCTATGCTGAAATTTAAGTAACACGCCCAATTTCATCCTCCTACTAGGACAATTCGAAAGCAACACAGTATGATGAAAGGACGAGAGAACAGATGGGTTTTGTCTGCATGCTACCAAGGCAAACTTTTCATGGAAACTCAAAAAAACCCCCTCCTGACTATGTGATTCATAAATTTTAAAAGCCAAGAGAAACCAGCTAAATGATTTTGTCTGACCTCCTGCCTAATAAAGACCACAGAATTTCATCCAGTGATTTCTGCCTCAAGCCCAGTAATTTGTGGTTCAAACAGAGCATCTCGACTAGACTACTGTCCAGCTTTGATGCAAGGATGTCAAATGAGGCACTAACCACTTCCCATGCTGTCAAAACCTGGCTCTTCTACAGGTTGTCAGCATCTCTTCACCACTGCATAAATTGCCATAGCCTTCCCAAGGACATAAAAAATTTTATGTGTTTTTGCCCACCCTATCAAAACTCTCAAACAATCAAAAAGAGGGAAAATGGAGATTCTGAAGCACAAAACATCAGGCAAGGACACACTGGCAGAAGGATAATAGAGCATCTCAATGTAACCTTCTGCTGCGGTAGAATGGATGAAATCTGCATTAAAATGAAACTCAAGGTCCACTCGTTTTCCCACTCTAGGTGACACAGTGGAAGAGTTATTTTGGTTCAGAACAAAAATTTTCCAAACATACACCTATCTGTGTGACTTGTAAGGAAAACACATTTATTTGGTTACAAAAGTAGGGGTTTTTCTGCCACTTGTAAACCTTGCTACAGTTTCACAGCAGTAAGTATTTCCACAGCAGAGACCCTGAGTGACCAGAACAAAATCCACTTCAAAGCCATCCCCTGCGAGATAGGCCCAGTAAAAAGATGGCTCGCTGCTGACTACACCTTCTGGCTTTTTGTTTCCAAATTTCTGTGGTTGGAAGCACTGATGGGGTAAAGAAAACTTTTTTTTTTTTTTTAAGGAAACAAACCCAAAATGGCAACAAACCCCAAATGGCAAGCAGCCCAGAGGGCTACAAGACCAGACTCTTCTCAGGTGAAAAATATTTATGTTGAGCACTGAATTAACACGAGCTCTTTCTTCCTTGTATCTTGCAAGTGCAGCATTTGATGAGAACCCCAGTGATTAAAGTTCCTCGCCCACAGACCTGCAACAGCCCAGGCGACAGCCTGGAGATTACTCTGTAACATCAGCCTGTGTTGGAGGGGGGAAAGGGGCTTCAGGCACAACGTCCTAATTCCACTCCCGTTCCTGTTCATCACTAAATAACCATATTCACGTTTAATAAAACCAAGCCAGAAGGTTCATTCCAACAGTGTCTCTTTTATTGCCGCTTTCAGAGATGCTTTCTCACCCTCTGCATCTCACCCTTTGCCTGCACTCGTGCTATGGCCAAACCCAGGCTGAAAAACAAATTCTCCGGGTGGACATCTATGCCCCCACGGCTCAGCCTCTGCCAGGATGAGCCTGGCTCAGTTTTCTGCTCCCCCCACGGAGGGATTAGTCTCATCTGCGGAGCAGGTAAAGGTCCAACTCCAGCTCGTAAAGGTGCTGAGCTGGCAGCGGTCAGCGTGGTGCTGCTGATAAAAGTGCTGAGTGTTTGCGTAGGGTGTCTCAGGGGGGGTTGAGGTCCACACTTCATTACACGCTGTTATAGCCATACTCTTTGTGGCACCCAAGCTAGCGAGCTGATGGCAGTAACTCCTCTGGCCGTGGCTTTCTCAGCCACCCGTGAGCTCCTGCTGCCTACATGGCACAGAGGACTACGGCAACAGGAGCAGCACAAATGTCTAGAAGAACAGGACATGTAGGTTTCTGAATTAGACACCCACCTAACAGGCCAGGTCTACACAAACCATCTAGTGCTTTACCGCATGTGAAACTTCAGACTGTTTTAAGGCACAGTTAAGGTGCTCTTCTTTAAGGTTTAAGGCACCGTCATTTTGTGCGTGGAAGCTCTTACATCAATTAAAATCCTGTTTCTGTTGAAGCGTACAGGTGCAATCCAAACTGGCGCAGCCTGCTTGAAATAAAAATAAGAGCACCTGAAGCAGGAGTAGCTGTATCCCATTTCTGTACCCACTGATCTGCAGCAAGTAATGCTGCTGCCATAACGTGAAGATGCTGTATGTCCACATAACTGCACCAACACTAAGGGGATTCATACTTAACAGTGGTTCAGCTGAAAATGTATTGCTTCTGAAAAAAGCCTAAAGCACTGTTTTTTGAGGTTCTGGGTAACCAATAGTTAAAGTTCTGCTTTCAAATCATCCATCCTGAAGCATCACAGCCAGCAAAAGTAGCGAACCTAACAGCGCAGCAGCGTAGACAACGTGGTGAAACCCCACAGCCAGTTTAAGTATAAGCCTCACAGTTTCCATTACTGCTACTGTAATGATTTTGCAACCCTCATTTATTTTGCACCATTTGAGCTGCTTGTTTGTGGCAAATATTTTGGGGGGAAAAAAAAAAGAAAAAGAACCCAAAACCCCAGAGACTGCCCATCCTTGACAGGAACAGTCCTGGCATGCCTGGAATGTGTAAAACCACAAAAGAGCCATTTCTGTTCATATTACTCCTTATGAAATCCCCTTTTAAAGAAGACTCAGCATTGGAGGCTTCAGCCACTCGAGAGAGCCCCTTCAGGACTGCCTTTCGCTTTGAAATGCGACTTATCAGTCAAAGCCCAGGCGGGTTTGGGTATCTCACTATTCTGTCCTTTGCTTTGAACTCCGGGACCATTACGCGCACAGCCGCGAAACCGGTCAAGCCATTTTCCTCTCTTCTTTTGTCCCCAGGTTCAGGGTAGATAAAAGCCTCACCAGGCTTGCTGCCCTGCCAACGCCAATTTGACTGTTAAGTTTACATTGAAGAAAACCCAAATAACAAAACCCAACACCACACACAACGATTATCACCGTTACCCACACAAAGGCCAGAACAACCACAGTGTGATTCAACAAGACCCGGGCTGCAGCGGGTATCTCTGGACACACACGGGAATATTCTCCAGGCCGTGCAGTTGTGCAGCTCTCTCTTGCTCTGACATGTCCTTTTCTTGAGAGTCTTCTTTTCACCCTCACAACTTGTAGCACCAGTGCGATGCTGCTGCTGGCAGCACGGTGGGAGCCTCGTGTGAGCAAGGCTTTGATCAGCCCTTTGCGCTTCTAGGGATACCTACAGGGCACAGGCTGGGCAGATGCCAGTTTGCTTTGCTGGAGCGAGGAGGTGACCAACTCACGTCACTGCACTAGTGCTGTGCTGAGCACGACATCTCTTCAGGTGCCTCAGGAGGGTCAAATCCTGCTCCTGTTTAAGTTACTAAGTAAACTTCTGCTGGCTTCTCTTTGTTTTCTACATCTCCTCCTTCCTTTCCTGAGCTTCCTGAAGGTTTCTGGGGTCGCCTTCCCAGGCAGATCACCACTACAGGCACATGGTAATCTGTAGTGTGAGGTTCATGGCTAGCTTGAACATCAGAAAGCACCAGAGCAATGCAGGGCAAAGCTGAAACAGAGGGACTGTTAACCCCAATTTCCAGCACTTACTGCCTTTTATTCATGCAGACTGACATGGAGCCCTGCAAAATGCAAGAAGCACTGTAGTTCATAAGCAAGAGGTCTGGCAGGACAAACATTAAAGACTGTAAGAAAGAGCAGTATCTTGTAGAGAACTGAAAAAAAGAAAAGATAAAAAATGATAAGCAGGAATTCCCCGGTGGTCTGAGTTTATCAGTGCGATTGCTTTCAGAACTTTTTTTGTTGTACCACCTTGATTTGCATACAAAGCATCTCTAACAGGAAATATCAGCTGTCCTGGAAAAAACCACAAGAAGGATAAGGATTTTTGCTGTCAAGGTTAGAATGGCTTTTGGCACCGTATGAGATGCCAGAAAGCCTCTCTCCTCACGAAAGCAACTTGCAGTGGCACACTGCAGTTCCTCCTCACTCCCACCTCTGCATCCCATCCCGGGGGCAGCAGCGCGTGATGCAGCTCCTCAGGAGAGCTTCCATAGTTAGAAAACCTGAAAATGAAAGAAAAACAAGCAGGTGAGTTGATTTGCATTCCAGATTCACAATTAACACAGCACCAAATTAGCTTGTAGGAAGTGGAAGAGTAAAAAGGAAAACCGCCAACTTGAAAATGCAAATCTTCACCCTACTACAATTGCAAGCCACAGCCAGGATTCCTATGGGCTAGGAAGGCACTAGTAAGAACACATTTTTCACTACTTTTTCAATGCGGTCACTTTATGAACTCGACAGTGGCTTGTGATATGTGGTTTTATTCCCATCCCATATATACTCAGTCTCATTTCCTGAAAAGAACATGAACAGAAAAGCAGAAAACCTTTAAAATGATTGTATGGGTCTTTCTGTCTTTTCTTTCTCCTTTTTGTCTTTTATTTCTACCACACTGCACTAAAAACCCCAGCATTTTTTAAATTAGTACAGGATAAAAAAGTAGATCTTTTCCCAAGGCTCGTGGATCTTAAAGAATATAGGTTGCTGGTTTGAAACCCACACACTAACTGTTGGCAGCACAGAATGAAACCGCAGCATTTTGTTTCACTATGGTATACATACCTATATACATACAATTCCTCTACGCATGGCTACCAGAAATCGTGCTTCGTCCCCACCAGTGAGCACAGCAAGTGAGATTTGTTCAACAACCCTTTGCACTGGTATTGCAGGACCTCAGCTCTCCGTGGCCATCAACAGTCACAGCCCCACGGAAAGCACAGCAGCGAGTAAGAACTTGCTTTACAGATGAGTAAGTGAGACGGTGGTAATTATAACACTACACCTCTTTGTGTTTTTCTGCAGAACTCAGTTCATCACGTTATCTGCCTGGGCTTGGTCCCTCTCCCGGTGGGAGCCCATGTCATTAGCAGTGAGAAGGGGTCTTTGTCACCCCAGGGCTCCTCCATGCTCCTCTTCCCTCCTGGCCGCTGAGAAACACTAAGGCTTTCCAAGCCCAGTGACAGGTCCTATGTAAGAGATCATCGAGGCACAGCCCAGCATCCCAGCTGAGCAGCTCTGCCACCGCTCGAGGGCTGGGCTGGCAGCCATCGGGACTGCAGGCCAACTGGGACCTTAGGAAAGAAACCGCAGCAAAGACCAACAGCATCCTGGGCTGCAGGAGCAGGAGCACAGGCAAGAGATCTCAGCCCTCGTTAGACCACATCTAGATATTGCATCTAGTTTTGGACCTCCCTGTACAAGAAACACATGGACAAAGTAGAGCAAGTGCAGTGGAGGAGCACCAGGATGGCCAGGGACTGGTGGACTCGCCTGGAGAGCAGAGGCTGAGGGAGCTGGGCCAGGGGAAGGGATGGTTTTGAGGGATCCAGCAGCAGCCCTCAGCACCTGTGGGGAGGTTACTGAGAACACAGAGCCACGTTCTCCACCGTGGTGTCTGGCAGAAGAATGAGAGACAACATGCATTATTTGAAACAAGAGTAGTTCAGACTGGGTGTCAGGAAAAACTTTTTCCATGTGATGACAGTCAAGCCATGGAGCTGGCTGTGCACTCTCAACCTTAGAAGTCTTCAAGACTTAACTGAATGAAGTCGTGAGCAACTTGGTCACAGCGGACCCACCTGAGGTCCCTTTCAGCCTGAATTATCCCACAGTCCTACAAGTCATCTTCTAACTGCCACCAGTGCAGAGGCTTTGGAGGAAAGGGTGGGAATCACTCAGTGCTCAGGTACTGTGATATCCCCCAAGCGAAAGAGTTGAGCGAAACAACCACATCCCAAGACCACGAAGGCCCAGAAGGCACCCCTAGGCACCGTACCTTATGTTCCCCTCAGGACATGACAAACCCCACTTCTACATGCAGTCCCACAGTGACCCATCTGAGACTGTCTCAGTTTGGGCATCAGGGGCCAAGGAACCTCTGTCCATGTCCCATCTGCAGCACACACAAGAGCAGTGTTGGAAGGCAGTCACACCTCCTCCCTCCTGTATACACCCCACATTTACAGAACAAGCAGGATTTCCTAGGCCTTGTGTATAACACCGACTATAAAAAGGCTCTCTGTACCGCCCAAGGCTGCAGCCTCTATTCCACAGTATGGAGATGCCTCAAGAAGCCTTCTCTCTGTCCCGCAAGCTGCAATGCTCTGGCGCGGGATTAGCAAGCTACACTGCCAGCACAGCCTCCCCCCTGCCTCCATCCCTTGTGTCATAAAGAGTGTTGGAGCAATGTTTTGCTTCCAGTCAAAATAACTGATGTGGCAAAGAGACAGGAAATGTCACAACCAAGAAGAAGATGAAAAGGGACCTTGCAGACAGAGCCGCTGAGCTCTGGCTTCTCAGAAGAATCCATACAAACCATGAAGCAACTGTCACATGCGCTGGTTGGGCAGGAGAGGAGGATGTGGAAGGGGAGAGGTTCATCTCCTCATCCCAGGTCACCCAGGAGGTCAGTGGGAGAGCCACAAACCAACCTCCTCCCCTCTGTCCCCAAGTCTTGATGCTCCCTGTCCTCTTCATGCCACTGCTTGACAGCCAAGCCGTACTGGGGGTAAAGTTGCCCTCCTCACACTGCACATAACTACATTTCTTTTTGGAGATCAAAGCCTAAGGGATGCCAGCTCCCCACCAGAAGTCAGCCCTGACCAAATAACATCTTTTAAAAATGCAAACCTGCATCCCCATTAAGAAACCTGTCCAGCTTTGAAGATAGGCTCACCAACATGTTTTGAGATGTGGTCTATTCTCACAGAGCCTTAGAGGGCTCTAAGGGTTTATCCGCATGTGGTTTTTTTTGTACTTGGAAGTGAGACCAGTAAGCATTTTTATATCTACCTATTCATAGGGTTTTATTTTCAGTACAGAAGAGGGTATCAGATCACTCAGTTTCAACTTCTGCTGAAACTCCTGTGTGACCCAGGATGGCTAATTTCAAGCAGTTTCTGAGCCCCCATAGTGACTTGTGCTGGCCTAAATTTCTGTAACTGCACCCTTACCAAGGTCTGTACAAATCAGCAAGAGAAACCACAGCTTCAGTCAAAATTAGTACCTTGGTACAGAAATAAAGATTAAAAACCCATCCCCTCCTCCTCGTTGATAGGTGAGGTCTGGAAGCCAGATATGCCTTCAGAAACAGCCTCCCCCTCCTCTTTCTACCCTCCCATTCCTCCATCCTTTGAGCAAAGTCTCAGGGCAATACTTTGCAGCCTTGTTCGCTGGAGGAGAAGGATGCTTTCTGTCTGGGAAGCCGGGAAGACTGTGTCGGAGCAGAGCAGACCCTGGGCATGCAATTACCCAGGCAGCAGCAACAATATGTTAATTCACTGGATCCCTCTGAAACGAAGCACAGTGCAAGTCCCTGGAAAAAGTGAAAAGGAGCCTGTTAAGGAAACTGTGTGAAGGCCTTGTGCGCAGCAGCCCCTTGGAGTCCAGACAAGGACGGACTTTGCACAGACATCGTTTTTAGAGCCGAACTGGCAGCCAGCATGCCTCCTCTCCCCGCCGTGGTGCATCCAACAGGAGCGAGGGCAACCACCCTCAACGCCGACAGGTCGCTCCTGTCCGTGGGACAACATCCTTATTTTAAAGAGCTGCAGACACACGGAAAAGCCCCTGCAAGGGATGCCTCACCTGTGGAGAGTTCACCCTGGACAGATCACGGTCATAGGGCCATGATGCCGTGGACCCTCTCTCAGTGTCCAGAGCTTTCTCACACTCTCAGGAGCACAGGCTCCTCCTTGGTGTCCTCAGCTGCCAAGTTCATGTCCCGAGCTCTGCCCCTCTGTTCAGTTGCCCAGGGCTCCTTAGGTAACTCCGGTCCTCCAAGAACAAACAAAGGCAACATAGCAAGGAGAGGAGAAGAAAACTGAAACGGTCCTTTAGTGAGTTTATTGTGAGAAGTCAAGGCCCTCAGAAGGTCTGCACTAACCGACTATCTCCTGGTGCATCACCCTTCTGACTACTACTGACTAATTTCTCTAACGCCCAACTAGAAACTACGGCCCCATGCCAGCTTCATGACGGAGGTAGTCTTGCACTCCTAAACCAGAAGGGGTGCCTTGCTGAAGGTGGGAAAACCTGCCTCCCTCCTTGGGAAAAGGGGCAGAGGAAGGGTCAAGATGATCTCTGCTACCTCCATCTGTTGGACAGACTGCCCACCCGCATGCTTTTAGTGCAGCTTTCACATGACTACAAACCTTCCTGCGGAGCAAGCAATGATTTCCATCGAAGGCAAGCATGGCTTTAAGCCTGTGTAGCCTCTTGTAGGGAGCTTTCTGTTGTAATCCATACAAAGATTTAAGCTCTGCCAAGTGGAAGAGCTGCACACCAAAGCTCTTTCTGCATAAGGCTGTTGACCACTGAGCTGATATATTGAGGTCAGAGGCTCATCTGTGCCGACACACTTCTTCAGGGACCTAACCGTGGCTTTCATGCATACATACAACTGTTACCCTGAGGAGCAGGGGTCAACCAGTTTAACTACAAGAAGTTTAAATTCAGCCCTTAGGTTGCACCAAAACTCCTGGGTTCCTGCAGCAACAGGATCAACAGCAGTGAACATCTAGAGAAAATGTTTACCAGCTCCTGCCACGTGCTGGCTTTTTTGGACAGATTGTTTTTTGAGTGAAAGACTAGGAGAAATCACACTGTTGGCTCTTGTTTAAAAATGCATCTGTTTTTAAGAGACCAACTTTTGCTCTCCAAGGAGAAGATGGGGAAAGCAAAGCACAGCACTGAGCTGCAAAGACACCAGTGCCTAGCCATGAGCCCTGGCCTTCGCAGAGCTCCTGGTAGCTGTCCCTAATTTGGAGCACTTCATCGCCAGATGACGTGTCTCAGACAAGATGAGTTTCCTGAAAAGCACTGACAACACACGGTTAAAAGCTCGGTTCAGACAAGCAGCGACACAAGTCTGCTTCTGGTTTTTGAGCTGAATACTCAACGCTTTCCATGTTTGCTCACTCACAGGTTATCTGGGCTGCACAATCAGCAAAACTCCTGCAAAAACACTCGCCAGGGCTCGGCTACCAGGCAGTCTGTAATGGAGCTGTTCTAGAGAAAAACAGAAGTGTTATCACACATGCGGCTGTCCCAATACAATTAGTCATACCTGATGGAGAGATACGCGTCCTCGCAGGGCTCTTACCACCTTGTCAACAGATGAAGTCAAAATGAAAACATCCTAACTATCAACAACCAACTTGAAAGCTGAATCATGAATCCTGGTAGCAGCCTCAATGCTACAAAGAGACGTCTTCTCTGCAGAAGCAGACAGCTGGGTTCCTTCCATCTGTCCTCTGTTTCTTCTTCCCATGTAATTTCCTGAAGATGCTCAGTGAAATAACATCTCTTCTTTCATCTCCCCGCTCAAGCGACCCTTCTCTGCTCCGGCTGAGGGGTGCTGTGGGGTCAGAAGAAGAAACGACACTCAAGGCGGGAAAAGGAAAAAGCCAGAGCTTTGGTGGTGGGAAACAATGTCCCGGTCGTCTCCTCTGCGTGACCTCGGACAAGTTCCCCAATGTGCTTTGCCTCATTTCCCCACTGAAATAGAAAGTTCCCTACCACGCTGGGTGACTACCACTATCTGTGTGGTAGATTTGGTGCTGCCAACCGGGGGTTAACATAGATAATAATCAGGGGAGATTGATGGTGTGTCTAAGCTTCCCTCCCATGTCAGCATCTCGTTTAGTCACACCGCGATCTTCAACACAACCTAGACCATGGTTTCATGCAGCACTTCTACACTTGATCCTGTGGTCACTGTCTGCAGGGAGGACCCTGGCGCTCGGCAGGACCTACGCACGCGTGCACGATGGTGGGGCTGGGAGCAGACACCCAGCGGTTACTCCTGATAACCGTTATTAAATTCATTTGGAAACGAATTTCTTATTCAGAGGCCTCCTCCCTGGTGCTGACAATTCTTTCGAGATGCAATCTGTACTGCCAGGGCTCACAGCAAGGTGCAAGGGGAAGCATGCCCTGCTCCGAGGGGTGGCCGGCAAGGCCAGGAGCTGCTGGCTCCACATCCATGGCAGAGCTCATAATGAAAGCCAAATCTTCCAGATTTGGGTGATTCCCAGGCAAGTCTCAGCCCAAACCACACATCTGCGCTCACACCAAAGAGCAGAGACACATCAAGAGCGAAGAGCAATTGCTGTAGGTTGCCATGGCAGTGTGCATGGGTGATTTTATCACCCTTATCAGCTGCTACAGCATTTAGGTCCATTATCAGAGAATACTGGAGTATTTTTTAAGGGCGCGATAGGTGGGAGAAGCAGAAAATCAGTGTCAGCCAGAAGCCAGCAGTCAGCACACAAAGCAAGAGCCCTTGCTCCAAGCGAGCTGCCTCCCATGGGCACATGGCCATTTACCCAGCCCTGGGCTTGTGCTGGAGTCCACGGGTGATGCAGGACTCCCTGGCAGCCCCCCCAGCCCAGGAGGAGAGCTCTCCCCTGCACGGAGGGACACACAGCCCTCCAGGGAGCATGGAGACAGCAAGCGGAGGGCATTTGCCTGTGCTCCCCGCAGAGCCGATGGAAGTAGGTCAATCCTTCTGCTCTGCTGAACCTTTTGGCAGGTCAGTGCTGCGCTGCCGTCGCCGCTCGCAGCTTGTCATTTGTGCCGCGCGGCAGCCACGTCGTTCAGAAGTTAACGAATTCAATACATCTAATTAAATCAACCTTGGCATCCGTTCAAAACCCATCTCGCTGCCTTTTTTTTTTTTTTAATTTCCCTTTTTATTCCCTACTGTTGGTGGTGAAGAGACACATGAGAGGAGAGATGCAAGAGAGGGTTGCTAAGGGGTGAGCTTGTTTTCATCTCTCGGCTATTTCCCTGCTGCTCTCCTGTCATCGCAGAGATGCTTTGTTTTCCTCCAGGGAACGTGACGAACCCACGTGGCATCACTCCTTATGCCCCTTTCCTCCTCCCGCCCCTGAGACGAAATGACCTTTCCCGTCTTCTTGCAGGCTTTGCAAACAGAGTCCCACTCACACCGGCAATCCTTTGGCTCCGCTGCTGACACTTGCCACACTGAACGTGGGTTTGGCAAGGAAGCCAACCTGGCATGGCTGGCAAAGGTAAGGCACATCAAAGCGTGGCCTGCAGCACCTGGGTTGGGCTGGACACACTGCAAGGTGTGAGCACCACCTTCCACCATCAGACTGAGCAAAGCCAGAAAGCAACAGGGAGGCCACCAGACATGGCTCACCCCAAGCCAGGGGCTCCTCTGGCTGCTCTCCCATGCAGCTCCCAAGCTCCTCCATATGCCAGTGCTGCTTGATGGATGTGGTCGTGGACATGGGCTCATCTAAGATGAGAAGCCATCCAAGACGTGCTAGCGGATGCCCGTGGAGCTCTTGTAAAGCACCACAGGATGCAGAGCTGCCATTCGGACGACCTACTCGAAGAGACGGAGACACACCGGCGAGCTGCCCACGGCTGCCCTTTTCTGCAGCCCAACATGGACACTGGGACCACCCTGTCCAACCTCTCATGTCTCTTCACTGTGGCAGATCCTCCCTCTTCCACCAGCTCTTTCACTTCTGCCACATCCTCCCCTCCCTGAGATCACTGCCTGGAAGGCAGGACCATGGCACAGCCTGACGCCTTTCTGTGCCGTGACTCGCAGATGCCAGCAAAACTGCCATTCGTGGCTGGGGGAGTTTAATTGAAGACACTTGGATCATCCCAGAAGAACATACCTCTGATCCTTGGAGCAAATCTGTTGTCTTTTCCATATCCTTCAGGTCTTCCATAGCCTTGCTGGGCTGGGGAACCAGGACTAGGGAATATGCCAGGTGCCACCAGACCAAGGCTATGTTGTTTCTTCCAACCAAGTGTTGTTTCCTCCTTAGTGTGATATGAAAGATCTCTCTGGCAAAGAGAGAAGAGTGTTATATCTGGATGATGGCACTTTGCACTGCAAATTCATCTGCAGTTTGTTCCCTGCTATCACCTCAAAGCCATCCTTGGCCTCCCTGCTCAAAAACCACTTGTTTACCTTCCCATATCTGTAGTATTTCCTCTCATTTAAGCCACCCTCCCTCAAAATAATTCCTAAAATACTCAAAACAATCCTGGGCAGCTCTTCCTCCAGACTCCTAAAAGGACGCCATGCTGTGGCGTTGCTTTGCTCGCCAGCAGAAGTGGGTGCATTTGAAGAGCTCCAGCTCCCAGCGCCACAGCTGCAGCGGTAGGTGCCGCTCTCCTGGCAGGGAAGGACGTTTCACGCAAAACCTATTGCTCATCCCTTTCGCAGCACTATAAAAGTAGTCTAAGAAGCACTTTGAACTCCTGTGGGATGAAAGGCGTCAGGAGTGTAAAATATCCCTCTCCCCCATGGCAGTGGATATCACTTGAGTCTCTTTGTGAGCACGGAAAGTCATTTCTCTGCAAGCAAGCTCCCCCTCCTCGCACAGTAATGACAAAGTGTGATGCTCTGCCAGGCTTGGGGCCAACTGTCCCCTCTGCCCCCTTCCTTGCCTTTCACATGTGGGCCATGCATGCCCCAGGCTGCACACTGGTAGAGAAATACTCCTGCATCAGAGGAAAGAAATGGGAGTAGAGGATACCAGTTCAGGGCTATTACCTTGGCTGCTGTGAATCAGCACACCTTCCCTGACACCAGCACTGCCAGAGCCTCTCGCATGTGCGTAAAATGCATTTACATTTTTATTTACATTTCCTTAATACCGATCCGATATGAGCAGGGCATTCGCATGCCCTCCATCCTATAGAAGCCTGTCCCAGCCTTGCCAGTGGCGCTGGGTGCTGCACAAATGCAGAGGAAAAGGCAGTCTTGGAGGAGATGCTGGTGACCCCAAGAGCTGAGAGAGGCCAAAAAGATCAAATGCCACATGGCACTGAGTTTCAAGCAGTGGTCCCTCACACTGCCGAATTAAGCGGCAACTGTCCTTTGCACAGCAAAGGGTAGTGAGAGAATCTGGTGGGTTTAGCACCAGGGTTGACGGGACCTGCTGTGACTTTCAAACTCAGAAAGAAATAGGTGCTGGTTTGTTGAGGGGTACAAAAGTTCACACAAGCATTGTCACAAGAGATGGATGTCTTTCCTGCACCCCCTCAGGCAGGCCAGATCTGGAGGGGGACCGCAATTATGGAGGTGGGCTTGCAGATTTTGGCTTGCCTGCCTCTCCTCACCCTGCCAAAGGGCTGCAATAACCAGCTTCTGGTGTGTGCAGCAGCTTCTTGTGAGATGACCCAGCAGGGGACATGGCCAGGGTCCTCCTTGCTGGGCCACGTGCCTATGGTGGGACGGTAGCAAAAACCCCAGTTTCTCACTGTGAGCCCCTGCCACACCAGGTCAAGTGCTGCCTCTGCCAAGCCACATGGCTACAACCATGACGGGGAGGCATGGAGAGGGGAAGGAGCTACAGCTCCTACTGCAAAAATGGAGAAGGAGCCAATTCCAGGTGCTCTGCACCCAGACAACAACCTTCTCTCCGTTCTCATCCTTCCCTCTACTTGCCACCACCTCTGGCAGCAAGGGGCTTTTTCAGTTGCTCTTTTGCTGAGACATCAGATGGGTAACCACTAAGCACAGACCAAATGTCATGGCTGATGGAGTTCTGGCCTCTTTGTAGTGGGTTTTGCAATTGGCTTTCTCCAGAGGATGAGGTGATACAGGAAAGTCCCATCTCCGCGTTGCACATCATTGCTCCATTAGATATCAGAAAGGACACAGTTTACAATGATGTGATCTGCATGCGGCAACACATCAGGTTCAAACCTCTACAGCATGGACCTAGGAGCTGCTGGAGCACACACAGGAGAGCAGCGATTTGTACTTCCAGGGTGAGAAAGAAACCAGAAGCTGCCTTTGGCACTAACAAACACACACTGCATGTTAGTGAGTGTATGTGAAATAGGGTCCTCAGAGGAACAGCCATCAGCTCAACATCTCCTTTGCATTCAGCTGGTTTCTGCTTGCACAAACTTCTGGTGCAAGCAAGCCAAAAAAGACAAACTAATTCTAATGTATTTGCTTTTTTATGACATCTAGGTACACGAGGGGCCAAACAATAGGACAGGTGAACAACCCCGTGTACCCTTGGAACAAAACAGCACCAGCTAGGGAGCGTCACCGTCCCTTCAGCAGCAACTTCTCTCCCTTGCGTTTTCCTCTTGTCCAGTCCTAGACAGTGGGTCTAAAGCAATTTATTGGAAGAGATGGGAGAAAAAATCTGGAGGACCAATGTTCCCAGTGTCCCCAGATCCTGTGCACTCTTTCAGCTCTTGTAGATACTACAAAGCAACAAACACCAGCCTGCCCTGGGGCTGGCCTGGGTCTCACCACGTCTGCTTCCAACCCCAACTCAGCCAGGACCACCCTGCACGGGCTCCCTACCCTTCTCTCTTCCTAAAACAGGATCCTCATCTCCCAGGACCCAGCCTAGCATGCTCACCAACATCTACGAAGTACTCAGATAACTAAGCAGCACGGGACAGCCTGCGAGTGATTCAGCCAGCCCGAGGCCAATGGCTGGGACGTTTCACACCGCCGCTGTCAATGCCACCAACGTCTCCATCACTGGCGGGAGCCCTGCGGGGCCGCGACAGGAAATAGGGTCTTAATCACCGTCTCACTTTTCATTCCCCACTTCAGTTTTGCTATTTTAGCAGCTGCTGCGAGCTGGCTCCACACTTTCAGGTGAGCAACCGTTAGGGCACAGGGTTTAGCTCGAGTGTTTTCAGGCTGCAACTCCAAATGCAAAGAAAAATGTGAAGCTGGGGGAGGCTGGGGGGTAGAAATCAGGCAGCGATCAAGGCTTTAAGACACAACCAAGCAAGCACCAGCCTCGTGCCCAGGCTGACATTGCCTGCACTGCCTGGGACAGGCAGCCAGGCTGGCGAGTCCGCACAGGCAGGACACTGGCACCGTGCGGACCTACTGGCTGGGGTTGCTGCCCACTTGGGACAGTCGTGAGACATGGTCCGATGCAAATGTGTCTCCAGGTGCTTCCCCTTCTCCTTGTTCATGATACATCTATAGGTCTGTTGCAATACCAGGGCTGGGCTTTATCAGCTAACTGCTCAGCCTCTGCGGCAGCCAGGGAAAATTCCCCTTGCAGGGGGGAAGTCTGCTGCCACCATAACCCATGCAGATGGCAGTGCCAGCCCCTGTACACCTGCACCAGAGACCATCTAAAAAGGAGAGAGGGTGCTGGGACCCAGAAAGAGATGTGGCCAGAGCTCACTGGCACAACCATCCCCATGCACCGGCACAAGACTGCTTGACAAGTGCCCATCAGCCCATGCTCCCCATGCTCACAGGGCCCATGGACCTCCAGAGGCAGCAGCCGGCCCGGGAAAACCAGAGGTTGGATTTTGCACCTAACTTTAATTGCCTTCTCCTTTTGCAGCTCCTCAACCTAGGCACAACAGGAGGTAATGAGAAAGCAACCCCAAATCTCTCCAGTCCCGAGCATCCAGACTGGTGCAGGTGACTCCTGGAGGTAACAAGTGACCTGTGCAATTTCACAGGTGCTTACACATGTGCTAGAAGGACAGGTCCCCACCATATCCCGGGGAACGAGGGGCCACTTGTAGCCCACATGCCTAACAGCCTGCCTTATCCCTCTTGTGTCTCCCCCTGCCAAACACTGCCCACAGTTTGGTGTTCAGCCTGGCAGGTCCCGCTGCCCATCCTCATCAGTGTTCTTGGCACGAATCAGGCTCAACGGCACATTATGGGAGAGGCAAAAATAGCCCCTGCCCAACTCCCGAGGCGTCCTCACCCAAATAACACCATGCCACATGCTGTGACAGGCTACTGTGCGTGGGAGACAGAGATAACGCTGGCAAAAATGGGAGGAAAGAGGTGGCTTTTACAGCAGGACAGGGGTCCTAGCTGAGTGAGGTGCAGAATGAAACCTTCCCCACTTCTTCCATGACCGTGAACCTAAGGCAATGCTTTTGCTGCAGCGGGAGGACTTCATTTGCTTATTTTTCCCCCTTCTGACCCACCGATCCCAGTGGCTGCCTTACCCCGTGCCATCAGTCCTTCCAGTATGAAGAACTGGATATGGGCGAGCAGAGCCCAAGCAAAGGAGGCCTCTCCCTCTCATTTCAAGCTGGCACTGTTAAGTGGCATCCTGTGGGATCCCCCCAGTTTTGTCATGCCACAACCATTAGATACATAGAATTACCATCAGAATAAAATGACAGCGTTGGCCAAGCACTTCAAGGGTCCTGGCTTCGTAGGAAGGGATGACCGAAGTGGCAGGGCTTGCAGGGATGCTAACACAAAAGCGAGTCCTGCAGCCAGCACCGCTGCCTTCCCTCTCCCTCCTCCCTCCATCGTGAAACCACCCCACGGCAAAACGAAAATCATACAATCACAGAACGGTTTGGGTTGGAAGGGGCCTTCAAAGATCGCCCAGTCCAATCTACCTGCCATGGACAGGGACATCTTTCACTAGACCAGGTTGCTCAAACTCCCATCCAGCCTCACCTTGAACACTTCCAGTGATGGGGCATCCACAACTTCTCTGGGCAACCTGTTCCACTGTCTCACCATCCCCATCATAAAAAACTTCCTCCTCATGTCCAATCTAAACCTCTCCTCTTTCAGTTTAAAACTGCTGCACCCTAATCCTGTCACTAGAGGCCCTGGTAAAAAGTCTGTCCCCATCTTTCTTAAAAGCCCTCTTTTATATATTGAAAGGCCGCAATAAGCTCTCCCTGGAGCCTTCTCTTCTCCAGGCTGAACAACCCCAACTCTCTCAGCCTTTCTTCATAGCATCACAGCCCAGAAGGACCCAGAAACCTTTACAAACCTCCAGGCAAACAAAGCCACCAAACGTCCCTCTCCAGCACAGTGCCCGCAATCCTAACGGCCGACAAAACTCTTCCTTGTTCATTGTCGCTACCAAGATGGAGGTACTGCAGAGACTGATGTTTCTCCCATTCACACGTGGATGTTTCCAGCAGAGCCTGATGTTGCGATGTCTCGTTTGTCAAACCCAGCTCCTCCGGGAGGGAACGGGAAATGTGAGCAGAGGAGCTGGTGACCTTGCCCGTGGTGAAAATACACGGAATCGATCAGCCAAGATGAAACCTTGCAACACCCTCTCAACGTGCTCCTTCATTGCGGTGAGTGACCTGAAGTTCACAAGGCCCCTTCCATGGTTATTGATGGTAGGTAACAAGCATTTCTATGCCACGTTGCTAGCAGCACAGCAACACCCTGGAAAGACCATAAGGAGAGGGAGCAGAAATGACAACAGGGTTCTCGTGACTGGCCTAGTACCTAGAGGATGACCTGTGCTGGGGTGAGATGTCAGGGCAGACTTTGAGCCTGTCACTTTCCTTTGATTTAAGTGTCAAATATTCCCCTGTTGCCTTCCCATCAGTTGCAATGTTCTCCCGTAAAGCCATCACACAACGCTGATGCTGTTTAAAATACACTCCAGATGTCTGCTTCTTAGATGGCCACCGATTAGCCTATTCATGATAGACCGCTACGGTTTCATCAAAGCATCTTCTGACACTTGCCCAGCACAATTTGCCCAGACATGGTGAAACACCTGAGGACCTCTTCTATGTAACTTAGGTACCAGCATCAAAATGGCAAGTCTTAAAATTATGGAACATTTCAGCCAAGACCCAAAGCAACCTTTGCCACAAAACTAATTAAATCTTTGGGAAAGAGGATGGTATTTACCTCCTGCCTTACCCATACTGCCTCAAGCAACATTATTCTTGAAAAGTTCCCAAACGGTCCTTGTGCCATGCCCTGAAGTCCTGCCCTTGCCTGCCCATCACCTCCATGTGTCACAGCTGCAGCGGGTGTGGAGCCTGCGGGTGACGCAGTCACTGCCAAATTGCCGATGACCTATAGGAGTTTTCTCTTCTCCAAGCTGGCCTTGATCTGACCACCTTCTTCATCAGAAATGAATGGAAATTAAGTCTTGCTCCAAGAGGGGCTCACAAAACTTGCTTTAAAAATCCCCCCGAACAGCCCACTATAGCCTGGGGCACAAGAATTGCTACAGCAGGTGTAGGATTCATCTCACCTACCCTATAGCCATCTAAAATATATGTATCTAGTCTAAGCGAGATGGCTAGGGGCATGCCATATCTGATCAAAGAAAAGTGTTTGCAGCGTTGGCATCTGCATCTGAACAAGTCAGCATAGGCTGCTTTTGCAACTGGTGGAGAGTCTGCCACACAGACAGGGAAGATGAAAGTGCAATTCACCTCACTCCTCAGATCCATCACACCTTAAACCCCATGGACAGCGCTGACTAGATCTCCACCAACTACAGCAGAAACCAAACACGGCACTGCCAGCCTACCCGGGGGCGGGGGGGAGGTGGTGGTGGTGTGTGCCGTGCAATGACTCCCATCTCACCAACTAGTCAAATGGAAAGAAGCAGAGGGCAAAACTGCTCTCAAAGCCTAACTTCAGCATCTGAGACGTCACTGCCTCCACCCTGGTGTGCTTCCAGTGGTAAATCCCGCATTCCTCTAGCAAGGGGAGGCAGAACAGATATGCCACGGTTTGGCTTCCCCACCTTGTGCTCCAGGTCTCCCAGTAAGCGAAGCTGTTTTGTGCTCATACGAAACAATGGATAAGGTGCAGATGCACGCCTAGGCCGACCCATAGCCCTGTCTCCGCGGGTAGCAGCTTTTGGCACCAGGGCAGATAGGAACTGGGAGCAGCAACATCTCAAACAGCTCCATGGGATTCATTTCACCTGAGGATGGTTATCAGACCGTGCAGATTTGAGTGATACATTCAGCATAGCTGTATTAAGACAACTCAGTAAAACACCCTGAGACTCCGAGACAGAAAACACCACATGGGCAGCTAATATCCTCCTAATACACATTTACCTCTGGCAGAAGTTACGAGACTGAAAGTGCTTCATGAGCCATTTGCAGGAACATTGGTAGGCATTACTGAGTCACTCAGGAACTTAATTATCTCTTTTAAAATGACCTGTGTGATTTAAAAACCTATTTGGATTTTGGGTGCCCTGGGACCTGTAATCCCTGATCTAGTCGCTCAGCTGGCACAAAGTTACCATGCAGGTCACTCGCGTTGCTCTAAATCGTTCTACCTACCCGCCAAACCCACAAGCATGCCCCCAAATCCTCTCACCACCCAAAAAGAGAGAGAGAAGCAAAGCTGCAGCAATCACCTCCTTATTCTTATCTGCTACCTGCTCAAGCTTCCCAAATCAGAGCCAGAGTACACATCCCCTACTGGGCTCAGCAAACTTTCAGCACAAATGTATGCCTGAGCATCTTCAGACGTAAAATATACATATTTAGGGAAGTTATTACGCTTCTCGGAAACTTTTTGCAGTATTATTTACAAGGCTCAGAAGCAGCAGTTTAATTTAGAGTCCGCTGGCAGTTCACAGCTTGAACCAAAAGACACACCATGCGCGAACCCTCTTACTAATAATGGCCCGTGGGGCTGGAAAGCCCCCGTGCATCTCACAGCCCCATGCCGCAGCAGGGCGACATGCCTGGGTGCTCGATTTGAATACGTATGGCTGAGGCCGCCCATGGGGAAGCACCAGATCCTGCCTCTGAGCTGCAATCCTGACCCCAGAGATGCAAGGTGAGCAGGGCAGGGGCTGATGTTTTCATTTCTCCACCCCAAAAGTATTTCCACCAAGCAATGGTTAAGAGCATTCATCGGAGTTTGGGGGTTTTTAAGGCATGTCATTGTAGGAGGACATGCCCAAAGTGGAATAATATGCCAGTAAAATTCCTGATGCCCCTACCCTTGCGTTCACTGGCTGATGCTACATGATCCCCAAGAGCCAAACCCCCATCCCTTCCTCAAAGAGCAACGCTGGATTATCACTCAGAACAATTTAGTCCTGAGATCAGTTCATGGCACGCGAATATGTGATACAGAGTCTAAAGGGAGAAGGCCTTAAAGGCATTTTCTACTTTACTAGGCAGGGACCTAATTGAGCCTACATTATAAGCCATCACGCAGGGGCTTCTGCTACAATGGTTCCTGGAGCCAGCTGCAATGCAATTTATTTTTATAGCACGAGCAGGACACAGCTCTTTACTCCAGAGTGGCACAACATCCTGAAGAACAGAAGCTCCCATATAGACCTCAGCACAAAACACCTTGCAAAGTGGATCCCACATCAGTTCTTCCAATGAGCATAGCAAAGCATCAAAATAATAGAAGCACAGAATGGTTTGGGTTGGAAGGGGCCTTCAAAGATCACCTAGTCCAACCTCCCTGCCATGGACAGGGACACCTTTCACTAGATCAGGTTGCTCAAACTCCCATCCAGCCTCACCTTGAACACTTCCAATGATGGGGCATCCACAACTTCTCCGGGCCACTGTCTCACCACCCTCATAGTAAACGCAGAGACCCAAATCACGCGACTGGGACACAAGCACAGATCCTTAAGCCAGATTTCTCTTCTGTATTAATGCACTGGGGCTCTGGTTCATGTTTGCTGAGAAATTGAGCGCAGCACCTAACATACCTTCACTGCCCCGCTGGAAGCTCCTGCCTCAGGCTGGCACTGGCGAAAGGGACGTGCAGCTCATGCCGCAGCTATTCAGCATCACGGTCCAGCACCTTAGTGGAAACCAAACTTCTTCAGTAGTTTATGCCATGGCATGAAGCCCAAGTGTGTGGTCCAGGTGGGGCATCAGCTGTCCCCTGTGACCCCACATACAGGAACATCAGGCAGACCTATGCACACTGCCATCGCTGGCACATCCCTCACTGCAGTGCTCCCTCTCAAAATGTCTCCTTTTGACTCCATTTTCCCTCATTCCTGTATGGCCCTTTGCACCCTTCCAAGCTATCTACTCACCTCCAGCTAAAGCCACCCCAGCCCGCTGCCAACTCACTTGGGTTAACACCTCCCCAGCAGCTCCTGCCATCCTGTACGTATCCCCCACCTTCACAGCTCAGCTCCTTCTGCATCTCCCCCAAGGACAGGTTCCTCCCCCTTGCTCATCACTTCTTAAATCTCATCACTTACTGCTCGCACAACCTTAATGTCAGTGATTTTGGAAGCAGAGGGAAGTTTGTGTGCACGCTTTTGGGTAGCCTGCAAATTCATCCCCGAATGTAGTTATTCCAGTCAGTTTTATGGAGCCGAGCGCATTGGGTACAACTCTCACTGCCGTTGAGTCACCAGGGTGGTTTTTACTTTACTGCAGCCAGCATTTCGCCCTTAATGACTCAAAATTAACATGCTGCAACAGCAGTTGCCTTACCTGTTTCTGCACCTTCTGGTTTGTCATGCTGGAGAAGGGGGTAATGGCTCTGGAAAGAAAACAAAAACAAAAACCACAAAGAATCGAGGAAAGCCACTAACGGCATCTATTAAAAAGACAAAAACTGCATGTTGCTCTGGAGAATAGCTACAAAGCTGCAACCTTTCAACACTAGCTTTCATTTCAAGGTGAAACCTTGAAGTGTGGCTTGAAATCACAAGAGCTGCCCCATACCCTGTACCCCATTGAGGGAAGCAAAACCTCTCCGTGAACCATTTAGATGGACAAACCAAGGGGAAAAGGTGCCAGAGAACCAAAGCACTCACGGAAAAGCACGGATGGTGGAATTAAGGTTGCTGGCTCTTGGCATCATGCTACAGCTGTTACAAAACAACATACTCATCTCAGCCACACAGCTATCAATATGCTAGCATGAGTCATCTGTAATACTTATCTAATGGTGAGTAAGCTGCTCCCGACGGTCATACTTTCCAGATAAATCTGTAAACAAAACAAGAGGGGAAAAAAACCTATCAGAACATGTTGTCAAAGAAGTAAAAGGAAGGGGACGGTACCTGGGCAGCAAGACAGCACCCAAAGTGGCAGAGGGAACGTTGGCTTGGGGGTCATCGGATGAAACACGCACACCAGGAGAAGCAAGACAACTATAAGGGTCCATAGGGAGTATGAGTGATGTACCACTAAACAAACCATAACGTGACCCTTCCCGCTGGCAGATGCTGCAGCAAACACCTATGGCAGAGGCGGTACATGACACAGCTTTTGGGATTGGGACTCAAATTTACAGAAGATACGGCAGTTTGGGGGTTTGTGCTCACTATTTACTTGCCACAAGCAGTACCTGGCAGTGAGTGTGGGTCCAACTAAGGAGCCAGCCCCTGGGAAAGAGCTGCTTGGGGTCAGTGTCTATAAAATCCCAAACAGCAGGGAAGCCCCAACCCACCCACGCACCGGGTGAGAAACAATCCTGAACACGGGGGATGCTTCCTCATCTAACCCTGTTTTTACTAAAGCTCAGCAACTAAATTGCAAATAATTTAATGGTGCAATTAATGAAAGAAAAAGACAAAGCCAGCTTTTTTGAAATCTGTTTGATGAAGGCAACCCTGAATGACCACGTTTGCTCTTTCGCACCCAGCTGTACGTGACCTTTGCGTTCGCTGCCTGCCTGCGCCTCGGCGGGTTATGGTGAGCCACAAGAGCCGAGGCCAAGCCTTAAAGGACTTTCTCACCAGAGAAATCGCTGCTGGGGAGGTGGGGGAAATACCCCAAGGGTCTCCCAAGGGGGCTGAGTCATCACATGGGTGTCTCAGAGATTTCGGAGGGGTAGCTAGGGAGCGGGGGCGGAGAGGGGAGAAAACTCCAAACACCTCCCCAGCTTCACACGGCAGAAAGGAAGAGAAAACCCCGGGTGTGAATCACCCTGCCCCAACATCTCAAGAGTCACCAAAGCATTTCACGCAGGCTGCCACGAAGGCTCCCACCAGCAGAGAGGAGCCCATCCGCTGTCCTTGCAGTCCGGCTGCAAGGCTTTGTGGGCAAGGAGCTTCAAGGGTGGGCGCAACACTTTTGTAGGCTTGCCTGCAAGTCAAGGTGCGAGGGTACAGTCATGGGGACCAACCCAAATGCCCCAAGCCCTGACACCTCCACACCCAAGCGTGAAGTCTGACATGGCCACCTCCATCTTCTCCTACCTCCGAGGGACTGGAAAACAAAAGCTCTGTCACGGCTAGGACAGCATTTTGTAGAATCACAAAATGGTTGGGGTTGGAAGGGGCTTTTGAAGAACACCTCGCCCAAACCCACTGCCATGGGCAGGGACAACTTTTACTAGACCAGGTTGCTCAAAGCCCCATCCAACCTGGCCTTGAACACTTCCACGGATGGGGCACCCACAGCTCCTCTGGGCAACCTGTTCCAATGTTTCACCACTCTCATCATAAAAAACTTCCTCCTCACATCCAAATTAAACCTATCTTTCTTATAAGCTTCCTTTATATACTGAAAGGCCAGAAGGAGGTCTCCTCAGAGCCTTCTCTTCTCCAAGCTGAACAATCCAACTCTCTCAGCCTTTCCTCATAGGAGAGATGATCCGGCCCTCTCTGCATTTTCATGGCCCTTCTCTGGACCAGCTACAACAGGTCCATGTCCTTCATAAACTGGGGATCCCACTCTTGGGGCAGTTTCTTCTGGGTTAAATTTTGTTCAAGTCAGTGTTTTGACCTAGGTCGCTGCAGGGTCGTGTGAACCCTAGCACCAACACCAGGGATGGGCTGAAAACCAGTTTCAGAGAGGAAAGTCAGGAGGACCAGCCCATTTGGCATCGGCACACTCACGCCGGATGAAAAGGGCCATGTAACCACAGCCTCGGACAGTCACTCTCGGCACTAACCATCAACCTCGGAATAAAACTGATTCCTTCATTTGAGCACAGGCTTTGTATGGGGACAGCCATTTAGAAATAAAACCAGGCCAACTTATTCTCTCCTGAATCCTCAAACTCATTTTCATTATATACATTTTCTTCTCTCTTTTTTTTTTTTTTACATAGGATTGAGAAAGACCTCCCTGGAGCATGAATTCCATCTCAATCTACCTCAGGCAAACGCATAATCCTGCCCAGAAACCTACCAAACACCTCACTCCTACCACTCTTATGAAAAAGCTTCTCCAAAACCTCTCTTCTTATAAGATTAGAAACTTTCTCCTCGTTTCCAGCTTAAGCACAGTCATGCCAAGTGAGATCCATTTGCTCCTGAATGAACAGTGTCCTTCAGCTCCAACAGATCATCACCTCCCTGATAGACCCAGACTGGGCTGAGCAAGCTGTGCTGCTCCAGGCTCTCCCCTCCCAGCCCTTCCCATCCACCTCCCTCCATCTGAATTTATCTGGAGGACACAAGAACTGGACCCAGGTGGGGTCACCCTCCTGAAACAAACAGGCTCTTGACAGGGTCCAGTTCTTGTCTCCTTTGCTTTTCTAGGTGCACATCTGCTGCTCTGAGACCTTTCTAGTAGAGCGTTTCACTCTGGGTTTTGGGCGTGATTTGTTTTTTTTTTCCTTTCTTGAGCTGTACAATCAAAACTACATATGCCTTTTAAGTGTCTAAATATACATTTCATAGGAAATCAGTGTACAGGGGAAGAGGGGGAAAAAACACCACGTTACTGTCAAGATGCAAATAAAGCACTGGGTAGGAATTGAACCAGCCATACCTGTAATCTAGCCCTAGCAGTGCTTTTGCAGCACGTGTGATACAAAATTAGACACAGATTAGGAGATCCCTGCAAACGAAAATACCATTTTGCCAGCTATAAATAATTTTTGGTGAAAAAATTTTGGTGGAAAAAAAGAAGAGAATTGAAAACTTGGTCTAACACAGCATTTAGCCTAGCCAGTTTTGCGGGGGGGGGGGGGGGGGGGGGAAGAAATCAATAATTATCTATGTAACAACTTATCACAGCTCTACACATTTCTATCGGTAAATAAATGTAGCCATATTACAAGGATTGCCCATCTGTATTACGATACAAAGGCAAACAAATGCACACCGCCAGCTTTGGATGGAGGCTCTGGAATTTACAGAAGCAAGGAAAAATCAACAGGGGCTTTGGCTGAATAAAGACCACTGGTTTAAGCATACATGGCTTGCACCCATGTTCAGTGAACCAGCTTGGCTTGCATGTGTGTGTGCACCCTTAAAGATAACTATCTCAATATATTTATATCAAAGAGGGAGAGAAAAAAAAATCTCTCATGCAAAATGTGGTGACGTTCGCACAGATCTTGCAGATCTGGAGGAAGCTGAGCAGTGCTCTCACAACAAGTCACAGCTCTGGAGTTGATAACTCCTCTGACGTGGTCATTTTCTGAAGGGTGAGCTCATCTGGCTGCCCCTACGACTTCTGCTCTACACACCATTGGTGCAAAAGTCACATAGCGAGCACGCAATGAGGTGACACAGCACTGCGGTCGTCCAGCTCCTCGTTTTCTACAAGCTGGAGAACATTTTTTGGTGCCTTATTTTAGGTTTCAAAGTTTGGAGACTGGATTCTTAAGAAAAATGTGTGACAATAGTCTGTTCCTCTTAACCACTGATGTGTCCATTTGCCTAGATGGTACCTTTACCCTGGAATTGGTGAAGTGTTGTGGTTTTTATGGAGCAAAGTCGCAGCCACTGGTGGCATGTAAGAGAACTGCAGCTCAGCGTCACCTCCTCTACAGTCAATCTACTTCTGGGATTTGGTTCGGTCACTCAGTTTCATCCAGCTGCTCCAAGCACACCTCCCCATTCCTACAGTAACTACTAATTCTCGTTGTACACCGGAGTGTAAGTATAGCCGTCATCTAAGGTGTTTGCAGCCATTAATTAAATTTCCAGCTCTAGGTAATGAGCTATCTCTCTTCGAAAGCAGCAGCTTTGACTCAGCATACGGTGGAAAGGGAGAGACCGCGCTTCTTCACTTTCTTCAAAGGTCAGCAAGGTAACGCCCCGGAAACCCCGAGTAGTAACACCTCGTCCTTAACCAAGGTACAGGAGCTGTATTTAGGCAGCTGCCTGATCACAAGAGCTGCAAGGACACGTGTCTGCTCAACAACAACCAACTTGAAATACGGATACCTTTAGCCGCCCTGGTATTTAGCTTTGCTCGGAAGAGTGTGCTGCTCCGCTGGTGGGACCCGCAGCTTATGGAAGAGTAGTTATTAGCAAAGCTAATTGCAAACAACATGGCTACTTAAGAGGGCTAAAAATAGCATCTGTGTATTAATAGATAGAGTGCAAAACTGGGACACAGAAGATGAAGATTCTCATCTCGAGTGCCGCAACATCCTACACGATCTTGGGCAAATCTCTTCATCTGTGTGTTTCGTTTTCACGGTTTACAAAGCAGGCAGAAAAATCACTTCTCAGAAAAGCTGTGAGGCTGAATTCCTCAACGCCCGGGAGCACCGAGAGGTCCTCTTCTGTATCTCCATGCAAGTGGAAAACATTCCTGTGTCAGCTGGACTGGCTCCCTGACAATAATTTTACACTGTTTATGCGGCAACTCAGGTGACAGTTCCCAGAAAGCTGTAACATTTACCGTAAATAGCTGAGTTCACTAATCGGTGATCAAAGGAACGCAGGCTTTGGAAACGGTTTCCAGTTGACCTGGAGCTGCTGGAGCAGAGCAGCAAGCGAAGCCCTGAGCACACCAGCTCGCACCCAGCACTGATCTGCAGGCAGGAAGACCATGGCAAAGGGGGAAACGTCTGACTCATTTACTCCACGCAAACTTTAGCCAATTTCAAAATCTTACTATTTGCATCTAGCTAATGACCGGAGACACAAAGACTTGTAAAAAGACATTATACAACCCTCTGCCTCCCCACCAGACAAGCCCAGCGCCTGAAAGCAGACATGAGAAATCAAGCCCTTCCTTCCCCCCAATCTGCAACCTCTTAGTCAAACTAATTACGAAAGCAAACAAGCCCCTGACTACCCTTTCAGGCTGGACAAATGCCACCACTGCGCTGGAGGACATCTCCTGTACACTGGCCTGGCAGCAGGAGACCACAGCAGCCACCAGAAGAAGGAAAGGACATGAGGACTCACAGCTCCTTTCCCAAATCCCTCATGTCCCAGAGAAGCTCCAGTGCCCAAATCCTGACCAGCCTTGCAGGGGTACCAAGGTACCCTTGCACCGCTCAGGCTGCCACCTCCCCAGCTTCCAGGCTAGTTTTGAAACTTCACAGTGCTGATGGCTACGTGCAGGGTAGCCAGATGTGTGAAACCTCTGGTCCACCTGTGCAAGCTGCAGTTGTGTGGATGCAATCCTGGCATTGCCCCAGGATGCTGAATAAACCCTCTACATCTATCCCTCTGATGCAGCTGTTTGTACAGAAGAATTTAAAAAATTGTCTTTAATGACAATGCAACTTCTGCGCTATAGGAGACCTGCCTCCTAATAACTATAATGCAACATACCTTAACAAGTAAGAAAAGGGAATGGAAAATTAATGAGCTTCAGCTTTTGCAGAGGGCTTCATCTATTTATTTAGAAAAGAGAGCCTGAGTCTGAAAATGAGATGATGCAGTCCCATGGTAAATGACAGTAGTTATCCTATCTTTGCACTGATGTAGAAGAGATAAGACTCTGCCCTTCAGTGTTTTGTTACCTTCTGCTCAAGAGTTCAAGATGATAAAAAAAACAAACAGCAAAAAAACATAAAAGCCACAAACTGTACCGGTTTCAATACAAACAAACAAGATGTTTTCTTTAGCCATTTCTACCGTGGCAGAAGTGATATAAGCAGACCTTTCATATGTGTATTGTGAAAAAAGCTGCAGGAACATAACAAAAATTGAAATATGTCAGATGTAACTGTCAGCTACCGTCATCTCAGGCTGTAGCTGTTCCCACGCTTAATCTTTAAGATGAGCAAACCAAAACACCTAGCAGGGCTTCAAAAAGTCAGCATCCATCGGCTGCACAACTGGCTTCCTAAACCAGGAGGAGTGGTGGGACCCCCCGAAGTGGAGGCTGAGTCCTGGGGGCAGAGCGCTGAGCGGGAAGAGGAAGGATGGAGGGATGGAGGGGGACAGGAGGAGACACGGGAAGGAGGAGCAGTCTCCTTCCTCCTCCATGTCCCTCCCTGCCTGCTCTCATGGTACCAAATTACTTAAGGCTTCTGCCACCCGCCATGTCTTCTAGTGAACATAAAGTCCTTTACTACCTTCAGGAGCAGGCGCTCAGAGAAACCCAAAGTTGCTGGTGCAAGGCAGTCCAAGTTCCTCACTGAGCTCCAGTAGTCCCAGGAGTAGACCCAGCTCAAGACTGAGGTGCTGGGACATCCTCAGTCGGCGGTGCTTAAACCCTAGCTTTCCTGTGCAGTAATCCTCCCTGAGTTTGGCTGAGATGTTTCATGTCTCCTAAGACTCTGCAGTGGAAAGGGGGATGACCCCTCTCTTCTGTACTTTGCTCATCACAGTAACTCAGCTGTACGACCACTGCAGCCCAGGACCTTGGCAAATGCATGGGGACTGAGCAGCACAGCAGGTCTTTGCTGCTGAAGGGGACTCATGGGTGGTACTCTGCAAACCACCACCAAGAACGCAAAAAGAAAGCAGCACCAAGTTACGACCCTGGGAGGAAAGAATGGACATGCCTGGTGCACGCTTCTTTCTTCTTTTTCAAGCAGATGGAATATTTTCAAACCTATGACCTGCATTTTTCTAAAATACCTCTTTATTTTGGGATAAAGCAATTCGTTGAGATGGAGGTGCTCTCCAAAGCCGATACCCACTGCACTCCTGATGGACCAAAGGATTTTTATCTACTTAAAGGTAGAACAAGATGCTTTAAAGTGAAAAAAATGCATAAACTGTCAAGAAAAAGTGTGGTTTTTTTCTTTTTTTAAATAATCACCTAACTCATAAGCAAAGTGAAATTAAATTAAGAAAAGGGAAACTTTAGCAAAACACTGGGAGGCATTTAACAACTTCATGCATCTTCCTGTCGGGAAAAGCTTCCCATGGGAAGGTCGTCAGTGGGGGAGTGCAGTCACCACCGGCTTCCCAGCCCAGGGCTGCGCTGCCTAATCCGGCGCTGGCAGCATCGTGAGCAGCAGATGCGGCCGGTCCTTCCCAGCTCGCCCGCTGCAGGACAGAGTTCAGCTGACTTCATCGGAAGTGAAATCCCCCCCTTTCTCTCCTCCCCCTGCGTCCCCCCATTCATGTTGGGAAAGAGCCTGGCAAACCCTGGGGAGATTACAAGGCAGGGGAAGCAGGAGGTTGAAACGCTCTGAGGCCCCTTACAGTCTAAAAGACAAAGTAATCGTGAAGCTAAAACAGATGCTTTGCTGAAAATAAAGAGCGGTTTACACAAGTCTCAAAGAGAAGCCAAAAAACAAAAATACCGTAGCGTCCCAGGAAACCATGAGCATCCTGCTCTTACAAATTACTGTAATACTTGAGTCTACAATAATATTATTGCAATATTTTGAAATGGTGCTGAAAGATTACATGTGTTGTTTGAAGGGTAAATTTGAGATGGCACAAAAAGGAGACCATGCCGCCGCGTCTTATCTAATGAAAGCCCTGAGTTTAAAAAGATACGTATTTAAAATTTACTCCCATGAGTGACACCAGGAAGACTGACAAGACCAGCCACTTGGGCACAGGGACGAGCAATCACCCATTTAAATGATCTTTCAACAACCAGAGCAAGAAATGCCAAGAGAAAGCCCATGGAGAGAGAAGCCAGCAAATGCCACTTTTAAATGTAATTATGCTCAACTCCCATCCAATTTGGTGGGAAACCCTGTTTCCCCGGAGACCCAGAGAGGAGCGATATTCCAAAAGAATATTTCTGTAGGTTCACAGACATTTGCCCATGGTCTTTTATGGTGCTTTGACCCAGCTCACCTGTGCAGGTGAAAGGATGCTCAGGTTCTGGGCTCATCCACTCCTCCTCCTTTCTGCTGAACCTGCCACTTCCAAGTCACAGCAGCTGCCAGTGGTTTCTTGGCATGAGCATGTCTCTGCTGCTGAAGAGACAAACTGCCATGTTTCTTCCCTCTCAGTTAATGCAAACGGATCAATTGCAATAGGGCATCACAACTTGCAGGATTTGAAGGATCATAGTCACAGAATGGTTTGGGTTGGAAGGGACCTTAAAGATCATCTAGTCCAACCCCCCTGCCATGGGCAGGGACACCTTCCACTAGACCAGGTTGCTCAAAGCCCCATCCAACCTGGCCTTGAACACTTCCACAGATGGGGCATGCACAACCTCTCAGGGCAACCTGTTCCAGTGTCTCACCATCCTCATCATAAAAAGTTTCTTCCTCATGGCCAAACTAAACCTACCCCCTTTCAGTTTAAAACCATTGCCCCTTGCCCTGTCACTACAGGCCTCGGTAAAAAGTCTCTCTCAGTCTTTCTTATAAGCTTCCTTTATATGTTGAGAGGCTGCAAGAAGGTGTCCCCAAAGCCTTCTCTCCTCCAGGCTGAACAACCCCAACTCTCTCAGCCTTACCTCATAGGAGAGGTGTTCCAACGAGACACTGGGGTAGATAAAGGCATCTCTCCTGGAGGTGAGCCCACCCCTGGAGTTTGGGCTCTATTTCTATTATCTACGTGATGAACACCTCTGGTTGCTATGCTTCCTAACCCACCCTTTCGAATGGCAAAAGGACTCTGCATTGTCTTTCCCCAGTCTCTGGAGCTCCAAGTGAGGAGCAAGTCTGCCAAGCAAGGGAGCAGCACAACTAGCAAGATTTGGCTCTACTTTGCGCTGCTTTCCAGAAAGCTTGAAGCACCCGTGCAACTGTCCTGGGACCTGGCAGTTAAACTCTGCTGCAGCTGCATCACAGGTATTCAAGACCATGCCTCATGGGTTTTACATTCACTGGCTACTTATATACACTGAATTCAAAGATGGAGAAAAATCCTTCTACCTACTGCCACCTCAAGCCATCTCTCACCCCGCTGCCAGCGCAGCTTTCCGCAGACTTCCCTTCTGCACCGACAGGTGATTTTTGATCCCCAAGTTGAAGCCAGACCTGTACAGAAATGACAGCCCCTTTGTTTAGTTCTTATGTGGCCAAAATACCCACAGCCCAATTACAGGTGAAAACTCCTACTGCCCGGCAAAAAGAGCTGCCATTTTTTCACATGCAGAACCTAGTGGCAAAGAGTGGAGAAAAGGAAAAACAGAAGGAAAAAAAAAAGTGATAAAAAAAAGGAGAAGAAGGAAAATAAGGGGGAAAAGGATGGAAAGGACAAAAAGACCGGGTGGGGTGACTTTAGTAAGGCTCAGGCACTAATCCAGCACTTGTTCACCTGGCATACTGCCCATGAAGAACAGGCTCTGCATTAGGTACCAGGTCCCCTACATGCTGCCCAGCCCCAGGCTTTAGCCTTTCTCCTGCACAGACGGCCCCATGATCACGTTTCGATCCTTATAAATTATTTATATCAGATATGAGGAAGTGGAGACATTAGAGATGGAAAAGATGCACCAGCCCATCCCCTGGGGAAGAGAGCCGGATCCTTCCCTGTGTCACACGACCAGAGCAGTGATGCTCTGTCTCTCTTTGGGAAGGTGTTTTGCTGCTCAATGCCCTCACCAGGCTGAATTTCTTCATGATATCTTGGCATAAATTGTATTTGTTTTGACCTGTAATGCCTTCCTCCTGGCATTACCACCTGCCTGCATCCCATGCAGTCCTCTGGACTTGCACAGCATCACTGGGACACTTCCCTCTTTAAAATGTTCGAAAGAAATGAATCATTCTGCAAACTCCAGCAAAAGATACCTTAAAAAATAATCTGGAGAAAAAGTATTTAAAAAAAAAAATTTAAATCTGACTAATTTTGAAAACCGAGGACCTTCAGCTAGAACTTCGCTCTTCCTGCCTTCGCCTCCCAGAGGGGGAGGGCAATCGCTAGCTAGGGATGCGGTCAGCAGAAAAATATTTCCTGAGCTACGGACTGCCTGCTTTGTAAAGTTATTCCTGCAGCACCAAAGGAAACGAGTGACTCCAGCGCAGCTTCATCCTGCATCCTGTGATGCTCAGCCAGCTGGAGTTTGTGGGATGGGGCAGCACGCACCCACCTGAACACTTGGCAAAGTTCAGAAAGCACGTAACAAACCCATCCCTATCCCAAGCATCACGTTTTAAGAGCTAACTCCTTCCTGACAACTGAGATAGAGTACATAAAGGAGCATGTCAGACTTTGAACTCCACGGTAATTCACCTCCTTGCCAGGATTTGCACATTCTTTCTCTTGCCTCCAAGAGCTGCCAGTGTTTCCTTCACTTACACAGAGCTTCGTGCAGATGAGACTCCTGCCACGAGTTGTCAAGATTTACTGTAACTTTGGTTCAGATCAGGAAAGCACGCCCCTGTGTGCTTAAATCACTGCCGAGGTCAAGGGCACCCGGTTGCATGCTCCCATACTCTGAAGGAATCAAGATTAAACCCTTTTTTTTTTTCCATTGGATAAAAAGACATCGAGAATCTTAATTAAAGCTAGATGGCAATTACCTAAATGAGCTGTTTGTCACTGTAACAAATCAGGTGGGAAGATGATCAAGCACAGTTTGGATGTGAGGACAGAAATTGGATGGGGAAAAGCCGGCTCTGAGAGTTTGGCCAGGCAAGCACAGGGTGCAGGACACAGCATTTGTACACAGCACCTTTGAAAACAGGATTTGTGTTTGCAAGATGCCAAAGCTATAGAGGAGAGGTTCCCACCTAACTTTTACTGAAGATTCCCCTTCTAACAGACATTTTCTGACCTGCTCAAAATGAGAGGGACCGAGCTTGTCCGCTTCTTCCCCATAATGCATTTCTGCTGGCTTGTCCTGCTTCGCATGCATGAACCTATGCTGGCACTGGGAAGCCCTGAGCATGGAGCAGATGTTTTGGAAGCTCTTCTAGACTCAGGACTTCTACTTGGCTGGCAGCAGCTGTGCTGAACAGATTTGGGGATTCAAGTATTTGGGAATATTTGGTAGTTCAGCCCTTCCAGTCCCCATTCCCGTGCTCCCAGAGATACACATAGGATGGCTACCAGCCACAGTCAACCACAGCCCCAACAGGTTGCTCCACAAGTCTCTGCTGCAACATCACCCGAGGCTGTGCCACAGCAAGACCAGAATTGGGCACTGACAACGTCCTGGCCACATGCTGGAATCACTTCAACCTTCCTCCTATAAGCGTGCAAGCCTAACCCAGAAAATGGTTTCTAGCAAGAGCACTGCAGGTTCCAGGTTGACTGTGCTCCAGTGGCTTCTAGAGAAGAATTACCTCAGCTGACAAACAAAATTACAGGTTTGGGGTTTTTTTTCCAACTGCAAACTCAATCTGGGAACTGAAAGCAAAGATGTGAGCTCTCATCATCATCTTAAGCACCGCTACCTGGCACGTAATCTTGACACGCTTGAGATGCACATGCTATAGGTACACTGGGTGCATGCTGTGGGTATGTGGGTACATGCCATGATGCCGTGGGTGTGTGGGTTGCATGCCGTGGATATGCAAGATGCTTGCTATGGGTATGCAGGGTGCATGCTGTTAGCATATAGTATATGCACACCGTGGGTTTAGGGGGTGCATGCTGCGGGTATGCGGGGTGCACACTGTGGGTACGCTGCCTGAAACCAAGGTTTCAGCCAAGGTTACCTGCAACAATTCAGAAGCCACAGCAAGACTCAATGCCTGAGATGACGGACAGACAGAACACATGGTCAGCAGTTAGAGGGAAACTCCTCTCCTCTTTCTTTTAACAAATCCAACATGATCCTGCAATAGGATGAAGAGCAGGTGCCTGGCAGGACAAGTCAGGCTGTCTCCGCTGGGAGTGACCTGACTACACCGGCTGGTTGCCCAAACTGGCCACCAGCCCCGAGCACAGGGCTTCCCCATGACTGCCTGCAATCCCCCCCTGAGACAACCACCCATTTCCACAGGATGGGACAGCGCTGCACCCAAAGGTAAACCGGCGATAAACAGATGCCTCAGCAGGAGCTAGGTAACGGGGAAAAACCTGACTGTGGTGGTGCGATGCCCTGTGGACCTGGCCAGGGAAGGAAGCCCAAGGGCCAACTGGTCACCCACCGCCCCAGAGACCTCCAACCCAGCGTGACCTCAGGGGACCGGCGTTTGGGGACCAGCGGTGGTGGTGCAGGGGCAGGGGCTGACGGGATGGCCTGAGGTCAGTGCAGTGAGGACGGGCCGACTCAGTGTGATTCGGAGAGGAATGTGGTGAAGAGAGAAAGGCCGAAGGAAGGGGGACCCAGCTCGCACGTGATGGCACCCGGAGGCGCCTGGGACACCCATGCTGTGAGCTGTGATGGGTGCTGGGCTGCGTGACAGAAAGCAGGAGGCAGGACACAGAAAAAACTCAAAATCAGGCTGCAGATGTTGTTTCAGGAGAAGGAGGAAGGCTGTATGTCCCCAGGGACGGTGCCACCCATGAGGAGGGTGGCACCATCCCACTCTGACCCCCACCGCCCTGCCCTGGGGACGGGGCTCCCTGGGGATGCTGCACCCATCAGTCTCAGCATTTCTTGCAGGCTAATGAAGAGGATGGCTGCTGCAAATGGCTGAAGAGCCTCCCCGAGGAGTCACTCACGGCACAGTCTTGGCACACCACCACACCATGGAGGGCTGTTTTCTCCAGGCATCTCACAGGATGCTGCAGAAAGCGGTACCAGCGGTTTGGCTATCTGAAATGAAGCAGTCGTCTCCAGGCAGCGTCACTCCAAGACCTGTCCCACACTCCCAAAAGCATGCCAGGGCTGAGCCGGCAAGGGTGCTCATGGTGGGATCCTCAGCGACAACGTCCTCGCTGTAACTGGCATGGCTGTCAACCTTACACCAACATAAAGAATGTGTTTTGCTGCACACCTGGGACTTGACCTCCTGCTGTGCATTAGGTGGCTGCCACAGGACAGCTTGATACTTGTAAGATACTTGTAATTAAAAGGTGAGTGAAGTAACTTGCTATTGTCACAGAAAAACTGAAAAACTCACCTGAGACCATCTAGCAGAAGAAACCCACAGTGCACTTTCAGACAGTCTCTCTCCATGGAGGAGAGCTTTCTACCAGATTTATTCTGAGCTGAGAAGATGACCCTGCCCTGTCCTTAGTACAACCCTGTAAGAGAGTATTGACATGGTGAAGATACTCTCCTGCGAGGAGAAAACAAAGAAGCTAATTCAGAGCTGCCTTTTCCAGGAACCTCTTACGGAGAGTTTGACCACGCTTGGGTGGCTGGATGGGTGGCTGGCCTTGCTTTCTGCCCAGGTGGGCTCCTAGGGACAAACCTGCCTTTGTGGACAGAGCCTAGCTAGAGGAAAGGACAATCCACCAACAGGTCCCTCTGCTCTCCATCAAGGGCTTTGCCCAGATCCAATGTAGAAGCCGAATGCCCCGTGCTGTCAGTTCTGCACCGCAAAGAGGCAAAGAGAAGGCAAAGGGAAGATGCTGTGCAGGAAGAAGCTCTAAGGAAGAGCAGTTTTTCTCCCTGGCTCTCTCCTACCTACTAAACACCCAGAGAACACCTTGAATCATTGGCAGCTACCAGAAAAACTCTAAAGCACACAAGAGAGAAAGGGAAAGAGAGGAAGGCAAACAACCCATCCATTAAAGAAGTGGGAGGATGGACAGACAAAGTTTTATGCAAGCTGTGAGTAAGTCTGGAGAAAAGCTATGGTTGCTGGTAGGAGGGGATGGTTATTTACACCACCTAATTTGAAGCAAAGCCTTCGTGCGCAGCAGGAGAAGAGGGTCCCTGGCTCCTACTGGCTGTGAAGCCTGAAGTTATCAGCTATGCATACAAGGACCTTCCAAGCAAAGATGTGTTTGCACAGCTGTAGGCCCCTCCATTTTAGTTAAACGAACAGCCTCGCTTCCCCTCCTCAATCCCACGTCCTCCCAGGCATGTGGACAATCCGCGGATCTGCAACAAAACCTTGACGCAAGCGCCTCTGACCTACAGACACAAATCCATTTATTGCTGGGCCGGGAGGCTGGACAATGAGGAGCGGTGTCTCAGAGCTGGTGTGCCAGGGCCCTCTCTGATTCAGCAAAGCCCTTGATAAGAAATGTCATCCTCCATTGAGTAATTTTAGCCTGTGAGATAAGAATCTCTATCAGGCTCAAACATATGGCTGGCTGCAGAGCACGCAGCAAAATGAGATGGGTAATTTATTTGCTTGTGCTAAGAGCACTCCCAGACTCAGAAAAGCTGATGCAATGAAATAAATAGTAAGTGCCAAATTACACTCCATTCTTCTTTGGAGACCTGGAAGAGGCTCCTGCGAGATACAAGGGGATGTATCTCTCTCCTCCGACCATCAAGCACCGAGGAGACAACAGTACTACACAACTAAGGAAGATGGGGCTGCGTGGGATTTTCTAAGGTCTGTTCCACTCATTAAACGCTACTCATTACGCAGGAACTTACACCCACAGATATGACCGGTGCTCTGTATGAAGTGCCAGCAGATGCTTTCCAGGGAAGGAAGTGATTAAGTGACAGAATCACACAGGACCGAGGGCTGAACTCCAGTCTCCTGAGATAAGCCCAGTCGTTAGAGCAGGACCATTGGTCCGCCCAGCGCTGCAGCGTTCCCCTGCCAAGTCCAACTTAGCGCCTCTGATTCAGGTCACCTGGGCTAATCCGTATAAACATGATATTGGGCCAGACATTGCATGGCTTGGGTTGCTCAGAGTAATGAACTCCCTAACCTGTGACGGGAGCATCTGATCCACGGGGACAACTCAAGGACGCTCCCAAGAATCACTCAGCACATCTAACCACTGGTTGCGGGGAGCATCTGGTGGGGAAGACTCACGCCTAGACAGCTCTTTCTTAGACTCTTTCCTCTCCTGGTTATCATCAAGGGAGATATCAAACTAGGTGGTCTCACTGTGTACAGCCACTTCTACTCCCTCTCATCTTCAACAGCATGGCTGCTGTTCAACATGTATTACACACTTTCTATGGGTTTGTGTGGCGCAGTTTTTTTGGTAGCGGAGAAGGGGGCCGCAGGGCCGGCTCCTGTGAGAAGCTGCTGGAAGCTTCCCCGGCTCCGAGTCGGACCCGCCGCTGGCCCAGGCCGAGCCCGTCAGCAACAGCGGTAGCGCCTCTGGGAGAACGGATTTAAGAAGGGGAACCTGCAGCGGGGGAGGAGATTGGAATGTGAGAGGAACCCCTCTGCGGACAGCAAGGTCAGTGAAGGAGGAGGGGAGGAGGAGATGCCCCTGCAGCCCGTGGTGAGACAAGACGGCAGGCTGTCCCCCCCAGCCCAGGGAGGGGAGCAGGAGAGCGGAGGCCCGCCAAGATGGCCGCGACTCTGTGGGAAAGCCCACGCTGGAGCAGGCTGTGACTGAAGATCGGCCCGCGGAAAGGACCCACGCCAGGGAAGTTCGGGAAGAACTGAAGCCCACAGAAAGGACCCACGTTGGAGAAGCTCATGAAGGACTGTCTCCTGTGGGAGGAACCCCACGGTGGAGCAGGGGACGAGTGCGGAGTCCTCCCCCTGAGGAGGAAGGAGCGGCAGAGACAAGGTGTGATGAACTGACCCCAACCCCCATTCCCCATCCCCCTGCACTGCTGTGGGGGGTAGGTAGAGAATCCAGGAGTGAAGCTGTGCCCAGGAAGCAGGGATGGGTGGGGGGAAGGTGTTCTATGGTTTGGTTTTACTTCCTAATATCCTTGTTTTGATTTGATTGGTAGTAAATTGATTTTGTTTCTTCCCCCGAGTTGAGCCTGTCTTTTGCCCGTGACCATAAGTGGGGAGTGATCCCTCCCTGGCCTTGTCTCAACCCATGAGCCTTTCTTCGTATTTTTCTCCTTGTCCCACCGTGGGGGGGGGCAGGGGAGTGAGTGAGCAGCTGCGTGGTGCTTTGTGACCGGCTGGGCTTAAACCACGACAACATTCCCACACCACCACCTTTAAATGGGGGAATTTTACTCTTAAACTGAAGATTAACATCCAAACGTCCACTCTGAAACAGAAACTCACACTTAACCTGCAAATATTTCAACGTGGTGCTTCCAAGGAACTCGGCCAGACACAGACTTTGAAAATGTCCTTCCTCGTTCTGATTCAAACCCGCTGTAGAAACGTGGTAGCTACACACTTGGCCGTAGATAGTCTCTTCACTGATGTGAAATCAATGTTGCTTCCTGGCCAGTGGTATCTTTCCATCACCAGATCTACCCATGTCATTGGCATTCTCACTGGAAATATCAGCAGTTAAACCAATGACTGAATGAGTCACAGAGATTAAATCCTTCTTGCTAATACTAAAAGATGGTCCTTACAGCTCAATGCTGAGACATGGGGGTGAGGGGGAGCACTGAAACCTCTGATCTGCAAAAAACAAGGGGATTTTAATCTCAATGGAGTTCAATTCAGCATTTTTCATCATTGCCAAATTTATTAGGGAATGTTAACATGATGATACAGGTCTATACGCACATGCTGGCATGGCCTTCATGGCAATATCACACATAGCAACCTCAGAGGGAGAGTCTGATGAACCCTTTCCACCCTCACCACCACACAGCCTTCACACAAACCAGCTGGACTGCACAAAGTGCAGCAGATGAAAGCCACGTATCCCTAATGCCCGTTGAGTTGTATCACTAGAACAGACCAAGCTTAAGACACCTCTCTGCCATCCTGGCCAGACCTCTCCTCCAAGGAATGCTTCCAGCACTCCAGAGCCCAGGGCACAAGCGAGGAGCCACACGTGTTTATGAGGAAAAATGTTTGCAGCAGGAGAGAAGCTAAAAAATAAATCAAGCTTCAACTTTCTTTTCTGCAACCAACATTTTTCAATTCTCCAAAGGTGGTAAATTGAAACCAGGTAATTTTGCTCTATTTTTTCCAGCTCCTGCCCTTCTCCTCATGTGGCTCTGTACGAGGCAATGCGGTAAGCCCATTTATTTCAGCTCTCATACTCTTCTCAGTATCTCATCAGTTTGGAAAATACATCACTGCTGTACTCTGGAGCTGGAGCTGCAAGCAGTGCAGATGAGTGTGAGGGACTTGACCTCCTCACTTCCAAAAATAAAGCAGCAAGTTCCTCTGGCATGAAGTAAAGGCACAAAGCTTCCTCCAGAAGCAATATATTTAATGTGTGTGTGTGAGCAGAGATGCTTGGAAAATTAAGTCTTAGATATGTGGACAAGTAAGACTGTAGAAATTCGCTAATCATTTTTACATGAAGCCTGCTCAAGTGTCTGCTGGCCTCTGCAATGGGCTCTGAACAGGTGACACAGGACACTGGAAGTGGGCAAGGGAACAGGAGGGAGGTTGGGGGCAGTAGGAGAAACTACTCAATCAAAAGTCAATGCCTGGACTCACCCACTTCTTGTCTGATGCATATTTGAGTGAGGTGGGAAGGAGGGAAAATATTTGGCTGGTTTGGTTTTTTTTTTACCTTGTTATGAAGCTTCAGTCCCACTCTGGAGGTCAAGAAGCCAGCTTGTAGCATCACCTCTCCTCATGCCTCCTGTATCTTCTTCCCTTGTGCACTCTCCTCCCAGGCAAAATCCATCTCTAAAACAAGAGCTATACTCCAGGCTTTTCTCCTTTTAAGAGCTCTGAACAGCAATAAAGCACTGATTTTAGTTACTTGTGCAAAGCAGTCAACTCTGTTCTTTCTCCTGTGTGTAACATTGGAGATATAAACTTAAGCTCCCCTGTCCCCAAAGTCTAGGGGGAGGGTTGCCTGGCGAGTTCAGAAAGTCTTTTGAAATATCGTAATCCAAGCCAAATTGCAGCTTGTCAAGCTTCATCATCCAAACAGTGGTTGCACCTATAAAGAAAACACAATTTTAATTTCTGGATCAGGACAGACTGACAAACTTTCAGGTTTTATGTCTGGTTCACCCTTCAAGGGATACCTTGACCTTGCAGTACTGACAGAAGAACACCTTGTTCTTGCCTGCAATTTCAGCCAACAGAAGATACTACTCAAGCAGAGATGAACAAGGGATGTCAAAGAAAGCTGAAAAAAAACAATTCTATCATCCTTGGAGGGTTTCAAGATGTTGAATTTTTTTTTCCCCACTCTAAATGAGTGGGTGAAAAAAAAAAAAAGATAAAAACCTTGAAATTTTGAAGGTTGCTAAATTCAAACTCATTTTGATTTGAAGCACTTTGTTTCAACAGTTGGCAAATTTCCCTTCAGTGTCATGAACTTTTTACACTTTCCATTGTAACTTGCATCAGAAACAGAGTCATTTCAAATACAAACCAAAATACAAACACAGTTGGAAAGTTCAGATGTACTGTCAGTAGCCAACCCTCTCCAAAATTTTACGATACTTTTCCCAAAAAGGAGGATTTATTGAAGCCAACTCTCTCCTGAGGGTGCATTCAAGACAGTGGCATATTAGTGAAAAATTCCCAGTCAGCTCAAATGCCAACAAAGGAAACACCAAGCTACTTTAATCAAATTAAATGGATTTTAATACACAATGCAATACCGTTAGTTTTCCATGTAAATTCTATCCTAAAACAATTTCAGTGCTCAACTACAGATTCACATAGACTAGCAAAATGACTACATTGCGTGCTGATTAATACTAATGCAGACAATGCTCCACTGGGTATAAAATACTGGACCAATGAGGAGGCAGAAAAAACTCCAAAAATCAGATCTAGATTAGATTCTAAGTTTTGTCAAAAATAGCCGATTTTTGTGTACAGAGAGAAAAAGAAGCACAGTATCTAGGTACTTAATCAAAGATTTTTGGAATGGCCAGGAGTTCCTCCTGTGGACACTGGCGAGATGCAAGCAGTCCAACATAATGGTCCTGAGAAAGAAATAACATGCCTTCATCTGCTTTCAGGGGACATTTGAAAGAGATGGAGAGTCAACACAATGGAGATGTCTGCAAGGCTTCTTTGGATGGCAAAAGCTGCAGAAGACGGAACTGGCAGCCCCATCTCATTAGGAACAAACTGCAAACAAACTCCAACCCAGCAACCAAGGAGGACTGCCAGGGTAGGTGACACAGAAACTAGTTCATATTTAGGAGGTAGCTGGGAATAACTTGTAATTTAGCCTCATAAAAGAAGAGATCTCTTTTATCAACGGATGATTGGTCTTAGCCAGATTTAATGTCCTTGGTTACAGAGACCCAAAGTGAAGTGACAGGCTGGCAGGAGAAGCAGGAGAGCTGGTCTGTACTGCTGAAAAAAATCCTCCCTTGGGCACAGTATGTGGCACAGGAGGTACAAAGCCACCAAAGCTCAAACATATTTTTGCTAGGGAAGCTGAGAGCGGTGGATCACCTCATTGCCAGAGGAAACAAGATCATAACTAGTGTGGTGGAACCAAATGGCTCTGGCATTCCCTGGGAGCATGGGAAGGACAGCTAGGAAGATGGGAATTGGAAAAAGGGCGCAAGACATGAGGCTGGCAATACCATCCACAACTCCAGAGATGGGTCTCTCTTGACCATCTCTTGCTGCCTTCTGTATTTACGTGTCAAGCATTTACATGCTGCAGCGTCTCCCCTGCTCCAAGACCTGCTGTGCCGTTTTGGGGCCCTGGCTCTCTAAAGGCCCCCCCACACACATACCAAGCCGCTGCAGGCTCCTCTTGGGTTGTTCAACGCTATTCATCGCGTCCATCTCCATCCCGTGAATCACTAGGCCAGGCCTGCTCCCTGCCATGTAACCAAACGCCCCTGATGGCCCATCCTTGGCCAGGTCATGCATGATGCTGTGTCATGCATTAGAGAGGAAGAAACACAAATAGGATGAGATCTACGCCTTTGGGCCATCCATCTCACGCACACCTACCACATCAATGTCTCCTCCCCACTGAAGTGCCTTGCCACACCCCAACCACACGCTTCCACCTTCTTCCCCCATTTTAACCTGCACAACCTCCAACGTCACCTCACCACCCCTGGAAGGAGGTGACGCACTAGCCCTAATTTTGGGTGACGAGATTCTTTTTTTATTCAAAGACTTTGTGGCTGCTGAGCACCTTTCAAGACCAGGTGTCCACGTCAGTGCTTTCCAATGAGCACCACAAACTGGTCTTCTCTGAAGACATGCTCTCTGTGACGTTGAAAATTAGCCACCAGCAGAAGTTGCTAAGGAAGAGGCAGAAAGAGCAGCGCAGTGTGAGAAGCTCCAGCGCACACTAGGGCAGGGCACGTATCGGAAGGGCTGTGACCATAAATCGAGCGTTTCCAATGTGCAGCCTAGAAAGAGACTGCATGGCTCAGGGCATCTGGAATTACGGTGCGTTATCCTCAGGCTGCCAGCGATATTCCCCTGGGCAGGGCACGACGCTGACACAGTAACATTAAAAGCACAGCTTCCAGTAGCATCCCAGCTGCCTGAAGCCCTGGCATGAGGCAGCCGAGCTGTCCCAAAACTGACCCTCCCTGGGAGGGACACCGCATGCTGACAATCCTGGCACAGGGATTAGCAAGGCAGTGTTGAAGTGCTAAACGCAGATACAATCAGGGAGCAAAACAGCTTCCCATGAATAAGGGGACAGGCAGGAATATCTTTTCACGCATCGGTCACTGCACAAGAGGAGCTTGCCCTGTTCTCGGCTGGAGTCAACGTTCAGACGGACAAATGTCTTGCCCATGTGGCTGAGCTGCAACAGCACAGGTACACAGTGACCTGTAACCAGGCAAACCTGGGGCACAGTACATACAACAATTACACGCAAGGCTACCTCCAAACACCCTACCCAAATGGTAAAAGCAAGAATAATTTGGGTTACGGTCTGGATTGCCTTCCTCTCCCACGCTTCCTTGGCAGCTGGTTGTCCCTGCTTCTGCTGCTGTCTAAATTTCCCCCTCCTCCATTCCTGCATTACTAATAAATTAGTATCACACATAGCAGCAGGCAGTAAAATGCACCAGCAGGGCTGCTGAAGGCACCGACTTCAACAGTGGCTTAAGCAGATGTGCTAAGGAAACATCTGGATGTTATTACCAAAAGGCTTTCTAGGTTCTCCATCAGATCAACACCTCTGTTTCCTCTGAGTCATTATACATAAGAAACAACATAAATCTGATAATAAAAGCACCCCACTTGGAAATACAGTCAGCCCTCTGTGTCTAACATCTAGAAATATGCTAGCACTGACCCAAACCCCCAGTGGGGGCAGCCGACCCATGACTTCCCAGCAAGAAGCGCGGGTGCAACCCTCTGTAGCCAGCACCAGCAGGTTTGGCTGGTACAGGGCTTGCAGGTTAACCATCTCCACGGTTAATCTCCATGGCAGAAAGTGATCCATCAAGAGCTGAAGAGGTCGAAAAAAATTGCAGGACTCTGGAGCCCAGTGGCATGCAGTCTGTCCTGCCCCACCATGCATTGGAGATACATCTCAGTGTTATTTCCCTCTTGTGAGCCACTTTCCTTCCCCCAGCTCTATAAAATACATTCCTAGCAGCTTTCAGCTATATAAAGGTTTTTGACATGTGGCTGGTACAGTGGAAACGTTGGACTAAAACTCCTTTCAGAATACAAACCAAGAAAAAAATACATCAAAAAGACTAATGAGACGCTTGGCATATTAAAGAAATGGCAACATGGAAACTTTTCAAACATATGAGACCTACAGGACTGGCTGAGGTAAGAAGCATAATTAGCCCAACGTGAGCTCACAAGGCAGGTCCACAACGCTTGGATGCAGAAATGAGGGATGTCACGTACCAGCAGAGAGGCCCTGTTATCTTTGGGCCTTGGGCTGGCACAGTTGATGGGAGTGCGAGGTTTAATACTTGTACCCACACTTCAAGGATAATGCTGGAAAAACTGGAGAGAGTTCAGAGGACAGCCTCAAGAACAAAACCAGGCTTGTACCAAGGAGCTCAAGGAAGTCAATCAAAGAGAAAGTTAAAAGGTACCTCGCAGCCTGTAAGTACCTGTCAGGAAGAGTGCTCTTCAGTCTACCAGACAAAGGCATAACAAGACCAAAGGTTGAAAGTTGAAGCTCGACAGAAAACAAACCAGGAACAACAATACCGTTTTTCAACACTGCAGGTAATTAACAAGGGGAGAAGTCCTCCAACTGGCAAGGCCAACGATCCAGCACTGGCAAATTTTAAAATAAGATGGGATTCCACGTTGCCTCTCTTGCTCCCCCAAAAATGCACGTCTGGGTCCATCCACAACTGTTGAACCCAGAGTGGAAACTAATTCAAGGAATCTCTGTTATACAGCAGGTTGGACTAAACAAGCACCATGACCTTAAAACCTAGAAATGAATGAGGTACAAAGAACAAGAGGCCCAATTATCAGTGGTTGGGCCCCTCCAGTCCCAGATCCCTGCCCCATCCACAGGTCCTCTGCACCCCATCACTACCAAGCCTTGGATTTTGCCAAAGAACAGTGAAAGCAAGAAAACCAAACCAATTTTTTTTTCCAGCCAAGGAACTGGAAAAAATCACAACCAGACAAAAGCAAGTCAAAAAATCACACCAACAGGAAAGAAACAAAGCACAATATAAGAAGTTTTTTACAGTGAGAACAATCATTCACTGTAACAACCTCCCCAGGGACGTGGTGGAGTCCCTATCACTGGAGGTTTTCAAGATGCAACTGGACAAGGTGCTAGATAATCTCATCTAGGCTCCCCTTCCCAGGAAAGGTTGGACCAGATGATCTTTCAAGGTCCCTTCCAACCTGGGCTGGTCTGTGACTCTACGAAAGGCACACAAAACTTTCCTGTGTGGTTTTTTTCAACTCTGAGAGAAGGGGATTTAAGTTCTCTTTCACAGTCAGAAAGATTTCTTCTCAGCACACGTATTCCTTTCCCCTTTCCAGGAGCTGAGGAGATGGGACAATTGTGCCTCTCCAGCGCTAGCCATCATTTGGAGGGATGTCCCTTCAATTAGCTTGCTGGCAGAGTTGGCCGCAGACATTTGGCAGCCAGATTTACCAGTGGATGCAGAAATGGAAATAAAATTGAGAAAGGAATCACTTTCCCCAGATGCTTATGCCAGAAATCCCTGTCACGGAGCATGGTCCTCCCATCCCTGGCAGTGGGAACAAGCCAGGGACGTCTCTGCAGGTGTCACACAGGCAAGAGGACAGCCATTTATCAGAGCAGGGTGACTTTCTGAGCTTGTTAAAACAGTAGTTAAAACCAGTGGAGACCAGCTGTGTTTTGACACTGTTCCTTAATTCCTGCTTTTGAGATTTCACTGGTTATTGGTAGTTTTTCCGGACAAGTTACCTGCGGGCTGCTGGGCTTCTCCACTTGGATATAGCTAATGTGTTTTCCCAGACACAGTTGTGATTTAGCCCAGAGCTGCAACACCTGCAGACTGGCACTGCAACCTAATGTACGACACACTGGACCAGGAGCCTTTTTCTCTTCTTCCCTGTGATCCGTCTTGTGGCAGCAGCAATTCAATTAGCCAGTGCCTCAGTGCCCCATCTACTAATGGTTTGCTCTCTTACACAGAAGCCACGAGGATAAATATCAAATCATGCCTCCGGGCTAGAGACGATGTTCAGAAGGATCATAAAGAAGAGCACGGGCAATACGGCAGACTGCCCATCGCTCAAAAAACTGGTTAGCAGAACCACATCTTCTCAGCAAATCCGTGGCTCCCTAGAACTCAGAGATGGCAAGGGGATAGTTTGGGGATCCCAAATCAGCATTTCTGGTGCCCCTGAATCAGGAGTCAGCAGAGCAAGTCGGAGGAGCAGTGCCAGCGATGACTGAGATATGAATCAGAGCTGGGTGCATTTGTAAAAGCAGCTGTTAAAGAAAACCCATTAATTTCTGCTGATCCATGTTCCTCCAAGCTAGTTTTACATTACATTAATACAGGTGTTTTGAAGTCACTCAGCTCAAATGCTGTGAAGCCCACAGGATTACAGAACTGTTTCTCCAGCATCTGGCATTAGAAAGGCTCTAAATATTTTAATAAGGAGATTTACTTCTGACCACGCTTGGTCTTAATGGCTTAGGAAGAGGGTGGGGAAGGTGGAAGTGGAAGGGCTAATTAACCTATACTGAGAATGGAGGCCTGCCAAAACTGTCTCCGGCAGCAGCAATAATGACACATCATCATCATCATCATCATCATCATCATCATCATCATCAAAAGGCAAACCACGACAATCCCCCGTCAACGTTATGATAAGGCTGGTGGGAGGCCAGTTTGGGATCTGAACGATGCAGATGATTGCATTGACCTTATTCCCCCACAACTGTTTTGGAGGAGGAAAAGAATCTACTCTCCTCCGAAGAGAGGACACAGCTCCACTTAAAACGCTGTTCGCATGATGCATAGCACATAGAGCTTCACCAACTCTGCTGGTGGAGAAGGCTGTGTTGTCTTGGGTTTCTTTTTTTCTTTCTTTCTTTCAACATGAACCTCACCAAATAACACCATGCAACTTCATCCAGACCCACAATGGCTCTCAAGACACCCAGACTCTCAAGATTTAGCACACTTCTCAAAAGCTCTAGCTTCTGGAGTCATGTGAAAATATAAACATCAAAATTTTGCCTTTTTTTCCAAACGGGGGAGAGACCCCCTAAATTTTATAGATTGGGAAGTGTTTGTAACTAAGAAAAAATATTTAAGTCACAGACACGTAAAAGTAGTCTTAAATATCTCGCTTTGTGTACACATGAATATGCATATTATGCACACACACACTTTTTAAATATGTTGACTTTTTATACCTTGCTATTATTTTATTTTGCTTCTATTATTGTTAACACCTTAATTTCTCTGTTCATACAGGCTGAATGAGCATAAGGAGGTCCATGCCCACAGACTAAAGGCACTTGAGCTAAAGGAATGAAGCTCCCAACTCTGACGCCTCAAAACGCCCATCGATGTTTATCATATTTAGGCTTCCAGGTTCCCTTTGTGCTTCTCGACTCCAGGATTTTCACGTCTGCTGGGTTCCTCTAAGCCTCAAAACCATGTCCCAGGACGTGGTCCCTCACTGCATCCTCTCTTAAGAGAGCTGAAAACCCCTAAGGATGTAAATGCCCTGGTCCAGCCCTTCCCGCGAACAGAAAGCAAATCCCAGCTCCTGGCTGGTTTGTATGAAGTTTTCATCATCGTGGTGGTGGTTCATGGTTGTGCATTTGCAATACCTTCCCTCACCCTTGTCTCTTCCTTCAGAGCTTATAATGTGCAGCCCTACTGTGACAGCGATAGGATTAAGAGAATGAATTAACCTGTGGCACAAAAATCAAGGAGCTGCTATCATTCCCTAAGAAACCTGGAGGCTGCAGTCAAAATCCAGCCTCCTCCAGCCCCGGACCTGCACATGGTGGCTGGAAAATATGTGCAGGGAGGAGCTAGGGATGCGGATGAACTTTTGGGGCTGCAAAGCATGGGAATCACTTCCTAAGCCTTTAAGGACCATTGGGTCACCCAGGCTGAATCTTGAGTAAGGGAGGTCACAAGTTTCACTCATTTACCTTTGATTTGAGCTGTATTGCTAGTGTTTGCCTAAGCCCCACCTTCCAGGGAGGCATGCAGGCTCCTTGCAAAGATCTCAAGATATGGAGATGGTAACTCACCTTTTTGATGGCTGGCTCGAATACTTAAAAGCCTTTGGTATTTAAAAAAGGCACATTAACTCTGATTTATCTGCATTGCATCTGCAGCTAGGGGTGCCTGTGATATAGCTGCTGGCTGTGGGAGGTGCTTTGCCTGGTGATTTCCTCAGCTATTCACAAAATCCATCTCCAGGAGAAACCCTGGGGCCCCTCAGGTCTCTTCCCCTGTAGACAGCCTGTCTTCTGCCCTCACCCTTTTTTATTTATTTCTAATCGCTAAAGGAGAGGAGCTTTCAAAGGGTGTAGCACAAGTGCCTGGCAGGGAATCCCTGCTGTGGGTGGCTGGGGGTGACACCACCATAAAAAGGAGAGGGGAGGAATGGAAAGGAAGGGCAGAGCAAACACTTTCATCCCCATTGTTTCCATTCCAAGATGAATCCACGCGTTTCTCCACACCCACTTTTCTCCCTGGTTTCCAAACACCTTTTGCTCTCTACCACTTCTTCCATATACTCACACACATAAGGATGCCCTTCCCCAAACATCCTCCTCAGATGCCTCACAACCACAAACTCCTGTGACCCCGTGCCATTCTCCCACAGCCTCTCATTAATAATATTACCCAAGTTACTAAACTGTCTCCTCCGTGCTCACATCTCAAAGGGCAATTCTAACCTGGATGGCTAAGCTGTGCTCGCCACTGAGCAGCGAAACCTGGACTAAAGGAGATGCTCATGGTCACACCAAATACTTCCAATAGAAACAGGGATCTCATTCCAGTATCCAGAGCCACATCCACACAGTGAGCATCTCCTGCCAAGCCCGGCTGCTGTCTGCAGCATCTTCATCCCGCTTGCAAGGGCACAAGTTTTGAGAGCCTTGTACTGATGCTTCAGCACTTCCACAGAAAACACTCTTTGGTATTCAAAAGATTTATTTTAAAAATGTGTTTGTTTATCTCTAAGCACAGATTCATTTCCAATTTATGTCAGCAAATGAAAACCAAAATGCAAAACAAAGAAAAAAGAGCCCGCCTGACTTGGAAGCCTAAAAATAGATCTGTGTATTGCAAATAGTGAACTGTCAGGTAAAGGCTGTGGATTGAAGGTTCAGATGAATAATGTGTTTGTTTTTCCTGCTTCAATACTTTCCTGCTGTTATCGCTGTACAAATAAGTCAGCACACGCTAATTACTCTGATGGCAATTTCCTGGGAGCTGGTACTTAAGTATCAGGCCAAATTTATTCCCGAGCATCACGGACTAGTCCTCCCCATGCACTCCCAAACAAATAAACAGTCCAGCTGCCAAATCCCCCCGTCCTTTCCTTCCTCGTGGCAGACCCAGTGCTGCCAGCGCGGTCCCACTCCTGACTCCGACACTGGCTGCAGGATCTGCCCTGAGTGACATGTTGTTCCCGATGAGCCCGGCGAAGGTCAAGATGCTAATGTTGAAGATGGGTCCGGCAGCACCTGAACCTGGACTTATCTCCTTCGAAGTGCTAAATATATGTACAAACTGTGGATCCCAAGCAGTATTCAAGCAGTAAAAGGGGTTTAATCTTGAGAGCCAAGAGTACAAGAGCCTTTTCTGCAAGGCACATGCATTAAGAGAGAAAGGATGGGAAGGGAAACGTCTGTGAAGTGTTTTTATAAGGCACCCAACAAACCAGTCTCAAGCCCCTTTTAGCCCAAAACCATCCCACAAGGCTCACAGAGTTTATATTCATGGGTGAACTACATCAAAGAACTGCCTAAACAATGCTTGTGGTTTCTGCTGGGGTTTTTTTTTCCCCTGCTTGGTATTTATACAGCCACGGATTTGCACTGTAATTCGGTCAAACACATTAGAGCAAAGATGAAGGCAAGAGAGAGAAGAGGAAAAAAGCGCTGTTACCTGCATTACATCCCACATGGCACTGAATTTCTATATAAACCTTTGGTGCAATCCCAACCCAGATGCAGGCTGTTTGCTGAACAGGCAATACAAACCCAGCATCCTCCTTTGTGGGTTATTTCAGCTTTTCGGGATCTTTTTCGGGGGGATGGTTGGCTTGCTCTGGATTTATTGTATTATCATTCCTTTCTGCTTTCACTTTGTGGCAAAGGGTTAAGCGACCTTTCAGATCCTCCCTGGATGCAACTCCATGCATAACAAGAAAGCTTCCAGCCCAGTGAAAACAACTTGAAAGAAGGGCAGTGACCCAGCCACAGGCTTAAGTTTCGGGTCACAACACCCCACCTCAAAACCATCCGTTCTCCTCTGGCCACAAGTCTGCAGCAAGTCACCTTCCATTAGAGTGATTTGACTCCAGGATTTACAGGAAAACACCTTTTTGGGACCTAGGTGTCAGCATCCTCTCTTGCACCTGGGACGAGAGCGATGAGCTAGCAAGGGACATGGCAGGTACGCTCTGATGCAGCATCCCCTTGCATCCAGTAATAAGTGCCAAAAACACATGGGCCATTAAGAAAAATTAAAAAAAAACCCAGAACACAAACTGCAATAGTGAGCTTTGGTTTAATTTACTCTCAACTTCCGCAAGGGAAACTTTGCTAGGAAATGGGTGTTTATAACCCCTGTCAACCTGGACACATGCACGCCACATTGCACGGCAGAATCAAAGCCATTTGGCTAGTGCAGGAGCATCACGCTGCTGTGTTAAAAGCCCTGAATCAAAGAAAAGAGAGGGTTTGGCGTTACTGCATACTGCACCGGGGAAATGGTGCATCTCAGAAGTGCCACGTGCTGGAATAAGGCTGCGGAGGGGAAGGATGTGCCCCCTCTCCCATTTTCCGAAAGGGGCTCCCTCAAGCTGGTTAGAAATAATCACCTGCTGGACCACAGTATTGGGAATCAGAATGGTTCGGCTTGGAAGGGACCTTTAAATGTCATCTAGTTCAACCCCCCCTGCAATGAGCAGGGACATCCGTGGCTCCATCTCTGCGCTGCAGTGAGGATGCTGGCAAGCAACCCACTGCTGAGAAAACAGCCAGCAAAAGGTTCAAAACCCAGCTCCACACAAGCCGTACAGAAACACGGCTCATGGGAGGGGGATCTTGGCTCATCTGGGGCAAGAAGGACAAAAACGGCAAGTGTGGGCATCCAGCCTTGAGCCTGGCACTCAGTGCAGCTCTTCCCAACCTCACACCTACCAGGGGTGGTCTTGCTCTGGACCAATGTTTACAGAGTATCGGGATGGGATGCAAATACAGAAAAAGATGAGGATGTGAAAAGAAGTATCGAAAACTCTCCCAACCTCCACCACTTTGCACTGTTAACTCTAAAAACGAGAGTGCAAAGGAACAAACTACATGTGTAGGTACTTGGGTGCAGAGACTTTCCCATTTATCATCATCAACCAAACCACCCTGGAAAGCGGCACAGAGTGGAGAGGCAGAAAGCCCAAGAAAGTTCCCAGTTCAGCTGCAACTCCCAAGGTTTCGATGTGATTACGCCTGTGACTCTCCCCCACAAGCTTTTTGGCACCGGGACCAACCCATGATATTGTTTCCATTAGTTCCTCCCTCTCAGCTGTGACAGGACATGCCAGTTTGCCATGCAAGACCAAGAACTGGATTGGGGAACCGAATCTGCAGAATAACAACCCAGAGGACTGAAAAAAGAGAGAGTCACATCAGCTGGATGGGTTCCCCGTTGCGAGTGGGTTCAGCAACATCCTTCGCTGTCGGCAGCCTGAAATGGTTTTGAGTGCAGCAGTGCAGAACGATGCCTGGATTTCATGGTAACGCTGCTTGGCTGCCAAAGGGATGAGCCACCGAATGTGGCCATGGGCTTTTATTTTTAGTGACTAGCTATATTTATGTGTGCTATCCAAAAACTGGACTGAATTCGGTTAAGTGATCCCATTTCTCAACTGACGGGCTTATGGTACGATCCTGCAGCACCAGAGGAACCAGCTAGAAATATCGGCTGCAAACTGAAGGCAAGCTATTTCTGACTAGGTGCTAAAAAGTGAAACCCATGGCTGAAGCTTGGTATATACCAGGGACAATGCAGGCACAAGCTAAAACACCATCAAAGGACACAACAGCTTCACCAGTTTCCCCGACCAACAAGCAGTACAGTAGTAACGAGATGCTGATCCCTTCAAGTGCAGTTATCTTGCACAGCCTTGTATATACTCATGTGGGAGAGATATGCGTATTTATTTTATTATTTGCTGAAACTGCAAAAAATGCAAAGATGTCCTTCGGTGCCCAGAAAGGCCCATCCTGTGGGAAGATGCAAAAAAAAAAACTCCGTGCTTTGCCTCTGCGGCCGGCCTTGAGACTGATGCATCCTGCTATGGAAGAGCAGACACAGGTAGGGTCTGCAGTAATTAGCCTTTAAAAAGGCCCTGAGCCATCCATATTGGGAGGAATTTGTAACTGAGCAAGGAGAGTGCTCAGACCTCCCCTCCGTGCACACAACCCTTTGCTGCCCATGCCACCGCGTGCTAGGTCAGCCTCTGTCCTCCACTCCCGCAGCTCCTGCCGCTCCGTGCCGAGGCCGGGGGATGCCCTGCACCCCACTTGCTCCTCCGGGTTAGCCAGGCGGGGGGTTGCCCTCATAGAATCAGAATGGTTTGGGCTGGAAGGGACCTTTAAAGGTCATCTAGTCCAACCCCCCTGCAATGAGCAGGGACATCTTCGACTAGATGAGGTTGCTCCGTCCAACTTGACCTTGAATGCTTCCAGGGATGGGGCACCTACCACCTCTCTGGGCAACCTGTTCCTCCTCCTCCTCAAAGGAGACAAGTGAGCAACACACACACACTACCTCCTAAAAGCACCCCATTTGCGCCAGTTGCTGCACTCTGATGGACCTGAAGCATGAGTGATGATGACGCAGGTCAGTGGGAAGACGTGGGCACAGGACCGTGGCGTTTCACCCAGTAACCCCAGTAACACTGGGCATTGCCAAGCTGGGAACCAGCCCCAGGGAGCTTCTGAAGCCTGGCTCTCTCCACTTGGTTTGGAGAGGTCAGAACAACTGAATCCTTGGCTCTGGCACTCATCGCCACCCCTCTTTTTCTACAAAGTACCCAGTTTGGGTTTTTGAGCTACCCTGGGGCCACCAGCTCTGGGAGGACCCTGGAGGACAGCAGCACCAGAACTGGGGGCCGTGACTTCTGCCCCGGAGCTGTGTCTCACCACCACAGAGTGCACGGGGGAACTCGGGGCAAGGGGTAAGACCCCCACCCCAAACCGCAGAGCGGCTCCAACGGGGCACCCACCCAGGGGTCCAGCAGAACAGCCCAGCGCACGCAGGAAAGGGCTCGGCCATCCACGGCATTGCTGCCGTGCCGGCATTAATCACTGCTCCGCGCCACCCAGGGCTGCCAGCCAGGGCGAGCGCCGGTGAGAACAAGCCCTGGGGAAGAAACCCAGCTCTGCGTCCTGGCTTTTGCAGCCCGGCTGCTACGCGGCAAAACAAAACGAGAGGCGCAGCTCACCCTCTCCGAAGCATACGCCCTTCCTAATGAGAGTCGACCCAGGAGCTATGCGGGAGTCGCGCCCATTCCCAGGCAGGCTTCAACGCCACCGAGAGCCAACACCGGAGCCAGGCAGCCTCCGAGAAAAGAGACACGAGTTGGAAATTTTCCTTTGATGCTGGCTGGCCAGCCAGCCCCAGCACCAGGGAGGAGGACAAAGGATTGCCGGCGCTCGCCCCGCTCCCCTGCATGTGCGTACACGTGGGGCTGAGCTCAGCCGGAGATCCCGGGAGAGGGATGCAACAACCGCTGAGCAAGTGCGGAGTCACCCGCTGTGCCTGCCTGACTTGGGCAACGCGCGGCTGGCGCCACCCGAGCCCCGAAATGGCAACCGAACACCCACCGCCGGACAAGAAAGCCCATGGAAGAGGGCCGGAGCGGCAAAGACGCTATGAAAGGGCCGTGCCGTACGACCGTGCATTGTCCCAAGATGTCGGTAGGAAAAACTCCATTATCTGCAGCTAAATCTGGGCAGAGCGCAGTGCCAGGACCTCTTCTCATCCCGAAGAGGCTACGTTCCAGGAGACATGAATATTTTTTATCGGCCTTGCTGCTGCTGTTAGCACAGTAATGATGTCACGCATCATTCAGCAGAAAAAGCAAGGTTCAGGGCCTTGCATTAACCACAGTCTTGATCTAGCTCTAGAAAGCCAACAGTAACAACGGGAACAGAAAAAATACAAAAAAATGATGAAAAATCTTTCCCAATTAAATTCCTGACACTTGCATCCCTCCCCTTCCCCCACCCCCTCTCTCGTATCTCTTTTAATTCGCTTCCATAGATCTCAAAGCATTTAAAAGACTACTTAAGCACTGTTAGCATCGTCATCCCGATGAAGAAACTGCAATTCGGAAAGGTTGTGCAACCCATCCAACATTGCCCAACAACCTGCTGGGAGAGGAGAAGGCAGGACTGGTTTAGCGCAAGTCTACCCATCCCACCAGGCTGCCTTGCCGCAGGGTACGAGTTACCAGCAGGCGAGCTGGGGCAGTTACACGGCACCACCGTATTTCCCAGGGTGGGTCGTGCCCCACTGCCAAATGGGGTGGAAAGCAGTGGCCACTGTCCCTGCTAAGAGGATAGTGTGAAATATATCACTTGTTTCTTTTCTTCTCCCCCCCCCGACCCCTTGCAACAAATATGAGCTGTTTTTAAAGCTTAGGAATGCTGAATTTCTTAAGAGAGCAAGGGCTGTCAGAGGAGGTGGCAGGCGTGCCTCAGTTTCCCCATCCATGAAATAAGATTGATGCCTGCAGGCGTTTGCAAGCAAAAAAAACCCAAAAAGCGCTGAGGATTTCTGTTCTGTTACTACGGCCTAGTCCCAAACCCTCTGTGTTCAAGGTCCGGGTAAAACAACTATGACCAGGAGAGAGCACTTCAGAGAAACAGAGATACGTGGTGCGGAGTGGACCTCACCGTACAGAGTCCCTATCAGAGCAAACAGGACCTTAGAGTTGCCCAAAGGTTGCAAAGCTGGATCCTTCCAGAAGCAGCAGACACAAAGCCAGGGGCTGCGGCTGTGATGGAGCTTGATTGTTTGAGGCACTGGTACAGGTGACCATGGAGAACACCCCATGGTCAGCAGGTCCAGCCTGACTGGAGAAGCACCAAGATAGAAGATGAAGCAAAGTATTTCTATGTGCCATATGTATTCTCCAGTGTGCTGTCAAGCAACTGCTTCTTCTCAGTCCAGGGCAGTGAATGGGCCAGGTGGAGAGAGCAGCCGGAAAAGTCTCTCACCTTGCCCCAGAGTTATTTGCTCTTCTTTAATTCCTTCACTTACTCTAGTGACCCCATCTTGTCCATCCCATCCCCTCACCTTCCTCATATTAATTCATTTGGCCTTCTCGTAACCTCTTAAACTACCATACAAATGAACAATTAAAGGACTATCATCACAGCGACTGAGGATGATGTGTCCAAAGGTCACACCTCCAGAGAAGTCCACCAACTTGACCAAGAGGAAACTGGACAGGAACTATCTACCAGTGATACCCATGACCAAAAATGAGCCTGATACAGAGCATGGAAGACCACCTCTGCCCTAGTCTGGCTGTACAGCTATGGACCACGGGCACAGAACAGCTTAGGGGCTTGGCCTAAAATCCAGAAGTCGGGTATGGAAGCACTGTACCTGAGCATCCTAAACATAGGGCTGCTACGCAAATGTCTTTACTGCTCAACTCTCCATCACGCAGTTCTGCCAGGAAAGAGGGTTTAACTAAAATTTCACAGTAAAACAAGTGCAATTGATAGACTGCCCAAGTGCATCCCAGCTGTTGAAGCATGACTAATTTTATCTCGTCTTTTAGGCACAAGCTGACTCCGTTTCGGTGCTGTGTAGCATGAGAAGCCTTGGGGTCCCCAGCTAATGGCTGGTCCCCAGCTAATTGACTGAATTAGGCTGCTTCCACTCTCATTATAGACCCTTCAAAACAGTGTCCTTTAAACACAGACCTTAACGCTACCTCCAGTAAAACCTTCCGTGTGTCTCTGTGGCTCAAATTCAACTGTACCAGCTTCTATTAGGTCGACAGTGCTATCGTACCCGTGCCACTCACTTCTGCCAGCAAACTCTCCAGCCACTCGTCCAGTGCATCCCCAGCTAACAAATACCAGGCTTTGCATTACGGATTCAGCGTTACCAGTCCTCTCAACTTCCCAGGCCCTTTATATGAAACTCCAGCACCGGAGCTGAGAACGGCGATGGCAGCAGCTGCCGCAAGCAGGCGGGTCGTGCAGAGCACTGCATTCCTCCTCTGGGAACAGGCAGTGCGAATAAACCTAAAATCCGATTTTATTGCATCTTTCAAATTCTTAACAAGCCAACAAAAATTACTGTTGCCTTTTTTTTTTTTTATTTCCCATTTTTAAAGCGACAAGGCTTTTAAAATCAGTAGTTAATTTTTAAATGCCAGGGTATTGTTAGATGCATCTGGGGATGGTTAATCAGAGGCACTAAAGAAATAATAATAAAAAAGACAAAATAAATTCCCCAGCAGGATACACAAGAGTTAGGAGTGACTGTCCTCCTCCTCCCTGCCCGGACTCAAGAGCAAGAGAGCATCCACGCGTCTCGCTGCCCGTGCTGGCACTGCGACAGTGCTATACAGGCAGGGTGGCCCAGGACTTGCAGGACAGGCTCTTTGGGAAGGAGGTAGGAGCCATTCAAACCTCAGCTGGGGCCATTTGCAGGGCTGAGGGCTTGCCGGGGGAGGTGGCACCAGCAGGTTTTCCCTCCCTGACAGAACTAGTCCCGGGAGGAGCACAAAAGCCGTTTTGGAAGCAGGCATCTGCCCACGGCAGAGGAGCCTGGGAAGAGGTAGGAGTAGGGCGGATGCGGGGCGGGATGCGGGGCGGGATGCGGGGCGCAGCCGGGCGGGAAGGACAGCCCTGCTCCAAAGCACCAACCTAAGCTCTTTCCCGGCTCCGGCCTTCCTTCCCAGCGCTGTGCCACACACATCTGCACGGGGAGGGCCGGCATGGCGGCAAGCCAACTCAACAACTCAAGAGGTGCAATTATCATTAAAGCCAAGCAGGCTGGAGCAGGGGAGAGGAGATGCCTCCCCGCCAAATGAATAGGTTTAACGCTGCTCGCATTCCTGCATTCCTCTGCCACAGTGTAATGAATAAACCCTCACAAACTGCTAAAAATGAGGTGGTTTTGGTTAAGCCGTGTGAGCGTGCGAGTGTGTGTTTTGTAACCTTACACCTTTGCAGACAGAGCCCTGCTATGTTTGTAATCTAGGAGCTGAGGTTTTCCAGAGTCGGCTTGTGTAACCAGGCGGAGACGTCAGCACATGCCTGTTTTATGGGAACAGCATCCCCACCACGAGTGTGCGGAGATGGGATAGAAAGCACGCGGAGCCAGGCAGGCACCTTACTGGGAAGGGGTGCAGCACGGGTCCCTGACCAAAGCACACACACAAAGCCACTTCTGATAGAATAGAATAGAATAGAATAGAATAGAATAGAATAGAATAGAATAGAATATTTCAGTTGGAAGGGACCTACAAAGATCATCTAGTCCAACTGCCTGACCACTTCAGGGCTGACCAAAAGCTAAAGCATGTTATTAAGGGCACTGTCCAAATGCCTCTTAAACACTGACAGGCTTGGGGCATCGATCACCTCTCTAGGAAGCCTGTTCCAGTGTTTGACCACCCTCTCGGTAAAGAAATGCTTCCTAATGTCCAGTCTAAACCTCCCCTGATACAGCTTTGAACCATTCCCACGCATCCTATCACTGGATACCAGGGAGAAGAGGTCAGCACGTCCCTCTCCCCTTCCCCTCCTCAGGAAGCTGTAGAGAGCAATGAGGTCACCCCTCAGCCTCCTTTTCTCCAAACCAGACAAACCCAGAGTCCTTAGCTGCTCCTCACAGGACATGCCTTCCAGCCCTTTCACCAGCTTTGTTGCCCTCCTCTGGACACATTCAAGGACTTTAACATCCTTCTTAAATTGTGGGGCCCAGAACTGCACACAGTTTTCAAGGTGAGGCCATACCAATGCTGAATACAGTGGGATAATCACCTCTTTTGACCAGCTGGTTATACTGTGTTTGATGCATCCCAGGATGATGTTACACCCAAAGCTTTCCACTATCTGCACCGTTTTATCTGCAGAGGATCCTGTCTGGGTCTGGAAGCAATAATATTATTTATTTATGATTTTACTGAAAAATTTAGTGGCTCCTTAGCCAAAGGTCAGAATCCACATATCCCTCTGCTTGGCCTTGGCTTCTCAAACCTGCCTCTGACAGTAGCATCTTTCATCTGTCCCTTCCTACCTCTTCATCATCCTCCAATTCAACTTCAGGCTTCCCTCCCTACGGGACCTGGGGCTCCCGCCACGGTCCCATCCTTCTCTACTTCCCCTTCATCTCCACCAGAAACACATATCCAGCCTTCCCCCACACAGACTCTGGTCTCTACTCCAGACTGGTCTCTTTATGTTCAAATTAAGTGTCAGGACATCTCTTGGACACTCTTTCATCCAGCATCCAAATCTGCCGTTGTCATCAAAGCTCTTACTTTCCCACATCACAGACAACACAACTACCTCTCCCTGAGAAACCTAACTTCTCCTGACCAAAGAGTATGCCACCACATAGGTCATATTTTCTATTCCACTTCACGTTCCCAAGGCTGCCCCCTTTCCCTATCTCATCACACAAGAGCTCTCTAACTTTCAAGGCTTATCCTATGCCCTACAGTACCCACTATCTGCTGTTGACTCTTACAATGTTGACTTCTAGTTGGGAAGCTGGCCTCCTGGACCAGTCAGTGGAAAACATCTTTGATATTGAATGGTATTTTCTGCCTTCCTGCCCCTTTCTTGTCTAGTAGGAATTCCTTTCTAATGTCTGCCGACCAACCTCATCGACTTCATCAAAACTCTTCTTTGCTGTGACATTTACAACAAAACTCAGTAACTTCTGAGGCTGCTGGCATTCTGAGACGCGTCTGTCAAGATGATCAGTAGTGTCCTGGCATTTTTATTTTACTCCCACATCTACACGTATCCAACCACAACCTTCTGTCATTGACCAGACTGTAAGCTCCTTGGGGGATGGACAGCCTTTGATTCAACATTTGTACAAAGAACGATAGGCTTTGGGGCACGGTTAGTGCTTCTAGTGTCACAGTGGTGTAAATAACACGTTTAAACACTCATCAAGTCTGCTTGCAAGTCTGGTTGCACTACGTATGATCCCCAGGTTTACAGTAGGGAACGTGGCAAGTAAGTCCACTCACATAATGTTGCCAGGAGCCACAAGGTACCCAAGGACATTTCACAGTGCACTGAGATCCAGGTGCCCTGTTGTTGCATCTAGTTACGACAACATCCTATTTGTTCCCAAACAAATCACGGCACAAAGTGTTCTCTCTAGTTACTACTACCATCTCTCGACACACCACTCCTGGTAGCACAGAAGGCATCCCATGACGATTTTTTGTAGGTGTCAAAGAACACAGCGTTACCCTTGCTTGCAAGCACAAGCTCCATGCTGACTACTCAACCATGACTGCTTGACCATGACGGCACTTCAGTGACATTCTCTCGACTAGACTGGAAATCATAGAATCATAGAATAGGCTGGGTTGGAAGGGACCGTTAAAGGTCATCATAGTCCAGCCCCCCTGCAATAAGCAGGGACATCAACTTCAACTAGATCAGGTTACTCAGAGCCCCATCCAACCTGACCTTGAATGTTCCAGGAATGGGGCATCTACCACCTCTCTGGGTAACCTCTTCCAGTGTTTCACCACCATCATCGTAAAAAATTTCTTTCTTATATCTAGTCTGAATCTGCCCTCTTTTAGTTTAAAACCATTACCCCATGTCCTGTAGCAACAGGCCCTACTAAAAAGTCTGTCTCCATCTTTCTTATAAGCCCCCTTTAAGTACCGAAAGGCTGTAATAAGGTCTCCTTGGAGCCTCTTCTTCTCCAGGCTGAACATCCCTAACTCTCTCAGCTTGTCCTCACCAGTGTCACTGTGCTCCTGGGGACCAGACGAACTGGTCTGGATCTGTGCATCCTTACCATCCCTCCACTTTTGTCATCCAAAGGTGACCACCACCAAGCAGCCCCTGCTTCTGTTCAGCCCCAGGAGCAGGCGCAGCCCTGAGCAAGACCACAGAGCTCTCTGGTCCAAACTCTGCCCATAGCTCTGGCCCCCACATGTGCACTGGCATCTCTGCTATTAAATCAAGGCGATACCCAACCAGCCAGGAACACAACCTGTGAGTATCACAGCTCACGCCCCGGGCAGCTCTGGCACAGAGTCACAGCTTTGCACGGCTCTGTGGATGCTACTAGCAGATTGAAAGACACTGAAAAAAAAAAAAAAAAAGCAACCCCACGCAGAGGTGACTTTCCCTCTGCTGTCCAGAAGAGGCTTGCAAGACAAGTTCTTCCACCAGGCTCCAGGGCTGGCCATGCCGCGGGCAGGGCTGAGCCTGCCCCGCTCCACCACCGGTGCCAGCAGCCCCGTGCGGCACGGCGCCGCCGGCTCGCTGACTGATGAAAATCTAATAGCCACATGAGACCTGTGCATTGCAGCACAAAAAGGAGATGCACACACAGCAGGGTTGGGTTTTTTTCCTCCCTTTCTCACTCATCCTTTAGTTGAACTTGGCCTGAACTGACACTGTAATGAGAGAAGTCAGGCATAAACCACTGGCCTTAGAGACCTTAGACATAACGTGAGAGCTCTCCTGTCTCTTTTAGTGCTTCTCGCTGGGGCTGAGCCACATCTCTGCAGATTCAGGATCGATTTGCGCCATGCGGAGGGACTCTGCGGCATCTGCACTGCAGGAGGCACGCTCTGCCTTGCCCGGTGGGAAGCATTTCCTATGGCTCACACGAGACATTTTGCACATATGCACACAAAAATGCTTCTTGGGCAAGAGTTTTCGCCTATCACCTTGCAATCACCTGTCCTGTAGGTCAGCTACCAGCTCTTTCGATCAGGGTTTCTCCAACGAGTGCAAGGCTGAAAACACCGTTCACTGCGAAACAGCAAGATTCTGCTTGGTTGAACACAACTCCCTTTGTTTTTATTAACGTAACAATTTCACATTACAGGCATTTTCAGGCTCACTTTGTTTATTTTGTACATCCATTGCTACACAGTTCACAGGTACAGCCAAAGGTGAGAAGGTCCCTCTAAGGCTCCGATGAGCAGGGATTTCACATGATTCAAGTGGGATGTGTCTACCTAAACGTGTGCAGACAGACCTGGGCTTGCTCCGCTCGTGCCCAAGGCCTATTGGGACTCAATCCAGCTTAAGACAAAAGCCACGGAGCCACATTAGTACAGCACTCTGCCCAACCTCCTATGCCCAAAGTGGGTGCCCTGGGCAATCACCAACCAGACCTTTGGTTTTGTCCTCCACAACAGTTACATGAGAATGGAAGGGTTATAAATCATGAACGAGCCAGAAAATCCCTAATAACCATAACTATTAACTATTAGAGAGAACAGATTTAAGTGTACTACCCTGCCCTGTTCGAAGGGTGGCTTTCAAGTCATTTGATCCTTGGGAAACCATGTACCACATTGTATGGGTCTGTGGAAAATAATACAAGCAACACAACTCTATTGTCAGAAGACTTAATTTTCCTTGAAATGATCCCATACCTCCATCAAAAAAAAAAAAAATTTAGGAACCCAGAAGGTGAGAAAGGGTCGGAGAGCCAGTTAGAAGGTGCATAACGAAGGGAAATCCACCCTTGGGTGTTAACGGCTGCTAAACTCCCCCCAGAACAGCCGTGACCTCATTGCTATGGTTTGTGAGGAACAGCTTATTCAACAAAGAGGAAGCTGTTCACAGGGAAGAAAGTGAGTTGAAATTTAGCCAATACAAAGATAAATGTGAATGTACAAAGAATGGCTTTAAGATCCTGAGTGATCATCAAAAAATACCTGCAACAACATGTGTCCCTTAAAGGTGGGAAAAGAGCCATATGCTGCATCGCCAACATCCTTGTGTACAGATAGCACCTGGAAGTGCCCAATGAACCATCCAAGCAGCCACCAGGCTTAATCACGTTTAGCTTGAATGCCTCAGTAAACACATGAGAAGAAAGCGTATTTCTAGATGTACGTGGGTGACAAGACAACCATATACTGAAATAAAAGGAGCTTATGGCAAACTAGACTTTTCCCTTCTGTTGAAATAAAATTATACCCTATGCTGTGTTTATCTGCGGAGGGCTTCAATTAGTTTCAAGAGAGTTTGGAGGGAAAAAGTCAATGACCTTCTACACCTAGGCACTTTCAGGACTCTTGAGGCAGTTCACCTTTACAGAGAGAAAAAAAAGAAAACACAAAGCTTTTTCATCTTACAAATCATGTGGACGTAACCTCAAAGAGTGAGGGGGACTGGTCTGAAACTCACCGTTCAGAGTCTAACACCTCATCACTGCCAAAAACCAGGCACCCTTTCCCCTCTTCCCCAGAGCCCCGGCTGGCCCTGGTGCTCACCAAACCCCTCCAGAAGCTGATGCAGCTCACCGACCAGCACGGACACAAGCTCACTTTCTAACAGCCTAGCGAGCTGTGGATGGATCAGTGCCAGAGCCAGCACAAGGGCTGAGGAGGGCTGGAGAAGCCAGCGGTACCATCCTCTGCGGTGGCAGGAACGGTGACAGCCAGCGAGCAGCAAAAGGGAGAGGTGGACAAGGAGGAAGAGGAAGGGAAGACAATAATACATAAAAGGCTCATTTTGTTTTTGGGAAGCTGCCTATAATTAAAACCCCAAATCAGATGCAGATCTGGCAGCTGAAGAGAACAGTGCTGGGTTCTGTTTTGGTTTTGCTTGGGGTTTCTCAGCCTGGTTGGCAGGACACTTGCAAGTAGCTCATCCTAAGGGAGATACCTCTGATTTTCCTTAAGAATTCCAAGCTGCTTCAAACAAACAGCAAAAACTATTCTCAGGTATCATCCATCCCCAGATTCCCTGACCAAACACATTTATTTTATCTCTGAAAAAATACTTTGCCACTCCCTCCCTCTGCTGAAGAAACCAGCTAAGAAAAAGGAGAAGACAACTGCTTAGTCCAGAGAAAAGAAAAAAAATAGGCACACGATGCTTTGAAAATTGCACATAACACTCAAGTGGGAAAGAAAAGCAAGTGAGCAGACAGAAAAGGTGCTGTCGCTCCTGGTGCCCTTCACGTCATGGTACTGGGTATGGGAGCAGGGAGCTCTGAACACTCCTACAGATGCCTGCAGCTGGTTACTCCTGCCTTGCAACCTGTGCGTGCCCCACGCTGGGCTTTCTCTTCTGTTCATTAAACCACACTGAAACACCCTTTTTGAAGTGGTTTGCCAGAAAGGGCTCCGACAGATTTGAGGTGTGGCTCTGCCGCCGCTCCGTCGATCCAAATTAGGGATGCTGCCCTCTGGGCCATGCTTTGCCTCCCAGCACCAGTGCTCCTGCCCGTGAGCAGCACGGCCACGACCCAGCTCCATGAGCCATCTTCTCCAACTGATGCTCTTATTTGATTTTTTTAAATGTATATAATTTCATTAAGGTCACTTCAACCTGAACAAAATTCATCACAACTAGTCTATCAGCAGTAACGCACATTTGCACCAAAAAGACAACTCTGTACGATCAGGCTTTATTCCACATCAGCTGTCGCCTGTAAAGCTGGCATGAGGATGCCGTGCATCCCACCACCAGTCAAGCTGGACCATGTGTCCCTTGCATGGCTAGGCTCAAAGGGACAACGCGGTGGCTGCAGCTGGAGGGCACAGACAGTACCAGCGATGGTGCGGGCAGACCACGCTCCGTGTCAGGTTGTGGGGTGTGGGGATGCAAGTACCAAGTCAGAAGTGATGAGTTCAGTGGAAAGACTTCACCGGGCATCAGAAATGGCCCTGAACAAGCACCCAGAAACTCACAGCCCCGGGCGAGGGAGCAGGGATGTTTCAGCAGGGCTGAGTCAGGGCAGGGGCTGGCACACAGCTCTGTGCCATGGCAGTGCAGGTGAGGAGCCCAAATTAAGGGGAAGGACAGAGGGGCTGGAAGCAAACGGCAAGGTGCCTGGCAGGTGCCTGACAGGAGGAGAGGTGGCAGGGGCTGTGCCGGCTTCTCCTGCCCACGGGACGCCGGTGGCCCTGGGTGGCGGAGGGAGGACCAGTCACTGGTGGGAGAGCACCAGCACTGCGCAGGAAGCAAAGCTGGATACACCAACCTGCAGCACACAGGACCTCGAGGTCCAGCATGTCCCCGCTGTGTCCCATGTGCAGCTCCTGCTCCCTGAAGACCTTTGTCCCATGAACCACGTGAATTCAGACATTGCACACTCTGGAAGATTTCTGGTGGAAAAGATCACCAGATCTCTATTTCCTTTAGGCAAGTTTTGGTGGTCCTCTTTATTTTGGCTTCACTCCCAAAATATTATGATTACGCAGAGGATGCTTCAAACACAGAAGGAAGCATTGCAGAACAAGAAGCTTGCAGAAAACCAAGCAGTTAAAAAAAAAAAAGCAATTAAGTTTCCAAACCATCAGAAAATAGAGCGAGGATGGTAGAATCCTATAAGAGGTGTAAGAGCCGCAAGAATTAAAACACAGGGATATATGGGAAGGGTATGAGGGAGCCTCATTGAAGCATGGGGGTGTTACAGAGACAGGGGAAGGCAGATAAAGTGAGTACCACAAGGGCAAATCAGGCAGCATGCAGCCAAGATTCATTGGATTAACGATCTAAGCTAGGATGAAAATACCTCAGCAAACAACACAGTAAAATCCACTCAGTCACTTAAAAAAAAAAAAAGAAATACCGTGTAATTTGTGTATAATAACGTCATCTGTTGCTGACACAAGACCTGAGGCTGCAGTTCAGCAGGATGCTGGCATGGGCTCTGCAGCCCCTGCTGCCGCCGCAGGACCTCTGCGAGGTGGCACGATGCGGCGATGCTCGGCCCGTCCAGGTCTGCTCAAAAATGGTGCCAGGTAAAGCCACGTCAGGCATCACCCCTGTGCCCCACTGATTTTGCACATGATCTGGTATCATCTGTCCTCCCACGGCCGGTGTGAAGCCAGCCCAAACACGGCAAGCCAACATAACCTTCACGTGGCGAGTTCAGCCCGATCTCACGGAGAGGCAATTGAATGCCCAGGGCTGATCTGGATCAAAGCCACGCTGCTGGCTCACCCTGCGGTGCCAGCAACGGGTTGTAACCGTTGTGAAACCAGCGCCTGAGAAGGGCAGGGGAACAGAAAACAGCACAGCGCCCAGTTTTGCTGCCCAAGAGCAGTTTCACACGGAAGAGGAACGAGACAAGATGGTAGCTGATGCTGTTGGTTTACAATCCGAAGCACTGAGGAACAGCAGGTGTAAAAGAAATTAGGTTACAGTTTTGTTGCTTTTTATTGTTTTCGGCATAAACCAAGTTTGAGTATTAAGAAAGAACAGAGAAAAAAGGAAAAAAGCCAGCAAAAATGATAAATGCTTTGCGTTTCAAACAGTGCTCCCAAAATAAGCCATGTACAGTCTCGCTCCTAACTCAACTTTGAGGAGAAATATATTCAGCAACCAAAAAATGAAATAAATGCTGTATTCCCCACACATCCTTTGCTGTTTGCTGTTCAACAGACGCTGACTCCAAAGACCAGCTGGAGCCATTTGGATGCTAATAGTACAAAGCATCTGCAATCTAAGAAACAAACCATTTTGTGAAACAACGTGCCCACCTAATCCACTCCCTCCTCTTGCTCTTTCACCAAATGGCTTTACACCCACCTTTCCCAAGGAAAGCTCTTCTGTCTCAGTGACCTTCTCTGGATTTGAACCCATCCGAACTCCTCCTCTTCCCAGCTCCCTTTCCTGTAGGCGCTACAAACTGACGGAGGCTCATCCCCAGGCAGGAGCAGCTGCAAGATCTCAAAAACACTTCAACGTTTGATTTTTCTTTTTCTTTTCTTTTTTTTTAATAATTATTTCAGTGAGGTCACAGTTGGCCTGTTTACTGCTTCACCCACCTGAAAAAGCACCACTCCTCTCTGAACCCAACGATGCACGTGGGGCATCTCTGGAGACCCTCTCACCAGCATGGCCCTGAGCATTTCACACGGCAGCACACGAAGAGCCACCAAGACCCCACGTGTAAAGGAGAAGGTGCTGCAGGTCACTCGCCCCAGCCACTGTTGGGATGACACCTTGGTCGGGAAGCCTCCGCCAGCGGCATTTGGCAGCCCACCACACCACCCGCTCAATACTTGTTGACCTTGCCCACAGCAGCAGCCGTCAAGCTGTGACTCCCTGCAGCTTCCACAAAGCAGGAATGCTTTCCAAACAGGACAATTTGGGAAAACTTTGGACCTATCCTCAACCAACCTTCATGTGCAAATTCATGTCCAAAAGAGGTTCCACCTGGACGAGGTGATGCTCGGACTTCGAAGGACTCTGCTGGACATCTCCACGCAGGGTGGGCAACACACCCAGTGAAGAAGGGTTGGGCTGAGAGGGGGTATTGCTAGCTGAGAGGGGGTATCTATCGCTATTGCTATCCCTTGGGGTATCACCGAGGGAAGTCAGCATGGTAGCACAAGGCCAACGTGTTGCACAGAAGCCCGTGATGCTTCTACCCAGACCAGGTCAGCTGCAGGGCTGGGAAATAGAAAGCAATCCGAGAGGAGAAGAGAGAAGAGATCAAAAAAGGTGCAGCGAGTGCGAAATTTGGACCTATTCCCAGTTTCCAAAGAAGAGGGCTCAGCCAGACGAAGCACATGTTTCCCCTGCAGAGCTTCCCCAAACCCCCCAGCCACTGCTGCTGATCTCCCCGAGGGGCCAGCACTTCGACGTTCGCCGCTGCGGCACTCACGACAGGCAGTGAAAAGTGCCTGCAACCATCACCAACCAGTCTGCTGGACATCCAGCTGCAAAAGTAGCGTGCGTACAAAGTCACATATGTGCAATAAAAATAGCTGAAATTGGGATTCCTGCTCCTTTAATCAGCTTTTAACTGCTAACGTATAACAGGACAGACGCTCAACAGGAGTCATGCTTGAAAGCGTCGAAGGCGCGATGGGCGTTTTTGTGGAAATCTTCCTTTTTTCAACAAATACATCTTTGAAATCAAAAGCAGCCTGCTGGAAGACACGGGGAAACCTGAGATAACAGCAATGATCCAACCGGCATGCACCGCTCAACACACCAAAGGCAAATGCATTTAAACTCAATAAAGTTAACAGCACACCTTGGAAGTTTTTAAGTTAACAAAAAGTTAAAGAAACACGAAGCAGAAAGACTCAAAATTACCAACAGAGGTGGTCAGGAAACAGAAAGAGAAATGGAGAGAGGGGACAGTAAGTCTTCACCGATCGCACTGGCTGTTTGCAAGGGGCTACGGGGAATATTTCAGCACCTTCCTTCAAACGACAACTCTATTTATTTTATGAACACGACCAAGAAAACTGGCACGGCCCTGCCATCGCTAAACCTTTTTTTAAACCCTTATTTTACCATACTAAATACTGGCAGTTTATGGGCAAACTGCCAGGCAGGCTCCTGCCCAGGGAGCAGCAGGCTCGGTGCTTCGTCCAGGGAGCTCTGGCAGATGCTCCAGCCATGGGTCTCTATCCCAACTCCAGGCTCCTGGAAAGACACCAACCCGTAGAAGCAGAATGCTGTAAAAAAAGCTGAGCTTGGAGTGTTGTAAAAAAAGCTGAGCTCATCCAGGGAAGGTGAAGCCCGTTTCGGCCTGGGAAGGCTCCCATAACGTTTTTTTAAATCACAGTCATGCACAGGGAGGCACCCGGGCACAGGGTTGGAGCATCGGCTCCTGCGTGTGTCCTCTGTGGCCGAGCATCGTGGGGATGAGCAACAGCTCTGGCAGCCTGTTACACAACACCAGGTTGTTTATGTTTTTAACTAAAATGCTGAAAACAGAGGGGGGGGGGGGGGGAATTCACCGCAAGCTAGCATATTAACCAGCCAGAAAGGATGCAGATGACGGCTGCCCCTTCCACACCGTATAGTACCCTAATATCCTGTCAAACCCACACAGTTTGGATTACCAACGCACCCTCTGGAGAAACAGCCCTGGTTTGGGATGCAGGGGGGGCACGGTGCGCCCCTTGAGCACGGCAGAGAAGGGGAAGTGCATCCCAGCTCCCAGCCCTGGCCTGCCATCAGATGGGCATGGATTTGGAGAAAGCACAGTCCATCTCCCAGACCTCAAATGCTGGATAATGCAGGTTTGATGGGATACCCTGGGAAGCCCTTCACCGGGGCACCCAAGCACTTCTGTGCCAGCGGGGTCGCTTCATTTACCCACTGTGCAGCACTGGCAGCAACCATGCAGCATCCAAGCAAGCTGGGATGGATGAGCCCTCTCTAGGCTCTATCATGCTTAGAAAACAGCTCTGATCTAGCAAAACCATCGGCCAAAAATTTGGTCTAGGACTCTACTTTTTGCCCACAGGCTTCTTTCCTCCTCTCTCAGACTGAAGCAAAAAGGCATGGGGTTAAGTTCAGCCTGGGATGCTCAGCCCTTGCAGATGGGCAGAGGGAGAGATGAGGAGGACAAGCATTTCTTTGGTCCACCTGAACACAGAGAGCATCTCCTGCACTCCTAGATTCCCGCTACTCCTCTGAATAACTTTAATCACCAACTGCAAGCAAAGTTCCGGAGTGATTTTCAGCACTGATTCAGAGGCCTGTGAGATATTTCCAGATGATTATTCTTTTTTTTTTTTTTTTTAAACTGGCTGCGTATTTCTGGCTAAGTCAACCGATCCAGTCATTGCTGTTACACATTGTCCTCAGTCTGAGAGCTATTTTTGCTCATGGTAAAAGAAACTGCAGTTCTTTCTGATTAACTCCACAGAAATGTCCATTACTCAGACAGGAGTCTGTAAAGCTGGCTTGAACTAATCATCAAATGAGTTTAAAACAATTATGTTTTGAGGATGAGCATCCTCTGGCATCCAAAATATCATTCTGAGGTTTTTTATTCACTTTTAATGTTATTTTTCATTTTACTGTCACCATCAGGTTAATCACAGACAGAACAGAAACATCATCAAAACCAGCCAGCCCCTCGTGGTATAATATAGCCCAAAATAACATAATTAGTTTCCGTAACCGGCTTCTCTGCAGCAGCAACGTATCCTATTCCAGTCTTGGCTCTCTACATGCCTCATGATTCAGTTTTGAAGGGAAGAAGTCCACAAAGAAGCTGCACGGGTTAGTGCAAAACCCAAAAATGCATCATGCAAAAGGTGGTAAAGAGCTGACCCCAAAGGCGACTCGGCAAGTGCGGTGCTTTGGCTTGCAGCAAGCTTGCCTGGCTGGCCAGGCTCAGCCACTCGCTGGTGGTCCAGTACAGGATAACTCATATTTATGACGGGAGGAATGGGTTTCACGAAGTAAGCAGCCACTACCTGATAGGCGGACACAAAAAGACCCTAAGTGGGACTTACAGCGTACAGAAAAAGCCAAGGCTGTCAAGGCAGAATTGCGCAGTGCCCCTTCACGCACCGTTCCCCAAAATCTGACAACATAAGAAAATGAGGCTGCAGGTACTTCCACCATCAGCTGGGCTTTCACAGGAGCACAGTGCCCGTGCCAATGGTTCCAAGTTGACCCAGGGTCAGCGCAGCTCCCCAGTGGGGAAACAGCCCTGCGGGACTCCACACGCGGCACGGTGACTCTCTTCTCTTCTCCTTTCCCTTTTGTTGAAGCATCACTTGAAGCAGAAGCCTGGAAATGCATTATCCAGGAAAGAAAAGCAACCACATTACGAAGCGAGTGCACAAAGCACACCATGACATTTACAAGTGAGGTTGGTCTTACTCATTTGTATTTCAAAGGCCAGGTTGACACAAGACATTTTTCTTCTTCTAGCTTCGTCTGTGAAGGGAATAATACGTAATTTTGAGTGTTGTTGCCACAGTGTCAGCCAGAGCCTTCCTGCAGAGTCAGCTACAATGACATTCAACCTGCCTCGCTTGGAGAATGTAAGGACCAACCTGGGAAAATCCCCCCTTGCTGATACGACCCCCACCGATTTCAGGAGGCTTGCTCATGCTCATACGCTCACCGACCCATCCTAAACTGCCTATGGGTTGAGTGAATAATAAGCTAATCGTGTTGAGTGTCTTCCCTCCTTCAGTAACTTCACGCTGCCGAAACCTTTCCATCTTCAGAGCTCTCGCTGATTGACGGTGACAGTTAGTGACAAGACTCAGGCTCAACGTTTTAACACATTTGTGGCCTCTTATCACACTGTAAGGTCTCCTCCTTTGCAGGAAAATGGTATTTTTGATCCCACCACCAGCAACAACCCCAGCAGAGAGGATGGAGGACCACCAGTGCTGATCAGCCACAGCCCTTTGGGTGGCAAGCTGAGTGCTCCTTAGACCAAGAGCTGCCTCTTACTTCATCCCAGCAACCTGATGTAAAATCGAACTGAAATCCAGTTTACAGTCTACCCTGTCATACCAGACCCACCAAGACCCTTGTTGGAGGTGGAAATATCCCACTCTGGCGTAACGCCTGCCTTAGCTGACGACCTCAAAACCGGCACTCAAAGTACATGGAGCACTTCCCTGTAATAATTTCAGCCTCACATGCTCCTCCTAGTAAAAACCTAACTATCTCAAAGGGAAAAGCCATCCTCCACACGCTACACCTCACACATTTTATGTGCCTGTTTTCAGGTCATCGATCTAGAAACTCTAGAACTTCTTGGAAACTTTTACTAGCCTACAACAAAGCCCATCACAAATCAGCTGGACTGTGATTTATATTAGGCAAATACGTAAAACTGACCAAGTCACAACAGACCAGGTCTCCATCTCTTTGGTAGATAACATCATGACCGCCTTCTTGGTAGGTAGATGCGGAAGCCTTAAAGAGATGCCACCATAAAAAAGGCCATGAATGTCCGTGCAATGAGAATGTCCTCTTCCAAGTGGGACGAAAAGATGGGCGCATTAAGTGGGCATTTCGCTCCACAGGTTCCTTCAGGCTGGAGTTGACCACAAGGCTCTGCTTTTCCTCCGTGACTTGACCCTATGGTTAACTTTGGCTCCTTTTCTGCCCAAAAAGCACGTTGGCACTGTCAGAGTCCTTCTACCCAGTTATTAAGACCATGCACATGACCCTAGCAGGCACACTATGAAAGCAAGTAAGCAAAGTAGCAAAGTAAGGTAAGATGCAACGGGTGAACCAGCTTGCCCCAATTAATGATCTTCCAAATCAGAATTTTCCTTTCAAGTTTGCCATCCAGTGCAGAGTCCCACCGATCTCCTCCACCCACCATCACACACTCCACCTCTGCACCAGCTGCTGCCTCCAGTCTTCACCCATGCCAGTGGCACCCTAGCCACGGTCCAGCGCATCTCCCCTCCTCTTTCAGGACAGTTTTATCCCCGTTTTAAAAGGCATTTTCCCCATATATGCTTTGACCACATTTGTGGACACATGTCCATTTGCACACACGCAGCCAACAAGCATCTGTAACTCAGAGATTTGGGGGCTTCCACCTAGCAGCTACAAAGACCACGCACCCCTCACATACAGGCAACTGAAATGGTGCTGGATGGTTCCTGCCTTCTCTTGCCCAGGTAGAGAAATGGTCTTATTTGGGGATGAAGGGGAGTGGAGAGGGACAGGTCACAGAGAGTTCTGGCAATTGACTGGTTGGACCCAGCACATCCAACCCGAGATCCCACCACGAAAGTGAGAATGATTTCCCTGTGACAGTGCAGGCAAGACAGGCTGTATATAAATCACAAACAGTAACGCGTACAAGCACAGAGCTATATATAAGCTATATATAAAGTACACACCAAAATAACACCAAGGGGTACGGATGCCAAAGCAGGGGTAAAATTAGCTTATTAGAGAAGTGGCAAAATCTTACAAGATCATGGAAAAAAAGCCTATTTTGAACAGTAATGATCACATTTCAAAAATAGTGGATACTCTTGGCTTGGAGCCCTACATACCACAACAGACGATGATCAACTCGGATCTCACGAGAGAAAAATCAGCCAGAAGGTCCATGGGAGATATCCCAGGAAAAACAAGGATTTCATGCGTTAGGGCACTGCAGCAAATTATTTCCCTGGCATCACAGAGTGCACCAGTGTGCTCTCTAAGCCAGACTGCTGCTGAAATGTGACTGTCTTAAAATCACACAGCCCTGACATGGCAAAAATCAGCAGAACCTCAGAAATAACTTTTCAAAATCCATTCCTTGAAGGCTAGTCCAACATTAACTAGACAGAAAATAATGTTGGCAGGGAATACCAGGATGCCACCCTCGAGATTTAACCCAAATAAGGCAAAAATGTCAATAATGTCAAATGCATATAAATTAGAATAGACTAATACTGTTGTTAGCTCAGTGACTTCGTAACCATCAAGTTACAATGCTAAACAAGACTGAAAATGAATGAAAATGGGCTGGAGAGTTTTTATCACAATTGGATAATGTGTCCAAAGGCATCAAAGGGGGCACGCGAGCATCCCAAAGCTAGGAAGTATTTAACAACTCCTCTAGAAAGGTAAGAGTAATAAATACAAGGTAGTAGAAATCTGTAATAAAGCCTACTATAATATTAAACAATCATTAATCAAATTCAAATAAAGGCAACACTTATATTGAGCAATAATAAGTGCAAAACATAATCAGAATCACTGCACCCAGAAATTAAGACCTACCACCAAGGCAGGGGCAAGCACGGTGCATCTGAAGAGGCACACTCCACTCCACGCTTTAAGGACCTCAGGACTTTTATTGTAAAACCTTGGGTAAAATCCCTCCCCAGAGCTTTCTGAAGAGAAATCTGCCCGAGACACCAACGCGGCTCTGAGCATCATTTGTCCAGCTCAGCTTACAGCAAAAAGTTTTCCTAACTTTCCCATCCTTTTCACCACCGTTTTGCTGGATTATTTGGTTGTGGGCACGAGGGATGAATTACAGGCGCAGGGTAACTCAATCCCTCTCTCCCCTGGAGAAGCTCCACTGGCAGCTTGAAGTGAGGTGCTGACCTTGGTTATCTTACCCTCTTTTTTTCCTCCTGCAAGCGACCACAACAGAAACCTCAAGTGAAATTGTCCTAATCTCTCCTGGAGATTTTGATTTCAGTCCGACGTGGGTGCTATTTGAAGCTTCATGAAAGGAACATCTGAAATAAAAAGGTTTGTGGTGGCGTGCAGCAGTAAAATTGCTTTCAAAGCCTTAACGCATCAGTTCATCTGGAAAAACCCAAGAGTGTTCATTAACTCCTGGTATGCTGGCAGTTTCAAAGATGCTGCCCATGGCCAAGATCAGCCCGTTATCCCAAACGCAATCACCCATCTGCTGCTGTAGCCAGGCAGCAGCTCCAAATTTTATATTTATCCTCTGTTTCAGGGAAACAAGGACTTAATATTAAACTCATTTTACACACAAGCAACAGAGACATCAAGAAATTAAAGGGTGGGAGTGCTCTCTCCCTAACCTCAGCTGTCTAGAAGTTAGGCATCTAATGTAAGCCAACTGTCTGGAAACTTTCCATGGTCCATGGAGGAACAGGCTGCTCCAAAGCATCATTTGTTCCCCCTCTTCCCACTGAATATAAGTGGAGCTTACATTGGGGGCAAAAAAAAGCCAACAGGTTTTTTAAGATTTCACACATAACCTCACCTGACTCCTAGCCACAGCCATTCAAGAGCAGTGAAGTCCACTAAATACTAGCTCCAACTGGCACAGTCATGCTGCTATATCTCCAAGCAGGCCAGCATTTTGGCTGCCAAGTCACACTTCTGGACACCTTTGGTCCAGCTGTGTGACCTGTCTGCGGTCACATAGGAACTATGTGCCAACACCACGACCGGGGTGCTCCATGCTCAAGCTTGAGCTCTTCCCCCTTTTGGAAAATCAAACTGCTTTAAAAGCCTTCATTTGTGCTCTCAGAAAACACACAAAAATGAATCCCAAGAAGCATCAAGATTATTTTTTTTTTAGCACAACTGTTACAGAAATATGAAAATTCAATTTGGCAAGACAATCCATATTCCCCCATTGCCAAGACATCTCTTCCCCGATAACCTATGTGGTATGCAACTTCCCAGCAGTCGGACACGAGGAATGCCCATTCTGCCCCATTCCCACCTGGTTCTCCTCAACTGTCCCGCAGCCCTGCCTGCACCAGCGGCACCATCACAGGCAAGAGCATGGGGAAAGGGTTGCAGCTTCAGCTGTTTATCCAAAATACCAAGGCATTTGAGAGTAATATAAAATAGCCAGAACCATCAACTTTATGCTCTTTGGGACTATGCCCGGATAGGAAATCTTCCCAAGAAAAGATCATTTGTAAAGCATTATCTATACGGTAAGGTCTAATGAGTTAATCCCCATCACAACGTACATCTGATGCCTTCCCACGGAAAGATGCAACCCAGTAAGGAGGTATTCCTGGCATGTCATTACGCATGGCCACTTTGCAGCTCTCCCTGTCATGACCAACAAGATGGAAAACCACCACCCATCTCATTCCCAACAGCTCCCAGCATGCCCGCTTGGAGCAATAAACCCCCCTCTCACAAGGGCAACCCCTTCCTCCACAGCTGAGCTCCATCTATAGCTGTTAAAGACCTCTCAGATCCTCTTGTTTTGGGAATCCAGTTGACAAATTCAGGCAAACGCACCTGAACAAAAGAAAAAAAAAAATGCAAACCCAACACATGCAGCTGTTGGGCAGTTTGGTTTGTGTGTTTTCCATTCTGAGTTTTAATCCCCCCTTCCATAAAGGTTCATTGGCACCAAGCACCCGCCAGCCCCGTCAGCGTGGACCCCTCGAGCCTCTTGGCTCCAGCCTGCGTGTCACCTTCTCCGAGGTGATACTGGTCTGGTTGCAAGTTGCAATAGAGTGGGTAGTTATGACTCAGGATTATGGTTAAGAAACATTACCGCCAGAGCACTTGGACGTTAGCAGAATACGCCCCAGTTTTAATAATTAATCCTTCTTGACCTCAGCCCCCTCTGCTTCATATTGGTTTTCAATATGCAACTTCATAATTCAGAAAATTAACACGGTTTTCTTCAAAAGGGTCAAATTTATTAAGGAAAAAGATCTGCACAAGGATGACATCTCCCCAAAGGAGACATGTCTGCAGGCCATGCTGCAGATGCATTTGCTGCCCACCAGTGCCGTCAGTCGCTGCCCACAAGTGGCCCAGAGAAGACCTCTCCCTGCTTCCTCCCAAACCCCTCAACACCCACCCCACGGCAGCCGAGACAGTCTATATAACGAAGGGCAACATCCACAAGTTGTGGCCACGCAGGACACATGGGAAGCTTTCCTATGAGCAAAGTGGTGCAGTGTTGAAAGGGGTCACCTGGAGAGGTGGGGATGTTTCCACCCCTGGAGGTGCTGGCTGCCCTCCTCCAGTGCTGGTGGCACTACAGACCTCCCGCGGTCCCTCCCGGTCAGCATTTTGGGGGCCCTCCCTTGGGTCCTACTGTGTTGTAGGAGACACCAATGTCCTGGTTGCTCCCCCAGGACCTCCCCCAGGTCCCCACCATGGACCACATCTGGTTGATGTCCCTCAAATCCCTTTGTCACGTCCTCCAGCCTCCCAGGAAACACAGTGCACAACCTGGGCAGACACCAAGGTCAGGGCAGCTCTGTATGTGGTAAGGCAGGCAAAGGCATGGGGACGTTGAGAAGACACTCAAGAAAAACGTACAGACCATACAAACCACCTCTGAGAGCAGCTCTTTATATGCGTGTGATTTAACCATCCATAGACACCGTTAACTTTAATAGGAAGCAGCAGAACTGAACGACCCACTGATGCAAAACCTAAAGAAAAAAAGACCAGAAAACACCTGTTTCAACTAAATAGACGCAGTCTGCTACTGGATCCCCCCCATGAACACATGAGACCCACATGGCCGTACACACCATGCGATTTGTAAAGGAGATTGTACAAATCTGTTCCGATGCCATGTTCTCTCTAGGCACGGACACGTGTAACCACCGAAGGTGGCAAGTCGCCGGCTGGCCCAGTCGATGCTGGGAGCTGCTGATGAGGAGCAGCTGAATCCTGAAGAGCAAAGTGCAAGCTGAGGGAAGACCAGACTGAACAACGCCACCATTTATTTTTTCCAGATTTATAGCAACGGCTCTGAGAGGATGTAATGCTTCTAAAGCTTTGATCAAAAGTCTGGGTGCCCACACGGGCAAGGATGGAGCCTGCAGAGAGCAAAGGGCTGCCCAGCCTGCTGCTTCCCACCTCCCCATCTAGGCATCCACACACTCATCACCCTACGAAGCTACTGTAAAGAAGTAAAAATGCCTGAAATAGGAGACAGCTCAAACGGATTTTTATCATCACATCCTGCACATATCAGAAAGGGGGAGGAGCAGCCCACAAAATAAATAAGCACTTAACCCTCATGGTGAAAGAGTCAGAGTCTTGGCTTTGGCGGGGGGTGGGGGTGGCCTGACAAAGTGCTCATTAACATCGGGAAAATTAGTGAAACCACCAATAAAACGAAGCAGGACACGTCACGCCGCAGGAGAGCACAGCAAGAGATGTGGGGAGAAGGGCCGTCTGTGGCCAGGGCTGAGCTGACGGCGCCTGACAGGACGTGTGTGCAGGTCCAAATCACAGCAAAAAAATTCACCGCGTTTAAAGCCCTGGTTCGGCGTAAGCCCAGGTTGGGTGTGAAATCCGTCAGCAGCAGAATCGGGGCAGAAGAGGAAGAGCGACAGCTCAGCGCCGCTCCCCACCGCACTCCACATCACCACGCTGCCCAAGCAGGGTCCTAAATCCACAGTGGTTTCGAGCTAAGGGATGTCACCGCTTAACCAGTTACCTTTTGAGCTGCAGCAACTGGTTGGATTCATGTACTGCTCCTGCATCAAACGTGAGGCAAAGCACAGCCCAAAAGCCCTTCCAGGTAGGTTTAAACTAACCGATCTCGTGTTTTGCACTTGAAACAGTCTCAACGGGCAGCAGCTCAGCAAGCTCTGCTCACCCACCACTCCTCAGGTTGCATTCATCAAAGAAGGTTTTAAACTGCTATGCACACTCCTATACTGAGGACTGGCGGTGGGTTTAGCTGAACTACTGCAAGACCTGGAGGAAGCTCCGTTGCAGGGACCTCACAAGTGCCAACTAGCCGCTGTTAGCAATTAATTGCTGATGAAAATGCTGCCCACACCTGAGCACCCCACTCGCTCCAGGACGCAGCTCCCCACAGGGGCAGCATCGCCACAGCCCACCCTGTCGTGTTTTGTGTCTCCTGGGCTGGCCTCTGGGCTTTGCCCCATTTGTCTCTTTACAAGACCCTTAGGCTTGACAGAGTTGTCTTGTCATGTTGGACCCGACTGCCTTTTCTCAGGGCTGATCAACTTGCATCATGCAAATTACCCAGGGTGGAGGTAAACTTCGTTAGTGGCAGAAAGGGGCATTCAGATGGTTCCTTTTATGTTTCACAGGTCATTTGCATCTTATTCTCTGCCTTTAGGGCAACTCCCAGTTGACTGAACACCTGCTTTTAGTTGCCGGGAAGCAGATAACAAACCTCCTTCTCCACCCACCCCCAATTCACACCCCTTCCAAATATTTAGCTGAATATTTAGCTGTGTCACTGAGACTTGGAAAACCCTCCTCACTTCATGCAGGCTGCTCATTTTATCTTGGTCAAGATGGAGATGAACACATTCTCCTGCTTACCCTGTCCCAGAATCCCAAAGCATCCCAGCAAGCCAAACCCAAGGAAAGCAGAGAGCCTCACACCAGGTCACAGGCTTGGCAGCTCCACAACTCTGAGCCCTGAACGCTCTCACTGATGTCCAAGGTGTCAGCTCAGCACAAAGATGCTTCCAAAAAAGGAGGGATGGAGAAAGGAAGCCAGCTGGAGTGAACTTTATCATGGAACAGCCAGCCAGGCGGCCAGCAGCCAAGTAAAAATGAGGCTCTTTGCTGGGATTCTGCACTGATACTGCAGAAAGCATCACCCCTGCTTAGACACAGCACTAGGATCTCCTATTGCATCGCCCGTCCCTAAAGAATTATTCTCACCGCAACTCCAAAGACTCAGTTTATCCTTATTCTCTGGACAGAGAATCCAAGCATGACCTGAGACCAAAGAGACCAGCAGCAGAAGCAAGCATCAAACCCAAGGGCACAAGTCCCTGCAACATCTTCTGGTCTCCAAGGTAGACAGATGGAAGGCAGAGGATGTACGTGTCCCCCACTTGGACATGGCCAGGGCTCAGAAAAAGGGCGGTGACCACACAACTTCACCATGACAGCGTTTCTCTCGCTATAAAAGGGAGCGTTTCCTCTCTCCAGGGCTGCAGTGAAAACACTCCAATGACTAGTAACACAGAAAAGCTAACAGTAAATTGCAGAAGAAACTCCATATGTAAGAAAAACATACACACACATTCTCTTCACCCACTTAAAACTAAACAAGAGTGATGTACTACAGCAGATTATATTGGTTCCTTGCTTTAAGGTGACAGTCTTGACAATGGACCATCAACATCAATCCCTCTTTCTCAACGGGCTGCACCTCTGAGAACATACTGAGGGCATCAGCAGAAGCAAAAGCATACCAAAAATCTTCCGGAGTTGCATCTGCTTAGGTACAACAGTTTGTACATCTAAATTTTAACCTTTTTAACTCAATATTTCTCCACGCTACAATACGGACTAGCCAGCACAGGCTGAGCACTCAGCAAACACACACAGAAAACAACATTCCTGTCCCTCAAAAAAAAAGGAAGTGAAGTGGAGGAGGAATTTCCCCTGCACGGGAGATGCAGTGAAGTGCACAAAAGCTCTCGGGGGAGACGCTGTTCCACAGAGCCCTGACAAGCAGGTCTCAGCTCTCCACGTTACCGCACCGAGTTAGCGGGATGCGGATGCTCCCACTACAGGTGTCAGGCTGCCGTGGGGACAGAGTAAGCATCACTCCAAACCTTCCCGCGGCTGAAAAGCCACAAGCCACAATAGTAAAAAAGCCAGAGGCCAGAGCAGCTCCGGGACTGGTTCCCAGGAGGCTCACGGGCAGCCCCAGCAGCCTCACCAGGTCTCAGTGCAGCAGCTCCTGGGGCTGGAGTCATCTTGCTGGTCCCTACTGGGACTGCAACAGCCAGCATGAGATGACCCAGTTGGACTGAAACCTCCTCAGCGATCATACCTTATCCTTCAGGAACATCCTTATGCTGCCAGTCAGGGTGTATAAACGCTGAGAGCAGGCTCAGACAAGTGGCTCACAGATTTAAGCTGTGTCCAAACCTTGAGGAAAATTTAAGGGAAGCCTAGGAGAGGCCCAAGCGTTCATGCAGTGGGTCTGGACAACCCAAAACACTATCAAGCACGCTGAACTCCATTCCTGCTCAGGGTGCAGACATTACACACACCTTGCAGACCCTACATCCAAACAAGCCACCTCGGCTGCGCTGACAGTGCGGAGAAGCAGGTCTTGTAGGGAACGACTTATCCCATGCAGATGCCTCCAGCAGGTCCCAGGGTGAGGCACTTCCTAGAAATAACCATTTCCCTCCAGCAACTGTAAAAGGAGGCTGGGCAGGGGAATGGTTCAGTAGCAGGTAATCACAGCAGAGGTCTCTGAATCTAGGGGAGCAAAGTCCCCTGCTGTAAAACCCAAATACAGCCAGAGACAAGGTCTGTGTGATACACAGACCTCAACATATTCAAGATAGTCTCCAGCCCTTCTGAGACCCCCAAGCAAATCAGCAGTCTAAAATCCTCCCATCAGCCCTGAAGAGGCAAAATACAGGGAAATCCATAACAAAAATGAAGTCTGGAGGTTCAACAGAAGAGGTCTCACCCAAAGGATGCAGAGAAGCCCGGGAGGGCTTTTATCTCCAGGCTTACAAGTGCTGAAAGCTGTCACCACTCACCTCATTTCCCAGGAAACCCTGGCAGGATCAGACCTCCCTTCCACACGCTCCTCCTCTCTCGTTTCCACAATCAACGGAGACCTACATGACATTACAACAAAAGAAAAGTCAGCGAGCCCAACCTTGACCTCTCCCTCAAGCCGAAAACCTTCATTTCCTCAGTTCTTCAAAACAAGGCTGCACTGGAAAGCAATTATATATAAATGGCAGCTTACATATCTATTTAAATATATTTTATATTTATTTAATATTTATTATCTATTTAAACATATATATATATAAACTGGGGAGGGGACAGGAGGCCCCCGCGAGTGGCCAAGGCAGCAGCACGTTCCTCTGTGGTAGCGAATGGACCGGCACCAGGGATGGACCCTACAGCCTGTCCCGTGACGAACACCCACGGTGACCCAGCAATGGGGCACCGAGGCGAGCCTGACGAGGTCCTCTTGAGATGTTCAGTCAGCTCTAAAGCAATCCTTCGAACACTCCTAAAGAGTAATGGGAGAAAACACAGCCAGGAGTGCCAGGGAGCCTGGGACGATGAAGAAATGCCTTTCTTGCGGTGCTCGCCCAGGGCTGGCCAAGAGCTGCGGGGACAAGGCGTGCTCCATGACCCAGAGCATCCCGGCAGCATCACGGAGAGGATGCGGGCTGTTCCCCGCGGTGACCTCCAGGCTTTGCTGGCACCCCACGTTGCAGCCCGAGGGTTGCCCAGGACAGCCAGCCAGCCGCCGGGCTGTTGCTCAGGTCCCCAGCGCTGTGCTGGGCGGTGGTGCTGGTGTTTCTGCTTTCTCACACCATCTAGGTCCTCATCCTCTCCTTCTTCTCAGGCCACGGGACCCCATATATCACAGCCACGGATCACCCAGCCACTGTGGCGGAGCAGGGTAAGGGGACCTTTCTTACCATCAGAACAGCCTCGTCGCTCAGCCTACTTAACCCAGCCACATTTGCACTGCTAAATTTGGGAGAGTATGAGAAGCATTCCCTCGGAGCGGGAGGTGGGGGAGGGACAGGCAGGCTTTTGGCCTCCTTTAACTCCCTGCCAAGTGCTCTGTAATTCAAAGTCCGTGTCAGGGACGCCACCCCGAGCTGCACAGCAATGGCCCAGACCCAGCAAACCTGGAGATCCAGTGCCTTAACCCCTTCGGAGGCAGCACCTCAGCTTGGCTATTTTAAGAAAATGATTGAGGCAGGCTTTCTGAAACAGCTCCCACTGAAATAAAAGGTTTCCAGGAGGTATGCGGGGGCAACTGGGGACATCTCCATGCAGGGGGGGAGGCACTCAACTTCAGATAGCCAAGTTTGAAGACCCTGCCCTGAAAGGATGCAGTGCTCAGCTTGGTAACAGCTAGCAGCAATCCTTACATTCAAACTGATTTAAGAAGCTGTGAATGACTATTTTTGGGTGCAAAATAGATGAACGACTCAGGAAAGACAGCACTAATAACTGCAGCAAGAAAGGGTCACCATCCCCGGCAGCACCTAGGAACATTGCCCTGACCTGCAGCACAGGCACCTAAAAACATCTCATCACCAGGCTTTGCTTTTGAGATCGTAGAAGCAAATTAAACCTCTCTCTCGTTCTTGTTGCTGGCGGGTACAGGAAGGAAACGCAGGTTATGTTAACCTTTCTGGGCCCGTTTTCCATAAACACCATCAGCACCTGCACCCTCCTGCAGATGCCCAGAGAAATCTGCTCCTGGAAATCCAACCCATGAAACATGTTGGGGAGGGGGGGTGTGTTGCTGCCCACACCCAACAAAAAAACACATTAATTAATCCCAGAGGGTACCAAGTCCGAAGGCGTACAAGGTGAGCCGGATTATCTTCCCCAGCACCCACACCGAGATGTTCGAGGGAGCTTTTGAGGAATCCAGGCATGAGCCTGGGCAACCAGCCGTGGAGCTCTGGCTGCTCTCCTGGGACCTTTCCCAACCAATTCACACGCACACAAAAAAAAAAAAAAACTGGGCTTGTTTTCCGTAGAAGTGGGCATCAAACGCTCTGACATCAAGAAGGATGATTAAAGACAGTTGAGTTACAAGGAAAGATTAAAAGAACTAAATATGCCCAACTTGGCTAAGCAATGAGTAAGAGGAGACGCGATAAAAGACTCCAGGCATCTGAATGAAGGGAGTGGCATGGCTTTAAAGGACTGAATAAAATACCTTTCTGAGAAACGGATCCATCAATGATCTCCCAAGAGATAAGGTACAAGCCTCATTTTTTAGGCATTTATAAAACCGGTCCCTAGAACTGAGGGTTTTGAGGAGAAATCCACATTGCCCCGAAGGGAGCACGCACCAAAGCTTTTCATCTCCGGCACAGGGTGCTGCGAACAAAGCACATGATGCCACAAGGGAGCACAGGAAACTTGGGGAGTGGCAAGTATTTCATTCTGTCTCACCCAAGAAAGAGAGATATGCTTTTTCACTGTAAAATTAAAAAAAAAAAAATTGATTTTCACTTCTTGTTTTTAATTCAGCAGCCCTAGTCCCTGATGTTTCGGGTTTAAAAAAAAAAAAAAAAAGAAAAGAACCACCAGCTCATTCAAAACGCACAGGTCTGGGAGTCTTACAAGTACTAGACTTTTTCCCCAATAATTAAAGATACATGGGAGACCGCAGAGGCAAGAGCCCGGCTTGAGCTGACCGGTGGCATTCCCAGGGACTGTGAGCCCGGCAGCTCTCCAGACCCAGCCAGCCCCAGCACACAACACAGGCAAGGTGACAAAATCCTGGAAAGTATTTCAATACCTGGCTCTGCTGAGACTGTACCCCTCAGAGAAAGTACCCTCTGAAACCCAGGGACCTGATACACTTTATAAAGATCAGAAGTAAGCCCTAAACCCTGAGAAAACCGCCCAGGAGGAGAGCTAAACCTGTTATGCTGGCTTTGCCCCAAAAAGCCATGTATAATGCATGTAACGTACATACCTACCTAAATATCAACTCTGTGAAGCCAAAGCAGTGGATTTTGTGTAATTTCACATGATGTCCAGCCATATGAGGGTCTCCTGAACATCTCCCCGCAGCGTGGACAGAGGGGTGTACCCAAGGCAAACAGCATGACCTGGCCAACAGTATTTACTGAGTACAGACACATGCACAGGGAGGTTTCCACCAACACCAGCTTATCAGTTCATTTGATGTACCTGCAGGTTGCAATTAACCCCCGAATGTTCTTTCCAGTGCTTCTGCCTGGATATTCTTGATGCAACTAGGCCACTGGGTATGATTTACAAAGCTCGGCGGCATCCCAGATTTGAGTACCTGACAGACTCCTTTCATCCTCAACAGGGAAAAGCCAGAAGACATTTGTTGATGGTGCAATTTTAAACCACAGTTAAATTCACACAATGGCTATATATCATCAAGGAGGTAGTCCCGTCCCAGCTCCCCCTGGCTCCCCTGACCTGGTGAGTCAATGCAGGGCGATCGGACCTAAGAGAAAACTAGCTAGGAAGAAAAAAGGTGAATAATTTTCTTCTAATTAATTCCCTAAACCAGTTCAGTGGGCTTCGGGCAAGTACTAGAAATCTTTCCCCTTTTGGCATGAGTGAGATCAGCTGAACTGCAACATGTGACCACAATCCAAGGCAACCTTTGTTTGCAAGACCAAGAGTGGATCTTTTTGATTTTTTTTTTCCCCCTTTCCCACAGCAACCTCTTAAGTCTGCAACTGCCTTTCTCCATGGGAACAGGAGATCCACCGTTTACTGACCAGTGAGTTTTATTGCAGAGTTGAAACAGGATGTTCACAGAGGATTTTTTTTTTTTTTTAAATAAGTGGAGCATTTTAGTATGCAGTAAATCTTCTTGCTTTATGCTTGCTTGTCTTTTTGGGAAGCTGAAGTACAAAACCAGACTGCCAGACTAATTTTATATATTGAAGAAACATGATTCTACCCAATCTGAAGGGCAGGCCAACATAAAAAGACCCGTTCAAAGTGGAGGAAACTCTGCACTTACAGTTTGGGATGAAAAGGTGAAAATTAAAACATCTAAGAGAGATTATTATACCTTCTATCAAACCTTCCTCTTCCCATACAGACTCAGCTGCTTCCATCACTGCAGCGACACTGATGCTCAAGATAACCAGGCTCAGGGTATCACTGCCACAAAGAATTAAAGGCTTGCAGGTTGTATTCAGACAACTCCCTCCTTTCCTTTTGATGTTAATTTTGGGTATCTCCGCTCAGGCCACAACTGCAGTTTTACTCTGCTCTCATCACGCATTCAGACAGACAGCCCTTGCAGCCCTCGCAGCTAGCGTAGCAGGAGGGCAAAGCCCCTCTCTGACCCACAACTCATCCTTACATGAACGGCTTTGGGGATCTGAAGAAGGAAATGTAAAATTTTGACACCTGCAATTCCCACTATAGGGAGAAAAGGTTACTTTTTCCCCATTCAGCTAGTTAATAAGAAACAACTGACTCCCAAAACACACACAAGATTATACTATTCAGAACAGCGGACTGGGATAATCCACGTGTAAAAAAAAAAAATGTAGAGGAGCCTGGAAGAGCAGCAGGTCCCGGTGTAGCAGTGCATCTCCTCCATCACTCGCCCAAACGCGTGGTGCTGCAGCGAGGAGCGATGGAGGAAGGTGAGCCCAGGTGAGGTCCACGCACCCCCACCGTGGGTGAGGGAGGGCAGGGGGGAAGGTGTCACCCAGAAAAAACAAAAAGCTGGATCGCTGTGTCTCTGCACAGGCGGTGCGGATGCCCTGGTACCCGGCAGGACCACAGCTCGCTCCCGCACTACGGAGCCCTGGCACCTCCACGGAGCCGGCACAGAAACTACTCCTCCTCAGGAACAGTCCCTCTGAAAGCCAGGGGAGAGCTGACTGTGCAATTAACGACCTGTAAAGAAACCCACTTGCTGTTACTCTTTTTTTTTGACTTGCCAAGAGCAGCAGAACCCCATCCTGGGTGCACAGCTCGGCGGGGTGCGGGTGCTTCGCCGCTCCCACGCCTGCCCAGCCTTCCCCGGCACAGAGCCCCGCTGCTGGCAGCAGCCACCGCTGCCCCAGCTGCGACAGCAATTTCTGCGTCCCTCCTTTGCCAAACCAATGTAGCACGGTGACGTTTGGTGCTTAAGAGAGGCGATTGCCGGCGCAATCTCGGAGAGCGTCTTGCTTTCCAGCAGACGGAGCCTCGGGATACCTTTGGAGCTGCCTGGGAAAGACAGGCTAATGTATTCTGCACGTGGGCAGCAGGGAGACATGCACCGAACCTGGCTGGATAGGCAGGCGGGCAGGGAAGCATCTTCTGAGAGATGACAGAAAGAATAAAAAGCAGGAACTGGCAAGGACAGCCCGTTCAGTGCTAAGGCACAGAAGACAACCAGCCCCAGTGCCACCGCTCCGGGCTCTCGCAGGATGAGCCCCAGGAGGGAGGTGTGCGCTGGGAAGCGGCCAGTTCCCTGTGTCCTTCCCGAGAAATGCATTTCTCACCCTCACACACGCATTTTGGTACCCAAGTCAATCCCCACTCCCCCTCAGCAGAGCCTTTGCCAGCAGCCATTTTCCCTGGGTATTTTCCAAACGCTTATCCAGAGCTTCCCACCCTCACTCTCTCGTGACAATAACTGCCGATCTATTTTTGCTCGAGATCTGAAACATTGCAAGAGAGAAACCAGTGGTTTTTTCAGGTTTCAGGAAGATGGGCACCTCTGCCTGCGTGGGCAGCTGCTCCTTTGCTGGGGGAGAGGGGATGCACTTGCCCTGTGCACAAAGCTCTGGGAAAGGGAATGGGGCAGGGTGTCAGTGCCGGGACCGCTGCTGGCAGCCTGGTGAGAGTTATCGCTGGGCTCGGAGAATTTCTGCCTTCCCAACAAGGCGGCCGGCGTGAAGAATGCAAGTGACGCAGCAGCATCCTGCCAGGAGAGAGGGGAAAAAAGTAAAAAAAAAAAAAAAAAAAAAAGTTTTAAAAAAACCACCACTAAAGTTCTTTGGATGAGGTTCAGGATGACTACACTTTTACTGTAAGCATTTAGTAACTCGGAGTCGCATAACCCTTCTCTGCCCACTTGGGGCCACGACACACAGATTACAAACTACAAGAAACACTTCACGCACACACGCCCAACCGAATCCCCTGTCCGAGGGAGGACAAAAAAACCTTTAACAAATTAAGCTGCGCTTCCCATTTAAGCAGAGCCCAATCGCTATTTATTTAACAATTTTAAAGTGTTATTTTAGCCTTCCTGGTTTGTGTGCGTTGAGAGGCTGTTCCTGGGAGAGAAGCCAAAGTTGATTAGAGCAACCCAGCAGCCAGAGAGGGAGTGAAAAGCAGGGTGGAAGAGCGGAGGAAGGTGCCAGGGCAAGGCTTCACTGTGGGGACACTCACCAGCAGCCCCCAGCCATGGAGCTGGAGGGAGGCAAGTGGAAAATTGGGGACGGCAATGGTGAGAGAGAGCTGGGTTGGAAAACAGTGGCTGGTCCACCACCGTTCCGTGGTTGCCAGCAGAGGCCCCCTGCTTTCGGCACACCGATGCCTTGCCCCGAGCAAGCACGCCAGGAGATGAGCAGGTGAAAGCAAAGCCACGGCAGACCTGCATGCACAAGCATCCGTCCCGGGAGGACGACACAGAGCTCTCTGCAGCGGGGATGCCCAGGCAAGGTGCTGAACCCCCCTGACAGACGGTTTCACGGGAGAACCGAGCAGAGGATGGATAATCCACTTGGGTACGAACGGTGTTTGGTATCAACCTGCTCAGCACACCCTGCGGCACCAACAGCCCTGGGACAAATGCGTGGAGGGAAGAACAACAACATTAAACATCTCCCCACAGGTACCAGACAACTCCCACTCTGGGATCCTGCATCCTACTCCTCCTGCCATTGCTGTGCTTCCAGGTCAGCCTCCGGGAACGATTTCTGGAGCAGGCAGGCAGAGGTGAGATGTATGGCAGTGAAGCAGGATGGATGCTGCCCCTAGATGAGCAGCTTTCCTGCCTGGATCAGGGGAAACCCACCCAGTACCCACTGATGATGGGGGCTGTGAAACACACAGCTTAGACCAGATCCAGCCTCTTCCACCTCCACACTCCCGAAGTGAACCTTTTATCGGTTAACACGAGACCCCCTCTTTCACCTGTATCGAAGCACAAAATGCTGCTTTAACCACCAGTTTCCCCTGAAGCTCTTCAACCTTAACGGCTCTTCTTCCTCCCCAGCGCAGGCGGAGGGCGACGTGAGAGGGAAACCCAGGGACTCACTTGCACCCAGCTCCTCTCCTCCGACACATCCCTCTGCCCATTAGACATGGGTGGGTAGAAGGACAGATGCAGACATAGGGTCTCCCCTGGACCAGGGATGAGCAGGCTCTTCCACGTGGCTTTTCAAGCCCAAGCAGAGAAGAAGAGCACACGTGCCAGCGGGAACCCTGCTAAAATATGCTGCGAATAATGATTTAGGGGTGCAAATCCACAGAAGGAGGGAGCCAAAACACAGGGAGCACCAGAGAGGAGCCAAAACGCACCAAAAGGTTAGAGGACCCAAGGACAACCCCTAACACTTGCAAGAGCCGGGCAAAAGGGCTGTGTGCGGCCAGAGACTTCAGCAGACACAGCCACCAGGACTACCCCCATGGACTCATTAATACAAGCACGGTGGTGTGCCAGGGCGTCACGACCCTGTCCTCCAGAGACGTTCCCAAGCGAGGTTCCCACGTGAGCGCCGGGAGCAGGACTCACGGCCGTGACGGTGCATTAGGCAGAGCAAGGTTCAGCACAGAGCCCCAAGGCGCCCTGGCCGACCCCACGCAAGCAGAGCTGTTTGCCAGAAGTCTCGGTCGCTGCAGCTCTGCAGGGGGATTTTCTCCTTCCCATGCTGGCCAGGCATAGCCTGTGACCCAACCCAACCCAGAAGCCTCAGAGCTCCTGCTAGTGCCATTTTATTTATTTTATTTTTTATTTTTTTTTTAATATGACATATATTATTGCACAGAGAAACACCCAGAAAATGCAGGGCAAGGGTGATGCTAGCAAATAGCCCACCCATGCATGAAAAGTGACCAGCGGGATCCAGGCTCCCCGCAGCAGCTCTGCAAGCAATGAGCCTGCCCCACATCTCAAGGCCAGTGCACTCCCCTCCAGCACCCCATCACCACCTCGGAGCCGGGCTCAGCACCCGCCGGGTGCTTATTCCCCGTTCGCTCTCATTTTGGGGAAGTAACAGAGCGCTGAGGTAGGTAACAGGTGGGAAAAGGAGCAGAAGGCAATCCTGGTTCAAAATCCATCACATCGCTGGGGAAGTGAGCAGCCAAAGGAAAGCGAGGAGCAAGCCAAGAAGAAGCAAACTGAGAAGAGACACAGCAGGCCCACAGACATTATTCTGCATGCTCCAGAAGTGCACACTTGGAAGGAGCCATGGAAAAAAAAAAAGCTCACCTCCAATGCTCGAGGCTCACCCTGCTCCTTCTGAGCATTCAAGAAAATAAAGACCTTCAGCATCACCCAAACCACCCACTGCACTTTGCAGAAGACGGGTTTTCCGTGTGCCCAAAGGCTTGTCCCTGAGATGCTCCTACAACTTGACTGAAGAGCTCTGAAGCTCCACGATCAGCAGTCCTGCCACACCAGCCCTGCCACAAGCTTACCATCCAGCAAACTTCATTTGGTGGTCACTCCTTTTGATATTATGTGGTGTGTAGGAACTGCCTGGGGATTTGACTTCTTCCCAGTGTAAGCCCCAGCCTGTGAGCCTTGAAAAGGCACTGAACAGCAAATTGCTCGTTCTCTTCTTCACTTTCCTTGTATCCTTTTTGAGACAAATTACCATGCTGCTTTTATTTTTTAAGCAACCTAGATCAACACAAGTCAGATTCAGTGCCAGCATGTCACAAGCAAGCATAGCAAGCATTTACACGTTTTTTTCAGGGGAATTTTAGCATCAACTAAGCTAGAACTGAAGCCTGGATCTTCCTAGCAAGGCTCACATCTACATCCTCCAAGACAGCAGGCACAGACGCGGTGCTCTGCGCTGTGCAGGGATGTAGCAAGGCAAGGGAACCCTGCAAACCACTGTGGAAAGCTCTGCAGCCTACAAAAAAAAAGACCAGGCGTATCCAGTAGGTCTGCCTATCTATGAACTTCCTCTTCAAGGCACTTTTATATCCTCCTGTGATTTTAAAACCCAGCACACGCTGTTTCAGCTTTGATGCTATGCATTCTCATTATCAACCAACCGATACCAGAATATCCTTTCTTCTTGCAGTAAAACCCCTCTTTTCCCTAGGGGGTACAGCTGGTAGGACAGAACAGACCAGGCATTTAGCATTTAATCATAAGCGTAAGTATCAGCTTGAATCATCTAGGCTTGCATGGCTCCAGAACATTCCCACCGGCTGCAAACACCAGCCGAGTAACATCACCGTCAGACAGCAGTTGCAGGGGTATTTGGTTTAGCATCTGCAGGGGAGGAAATCATCAGCTTGCATCACTGCACAGAGTGACCAATTTGTGGTCAACCAAACTACTCCCAGGGGCCGAAAAACCAAGTGCAACGCAGTAACGTCGGAAATTTGGATTCAGAACATCAGTAGGTGTTGGGACACTCGGCCTCAGCAGGACCGACTGGGGCAGAAGCCATGCCAAAATCTGGATGCAAGGACCGCAGAGACGCTGGGCCAGAAGGGACATCAAACAGCCGCCCAGCCCTGAACCCTCTCTTGGCTTGTTTGTCTTCGTGCCGCTCTCCAAGGCAACACCGGCGCAGCTCTGCCAAGAAGGAAGCAGGACTCGACTGCAGTTCCCAGCGACGAGCACCGTTCGCCCCACCATCCGGGAAGGGCTGCTGTGCTGCTAACAAAGCGGTTTCTAATGCTTCTTGGGCCAGCTCCAGCATCACTCATTTTCCTTCACCACCACCACCACCAGGAGCTGGAACCTACGCTTTGAGAAATGCCGGCTTACCCCGCTGCTACCAGGCACGATGGAGATGATGCTCTGGAAGACAACGTCCAGAGAAGCACTTCCCTGTACGCAATTTTCTTCTGGTCCTGCCCTCAGACCTGGAGAGACACTGGGTGCTGCACTCCTCACACCACCGTCCTGGATGTCTCAAACCTGCTGTGTTCCCTTCACGTCTCAACTCTACCAGGTGCTCAACCACCTCTCTTCCCCCTGCCCTCCTTCCTTCCTCCTGCGTGCCACCTGTTGTCCAGGCAAAACTGTGCAGCCATACTTCAAAATAATTCTGGGGAGACTTTTCAGCTTTTTCTATACTAACAACAGCTCCTTGTCCCAGCTTACGGTGTGGACATATAGGTTGTGGCTACACAACTGACCACACGATGAGCCGCAGTAGAGCCAGCACCAGGAGAGCAGAGATACCTGGCTCCAAAATTACTGCCGAAGGCAGCATCCTATCAAACCATGGCCTGACACCCGTGGGTTGTTTGGGGTTTTTTTTTCCCTAGGTTTAACATACGCAAATCTTCCAGCTATTCCTCCTAAGTAAAGTTTCCCAAACAGAAGCTTCACCTTCTGAAGCCGCCTGCTTTCATATTAAAAATAGAAGGGCTAAGTAAGACTGGACGCTGTTATTTCAAACAAGGTTTTATATGACAACTGAGATTGAACTATTACCTTTGCCGTTCTTCTGTGGGTTATTCAAGATCTGCCTTTCTTGTAACACCATCTGACTGTGGATTCACAACCAGCTTGTGATTCACTGCAGCTCCTGGATCCCTTTCTGCAGTGAACCTGTTACTGCTCATTTTGGGTACGTACATCCAATTTCCAAGGAAAGTGTTTTGCACTTGTCTTTATTGAATTTCTTGTCTTCAAACCACTCCTGCAGCTCATTAAGACAACTGTAAGAGAAGATGCTATCACCTAAAGTACCTGCAGCGTCTCTGGGTGCATTTTACCTTCTGTATCCTCTGCAGTCTACCATCTAATCTGCTACTGACCCTCAAAATGCCTTCCTGATCCAACAGTGAAAAATTTCTTTTAGTGCCTGAAGTACCCACTTATGATGATTTCATCTTCAGCACATTTCCCGAGTTTGTTTATCGAGCTGTCGGGATTTCCTCAAGAACTACTCGACTGCTTTCAGCACTTTTTTTGGTAAAGTCACTAAAATACCAGACTTGGTATGAGTTTGCCTAGTAGTTCTACAAGCCCTCCATCCTTCAGGAGAACTTGCTACACCAGGAGGTATCGCAGTTAAGAGCTGGCAACTCAGACGTTACAAGTTCTGCAGTTGCTTGAAACTTTCTTTAAAGTCAGATCAAGCAGATCATCCATTCCACATTCAGGATCAGCATCACCGTTTTTCTTCAAGTCTCACCTACCCAGCTGTCTCTCTGTTGCTGTTTCCCTTGGCTGAGCTTGGACTTCAGGGCTTCAGGAGTTTACAAAGAAAAGCTCACACCCAAAGGGTTAAGACTTGTTTTTTCATGATCTTTAAATCATAAATATGATTTCCACTTGAAAAGGGAACACTTCATTTAACAGACGCAGTGGCTCTGAAGGGTAATGCAGGGCTTTGAAGGAAATTAAAAAAAAAGGAAGCAAGAGGAGAAAGCAAAAAAACACTTCCAGAAAGTTTTCCGAAGGAAATGAGTAACCACTTGTTATTAAATGATAAATCACAGTCCTCAGGAAGTGGCATTGTCTGTGGTCTATTTTTAATGAGAAAACACCCCTGTCACTGGCACGAGGGCTGAACATACTGATGGGATGCGTCTGTGGACAGCGGGAGCGTTCACTGGGAGCCATCATCTCATTGCTGCCATTCCCATCACTTATCAGCAACCGAAACGGCACAAAAAGAACGTGGCTTCGAGAAAAAAAAAATGCACCCAGGACAACAAACAAGGGCTACTGTTTTCCATAGAGGGAGGAGAGGGGGAAACACTAGAGACCAAGCAGAAGAACCAGACCCCGAGCGTAGTCCTAGGATTTGCCTTTGTTTTCCACGTGTGAGGGATGCACGTGAAGGCATCAGGAAGCAAATCTGTGCTGACCCCCCTGTCCCCACAGGAGTTTAGGTGGCCTCCCACGTGCACTAGCATCCTCTGTGTCCCCAAGACGGGGACACATTGGGCACAGTAAACCCCTCAGCCTCCTTTCCCTGGGGTCTGCCACCAAGACGGGGCTTTCTGGAGAAGCACCTGATGCTGCAGCTCTGCTGATGACGAGCACTTCAAAGGTGTAATTAGCCTCATTTTGTGCTGATAAATGAGTCCCAGATTGCTGTGGCAAAGTGTCTCGCTGACTGCGAATAAGCACACAGTGTCAACAGAAGGGAAGCAAAAGCCAGCAGAGCTAGCTGGAGGCACAGCTACAGACAGAGCCTCAAAACCAAACCAGAGGGACCACAAGCTCTCAGAGACCCCACCATCATGCAGCAAGCCTCCTGGCACACGGGCGAGGGGACCATTTTTGGCACCTCACACCAAGCCCAACCGGCTCCAAAGCCTCAACCAAGCATTGCCGAGCCTGAGCCACAGGGTTCAGCTGTAGACCCACGTCCTCCCCATGCTCAAGCCAACTCCAACGCAAAACCACACACCCACCCGCCCCAAACTTTCCAAACTGCAACCAGGAACGAGCAGGAACCTACAACCGACTTGCTGAAAAACAACGCAATATGTCTAATTTTACTGTGAGGGTGACCAAGCGCTGGCACAGCTTGCCCAGGGAGGTTGTGGAGTCCCCATCCATGGACATATTCCAAAGCCATCTGGACGTGGTCCTGGGCAACCAGCTGTAGGTAGCCCTGCTTGGGCTGGGAGGTTGGCCCAGATGAGCTCCAGAGGTTGACCCTTCCAGCTTCAACCATCCTGTGATTCTGTAACTGTAAAGACATACTGCATTGCAATCCTGCACATTAAATTAGCTTTCACTGACCTGGTGCAAAAGAGACTGTAATTATTCAACTTCTCAACTATTTCTGACATTCTTTCCATAGATGAGGTTTAAGCCTTTTTTTTTTCCCCCTTCCTTTTAATAGGAACGCAACCCCACAGTTTGCAGGAGATTATATAACACACACACACACATCACTCTTCCAAAACAGCGTCTGAAAGCGCTTGTTTGACGATTTTTTTTTTTCCTCTCACCCATAAACCACCACCCTGCTGGTCTCATTCATTGTGCGGCATTTTGCAACGAAGCGTAAAAACGGTATTAATCATAGCTCTGAAAAAACACAAACTTCTTCTCTGAGGTTTGAAGTAAGCATTTGGAAGGAAAACTTCCAGGAGCCAGAGGGACTGACAGGGCTGGAGACTAAAGTCCTTCTTTTCAAAGGCCAAGTGTATCCCAATATATCCCTTGGACAGCTGCCCCAAGCCAAAGTTATAATACTTTATTCTTCAGTTCAAGTAGCAAGAAGGAGATTTGGTACAAAATCAGGACAAATACCCAAAGTGAATGGGGACGTTTAGTGGGCAAACATGTCATAAATCTAACGGGAGGCTTGAGCTCTAACTACAGCTTTGGTGAGGATCAATATCTGAAGCCTCAGCTGCCTCTCACCTCCAGGATACTGCAGGGATTAGGGCCAAAATGACCAGGTAAGGGCACCCATCCCTCACAGGCAGCACCCAAGCATCCCAAACCGAGCGCTGGCATGCACCCATGGTAGAGTGTTGCTTCAGCAACCAGCAAAAACACAGAGATCTCCAAAGGCTATGCCAAAAAATAAAAATAATTATCTTCTTTATGTTTTCTGGCCAAACACCATGGGAGAAAATTACCTTCTACATAAATCAAGCTCTTTGTCCACCTCCACAGATTTAGTGCTTCTCGTGGACACAAGGAGGGGCTTCTGTCAAAGACAGAGTTGGGAGAAAGCATGAGGCTCTTTTCTACATTAGATGCTTTAGCAGGGATTTGCCAAAGGCTTTGGAATCCCTCTGCTTCAGAGGTAAAACATTAATAATTTAAACCCCTCCTTTTAAATTAGGAAGGGCACTAAAAGAAACTATTGAAAGAGAAAAACCATCAAGCTTGCCACCACCTCCAACTCAAACTGACATTTTCTCTCAAACCCCAAAAGTGGTTTCAATGAGCTAGCAAACAAGGAATTTATCTTTTTCTTACCCATCCTTCCCCCGCATTTGCTCCTCTGCCATTAATCTTCCAGGCAAAGCAGTCGACCACAGGGAGAGGGTACGCCGAGCACCCAGGTACAGAAAGCCCCACGACGCTGCAACCAGGGGCAAGGGTGGCGCGAGCAGTTGCAAAGCATCTCACAGGGCATGCTAAATATTTTGGGTTTATTGTTAGAAAAGAGGAGAGGAGAGGAGAGGAGAGGAGAGGAGAAAATAGTTCAGTTGGAAGGGACCTACAACCATGATCTAGTCCAACTGCAAGCAGTTTGTATTAGAAGAGCAAGGGGAGGGAGAAAGAAAATAATCAATGATTTATCTTTTTTCTTCTTTTTAATCAATAAACCCAGACTCTCGTGAATGGTGAAGTTCCCTGCTTATTCAAAGCACGTGTGCCTCTGCCCGTCTCAGCTACTGATACCATTTCTTATCAGCACATTTCATTCTTTCCCATTCTTGCAAGAGCCCTGCAAAGTAAAAAAAAGGATATTATCTTCATATTTGAGAGGCAAAAAAAGGCTGACAGGGATAGGTCTTCCTCGCTATCGAGGCTTTTGCAAGAGCAGGAACAATGTGACAGCCCAAGATTCAGAGCTGTCTACACAAGCCCCGCCAGGGACCGCAGCTCCTTGGTCAGCAGCCAGCCCAGCCAGCCCGGGCACGAGCCGCTGTCCTGGTATCGAGGTGGCCAGGTAAAAGCACACACTCAGAGACATGTCCCCCTCTTCCATACAGATGTACGTACTTCAGATGACCAGTCCAAATTTGCAAAGAAAGATGCACAGGGCCAGGGAACATCATCCATTTACTCCAGACCATGGCTCCTCTTGGGCAGCCAGCTCAACCAGCCAAACTGAAGAAGACCTTCGCATTGACTTGAATCCCCAAGGCAGCCGTGTAAACACTGGAAGAGTGCAACCTCGTGTCTCTGCAAAGGATGCTTAAACACATCCTTTTCTTCAGGAAAAAAGAAAGAGGAGGAATAGCTATTCAAAACCTATGTGCCAGCCAATCTGGTGACCGAGTGCCATCTTCCAATAGCTTTTTTAGACAGTCATGAACTTTAAATTTATTTTGCCTCCTGCTCCCAACAGCTCCTAAACAGTGCGAGCTAAATATTTATAGAAGAGTCACTGTTTGTTTAAGTTTCAATCCATACTCGCTGAGGTCCAATTTGCCCAGATCCTGAAATGACAACTGATTACAGAAGAGTCTGAAAACACGGTGGAGGGGACCCTGATGCTTACCAGACCTTTCATCTGGACACTTTCTCCGGCGGTTGTTTTGCGGCACCTTTCCCAGCTTCTTTCAAAAGAAGAGGAACCCCAGCTCCTGCCAGCCAAGGTCCACCTCTCATCAGATGCTTTGGCACAGCTCTGCTCAATGCCACAGAGCCCCAGGTTTTGGGCAGCCCCTGGCATGCTCCAAAGCCCGCTCCTCCCCAACTCGCAGCGAGGCGGCTAGATTGCTTCTGGAAATGCAACCGAAGCACTTGAGCTGCTCCGCAGCACGCACCAAGGCAGGGTGCAAACAGCTCCGAGTGTCCAAGTCCGTACAACCAACCTGCCGCAGGTGGGGCACAGCGCGGCGCTGCTCCGGCTCAGCAAGTCCTACCCTGACCTGTCCCTTCTGTCTCTCCTGGAGTCAGCAACAGCTTTTCCAATTTACCATAGTGCCCACTCCAAAGTCCTCCCATACCTTACAGAACAACTGAGGACACCCAAATTTTTTGGCTAACGGGACAACCTGTCAGAAGTTGAAAGGACACCTGTATGTGCCAACACGCTTCTGCTATAAGCTAGCCAAGTCCAACAAGTCAGGCGGCAGAGGATGACAGCACCTTCTTGCACGTGGTGTTACACGGTGTCACGGGTGGGCCAAGAAAAAAAATCAGACTGTGCTTCAGACATGGTGATTTCAATTTATTCATCCCATAAAGTCACATGTGGGCCCAGTTAAACACTCCTGGAGTCCTTCACTTGGGGTATAACTGGGGACTCACCACCATGAAGATACACACAAGGCAAGGCTATCAAGCAGGCATAGTGCTATGCCAACACATCCCAAAGGAGCATCTCACCCTGTAGATGTTCAGCGTCCAGCTTTGCAAGCTGCCAGAGGAACATCAGAGGCGGGGAAACACCATCCAACCAAACACACTTCTCAGCATCTTTCAATCACCACCCAAGGCTGGTAATTCCCTTTGTTTTTATGGTTTCACACAAAAGTTCCTGCGTGAGGAACTGAACAGAAGGTGCTTATTCACCTCAGATAGGTGAGAGGTTGGGATGTCTTTGCCCAAGTTCAGCTACTTCAAACCCAGCACATGATTTGAACGGCCTCTTGGATGAGTGCATGTTGCTGAAGAACTCAGAACCCTCATGGACAGCTATCGTTGTGCTCATCCCATCGAGATAAACTCTTTATCAGCACTGAAGCAAGGTAGGACTCAGCAGCATTGCTCTGTCTTGGTGTTCTCCGGGAGATAACAGGACCCGTTCACCTCTGCACAGAGTGTTTCAAAGGCATTTCGCCCCAATAAAATGGAAAATGCGGGGTCGAGCAAGAGGATGGATCTCAAGGTCAGGTTTGCACGCCGCCGTCATCGGGAATCTCAATATCCAGCATGAAGGCCCTTGCATGGATGAAGAACCCACCCGTGCAAATGGCTGTGCCAACGCCATGCGTGCACACACTACCCACATGCCTCCTCACACACATTTTCTATCCCTATGCACACACACAGGAAAGCACCTGATGAAGTTTTATGGATGTGCTCATATGTACATGCACATGAATATGCATGAGTACACAGGTCCACCACAAGCAAGCCATGCTTGCAGATGAGATTGAAGGGGAGACTGCAACATGGAAGCTGGAAATAATGACGAGCACTTTCATCAGTAAAACCCCAATTACCCAGCCTGCACACGGCCTCTAATCTCTGTGGAGCAAGTAAAGCTACTTATTACAGAGATGCCTTTACTGTGATCTGACTTTTAGAGAAAGGAGAGGAGCTGCCCTGGCTTTCCCGTGTTTTATGTCTCCAGGTCTCGGAGGTGGGACCCGTTATTCGAAGCGCACGTCTCACCACGCACATCAAAGCAGCTGTGTGTCCACTGGAGCCAGCCATGACCGGGAGATTGAAGACACAAGCCTACGACCAAGGAGCCTTCGAAACCACAGCTGGTCTCCTCCAGCATCATCCACACCGTTGAGCACCATGGGGTTGGCTTTACTGATGCTTCATGGGAGACATAGATGCTCCATGGAAGAAAGCAAAATTTTACTGGGGCACAGAAGAGAGACACTTTTCTATTTTATTTCACCTGGTCCTAAAAAGGAAAAATAAAGAAGAAAAAAAAAGAAGAAATACAGCCCCCCCTCTTTCCCCTTTTACATAAATATTGGATCTGAGTGCTTTCTGCTCTTAAGAAGTTAAAAATAGGAAATAATATCAAGTCTACATGCTGCATCTTTTATCAAAGCCTTTTATGAACATCAAAACCAGCTCCTCTGTGCTCTTTTATATTTTCCTCCTGTCACTCACAATTCATAAAAGGGGACTACAGAGATACAAAGGGTGAAGCACTTCCCAGCACTGTCACAGGGAGCCAGGGACAAAAAACAGCTTTTCCTCAAAGCTCTGAAATCTAAGAGCAATTTTATGATATAATGTCACTTTTAGCACAAGAGATGAATAATAGATATTGAAAATATAATAATACTTTCACAAGTAAACAATGCTTTGCAGTGTCAAAGCTTTTCAGCAGCACTGTCAAGCATTTGCAGAAGGATCGACAGTGCAATCACCGTAACACCACTGGGAAGCAAACACTCCGAGAATAAACACGTGTTTAACCGAAAGGCAGGGTCTCTCTGGCCAAACTCCATCTGTGTTCTCTAGAGACACAAATCCAGATCCCTTCTATAAAAAAAGGGAGGTATGGAGATTAACAAGATGAACCAGAAACTCTTTTACACATAAACTTGACTTTGACCCTGCCATCTCTCAGACCTGTGATAAATCCAAACCTCCTCCCCATCTGTACAATGTGCGGGCTTACACTCACCTATATTCAAGAGATATGAGCATTAATTAACTCCAACAGCAAAAAAAACCCCACATTTGAAAGACGGTAGCTGCTAGAATATTCATGACTCTTCCCCAGCCTGTTTATATGGAGCAAATCCCCCATGCAAACCATGGCTAACCCGAGAGCACTGTTTAGCTGTTCAGCATCTTTTCCACAGAAGGCAAATTCCATAACTTGTGGTCACTATTATTTTTTTCCTGCCTTGCACAGTAAGAGTTAGGAATTCGAAGGGAGGAAGTGATAAAGCCATGATAAAAAAAATTCCAGTGAACTTTCAGCATTATCCTAACCAAAAAAGAATTTCCTCCTTAGTCATCCACAGGCAGGACAAGCCCAGCTCCTCCGTGAATTACAGAAGAGCAGTGAAAAAATGCTTATCTGGAGATTACTTCTCTTCCTAATACCTTGGTATTTAATTTTTAAGCGGGGCAAAGGTCAAATGAAAACCACCTGATGCTGATGTAAATGCAGCCCTGGATAAAACTGCACAGGGACCCCAGCAGAAAGAGCTGCTCCTTGCAAAAAGCTTAATAAAAACCAAGTGATGATGCCAGCGGGGAGGGCGATGGCACTTCAGCATCCATTTGCCACAAGGATGCTGCCAGCTGGCGGGAGGGCACATCCACGCTGTGGAGGTGGCCAAGCCAAAAGGCGACAAAAGCCCCCGTAGCCCGCAGGGAGCCAGGGCAGCACGGGGGTCCCAGCATCGCTCAGCACCCTCGTGAATGCCCCCAGTGCTCCCCTTTGGCCAGGCAAACTGGAGTGTTGAGCCCGGGCTAAAGCCAGAGCTCCCAGCTGGACGGTGGGCAGGGGTCCACCTTCCAGAAGTACCAGGGCTGGGATGCATCTGTGCCTCTTCCCCAAACTTATCTACGATAACCTACATAAAAATATATACATCTTTTATTGCACAGCAGCAGAGCACATGCTCAGGTCCCCTTTTTGCTGCTGGAGCCTCAGGTTTCTAATTTGACCTCCTGACTTTGACACTGCAAAGGTAAAAAGGAGGCGGCGCAATGATGGATGGTTTCCTGCAAAAGCAGAGCTGGCAAAACCACAGGATCCCCAAAACATTGCCAGGGAAAAAACAGGATGGGTGCGAGATTTGCTTCCAGCTCGAGAAACACCCTCAGAATAAAAAACTGCCCAAACCAGTATTTTGTATATCTGAACTGGGCTCTATGCCGCAGGACCAGAAGACTGGGCAGATGCCCTCCCTTGGTGGCAGGCTGGCCCCGTGGCAGCCATTCCTGCCTGGCAGTTTTTCTGCTGGCTGAAATCAGCAACCAGACCAGCTTGGAGATGATTAAAACTTAATTACGAACTCTTCAGATCATGTCCCGTTCACGGCTTTGGGACGGTGCAAATCCTGCCACCTTCACCAACGGCCCCTCCAAGGGCCTCTCGCAGACTTGGGATGCCAGCCAGCTTTGGAGGCTTTACATTTTCGTGGCATGAGACAAAATTCACCACGAGTTCCTCAATATTAATCCACATAATGCTGCTCAGCAGATGGGAGCCCAAGAAAACAGCCTGTCAACACCTTCAGCTCTGCAGAGCCTCTCAAAGCAATGCAAAGGATTCGGGAGCCGAGCAGATACTCTTGCTTTGCTGGCTTTAGCAGTGATACGTCTTGTGATAGTTCACTGCTTCTTTGCAACCTGAAGCAACACAGTAAGTCAGCAGACAGCTAAGTATTTACTGCACATAGTAAGTCAGCACCTCCAGATGCAGGCGCTCATGGAAACAGCAAAGATCACACTTTAAGATCTTTATTCTGAAAGTAAGTGCCGAGCAACATCTTGAAGCGATAAATAGAGGACCATTCAACACATACTAGCAAGATTATTCCAGACCTTTAAAATATTATTCCAGACCTTTAAAAATATATAAGTATTTATTTACTTATAGAAATATATAGAAATATGGCCTTGTGTATCCCCAGTTAGATGCCCTGCAATGAGGGCACGAAGTTCGGGCACAAACGGCACGTGCTGAGATGCTGTTAGCGAGCGCCCCAAGAGAGGGACAGACCCTAAGGAGCAAAAATGCATGCTGCAAAAGGGGTTGAAGGTTTTAGCACAACCTAAGAACTGGGATCCACAATTAATTTGCTTTGCTCGGATTGGCTCTCGCCACTGCCTGGCGACCAAAAGCCAGCATCCTCCAAACCACGGTCCTGGGTCAACAGCAGCAGGATGAGCACAGGTCTATCAGCATCCCTCGCCCTGGGCACACTCCTCCAACCCCCCCCAGGCAGGACAGGGAAAGAAAGATCGAAGCAAAATTTCAGCATCAGTGGCTTCGGCATTTTCGCCAAGCAGAGGAAGAAGCAAATCCAAAGATTCAGCTGTAAATATTTTAAAAGCGGCAAATGGACTTTTGGCAGCCAAGATACGAATCTTTAAAAGCACTTACTTGCATTTGCTGCCCCCAGCCCTTGCAAATCCGGCCTGCTGAAGTGGTAAGGTAGGTTGCCCACAAACCGAAAGCTGAAACTAGTTTCAGCCCAATTCCAGAGAATTGGGAGTAATTTTAGAAGCAGGAAACCATCAAGCAAGAGACAGCCTCTGTAGATTAAATCCTCTTCCTTTGCCAGGCTTCGATACATTTGACTCACAAAACCATAAAGAAAGTAAAGACTCCCTAAAAAAAGCTTCATTGTCAAATTTATTTTATAGCTTTGAGGTTATTTTTTTCCCCCTTAAACCAATAAATACTTGTAATTCCTTTATTTGCTTCCAGCTGGGGAGAGATTTGAAAACTTCTGCAAACCTGCAATTTCAGTGCTTGTCTGTGCTGGGCACTAAAAAATTCCTCTCGGGTGAGAGTGAGAGGGGTTAGTCATGACAAGAACATCCCTGCAATGTGCCAGGGCTGCTTTTCACTGTCATCCAACCATCATTAATACTGACTTAGCCCATCCATGATTTTTATAACCAGTTGTGTGCTTTTGAAACACACATCCAAATGCATTACCCTCACAAGCAGCCAAACTGAAGCTTTTTGGGTTTTTCTTTTGTTTTGTTTTTTTTTAATTAATAACATGCATCTCTTCATAGACCTACCCCCCAAAGGACATTTTGACCCAACGCTCTGCACCCTGACTGAAAAGCCTGAAAGGCTTTGCTATTTTACCAGCATACATTTTAAATGCTGATAGAGTTCATCTTTTAACTGGGTTAACTTTTAACCCAGGGATGCACCTGGCAGCCCCCCAGCCCAGATGCTCGTGCTGGCCGAGGGGAAAGCCCTTAAATTTCACTCCCTTTGAAGCTGCCCCACGTCTGTGCAGGATGAGACTCGGGCTCTGAACAAAACCCGAGATGACTTTCCTTCCCCGTAAAAGACAACTGTAAATTTGCAACTGAAACATAGTTCTTCGCCAAGCTCTAATTCTTGGGCCACCCCCAGGTACCGACAGGCTCTCAGGTGCCTGCAAGGTTTTATGTGACTCCCTTTGCAAAGGGCAATGCAGAACGCAAGATTCGGGGTACACCTACCACGGCTCTTCTCCTTGCTCGGTGTCGGCGCAGAGCCACGCAACGCAGAGAGCAAGCACCCTTGGGGCTGCTCTAGGTTACCCAGGTAATGGGCAGGTTTTGTTCGGTCTCCAAACAGGCATCTCCAGAAGCACCAAAGCGACTGCATGACTGGAGCAGAGCAAATGACACCCCATTTTCTGGGGTGACCTTGAGCACTACTTGTACTCCACAACTGTAGCCAACGCCTCTTCTCATACTCATGATCCATGAAGAAATCTGTGTACAAGCGGTGATTATACCTCTTCTGGCTCTCTAAACAAGGAGAAACCCACGGAACTCCCTTGCATCAAATTATAGAGATGCTCTTCCTAAAAGGTTGAGCAACAAGGGCTAGGAGGAGACCAATAAACACATTTTGCACCTATGCTCCAAGTCTTCTAGAGGTGTTCAGGGTTCTAATTAGGTTTTTCTTTGACTGCAAGGAGGAAAGCCCAAGCTCCTAGTTACATTCAGAAGATAAAGCTCATTCCACTGCAATGCACTGCTGACAAAGGACATTTTCACATCTTACAGGAACAAGCCGAGATCTACTTTGCAATGACTTTATCAAACAGCTGGGTGCAAAAAAAAAAAGGATTTTAGCTATCAATGGTGTTTGCTTTAATTGTAGACAAAAAGCTCATGCGGCCAGTGATCCTTCTTTCTTAGGTGCCTTAGAAGTTGTTAGGAGCTGGTTACAAAACACCAGGAATTTCGGTGATGGGAAAGCTGTGTTCTGTATTCCTGAGACAGAAAAATGGGCTGAACAACTTTCCTGATCAACCCAAACAGTGGGGCTTGCCCACACGTGAAAGTTAATTCAGGTTAAGGAAGCAAAACCCTTATCTCCGAATGAAAGGCTGAGACCCCAGCCAAAGACACAGCCAAACGCTGGATTTTTAGTCATTTCTTAATTTGGTGCACTGGATCAGAAGGCTCTGAGCAAAGCTCTCGCTGGGGCTGTTCTACGGCAGTACCCGCCGGTCTGCTCACCCAGGGCCAGATCCTGCACAGACTGGCAGCGTGCTTCCCTCTGGCTCCACCAGCAGAAGGCCCAGCAGGGCTGGGAAGACAGTGAGATCCCGGGATGCCCAAGCTGTATAGGAAAGCCCAGCCGGGGGCATCTCAGTGGACAATTCCAGCTCTGCTGCCCAACACACAGCGACGTACCAAACCTGAGCTGCAAACCAGCAAACAAGAGTGGAGTTTGGCTTGGTGAGCCCAGGTGAATCTCAGCAACGTTTATTTGGGTTTGGTAAATTGTTCCTGTGTGCTGAAGGACAGAAAGCAAGGGGAAAAGAGAAAACTTAAATACCACTATACATAACATTATCACCTTTCACATGCGGACCCAAGCGAACAAATAAAATTATTTGCTGACTTCACCTGAGGTACAGATGGAGTCACTGGAGGAGTCAGCTGCAGAATACTGATTTCCTAACTGCCCTTCTTCTCCCTCCTGGCTATCAGAGAAGGCCTTCAGATGTACAGAAGAGGCATCACGCAGAAGAAATACAATCATTTTTCAGCGCTTTTTCTACGACATTTGAGCCGGACTACAACATGCCAAGCGAGCAAAGCAGGAGCACAGTTCAGCAGGGGGAAGTGGAACGCTGAACATCCCAGTCCCAGGGGATGCTTCTGCAGCAGTGCAGGGCACACAGCCCCCGCAAGCGATGCCGGAGGTCTCCATCCTCCCCGAGAGGTGGGATCTTGCGGATGCTGCTGGGCTGAGCCTCCAGGCAGTCCTCCTGGAGAAGGTCCTCTCCTGGCACATACCTACGTTGCCCGGGGGTTGACCACTGACCATCCCCACCAACCTGGCACACCGCTGCTTTTCACCCACCGTGTCCAAATCCCCGTGGTTAATTCTAGCCTCTCTTACAGGCACAGCAAGCACTTGACTTTCCTGCTAATTAAAGAACTTTTTTATCCTCAATCTCTGTCTACCATCTCCATTTGGCCTACGGGTCACAAATTCAAGAGCGAGGCAACCGATTTTGTTTCCCCCCCCCCCCCCCGCACACGCTCTACCCCCCCCATTTCCTTCCTTTAATCTGATGCGAAATCGCGCTTACGAAGCAAGAAGATGAAACTTTTAATGCCTCACAAATGCTGATGGGAATGCAGAATAAATGTACAGCAAAGCATTTTCAGCCCCTTCCCTTCAGCACCTCCTCTTTGTATAGTAAAAATAAATAAGCTAAATTCAAAGAGCTAACTTTTCTCTGCCCCATAGAAGGAGCGATCTGTTCGCCAGCACACATGAGCGGATTCAACCCAAACCAGCACAACTGCCAAAAAGGATGATTTTTGCAGCAAGTTGATACCCACAGAGACTAACACAATGATCCGGTTCTGGTATTACAGAAAATGGAAAAAAATCTTGCCACCTTCACAAAAACATCTAATTCATTGTAAATGACTATAAAAATGCAAATTTGGTTGTTATCACTACAGCTATTGAGTTATCCATGTCTATATTGAATGGGAACGGTTTTAGTTTTAAAATGCAAAGCCATCTCCTTTTTTACAGGATAAGTCATCCTCAAAATGACATTCTTCAGCAGAAATACTGTTAAATTAAGAAGAGGAAAAATGGATTAAACACTCGTGTCATGTCCTTTGAAACCAGACAACGAAGCCCGATAAGCTGATCCACAGGCAGCTGGTGCCGGCTGTGGGTTACAAACACAGCGGGCAGCTGCCCAAGAGTCCGGGGCTATCCAGGAGGAGGAATAAGGAGCAGCAGATACGAGCACCTCCATCCCCCTCCTCAGATGCAAGGCTCAGGTTGGGCATCAAAACCTTCAGGAGAAGCTGAGCCCACCGCTCCACACAAACCAGCCTCTCAAATTGGGTCTGTGTCCTAATGAGGAAAAGCCACCTTCAGAGCATGGCACCAAGGAGTTCGGAAGATCTTACCTCTAGCAGAAGCTAGTAAGGAAAAAAAAAAATGGTTGAACTCCTAAAGATCATGAAACCAAATTGGCTAGTGAATAAGAAAACCATCTACATACCTGCTGGACATGAGCGCTGCTGCACTAGAAAAGCTCTGGGAGAAGAAAAAATATCCTTCTGCTGTGTAAAGCAACGGCTCCATCTTGAGAAAATGCAAGGGGAGGTATTCCAGTAAGTGACCAGTTTGTTATAATCCTCAGGACAGAGAGGCTTCCTTCCCAAATGACACAAGGTGACTCAGGAAAAAACAGGGTAAAAAGATGGTAAGAACTTCCAGATGCTTTTATCCGCAGCCAACGTTCTCCAGAGGGTTTTCGGGGTCCATACATCCCATGATCCTAAAAATCCTTGGGAGCTAGTGAAAGGACCATGCTGCCGGGCTCCTCCAAACGTTACTCCGGACCGGTAGGCAGCGTGGGGCTGGGACCTTCAGAGAGAGGAAAGGGACAGGCCGTTACACGACAGCTCTCACTACGTTGGATGAGGCTTCTTCCCATGCAAACTCATGTCTTTTGATTTATTTTTGCACAGTATGAAGTTTTTAGGGGTTTTTTTTCCTTTTTTCTTTTTTTTTTTCCAATTTGCGTGGTTTATTTAAATGAATGTCACACTGAGCATAGGCACACCATGCGGCCACCACCTTCAGATGCCTCAGAGGTGCCAGGTGATGTGAGAGGAGGAGGACAACAAGCCAGTGATTGAAATAAAGTTCTCATCTAACCAACAGATCCTTCCAAAACCCTCTTTCTATTTTTTTTTTTTTTTGTCAGAGGAAAGGAGACAGTTTTCCTCCCCTCTCCCTTTTTCTCACCCATTCTAAACCCAATGAGGTGTTTTCTCCACCAGGGAAGAGAAGGATGGAAAGGGTTGTAAGGCGGCAGGTCAGCAGGACCACCTGCCCTCCTGATTTCAGAGGAGAATGTCCATCCACCGTCGGGAGTCCGTGCCAAGGTCTAACCCACTCCAATCCATCAGCAGGTTCCTACCCCCGACATCTCAGAAACACACAACTCCTGAGTACAACAACCCTCTTTGACCTCCTGTCAGGCAGAGCCATGCTTTCCACCTCTATATTCAAAGAAAATAAACACATCCCAGCAAAGTGGCTCAAAATACTCAGGGAATTAGTCATAAAGATTCTAGTATTTGATGTGTATAAAACCATCATAATCTGGGGGGGGTTTGGTTGGTTTGTTTGTTTGGGGTTTTTTTGTTTTCTGATTTTACTAATTGTGCTGGGAATAGAGTTGCTGGGATTTTTGTTTGTTATTTTAAGATATGAAAACTGTTGCACAAACACAGGCAATTGCCAGGCCCGGAAATAATGCCTAGCAAGCACTGAAAGGAAACTCAAATAGCTCTTCGCCCAACACTGCTTTCTAGTTCATCTGTAATAAAAACAGCAGAGAGCAGCTGAGAGCCAAAAGGGGATTTTTTTTTCGCTTTGTTTTAGCTGCAGCAGCACAGGAAGGTGATATCATTGTATAATGTAACCAAGCAAAGGAGTAATGAAAGTGCAAGCAAATAGATCAAATAGCACAGGGTTAAATAAAAGGTGTGATAATCATTTGTTTCATTAATTGTGTCAATAAAGTCCTATCTATCCTCAAACAACAGAAACACCATCAGATATTAAAAAAAATTAAGTGAATAATTAGATGTACAAAACACCATCATTTTTTGCCCAGATGCTCTCTTTAAAGGGTTGATTAGGAGAATCACGTGTTTATTTTAAATAAAATTCCACTGACTTTGATCATGTTTAAATCACCTCGAGTACAAAACCTGCTTTGAATCAAAACTTCTTCCTCCCTAGGGAAAACAACAAAAATTGCCTTCTCTGCAGTAAAGATGCAGCCTTACTACAACCTAAGATAACCTGGACCACAATGCCACCAGTGGGAATGGACGATACCGTAACCCATGAAAATACTGTGTCTTTGCAATGTTTTGGGGTTGTTAACTACAAAACCCAGGCCAAGTCAGTACGAGGCAACTGGAATTCTGTAGATAGGCTGGCAAACGGAGTTGCAGTTGAAGTCTGTTAATTCATGGAAAAAGAACTCTGAATCACCTTGCCCTTGCTTCTAGTTTTTTTCCAGTGATGGAGAGAGTTAGGAAATGAAATATTTATTCCTAACCTCCCCCCCATTAAATGAACTGAAGCCGGAGAATGTCTGACCCAAACCCCCGAGCTGATGAAAACATTTTGGAAAAGGACTCGAATCCCCCAAAATAACTCACATCCCACAAATTACACAGCAAGCCTCAGCCACTTTGATGACTAAATGACACTCAAAACGCCTGTAAAACCTGTTTCTCTACTGCAAGAACACCGGCCTAAAATCCTTGAGCTAACGGTTTTCTCTATAAACCAATTGCCTGTAAAATACGAGCATGCAAACAGAGATAAATCTCTGCCACCAGAGAAATGAGACTTGCCCCATAGACCCAGCCCCTTGCCATGCTGTGCCTGGAGCACCAGCAGGGCTTTTTGTCCCAGCTCTACCACGGATGTGTCAACATGTACTTTGCTCACTTCTCCTGGGAGACGAGCCCAGCGGTCCTCACCGTCCAATGAGCAAAACCATAATTTTCTTGTTTTCTTCCTTTTATTTCTCCCCCCACCTCACATACACCACACCGCTCCCATCAGTCCCATCATCTGCCTTCAAGCCCAGCAGGATGGCAGTAGGACCCAAGGGCTATGGGAGAGCTCAGTCACCACCGTCTTGCACACATTATGTTTTTACATAAACATATGGGCTTTTCTAGTCAGGTTATAAGGGCTGGGACAACTGATAAATGATTACTGCTAAATGACAACTGACAGGTGATTAATGCTCATTTTAAGCATCTTCCTTCATGGTATGGAGGATCCTCAGCACCTTCCACCTCTGGATGTAAGGAGAAGATACTATCTCAGGGCTTCCCAGTTTGGGGTGCAGATGAAGTTCAAACTCTTGCGCACAGGAGACATGCCTGAAAAGTCAATTTTACAGTTCCTTGGCCTCTACCCTTAAAATGTACCAGGTCGTTAAGGCTAAGCACTCTGCCTGCTATGAACATCATACCTCCAGCTCCAGCTCACTGCACTCCAGGCTCTCAGCAGCCTTCTGCTTCCCCCTCAAATCAGAGGGTCTTCCTTGCAGACTGCCTATGAGTACTGCCTGACACCAACCGTTTAGGTTTTGCCCTAAAGAACTCACTGAAGGTCATGCAGTAGGTTGGCAACAAAGCCCTGAAGAACATCCAGATTTTGCAAGTCACGGGCCAGCACTTGAAAAACACAAGTATCCTCCCCACCCCTTGAAAAACACATTCATCCTCCCTATCCGTTGATGAGGAATAACTCTGTTACTCGTACACAACAAGGGTTCAATCACCCACATGAAAAAAAAAAAACTATGCGCTGAGCACGTGTCCAGCTCTGAGCAAACAAGGCATCAGCCTCGAGGCGGAGAGCAGCCCCCTGAGCCGACGGCTCCTCTCCAAGGGCAGCAAGAACAAGTCAATGTGAACTGATGGAAACCAGCAGTGAGCAAAGCATGCCCCGCTACGGAGAGCCCCCGAATGATTAATAGTCACATGAAAAAAGTTGAGAGACTCACTGCTAATTAGTTACAAAATAAGAGAGGGGCAGGGGGGAAGAAAGAAGGAGTTCCACCTGTTAGATTTTTACCATTAGAGTCCCAAGTGCAAATGGACTCATTTTAAAAAACAAAGGGTGTTTTCTGTGCCTGTGTTTTTTGTTTTAAGGAAAGGGCTGTTTTGCCACTTCAGCATGTTCATTACAACCCAGTCATGTGAGTTAAGTGCAGTAAGGGACCTGTTAAGCCTCATGATCCACTGTAGTAAGCTCCAGCAATGACTTTATTATGGGCAAGAACGCAACCAGGGGCATTCACCTCCACTGCTACATCCACCAGGCACCACGGGCAGCATGCGCTCAGTTCACTGACACCGAAACCCCCTCCTAAACACAAGGTGAACGTCCCAAAATGGTTTCATTACATCCCCATGCAGAAGAACATTTCCAGGTGCAGAGAACGCTTATCGAAGTCAATGCTACCCAGCAGAGGAAGTAAAAAAAAAAAGAATAAAAAAACCCCAACTTTTCTATTTTTCAGTAAATTCTCGAGCTCATTGTAAGTGAACAGTTGCAGGTGTATTTGCTGAAAGGCAGCAGTTCACTATAGTGGGTATCCCAGCTACCTCAGGGGAATGGTTGTCTCCCAGTTTAGTGAGCCAAAAAGCAGGCTCAGCACCAACGCCAGTGGAAAGAAGAGGGCAGGATCAAGCCCGGACTGTCCCCTGCAATAACATCCAGCTGGTGAATCAGCTCAAGCCATCTCCAAAACCCCTCCTTGGCTGTTACCTCCCTCTTCTTAGGCATGTAATTTTAAAAGAGCTATAGACTGAACCTGGCATAGCTGTGAGAGTGGCAAAATCAGAGGTTTTCAGGTCAACAGGACTTGTGTTTTGTATCAGTGAAGAAACATGAACTTGTTTACTGTATGGAGTCATGGAAGGACACTGGTAACAGTCTCTTCTACCATGTGCCTACAGTATTTACATTCTTGTAACAGAGAAAGAAACAAAACCCTATAAACAAATTTCAACCCCCCCCAAATTGTAAAGGCTGCTGCTCCTTTTCCTCCTCGCTCAGAAACACCAAGTTCTTGGAGTAAAGTGACTGCTTCTGAGGACTTCACAAGCCTGGCCAACAGCCACATCCCAGGCAGTCTCTAGAGCTAGGGCTTTTGCTCCTAGATCAGAAAAAGCAGCTATGGCTGGGACATGATTAATGAGGAGAGGGCACTTCCCAGATGCTCCACCAGCCTGTGACCAGGTGAAGCCACATGCACACCCAGTTAGCAGTGCAAATCAGGAGGAGACCGTTACAGTTTGCTCATTAACCCCCAAGAGCTGGTAAACTTGCAGCAGTCTGAGACACCTTCTGTAATACAACTCACTGTTTGTATTACAGAGTATTTTAGGAAAACGAGATGGAGGGAAGAACCATTTATCATGTCCCACCCTTCCATTTTTCATCCTAAAAGTCAATTCCTTCCTGCAAACTCCAACCAAAAGGTGTTTGAAGGAGAAGGACAAGCAGGGAAGGATTGCCCGGTAGATTGGGCACTCCAACCTATGCTCTGCCCAAAGACGAGTCGCTTGGTACTGCAACATAAAAATGCTTCCAAGAACTACTGACTCTTGTAATAGTTCCACAAGAAAGTGTACATTTTAAAATGTAAGCCTAGATATTCCATTGAAGGTATCATCACACAAATTCTTCTCCCTCGCATCCATCCGGGACTCTTCACCCACACTCGGTATGGATCTGCCAACTAACCTGAACCAACACCCAAGGGACCAAGGGGCTGTATTTTTACAACTCAAGTTCTCACACAAAATGCAGGTCATGACTACGCTATTTTGTCTTCACAAAATGATTCCAAATGAAGATCACAAGCAGGGATGCTATTATGTAAAACAGTGCTGAGATGCCTTACAATGAACCTGTTCTTCTAACCCTTTTTGTTTTGAAGACAAAAAGCAAAATTTTAAGCAAATGTCCCACAATCTGACACTTTAAGCACCTAATGTCACCTTGGACCATTTTCAAAGTAAGATTTAATAACCTTATGCTCCATCTGCACCAGCTGACATAGTTATACTAAGAGAAAAAAAAACTTTTAAATGTTCCCTAATGGGGAGTGGGAGGAGATACTCTCCTAATAAATGGAAGACTGTTGCACAGAGAAGACCAAAGGAAGAAACTGTAAGGTAAATATCAACTAGCATTTTTATAGTATTCAGGACAGGAATGTTCCCCAATGTAGTATGTGGTAGTACCAAGAAAAATGATTTTATTTCATGCTATCAAAATCACCTCTAATATGGAAAAGAGCATTCTATACATCCTCCTCTTCGCAAAAGATGCCTTACAATAAATTAAAGAGTGTCATTCTCAAGAGATACTGAGTTGCCTCACTTGGAAAAATTGAAAGGTCACAGAAAAACCAAGTCTATCAAGAATGACCGTTTCAGCCCTGAACCACTTCCAACTCAGACAACGGCTACGCTCCCTCTGAGATGCAATCAGGTTCCTTGGGTAAGAGGAACATCCACCTGATCCCTCAGTGATGTTCCAAGAGTGTGGGTCACTCAATAACGAGCTGACTCATTAAAAAAAGCCTAGCTTTTTTTTTTTCTTCTTCTTTTATTTCAGAACATCTGTGCAAGACCCCAGCACAAACTGCCCCTATCTGGCAATTATGACTTTAGCTGGGTGCAGGTGAGACCAGAGGAGCCGTAACCCCTGTGCTCTCCCTCCAGCTGCCCGATCCCACCACACAGCAGCACAGGGCACCGCAGCGTGGGGTACCCATTGCTGATCTGAGCTCCCAAACATTGCCGTCATGGGATGTGCATGAGGGGAAAATCAGACTTGCAGGTCCGATGCAGAGGGATATAAAGCAAGGGACAGTACTTCATGCCTCCTGCTCTCCCATGACTGTGGATTCTGGCTTCAAAGCTGTTTTACAGAATTGCTGGCCCCCAGGCTAAACTTGCAAAGATAACCTGTGCCCCTTCAAGTGCAGGAGGAAATGGATTTTTGTTTTGCTTGTTGGCTTGCTTTCTTTAAATAAGACTCTCATTTAAATCAATAATCTCTACTCATCAACTACAACTACCAAAAGAAAAGTCAAGATCTGTGCATCAAAATGAAAGGCAGGTTCCCACACCTGGGGGGAGGAAGGGTCCTTCCTGATAGTTTTGTTAAGTGAAGCACATCAATCAGCCCAGGGAGGACCAACGTCCCAACATGGTACCCGGCCATGCTGCAAGAGCAATTGCAGAGCCTTCAGCTCTCTCTCTTCAGCAGGTGAGAAATTTCACACTTACTGGGGGCTCTCCTGCCCCTCTGCACTGGCCGGGAAGGAGGTACAGATGGATCACCACCCTGCCAGAAGCAGAGCCACACTGGTCCAAACTACATCTGTCTGATCTTCTCTGCTTCTCGTGGGTCTTGAGAGATGCAGGAAGGCACATAATTCGTTGCAGGTTGTGCGGTGCTGTGGAATGAAGGCAGTGGAAAGAAAAGGCTGTGAGAGGGTGCCTCGCACAACTCATCACATCTAGTTTTAGGAGGAGTGAGAGTCAGCACATGCTTTTTGCAACACCCCTCTAAAAACCCACCAGGGAGAGCAGTGCCCACCAGGGGTAGAGCGGGGACAAGGACTGTGATGCTTTGTGGTACGTTAGTCCTTATCCTCCAGGACTCCAGCATGTACAGCCTCACGCGTCACCCCTACCTTTTGTTCTACTCTTGCAATTCATTTTGGTCTTACATGCACACAAGGGAAACCATGTCTTAGGACAGCCATGCTTGAGGGCTGGGTCTGTATCTCGACCCAGGTCCAACCAGTTACCAACACGGCTGGACCTCTCGCAGCCTTTCACCAGTCAAAAGTGTGAAGGAGTGTCTCATCCCACCAAGAGCACCAGAGACCTGATGGACAGACTTGTCACAGAGAGGATGCTTCACCCAGTTCAACGAGCAGAACACACAGCAGCGGCAAAAGCACCTCCCTGACAGCAACCCTGGGAATATGCTTGGGCTTTTGATGGCCCACCCTTCCTTTCGGGACATTTTTTCAAGCATAATTGGGCAAAAGCACTATTTTCCTCTCTGCAAGACAAACCTCCAGAAGCCTTTGCTGGTACAGATCTGTCAGCAAAGTCCTGCTGGCAACACCGCGGGCTGAAGGAGGTACCAGGAGCCATGAGCTCTGTGCTGCTAACCTTGCTGCTGGGGGGTTTCAGCTCTGCCTTATGGGGGTAAAGTCTCCCATGACATACACTGATACAAAACAGAGTTACATGATGGGTGTAAAATCACTAAGTTTGTGTTTTTCTTGGTAATCCCTCAACAACTGAACGAGGAGACGCCCACAGCAGATACAGATCTTTGTTACCTGGTCGCCAACATACGGGAGTAATGCAGCAGTGGTTCTCCTCCCCATCTAAAGAAATCAGAGCGGTTCATGTTTGTTACCAGTACTTCTTCCATTTCTGAGATCAAATTTAATTAAAAAAAAAAAAAAAGTCCACTTATAATAGTTCAAGCTACTGAACCACTTAAATATCTACCTCCACACCTGCAGCAGCAATCTCCTCAGGACAAGGGGACAAGGCTGCCTGGGTCTGCACATTCAATAGCTGGACTGAAATGTCACATCACCTCTTACAAACGCAGAAGAAAGGCGGCTGGGAACACACGAGAATCCTCCACGACTTCTGAAAAGCCCTTGGTGACTCTGCAGTTGCTACAAGCGTGCAGGAGGCAACCACTAGTCATGACAAAGACCCGACATGGGAGATTAGAGATGATTCTGTTCAACTGCACAGAAAAAGCCATTTTTGCATGAACACTGCTAGGGGACAGCCCTCCCAACTAGCTGACTTGTCCTCTTCCAAGAGAAACAAAAGGCACTTGTTATACCTGGTGGGGATGCAACCGCTTTGGAGTTCCGCGTATATCCAGCGAAGCGTGTAACGGGGGCACATGAACTATGCGGTGATTACCGTCCTGTCCACTGGAGAGGAGAAGCTCCAGATACGCCTGATTGGGAGACTAATTAGTACACTTTTTTTTTTTTTAATTCTTTAATTCTCTTAATTCCTTACAAAACAGACATTTGGTATTTGCCCGTCCACTGGAAACTGGCGCTCACCCAGGTTTCCATCCCACTGTTCACACCCAAGTAGGCACCAATTCACCTCCCGTGCCGCTGGCAGGCTCAAACAAGAGCCTCTTTCTTTCCTCGGGTCCCATGTGCAGGCACGTGGCAGCAAGGAAACCATTAGCTCTCCCACCAGCCCAGGTCTAGCCCCAAAGACCTGCAAAAGCTCTCACAGGTACGAGATGGAGCTGCTGCTCCATCTCCAGAGCTGCTCAGCTGCATCCTGATGCACAGCCCTGTGCCAGGCTCCCTCACTGGGCACCGCTCCGGGATTCCCAGGAAAATTTGCTGCAAACTCAATTCTTGCCTTGGCCAAAATGAACTGCAGCTTCCCACGCCCAGCGTGGTCACTGTGAACCATCCTGGCTTCCCAGAGCGGGGCTCAGTCTGAAGCTTGCGGTCGCTTCTCACTGCTTTTTATTTATGATTTTTAGTCTACAGCGTTAGTTAGTAGCTTACAATAAAAAGAAAAAAAAAATCACTAAGCCAGCTACAAAAATAATCCTCCTGCTCATTACATTTTCAGTTCTTTATCTTAGACCTATTCTTTAAGCCTTCAGGATCTAGGCTGTCACCACGAAGGCTAAAAACAGGCTTTATAGTCATACAAATGCTGAAATTCTCACAAGACTACACCACTCCAGGAGCAAAGGAGCTGTGCTAAAATTATAAAAGTGGCTAACAGAGAGCTAATTAGATGCTATTAAAAAAAAAAACAGAAGAGAAGACACCAGCCCCTTACTTTTCAAAGATAAAATCAAGCAACTTGAGGCATCTACTTATCAGCTGACGTTTGCTTTCGTCAACCCCCTGCGACCGCAGCCTCCTGAAATCCCTCTATTAAGCTGGATTTGCAGTTCTCCCTGTTAAACCAGCCATACCGCCACTGCTTCAACCCCAGGAAGGTAGAGATGTGCCAGCCACGGGAGTTGGGATGGTGGGGTTGGTCCTCTGAAGGCACCTGTGGGACAAAGACTCAGCAGAAGACCTCAGCGCTGGTGAAGTTTGATCGCTGCAGCATTGGGCCAACGCAGCTCCAGCCCCACAAACACCAAATTGATTTGCTGGTCCAATGAGGCCAAAAGGGGACATTTCTGAGCCTGTTCCTCCTCTCCATGCTCCCCTGGACCAGCTCAACTCATCAACCCAAAGGAAACAACACACTGCTCTTGCTGGGAGTGTTTTTTGTGGGTAAAACAAACCAGCCCAAAGCCAGTTGAGAAGCAGTAAGGGGGTAAAGGCCAAGAAGGAAAAAGTCATTTTTTTTTAATGAGCGTAAATCACCCTTTGCACAGCTGACATGTTTCAAGATTAGTATTTGGCTCCTTTTAAAGCTGAATTCTCGGTGGCTGCCTCCTCCTCCGAGAACCGGACGAGAGCCCAGCAGTAATGACTTTCCCTGTGCACTGTCACACTTGGCTTGAGGTCCGAGCATCCCCGCGGAGCCCAGGAGAAGCCCCACGTGCTCCAGGACTGGCACACGGCTCCGCAAAGGCAACTGAGGTGAAGATTTCAAAACATCTCTGGGAACAGCAGCGCAGAGATATTTTGGCAGATTAGGCTCTGTCTTCCTGTTACTTTTTTTAAAGCTCCCACTTATTAAGGGCACATGTTCCATATTCCGTAAATAATAACAGAAAGTGTTTGCCATTAAACCAAAGCCCATGGAATAATTTGACTCATTTCGGCTGGCAAATCCAAATAATGCCTGCCCCGCTGTTACAGGCAGCTTTAATGTACAGCTCAGTGAAGTCAACGGGCACAAGCTCAGGACCTTCTTGAGGTGAAAGAAAATATTATTATTAGGAAAGATTTCATAACAGCGTAGGATTAGGCTTCATCCAAACATAGATGTTGCATTGATTTAACTAAATCCAGCATGGAAAAGTTTTATTGCATCACACAGTTACATTATGAAATTACAGCCCAGGACTCATTTTTTCTGCTGATATCCAAGAGTGAATCCCTTTTCTGCTGATGCAAAGATTCCCATCAAGGACTGGGCTCCATCTCTGCCTACCCCATCCCATGCATTTGTGAAAGGATGTTTTGCTGTCTCGTACTTGCAGAGCACTCCCTACTGTTCACCACAGTTTTAATCCTCCTCACCAAAACCAAGTCAGTCCTACCAAATGTCCATTCCCATCACTCTGCTTTCGCCTCCATCGCCTCCACCCTTTGTGAAGATTATTGCAGCCACATCAAGAGGAAAAAAAACAGAAACACAAAAAACAAGACCCCTGAAAACACATCTGGCTCCTGTATAACCCTCTCTGTGTTTGCAAAATAAATACAAGGCTTAACAGTGGCAAGGAGCTGCAGGGAACCAGCTGTTTGCTCCTCAGCCTGGAGCTGCCTCCCACCAACCCTGCACCATGCACGAACAGGCTCCAGCTCAGCCGGGTGGACGGATGACCTCCCAGGTTGGCATCCCCATCATTTTGATGCCTGAATGTGCACACAAAACCAACTAACCTTCCTGCAACCCAAAGAGAGGAGATTTTTTAATTTTTATTCCAAGACTGACAGTGTACTGCACCTCTCAACACTCATTTATTGCTACTAATATTTTTATTTTAGGCATGTCCAGGCTCTTAAATGCTTAATGACCAGGTTTTCTGAAGAGAAAAAGAAGGAAAAACAGGATTATTTTATCACTACATTAGCATTTAAAGGCATCAAAGGCATTCCTAGCCACATACCGCTTGTATATGAATGCAGTCAAATACTGTATTTACATACGAGGACTGCTCCAGGAGTCTCAGAAGAACTTAGTCATAGAATCACAGCATGGTTGGGGTTGGAAGGGACATTGAAAGGTCATCTAGTCCAACCCCCTGCAATGAGCAGGGACATCTTCGACTACATCAGGTTGCTCAGAGCCCCATCCAACCTGACCTTGAACGTTTCCAGTCCAAAAGGTCCCTTTTCTTTTGCAGGGATGGTGCTGCCCTGGAAGGTGCAGGGTTCGCTCTGCCAACACATCTCCTGGTTAGGCATTTCTGCCCACTTTGCTCTGTGCCGCGGCCCCGTTACTGGAAGCTCTGCCTCTGCCACCACGCCAAGACAGCGATGGAGGTGAGTGCCCTTTGATTTGCTCCAGAAGGAGGAAAAAAAAGGAAAGAAAAAAAAAAAGAGTAGGGTCAGAGGAAGCTGTTTAAACATCAATCTGAGCTCAGTGGATGGGGAGGGAAAATGCCTGGAGCCTGTACAACTAACTGCTCCCACAGCGCTGACCATCCGCCGCTTCCACAGCTCCTCTGGCCCAGGCTCAGCTAAAACCTCCACAGGGGCTTCCCGGCGGGAGAAAAGCCCGCCAGCACGTCTACCAAACCCACAGGTAAAGCCAGGGATGTCTCTCACCTTCTGGGGAAATACACTAACACCAAAAGCAGATCCATCTGTCACCACCGGCCTGAAGCACCTGAGCGTGCCTTGACCCAAAGCTGCTGCCTGTGCTCCGAGCTCTCCTTCCCCAGAGCTGCTGAAGAAGACGATAAGCCTTCCCTAAGCATCTGACTTTGCCAGGAGCAAACAGTCCCACTTCAGCCTCTCCCTGAATTTCAGTGGAGTCCGGATCTCTCTCTCCTGGTCGTAATCTGCTCCAGGAACAGGGTAGGGGAACAGAAGATCTGTTTTCATGTAGATTCCCACCCCTTATCACAAAGAAAGGAGGGAGATTATTGCAGCTGATACTATCTTCCCTTAAGTGAAGCAATGTAGCCCCAATCCGCAGCCCCAATCCGTAAATCCTCAAGGCTATTTGGCTGAAATATCTGAAGTGACTTCCTTCTGAAGACAGACACTCTTTCTGCCAATCTCCTTCCTAGGCTGAACTCATTTCTCTTGGGGATGATGCTGGAGCAGAAGCCAGCGGCCTTTCCAGATCGCTTTTACCATTTACTTAAGATAGCAAATGCAAAGCTGATACAGTATGTAATCAGACTGCAGGATATGTTTGGTGAAGGAAGCTCCCAAGGTTAAAGAAAAAGAAAAGAGGGAAGGAGGGGACCCTTAAGCTCATCAAGAATATCATAGTAAGTGGCATACTAACAACTGGACTTCATGATTCAGGGCTAATAAACAGCAAAAAGAATATTAAAACCAGAATTTATTATAGGAGATTAAGCTTAATCAGTTTTTTCTCAAGAAGATGACACCTCCTGGCCTCCTCTGACCCATCCGACGCTGCTTATTTGGGAGTCGGGCTATCGGATTAGACACGTTTGTGGCTGATGCAACCCAGCAAACCCAAGGCTGCGGCACCCTCGGCCGCCGCCTCGAGCTCCTGCAGCCGACACAGCACACGCGGTCCCGGCGCTGCCCCGTGATCCCGGAGCCGACGGGAGGTGGGTGGCAGCTGCGGCGTGATGCAGCAAGGCTATAAAAAGCTGAGGACGCAGCCGGGAAAGCGGCGGTCGACCTGTGCCGGCAGCGTGCTGGCATCACCTTTCACCTACATCTGCCAAGCCGCTTTCCCAATAAAAGATTATCTTGGCAAAACAAGCTCCGTCACGGCTGCTTGTTCCAACAGGTCCCGGGATCAGAGTTATGTCCTTGTAGGACACGGCAAGCTAAGGGCGAGGAGGAGGGCGCCCCGTGCCCAAAGCCATCCCCCAAGTCAGGGGGATCCGAAAAGTCTGTCGCAGGAAAAGGGAGCCCATTCCCAAGCCCATTCCCGTCCCCGGTGCCTCCTGCCAGGGCTCGGCCCCCCTCCGTCCCTCCGCAGAGCCGTCCCCACGCTGCAGGATGAGCAAAAGCCCCAGCAGCTTCAAGCAGAAGACTGATGCCCCCTTCCCAAAAACGGCCACCAGAGAAAGCGCGGCAAGAACATCGCTGGAGATGCACGTGGAAAAGCCCTGATGGCTATTCCAGCCCCATCCCCCTGGCTCTCTGGCCCGGCAGCAAAACACAATAGACTCGAGACCCGAGAGCCAGCAATAGATATGGGAGATCCAACTTAGGAGACTCACAGAGGAAAAACATACCAGAAGTCCACCAGTCCCACAGAAACGTGCCAGAAACTACCATCAAGAGGATGTTTAGTTCCTCACATTTTTGATCTACCTATCTGGGTTCACACAGATGGCAAATTTTTATTTATTCATTTATTTTGGTATCTATCTTTTAAAAGTCGTTCTATACCACTTGCAAGTCATCCACATGCTGTCACTATACACACATCACCATACCCCCCCCAAAAAAATTTACCAGAGTCTTGATTATACAAAAAACACAAAACCAAGTCTCTTCTTGATGGGTAAAATGATGTATCAAAGGAAAAGAGCCTCACACAATACAGCAACAGGGCTGCAAACAGAAGACTGGCAGAAGAGTCAGGACTCCTCAGGAACATACTTTCAGGAAGAGTGTGGAAAGATCCTGGTAGATATTATCATATTTTCCTGCCTCAAAAGCAGCATGGATTAACAAAGCCGATAAAAATGACCTGGAAACCTATACTGGAGTGCCTTGGCCTTGATTTTGATCTTGAAACAACCTGGCCCAAGCTCAAGAATCATTTTTAATATTTTTTTTTTTAGAATGCATTACTTTCAAACCTCCAGATCTGTCCTTTATTTTGTTCAACACGTTAGACACCTTTTCCATTTTTTTCCACGAGGCTGAAAACACAATCTGTGAAGTCACACTTATCAAGAAAGACTTGTCCATCATCGCTATCTCAGTAAGTACTTTTCCAAGGAAAGCGGTGTTCGTTTCACAGCAGATGTGGGCTTTCCCACCACCTACCACCAGGAAATGCATCATGTTGATATCCAGACATGCCAAAGCCAGCCTGCTCTTTCCACAGCTACACCAAAGTTCTGGCCTTGAGTTGACAAAGCCCAGTTTAGCTGGCAACTGTTATTCTCACCAACACGAGCCAAATCTGTACAAGAACTCACTTTCTTCGGGCAGTATTTTCTCACAGCTGCCAACCTTGGTCCACCTGGCTACGGTTGGATGCAAAGGGCTTGTTGCAAGCAAGACTAAGTATGTGCAGCAACTTTAAGCACGTTTTTACTTTATTTGAGGAGGTCTGTGCACTCTCAGCCAGGTCTGGGAACACACACAGCTGCCCGATGGTTTCCTATGCAGTTCGTGTACCTGCACCACCACTAATCAGGACACAAAAATGAGGGAAATTGCTGGTTTTTGTGGAATCACAACAGTCACATTGGCAGAGGTCTGCATGAATGCACCCAAGCCAGTACGAGGACATCCTATCCTCCTGTCTTCTCCTGAACGTTCACAACAGCATAAAGGCACTGAAGACTGCACATGGGACTGGGCGGGATGGTGGGAGTCCATTCTCCGACCCTAACGCAGTGTAACGGAGCAGTGTAAATAGCCCCACTTGTGGGACACCCGAGGATGAGAGACCTTGTGATCCTCAACTGCCTTACCATCACTGGTTCCTGCCACCCTCCTCCTCCTCCCCCAGAAAGAGACCTCTGCAAAACCGTCTTCTCAATCCGAACCCTCAAGCATCCCCATTGACATGCACAACCCAGAAGCCTGCAGTAGTTTACTGTGTATTATTTTAAGTGGTTCAGTTGCATCAATGAAGTCCTGTTCATTAGGATGCCCTGAAGCACATTAGGCCGTAATACCCAAGGATCACAGCCCTGCATATCTAAAGGGACCAGGAATAACTCTGAAGAATGTGAACCCTCCGGAAACCACGTGATGAGCCTTCCAGTGAAAGGGATGGCTTTCAAACATAGTGACACAGGAATCACCAGATGGGATCAAAACCAACCACCGCTCTTGCTCAGCATCCGGCCCCCAACCTCAGACGCCGTGGAGAGCAGAGCCATGCAGCTGGCAGGACTGAGAGGACGCTCCCGCCAGCACCCACCGACAACCTGCTGCACTCTCCAGCTTAATTAAATCGACAGTTTAAACTAATTCCTCAGCTGCTACCAGTTCCCCTTCTGCCACCCATGGCGAGCGTAGCAGCCTGCAGGAAGCAGAGCAGACAGCTGACAGAGATGACAACATCCACCACGGTGGCTGCATCTGCATCGCTGGGAGACCACCTGCCGCAACCCCTGGGGGTACATTTAACCACAGGGTCACTGCTTCAACAACCATGTACTTTCACGTGTATGTTTTTTTATATCAGGTATCTTTCTTCCCGTGTTTTTGCCCCATCAGACCTTATTCTGAATCTCACCGAGGTGTAACTTCATGTCTGGCAGTCAAGGAGGGTGCCGGCTCCCTCGCCCAGGTGACCGAAGCGAGGACAGCTCAGGCATTTGCCACCCACCACTGTCCACTTCGCTCCTTCTCCTACAGGAGAGCACCGAGCACCACCAGCAACCCATTTCGTCAACCCCGCGCCAGACTACAAGGCACGACGATGCTCGAGCTGCTTCATATGGTGGTCTCCGTTCCCACGTGTCCCCAGACAAACTCCGGGAGAAGTGGCGTGTGAGCCTGCAAGTGCTTCAGCCACCCCAGCCGAACCTCCTCCAAGTCAAAACTTTGCGTATTACAATGGTTATGTGGCATCCTCACCTCAACTCCCCAGTTTGGTGGCTCAGGTACTGGCTCTACAGCCATGAGTTCCCCTGACCATCTTGTACTGATAACCCTGAGCCACCCAGCGTGCTGGGAAGCGGCAAGCGCAAGCAGGTTCTACGTTCTAGTAAATGGGGGCACGTCTGGTTTCAGGGAGTCACCGAGACAAGGCACCAGGTCTTGAGAATGGTCCTTCCCACTGCCAAGACTGAGAAGTAATAAAAGCTGGATGAGGAAATGAGGGGAAAAATAAAACAAACACCCACAACATCACATCGTGGTTCATTTATTGTTTCAAACAGCTGCAGCAGAAATTCTGCTTTTGTTTTTGTTGGCTTTTCTCTTTTTTTTCCCTTCCCTTCCCTTCCAAACAAATGAAACAAAGCATGGAAAGCAAGGGCTCTGTCAGCATCTGTTCTTCACCGACTGTTCGTTCCTAAGGGCCAGTCAGGGAGATGGACCTCGAATTACAACCACCACAAGTACAACTGGACAGATAAAACCCTCCCAGAGATAAAACCCTTATTTACAGCAGAGTACACACCTAATTCAAACTGCACTGCTGCAAAAACCATCTTTGTCCATCTACAGCAGGGGCTTGTTCTGACTTCATCGTGCGAGTAGCTGAAGTTGCAATAAACCCTCAGCGCAGAGGAGGACCTCTTGAAAGCCAGGTGAACCGTGGCACTGCCTAAAAGCTCTGGTCTTTCACTTCAGCTCCTGTGACCCCCATTTAAAAAGATGCAAATAGTTTAAACAAAGAAATGAAGCACCAGAAGCCTGTAGAAAATTGGAACTGGAAATTTCGTCTTAGCAGCAGAAAGTCTATTATGAACAAAACCACCACAGAATTACAACTGTATCTTCTTAGTCATTACTGCCACAATTATAACCAAAACTAAATATGCCATCATATTATGTGTACTTTTTATACCCCATATTGCCAAACAATCCTGGTAAATAAGACCCAATCATGAAAAATAAAGTTTTTGTTGTTGCTCCTTCTAAGTACTGCACTTTTCCGCAACAACTCCAAGCTTGGGGCTTGGTGCCAGAGTTGGACCAAGGTCGGTTTTAGTTCAGGCTGGTCCCACTAGAAATTTCACCTCTCTCTGCAGGTGAGTGCAGGTGAGCTGGGGACATCAGCGCGGCAGGGCTTAAAGGGCAATGTGACTCTGGAGAATGCCGGAGAGCAAAGTATTTCTGGTAGATCTAAAGAAGATGTAACAGCAGGATACCCTGCCTCTGGGATGCTACATCCCACCTGGGAGCTTACATTCAAGAAGGATGCATTTGAACAGAACTCGATAGAGGATCAAGCTGCCAGGAACAGGAGGGGAATGATGAGCCCTTCTTAGAGGACAGGACAGGGAGAGCTGCCTGTGTTGGACCCACACGGCTCAGAGGGTATGAGACTGCCGTCTGCATCACGGAAAGAGTGATATAAGCTAAAGGACAACACTGGCACAAGAACAAATGAGTATCAGCCGGCTATGAATGACTTCAGGCTGCAGCAAGAAGGTCCCTTGCCATGCCCAGCTCTGGATGCCTTCCAGCAGTCACAGGGCAGGCAGCCCAATCAGTCTTAAGATGCAGCTTGATAAATTTATTAATGAGATTATACCCCTTGGCTGCTCGTGAGGGTAAGGAAGTGACCTTTGTGATCCCAGCAGCATAACGCACTCTTGTATTCCTCCTCTCATTAGCAGCATTTCTTAATTGGTTGCTGCTTATCCTCTACCACCTAGACACCACATCTCTTACAACTGTCCCCTCTGATCGGAACTCATTCTGAACATGTAACAAGATGCTCTGGAAACCCAGAGGTTTAATTAAGAGCCTACTGCAGAGAAAAGAAGTATTATTTACCCCATTTCACAGGTGCAGCAATGAGGACAGGAGGAATCTGCTTCCACACCACAGGGAACCACCTCTCAGCACTGGGCCATGTATCACCAACATGAATTACACATCAAGCCCAAACGACCAGCAAGGACAGAACCACACCATGACAGAGTGCCATATATCATAGGGATTACCCCACTCCTCCAAGGACAAGAACTCCCAAACCTTTCAACTGAGTTTGCTCTGCCTGATTTTTGTTACCCTTGGCCAGCACTTAAACGGACAGGCAAGGCTTCACCACCCTTGCCTACCACTGAAAGCTCTTCACATACATGCTACAATAAATCCCACATAATCTCCTCTATCTGACTACCTTTTAAGAGACGGGTTGTCCCTTCTGCCTCCCAGTGTGTCTCCATCCCACTGCCCAGCAGCCCCCCTGCTACAGCAGACACTCTGGTTTCTTATCCCCCAAATACTTCCATCACGGTTTTTGGGATATCTTTGGAGATTACTGCTCAGTGTTCTTCTAAGCCATTTGTTTTCAAAGGCACTCAGATATTTGCCTGTACCTTTGATAGGTTTCCAGCTTTGAGATCCATATGTTTAGATAAAAATTACTTTCAAGTCCGAGATTCATAGTTTAGCCTTTCAGCAGCAGATTTTCAATGACCAAATCTCAGTTAAGCCAGTAAAGGCGGCTGCTGCCTTGCCAACGCGTGACACCATTTCCTTCTGGACATCCCCAGTGGCTGCGATACAACTACCAGAATACGCGCATGGATTCATTTCTTGTATTCCACTGCCTTCTAACGTAAGGTCTGACTCGGGAGCTGCGAGAGTTTTCATGAGACCGGTGGGTTTGTACCAAGCAGGACACCCCCACCTCCCTGCGAGGCTGGGAGGTCTCTCCTCGCCCATCTGCGGAGCGGTCCCGTAGGCTCCACAGCGCACACGCAGCTTGGGAAACCCTTCAAACTCTCAGCCAAGCGATCGGGAAAGCCCGGCTGTATACAGGCACGGCTGCAGCATGGGCTTTACCTAAGCTGAAACACATCTCATTGCCACTGAGGACACGGGGAACAACCTGAGCACAGGTTCTCCAGCCTCCATAAAGCTCGGGGGCAACCAGCTGGGGAGAAACCTGAAGGCACCTGCACACAATAAATCAGAGGGTACATCCCCTAAAATGCTCCAGCCGCAGCTGCTCAGGAATAACCAGGAGTTTTGCCTTTAATCCCGATCAAGGCAGCACCCGGGTTTACTCTGGAATAGAACAAGCCTGCCTGGGTTTAGACAGGTCTTGCTGTGCACGGCCGGGCTGTCCCGGGCGCTGGCGGCCAGGTGTCAGTCTCTTGGAGGAGATCCACCTTCAGCAAAAACTCGTCTCGCACGAAGCCTCCCCACCCTTCAAGACAAGAAACTACAGCCACCGACGGCCCCAAGCTGCTGAGGATTACTTAACGTTTGGACAACCATTTGCGAGCGAGGAGCCCTGTGAAAGCATGGGGAATTATGCAAATACAAAGCAAAGAGGAAACGTCAGCGTCTTATACAAGTTTGCCCTCATTCTATCAAAGCCTCACGGCGGTAATGCGTTCCCCCCCGCCCCCCCGGTTAAGCTGCTGGGATCATGTCACCTGCTTTAATGCACTTGTCTTTAGGCTCTTCTGCATGCCAGGACTGCATGAATTCAATTGGTATCTCCATTTTATTTAGATTTCGTATACGGGGAGGGGATGTTTGCAAAGGGAATCCACTTCTCATTTCAGACCCTTCGCCAGGCTCAGCTGGACGGATATTTATTTAAAACACTACCACCCTCCCCGGCTGCTCATATGCCAGGGGTTGGTATCATCACAGCACCACAGGTCACATCGCTTCAGCAGGCAAGGCTGGCCTAAGCAGGCTGGCTGAGGCAGGGACTGAAGGCAGCAATCGGGCAGGTTGGGGGAGTGATCCTGTGTTAAGGTGCTGGATTTGATTGGGAAAAGGTCTGTCTGCATTCCAGGTCAGCAAAGCAGAGTAAGAGCACTTACTCCAACATCTGCATCACTATGGGTAATGTGGCTAAAAAAAATAAAGTATTAAATATCAAATCAGTGAAGATTTTGCATACAGGCAAATGCTTTAGTATTTAAAAAATATAAATTTCACTTTAGTATCCAAAGACTTCCTTTCCCCCTTAAATCTCACACACAGGGAAAGAAAGAAAATAATCCATATCCAGAGACTTGCAAATTCCCCATCCTCACACCCAAAGGCATATTAGCTCCTTTCTGCAGACAAGAAACCCAGGCATCTCACATTTGCCTTGGCTTGATCCGTACTTAAGATGTGCCAGGAACCGGTAAAATGATGAAAAGAAAATTAAAAGAAAATTCAGGATACACCCACAGCCCCAACCAGTGTAGTTATGCTGACAAAATGCAATCGATTTAGAAATAGCTCTGTGAAGGCAGTGGGGAAGAAAAACCAGAAAAAAGCCTTTTTTTCTTTGCTGAAGAAGCTTTTTTTTCTGGGAACTGGTTTCGGCTGCCCAGCAGAAGAGCTGTAAGCAGCGGCAGGGGAGTGGATAACATCAGCTGCTGTAGGTGACATCTGCATCACCCAAACATGTGTTGTCCCCCCAAAACGCTGCATTCTCCTTTCCTACAGGGAGGAAGCAAATGTTATCAGGGAACTGAAAAATAACCTTACACAAAAGGGAAAAAAACCCAAACCAACCTATAAACTTCATAGTGTGGATCACCACTCCACTCGAGCTGGTTTAGGTGTAGGAAACCCAAGGGGCAGTGAAACTCAGATCCAGCACCAGGAACTCTGAGCTGCCACTTCTGGACTGGGATGCTACCAGCTTTTCTCTGGGGAGAAACATTTATCCTATCACCAATACCTGTAATAACGAAAAATTAATTAAGGACATTGCAAGGCAAAAAGAACAGTCTCATATCCCAACAAAACACTTTGGTCACTGAAATTTAAATCACCCACACCTCTTTTCAGGATGTGTGCAAGTGGAGCTGTGCACGCGTGCATTAAATTTTCAATTCTGCATGCTTCAAGCAAAGGAAATACTCAAAAACATTTTTAAACACATACAGAGCCTACAACAGTAGCTCATATTGATCATATAACATAATTAATGTCACTTAGTTGCTTCATCCAGGAAATTAATCTAATCAGAATAACAAGACAGCCAAAACTTGGCTCCCAAGGCAGAAGCTGCCCCTTCTGGGGGGACCAGCTCTGCCACCCACAACCCTGCAACCACCACGGGCTCTCGGCCACATCTTTGGGGATGTCCACTGCCTCTTAACACTGCTGAACAGGACCGGTCCTGGGGCTTGGTTTGATACTCCATCCCTGACCCTACTTCTGTGCAAGAAAAGAGCTAGGGGCAGGTATACTTTATTAAATGAGTGTTGATATCGCATATGTCTTTTGGGGAGGGAGACCTAATCAAAAGGAATTTAACAGAGCAGGAATCATCATGCGGTCTGAACCTAAAAGCGCGATGAGAGCTGACTGACAGAACAAAAAGCCAAAAATCAGATGCCCTGTAAAAATATACAGATTTCAAGTTCCTTGGGGTCTTAGGCTCAGTTAGCTGTAGGAACATCTCCGGGGAGATAACAGCTAGTTCACTTCAGTGTATTTATATTGCCAAGCTGTGGCTGCTGGGTGGCCGTCAGCATATTAAACCCCCCTCGTAAATAATTTTGAGATGCTCGAAGTGCAGGTGCCAGTTGCAAAACAGGGATATTTTAAGGATTTCCACCCCCCCTCCACTGCCCAGTGGTGGCAGAGCCATAGGGGCACAAACAGCTGCTGGCACGGGGTTTCCCCCACCGGCAGTGCCAGCACCCACCTAAATCCACTGGGATTTGGGGGGAGTTGAGGAGGGGGAGCAGTGCCCGGCCGGCCGGTGGCAGGGGGGTTTGCAAGGGCTCAGATTTGGCTGGGAGGTGGGGGGGATGCCACACTCGGGTGAGCCGTGGAGACGAGGAGGGGGGAGACAGGGCTGCATTCTTCATGGATGAAACAGCAGAGAAAGGGCTCTCGCTTGCTTCTCTGCGCGTTAGTCAGCACGCAGGAACACACAAAAAAAAAAAAAAACCCAAAGCAAATCCGCTTTGTAGTATTAGGGATTATGACTCAGAGACATTTTTTTTTTCCTCCCCCAGCCGTGATTCATCCTGTGCAGCCTCACAGCACAGATTCAGAGCAGCCTCACCGTTTTGGGATCCCTCTGCCCAAAATCCCACTAAATAATTGCCCTTTGCAGTCAGCGGTGAAGAATTCAGGTTTGGTTTTTTCCCTGTCGAAGCAGGGGCCGGAGGGGGCAAGCGCTGCACGCCAGGACCACACGCCGGCGCGGATGCTCAGCACCGGCAAAGCCAGCAGAGCCCCGTGGGAGCCGCGTGACCGACCACGAGTGCAGGCACAGCCCAAAACGGGTGATAAATGGGATGTTATCCATGGCACAGGGGACAGCTGGCTGCGAAGTGCTTCCTGGGAGACGTGGAGAAAAACACCAGGAGGGGGGGACAACTTCAGAGAGGTGGCAGTCATTCGCCGATGACAAGAAGCATCCCACAGAGCAGCGGCAACTGTCTGGAAAGGACGCGGTTCAGCTCCTGGGATGTGTTAGAGTTTGCTGGGAAGGAATCCAGAAGCAGGACGGTGGGGCTACATGGGGTTTCTAGCTAGGGAGACCATCCTCTGCCTCCTCTGCACCTTCTGCACCACTGGTAACGAAGGATGCCTCGCTGCAGGGAATGAGACCTCCAGAAGCATCCCGTGCAGCCTGCCACCCCACTCGCAATTTTTAGAGGAAAAGGAGCTGTAGCTGCAGGACAGACTGCTGTAGAATAAGGGGGAAAACATTTATTTTGCAGAGGACGTGGCCTGGACAGCCCCTTCCTGCAGCCCGGACCCCCAGCACAAAGAGATCCGAGCTGGGGTGAACCAAACAAAAAGTCTCACGGCCCCTTTGCATTGGGATAATAATAGCAACAGATAAATTCCACATTTCAAACAAGGGGAAGACATTAAACAGAGCCTCTGTAGAGAGATTAGGTGGAATAAGAAAAACAATAAATCCTTATGTCCTTGGACTTGAATCGATTGGGGGGAAAGCCAGGGAGCGGGGCCTCCTTTCCCCCAGTACCACCACGGTGCCCTGCAAAACCAAGTGCATTGGGGTTCAACAGCTTGCCCAAAGGATGAGGGCTGCAAAACATGGAGTACAGAAGTATCTGAAAGACCTTCCTCCGGGTCCACTCCCAAAATCACTATGTTCCCAGGCTGCCACGCATCTGTGAGGTCCCTGCTTGCACTACCCCACTCTTCTCAGAAAGACCAAGTAAGGGCACCCAAGCAAGCTTGAGATGCCAGGTGAGAACCACTTCACCTTCTCCAGCACGAGAGGCTGGACAAGCAGGGTATCAATAAAACAGGGTGAAGAAGTGGCAGAGAAATTGCTTTCCCTTATAGAGCTGTACAGGGAGAAGCTACAAAAGCATTAACCCTTTTCCAGGCTCCTGCAGGTGGGATTTTTGAGCCTGAAAGCCAGAAACAAACATCAGTAAAGGCAGGAAGAAGAATGAAGGGGGGGGGAATCTCTTATCTAGATGAATTTTTTTACTTAAGGCTATTTCTGTTCTGTGTGCTCTAGAGGAAACCACTGACTCAAAGTGCAGTCTTCATCCTTTCCACACACTCTTTTGAAGCTGAAGTTCATATCTCCTGACCCAGCGTGGAGGTACCTCATTCTCCTCCTGCTCTCCGCACCTCCCAGGACCAGACTCTGCACGAGCCAGATATATAGTTTCAGCCAAAAGAATGAAGATCAACAATTAAGATTCCACCTAAATACCCTCTTCTTTAAAAAACAGCTTTTAGATTAATGATTTAAGACAACCAGCTTCAAGACTGAATTTACTGTATGGAGGTCAACCCAAGTTCCACCAATGGATGTTGATGTCCTACAGGGCACCAGGTAAGCTGACATATTTTCATGTTTAAAACCACACCCTGGAAACAGCGTTTCTGCTGCATGGAAAAAAAAACAGAAGTGCTTTAATGGCTTAAGGATCCAGTAAAACTAACTGGTTCAGAGGGTCTCACATCTTCTGCAGAGAGAAGCCTACACTGTCACAACCAAATTATCGGTTAACGTTGCCTTGTTTTGCAATAAAACCCAGCTGCAATATTGCTTTATATCGTGGGGAGACAAGCACACCTAACGCCAGGGTTGCTTATGCTTCCAGTTAGCCTTGACAGTAAAATAAAGAACATTAATCCAAATAACATTTGCTGGAAAGAGCTCTCAAATGTACTTAAGGGTTTCTAAACCTTATTTCCTTACCCAGATTACCACGTCCCTTATATAAGTGCTGGTGACACTGCAAGTTAAGTTACCTGTCTAGAAGAAAAGACACCTCACCCTTACACAGCCACAGGTCACCTACACCAAGGGGGAAGGCAGCAGGAGGTATTGACAGAAGGACAAACACTGACTCCAAACGGACAGGCAACAGCTGGGAGAAGACAGGCAGCAAAAAACGAAAGGAGGACAGAAGGTATTTATGAGTGTGAATCACACATTTTCCCAGACGTCTTTCCATTAATGATGAATATCATAATTCCCCTAAATAATGCAAGGAAAATTTGTTTAATCATTTAAAGGCATCATCAATAATAAATACTTCAAGCTCCAGATGCTAACCTCACCGTTCCTCCCAGCTCAGGGGACTGTTTTAAGGAAAAGACTAAGGTCGCTGTCACTTCTTAATTTTGGAAAGATGCTTCAGTATCAGTCAGGAGAATGAAGTACCCGAGACCGAGGAATGGAAATCCGAGCATGCGCAGACCCTGCGCGGTGTAAAAGCTCTTTACACCACGGCTGCCACTCCTGAGCGATAAAGCAGCAATAAAAGTGCAGTTCTTGTTTACTCAGGCAAAGTGTGTACAAGCAGAAGCATGCACCGAGACAGCTAGGGCCAGTTAAGAGAAGAGCCCTGTCCGTCTGCCAGGAGAAGGTCCCCCACCAAGGACCCACGAGGATAAGGAACGGGGCTGCACCGGCGGCAGCGCGTCCATCACCTGCAGCACAGCAGGCGCGAGGGCGATGCCACCTCTGAGGGGTACCCAGCTGCTACGCCAGCACCACCACCAGCATCTGGACGAGAAGGAGAAAACGATGCATGCCGCCTTCCAATACTGGATTTGTCAGGAATGAAGAGCAAAAGGAGATTTAAGAGCTTTGAGCTGCGTTGATTCAATGCTGCCTGCAAAACCCACCACGCATCCAGGAGCATCCTCTACAGCGCCAGAAAATCGGGACAGGTTTCCCAGCTCATCTTGACCTGGGCACCCATCTTGACTCTGAGCCACCCGCCACCTCACCTGCACACAAATCACAACCTCCCCGAGGTGCGGACTGTCTCGACATGATGCTCTGTCCTGATGAAATCATAATCCCAAGGGCCGCTGCTGCCACGGCAGTCCCAGCCACTGAAAACAAAGGCAATGGATAAGCTGTGTGGGACTGGTGGGAAGAGCTATGGGCCCGTTTGGGGATGTTCGACTCACAGTATGGAAGAAGGGAGAGGAAAAAGAGGTCAAAACCCAAAATTATGGGGACACCATGTTTCCAGAATGGTGGCACATTTTCCAGAAAAGCCTTTTCCCTGCAAATACAGGAGGGATTCAGGAAGCAGGGGAATAAATCTGCATAAAACTGGCATAGTTTTGACTTCCAAAGTCATATTCTGCCATCCCCAAAATAAAAGTGGGTTGACTACCAGCAGAGAAGATGGAAACCCAACTGCACAGCGCAATCACAAGCATGCAGTGCCTCACAGCGAGGAAACCCGGCCTGCTGCCTCTGCCAAATTTCTATCAGGGGTTGGGGTGGGACAAAACATTTGTGCCACCAAATCATGATTTGCATTGTTTCAGCTTTTCTCTTTTCCCTTCGAGTCACTCTTCCAATTCAGAATCTGTACTATTTTAAGCAACTCTGCTAAAAAAAACAGGATTTAATGCCTGTTTGGGCTGCCCATAAAAATCTTTTCCACTGGAACAAAGATTTCAACCTGTGACTCAAAATGAGTTTACAATGGGGGGCTGATTATCAAGAGGACCAGAATATCCTCTTATTAGAAAAATGTTCACTGGGCTTTCCTGAACTTTACACGGTGGTATTAATTCAACGGCTTATTTAGTTGCATGCAGGCGATACCGGTTGTCTTTGACACAGGGAATAAAATATATGTATTTTATAATACAGAAAAAGAGCAGGTATGTGTGTGTGAATGTGTGGTATGTGTACCCATACATGCACATACATGCATGAACACACACATCCTTCTGATTATTGCCAACAAGAGATATAGGAAAGAAAAACACAAAATCACAAAAAACAAAGGTTGGAAAGGATCAAAGGATGCACTCCACCTGCTTGCCTCAAGTAAAACAAGCCTAATTAAGGCACTTTTTTTTAATTATGATTATTTGTCTATTACGGTAGCAAGCATCGTGGGGGAAAATCAGGGCCCTATTTGTATGAGTCCTATGCAAATACTTAAGGCAGTTTGGAAGAGACGTACAGTCTGCTACGCTTAGTAACTGATGTAAACCCATAAGAGTGCCCTATATTCATCTCAGCTTAAACCTACTTTCGTAAAGACTTATTTCTATTGGTACCATATTTATTTGCAGAAAACTTATTTTCAAAAGGTGGGGAGGCACACAGGCTGGGCAGCAGCCCAGGCAGAGGTCCCTCCACAGCCCAGGTCTGGGGATGCCCATCCCCGCACCATCCTTAGGAAGCATTTCCCAAGCTCTGCTCGTTTTTTGAGGCTGGATCAGCTCCAACAGCCCCTCATCCCAGGCCTGCCTGCGCACGTCCCCGGGACGAGCTCTGCCCCAAAGCCTTGCACCGGGTGCTGCGCAGTGCCACCTCCCTGTGCAGGCAGAAACCCTGCCCTTGCTGAGGAAGCAGGGAGGTGAAAGCATGCGTAAAATGCCCTGCTCCCTCTTACTCAGCAGGGCAGATTAGATTTTAAGGCAACGAGTCATCAGGGATGAGCCTACGAACTTGGCTTTACACATGTCAGAGCAGCATCGTATAATAGAGATGTCTCTCTCAATCCTGCTGACCCGGATCTGAACCAGCACCCATGAAGGAGAAGCTTTGGAAGGTTTCCTAGCCCGTTTTTTAGGTCCTGGAGCCAACAGCTAGTCACAGTTTGATCTCCTGGCAAGCAGAGAGAACATATCCAACAACTACATCCAAGTTTAAAAAAAAAAAAATTACCTTGGGGAACAGAGCGCAGTGTAAAACTCTTATTTACGCATTTTCTGGCTGCATTCATCAGCAGAATTTACTGGAAAAACTGAAAAGCAATCATCATTTTACAAGCATGTTTTGCTTCATGCGGTTCCTGCACCCAGTTTTACATGGAAAACGTCAACAAGGTGACATGAGCCAATTGCCTCCCCAGGCAGCTGCAGCGTGCGTTCCTCTCGCCATGGTAAAAACCCACCTCTCAGTTTATACACGGTGCAATAATTATTTTGCTAATCACAGGCTGCTCTGCGCTTCTCAACCCAAATTATTATTATTAGAGCTGGCTCAGCTGTAAATGCGCCTGCTTTCCAAACACAGGGTACTCGGCTGAAGAAGAGGAGGGGGGAGTTTAATCCATCACTGGTTACAGCGTAAGGCAATGAATGGCATTCTGGCATGTAATTTCTTTCAGCGGGAAAAATAACATCTTTCAGGAGGTTTTCCATTTTGAGTTAGCACAGAATCACCACAAAAAGAAAAAAAAATACTGGGTAAGGCAACATAACACATACTATGGCCTTCTTTCAATTCACCAGCTATATTTATCTCTCAACTGCAGCGTAGAAACATACTTCACTTAGAAAAACTTTTAGCTGCTTAAAAGCGACACTCAAGTAGCAAAGGCCACACACTTAGATACTGGGGGGGGGGAGAAAGAAAAAAGATTTATTTGTTTAGATGCTGTAAGCTAGCTGAAATCTGCCACCTACAACTCATCACCAAGCCCTCCAGAAGGCAGGCATGACTTGGGCACAAGCCAACCTGACCTTGAAATGTTTTGGTAGAAAACTGCTCATATGATCTGGCTACTTTTTAGCCATCTATTTCACTTTCACCCACTTTTTTTTTTCTTTTTTTTCCTGAAACATCTGCCTTTGATCAGGGCCAAGGACAGGATGCTGGCTAAGAAAAACACAAGCATCTGCCCCAGTATAGCAAGTCTACCGTACTTGAGCCCAAAAATGTGGGACCAGCAGCATCGCAAGCCTCACCATCAAACCTGGCACCACCTGCACGGTGACAGCTCTGCCATCAGCAGATGACTTTTAAAAATGATTTTTCCCAGCTGTCTGCCACGCTACCTCAGGCACAACTTGCTCCTTACTGTTTCCAAGGCAAGGTCCTCTGCATCCCCCCCAAGTCAACCAGTGTCATTCGGGGTCCCATCCCGAAGGCTGCAGCCACTACAGAAGTTCAGGTGCTATCGCTGCGTGCGGTGGACTGACAGCACCAAACTTGTGAGCAGACAAACAGCCCACTGCCGAGCCAAACTAAACCAGGGCGAAAAAATCCCATTTGGGCATGCGAGGGAAATAGGATCAGGCCCGAGTGACTTGAAAATAGCAAAACACCCTAACAATTGGCGCTAAGTGATCCCTGAGTGCAAGGGCCATCAGCAAGATCAAGTTATGAGCATGGCCTGAAATAGCCTCTTGTCCAAGGGGGCTGATGGGAGGGGGCGGATGGCACAGGACACCGGCACCACTTGTGAAAGCAGACTGCATTGCAGAGGGGGGGGCAGAAAAAAAGGAAGGAAAAAAAAGTGAAGTCATCCTGAATGAAACATGACACTGAGTGTTCACATTTCATTTAAGAAGCCTCACATATTATCATCAGTGACATGAAGGAGAAGGTCTGGAGTTCGGTTTCTGTTTATTCACCTTGATGATATCCCTTAAAATTTTCTGCTCAGGTTACATCTTCCCAAGAACAACAACAACAAAACAATCTTTCCATCTACCTGAAGGAAAGCCCCCTCCACAGATCTGCTTGCCTAAAGCCGTGCTCAGCAGAGCTCACCCGGCCTGACCTCGGTGGAGCGTGAGCTGGGCACCTTCAGGAATTGCCACCCGTCGAAGAAACCGATGCCGCAAACCCGGGCTGGGAAGCATCGGCTTTCCAGCACGGGAAATGCAGTGCTGAGTCCTGGGATTTTTTTTCGGGAAAAAAAACCAGCTGTGCAAGCAAAGCCACCCAACCAACTCGCTTGCTGCAAGGCTGATGCAGCCAAGAATAAAATGTCTGCTGTCAAGTGATATCGAGCGTGTTCTTTAGATCACCAACACCAAAGCGCTTCCTGATTTCAGATCCCTCCGTTTCTCTAATCGGAAGCAGTCGAAAAGCTCGGCTTTATCATCTACGAGTCAACCAAAGGCACTGCGCTTCGCAGGGCTCACTGCCTGCACAGAAGTGGGAAGCGCTGTGCTGGACGTGCCCCCAACTCCATTTAAAATCCCCCCTGCTCCCAACGCTGCCTGCCCGATCTCCCCAGGGCAGCATTTTCTTACAGGGATGGGGATTGCTCAAGTCGAGCCATCCCCAATGCATGCACAAACCCACCCGCTCAGCTGCCCACGTGCCCAAAATCCCTCTGCCATCCGGACCTGGCAGCCCTCGCGGGACCACCACAAACTGGGGCCACTTCCCTCCGGAGGGCAGAAACAGGGTTGAAACCAGGTGGAAAAGCCCTGGGCTCACAGCAAGCCAGAAGCCTACAAAAATTTAGCAGCAGAAAGGTAACAGCAGGAATGCAGAGCCTGCGCTTCCGAGTGCGGACTGCAGCCGCCGAGGAAGGGCCATCACCAAGCCTGGGGTAGAGGGCAGGAGCACTATGGCCATTAACCCCAATTTTACTCTTAGCCATCAGGTCTGAGAAACACCTACTCGGCCACGCCAGCTGCAATCCAGAGCAGGCAAGGGAAGCCAAAACTGTCAGGTCAAGACTCATTTCGACAGAAGGGAAATGAGAGCAGCTCCGACTCCCTTATTCCTTTTTTTCAAGAAATAAGGGGCACAGCTGCGGCCGCTCCTCAGGCCGTGAACTCCCGGGGTGTGCAGAGACGCTAACAGGGTGCTTGGCCAACCTGCCCCAGCAAGAGAAAGGAGGAGCCACACAGAAGAGAAATTATAAATCAACTTGGAGCAGAAACAGGTGGACAAGAAGGTAAAGAATGAAAAGCCAGAATAGGAAAGAAAGGGGAAAGAAGGTAAGAAAAAAAGGGAAATATGCCTAAGAAAATCACCACAGGCATAAAACTCAAACGTGAAGTGAAACAGAAAAAGAGAAGTGGAGGGCAACTGGGAGGAGGAAGCAAAGTTAGAGCTAAACAGGCAATGATGCCTTCACACATATGTTTGTATATATATAAAATTACATATAAAAGTTACTTGGACATAGATAGATATATACACACACACACAAGTAGAAAAACTGGGCCATGCTTTTATCCACATTGCCCTGAATAAAAGCAAAGACTTCACCCCTGGCCACTGGCTCTGACAGGTCAGCACAGTTTTCACCTGCACAGGGATGCTTCTGTACATTTCTTGTACCGAGCTGGCTCCCACATTTACTGCTGTTCAGAGCTTAAAACCACACAGAAGCCATGTAAGAAAATTCACGCTACAGCAGCACATTTATGGCCATCACGTCTCCATCGTGTGCACAGATAGCCACAGATCCCCAGGAAGAATATCAGTGCTATTAGTTTTTGGCATTACATATAGCACCACCAGGAGCTTGAGATACCAAATATGTCTGTGCCGGACATTACATAAAAACAGGATAGAAAGGCCAGTCTCTGTCCCAGAGACCCAATGACCCAGGGTAAAACCAAGATATAGATAGAAAGTACAAACAAATAAGGCAGGCTGACCAGAGTGGAGCAAAAGACATTCCAAAGGAGATACCATCATCCCACCATCCATGGCAATCCTGGATGGGCACATCTAACAATCCTGCTTTAGACAGGAAGCCGGGAAGGGGTCAACCACAACAGAGCACAAGCGGAGACCCACCCATTCCCTGTTCTCCGAAATCCCACTTAAACCACTAATGGTGGTTTAAGATCCCCCATTACAGAAAAAAACAGTAGTAAGTAGTAACCCACATCAGAACCACCACATCCATCAAACCATGCAGAGAACAACCCCTAACTAACGTGGCCACAATGTCCATCGTGATCTTGACTTCACAGTTCCTCTGCTGACTGCTGGTTTGTTTAAATATCATGTTTTGGGACATACAAAACAGATGCAGACCAAGAGTTTTACATGAATTAATTTGGAATCTATGAGCCCAACCACAGGGTGATAAAGGAGGCAATGTAATTTAAAAAAAAAAAAAACCACAATAATTTCACATTTAACACATCTGCTACATAAAACAGCTTGCTTTAACCTGTTAATATGACAGGGTGTTACAAACCAGTCTAGCGTCTGCAGAAAATTCCTGGTAATTAACCCTAGTTTGAACGGGGTGAAGAGATGAAACAGAGGGCAGAGTTAAGGATGTCTCGGCACATGCCTCAATCCTGCTATTTCCTAACTTTTTCTGTATTCTGAAAAGGCTCAAATCACTGCAGGTAACTGGAATTACAGTCAAATGTATTTTCCTCAACTCTCAGTTTAAACAGTGCAGTCGTCACCAGACTATCTTTTGGGTACTGTATTAAGCGATGAACTAACATCTGATACATGTTGTTTCTCCTCTTTCCTCCAACCCAGCCATGGAGGGTCTTGTTTTCTTTGTGTGTTCCTTAACTGCCTTTAAACATTATACAAAATGTTGCTATATATGTTTAGAAAAAGGACCTTCAGTTGAATGTACCTTGCACGCACTTGGAGCAGAATACGATGAGGTTTGTGGTGGTCCTTATCTCCTGGGGTTGCCCAGTCCATGTGAAACTGGACCCTTATAGAGCAGAGCTTCATTCCCCTGCAGAGAGCTCCTAAGGTCTTTGGCACAAAGCTTTAAGCAGTCTTTCTGCTACCTGAGGCAATACAGGGCGCACCCTAACAAGAGAACAAAAGACCTCAAAACTTTGTATTTCCAACAGAAGCCAGCACAGAAAGACATCGCAAGCTGCCCATGCAGCGGCGGAGACGGGCTGCAGCTCTCTGGACTGGTTGGAGCTTCCTTCACTTGCAGGCTCCCTACACACGTGGGTCATTGCTGTGGTCAAGCCAAGATGCAATGACAGACCAAGACCACGACTCTCTCCAGGAAGATGGGGCTGCACCTCCTGACCAGCCAAAGATGACAGAAACACCAGAAGAGCTAGAAAAGAGCTTATCACCAGAAGAAATCCAACAGAGCTCCTAACCCACCAACTCAACTGACCGGCTGTGGACAGGTACCACCAGCCAGCAGAGCATGGCAGAGGCAGACTCTTCAACCCCTTCCTCACGCTCTTCTGCACTGCTGGAGCTCAGAGAGCTGTTCCTCACCAGGGAGCCCACAACGTCCAAGAACTCGGCTCCCTGGCAGCAGCTGGGTGCAAAAAGCTTAAAGAGAGCTATGGATCATCTTCACGCTGGGGTCACCTGAGCCTGGCCGCGTCACCTACTGCAAGGCCACCTGGGGCTCCAAGCGTGAAGACTGGTGGGAGGAGGCAATCTCATCGCCTCTCCTGTGGTACCAGTCACCCCAAAGGGCTCAGACGTGACTTCAAGCTCCTTCTGCTGGAGCCACCGTGGCCTGCCACCGTGGAAGGAGGTCCGGAGCCTCTCTGGGCAGAGCCGCTCTGCCAGCCAAGCCTCCGGTGAAACCGCAGCTGCACGAGCTCAGCCTTAACGCTTGCCAACTTCTACAGGGCATCGAAATCCCTTAATATCTTCAAATGAAATATTAACGTTATAAGCAGCTATTTCATGGGTCCACAGGCTTTTGTCACGCCTCAGGGAGGCCTTAAACAGATTTAGCCCAGACTTCAAGACTTTCTAGAAAGCGTGGCTCCCAGGATCCCACCACACCAGCCCCAACCCTGACGGTATCTCGTAGCTTCATGAGCTTCAGCTGTCTTTCTGCTGCCACAGTGGAGGTAACAGCATTTCTACCTGCTCAGCATCCAGATTTTCCAAGCAGAACAAGATGCAGGTGTTTGTCACTATGAATATTAGCCCTCCTAATATTATTAGAAGGAGGTGAAATGCATCAGCAAGACCAACTGAAAGCTCTTCCAGTCACGGTGGATCAGCACAAGTGACTGCAGGTTGTTTAATCCCTCCCATACCACCTTGTTCCATGAGGCAGCGTTACCAGTTAATTAACAGATGGATGTACAGAACTGAAATCCTGTTTGTTGTAATTTGTCTCACAAAAGTACCCAAGAAAAATACTCACTAAATTTACTAAAAACATCCTGCAAAATAAGGTCTTTGCTAAAAGTCTCTTAGATGATCAAGATTTACAAGGAAGACAAGGACACCGGGTACCACGAGTGGTGTACGGGGATTACCACCAGGCCATATAATGTTATGCCTGATGCTAATGGACATCTTGAGTTCTGAACAGGCTACAACCTGTCTCAAAGATAGTTATACCCAAGTTACCACCCAGTAACCTGTAAATTGTACTTGACACACTTATCTTTAAAATTAAAATTCTAAAATTACCACAAGCCTCCCTTCCCCTTCTCCTCCTCTGTATGAAGAATGGCCATCGACGGTGCTATGGAAGATGAAAAGCCAGTACTCACTCAGTTAGCTAGGAGCTAAGAAAGTCTTATTTCCAGACCTTCAACACTTGCACTTGCAACAAAGAGCTACTTGGTGCAAAGTTTTCAAAAGCATTTTTCCTGTCTAGTTGTGTTGGTTGCAGCCACTAGACCTCCCCCTCAAAGACAGCAGCCTACGGCAGTCCCCATTGCCATTTCCGACCATGTCAAGCAGAAGTACAGAACCTCAACCATTTCTCTGACGCTCTGAGGGTCCACCTGACATCAGGGCTCTACCGTCCTACACTGTGAGCAACTGCACGAAAGGCAGCATCTTCTCTGACATGTTCACAGATGAAACAGGCAAGCAGAAGAGTGGAAGGGCGAGAAGAAGAAATGGCTTGCCAAGGGCAGAGCCCCCAAATCCTACCCACAGCAGAGCACTGGGAACCCCATCATCTCTCCAAGCCACTTGTAACAAGCAGGACTGGTGGGTCTTAATACTAACTACCCAAGATAAGGAAAATATTTCAAGATTAATTTCTCACTACTTCAGCGTCTTGGACTGCAAAGAGCAGCATCTTCCTTCCCCTCTGAACGTGCTCATCTCAATCGCATTTATTTACTCATCTTGTGCATTCATGAAACCAGGGCCTCCTTCCATTTTGTTCCACAAATGGAGACTTGAAGCTCAGTTTTTGAATTTTTCCTCAGCTACCACAGAAACAGAAGTGCTAGTGGGAAGAACCCTCTGGGGTCTCCAGTCCAACCTCCTAGCTCGTAAACAAGGCTGATTATTTTTCTCCGTAACATCAAACACACATACTTTTTTGTTAGTATCTTCATATAATCTAACAGCAGCCTTTTTAACGTTTAAGAAAAATGTAAAGCTTTGCCCACCCCACCCCCAAAAGCAAACCAAGAAGCACCAAAGCCAGATGTGAGATACCTGTAAATCAAGATCCAGCAATTCACATAGCAAACACAATCATCTAAAACCCGTGAGTAGCATCTCAATTGCCTGTGATGCAGCACGAAGCTTTTGGCCTTTGCTCCCCCCCATGATCATTTCTGGGAAAGTGTATTTCAGACTTTCCTACTCTTATGAAGGAGGAAAAAAAATAAACAACCCATTTTTATTTAAATAGGGCTGGAAACATTACTAAATCTTTCCAAAAGGATGTATGGTGGCTTTTTGCTCCGAGTGCTAAATTACAGGTCATTGCACTGATAGGTGTGACTACCTATTTACAACATCAGCTGAAGCATAAAAGGGTTTTGGTACACAACATCTAGAGACTGCTATAGCATGACTACATTAATGTATAATAAACTTTACATCTGCAACACAGCTAATATAATAATAATGATAGTGATAATGATGAGGAGGACAATAGCAATAATAATAATAATAATAATTAATAATAATGGTGTTATCAAACTTTAATATTAGCAAAGACAGACCCATGCTAGACCTTTTCCCATGCAGAGGAAATGTAACGTAAAGGGTTTAAGCACAGCCTGGGCTTTGGCCATTCCCCCACATCCCACATGCTGAGGCATCATCCCACGGCTGCTGTTTCCACCACGTAAACCAGCACACAGAACACATTGTGTACGTCAGCGCTGCACCACTGCCAGGGACAGCAATACCCGATCCAACACCAAACTACAAGGACACAGCACCTGGCTGAAAGCTGCCCAGGAAAAGCCACCTTTCCTAAACCTACACAGGCAGCAACGCTCTAGCCTCTTGCACCGCTCGTTTCTTGCACAGCCTGCAAGCCCCTTCCACTTGTGCATTCAGGGCTCACTCCCTACCTGGGGCAGGGAACTGCGCAAGGCAATGCAATGCATTTTATTTTAGCTGGGATTTTGCTCAGCTGACATTTTCAAGAATAGATGGTTGCAATATGATCAAATCTAGGCCTCAAAATACAAAGTGTTAACCAAGAGTCACAGGTTGTTGCTTTTAAAAAAAAAAATACTCCTAAGTTGGATTTTTCTTCTCCTTTCTAAGTTACTGGCAATAGCTCCCCAACCCCAGCTGAGATTTATACAGGACCTCACAGGATGCTGCCCCTGCAGCACTGATGGAAAGATCAAAACTTTTAGTTCTCCTGACTCGGAGGAAAAAAGCGAGGCAAGGAATCTCTTAAATCCAGCTGTTGGGATTTCAGGAAAGGCACAAAATGTCCTGAGACCAAAGGCAAGCAGTACATAAGCGTGCAGCAGAGGGGCTGGCCCGTACCTGCTTCTGGATGACTTTGAACCTGTAGCGTTTGCTACCTTGCAAAAATCCCCTGACGCAGAAGAGCTTGCAGCAGTACTAATGCGATGGCTTCTACCAGTGCAAGGAACCAGGATGCTGCATCCACACCAAAGGCGTTACTGGCATGACGTACCCTTAACCAGCTCAACTCCACCAGTAAAGCTAAAGTGCAGACCAGGCGTCCAACCAGCAGTTATCCAGGGAAGCCAGGCAGCAGAGAAAGGGCATTCAGAGAAAGTCAGGGAGAAGCGGACTGGACTGTAGGTACCAGCTAGATGGAGGGAAGATGATGGTGGGTGGTGAGGAGGACTGCACCAGAGTTTTCCACCCTAAAATCCCTGCACTGCCCTGCTTCAGAGCCTGGGGGTTCCCAGCACAACCCGCACTGTGCTGAGGGCCTCCACAAGCTGCTTAATAAACTACGTGACGGGATGTTATTTCCCTCCCACCCACCTCTGCTCTCCACTTGCCCCTAAGGAAGCAGCCTACAGCTCAAGGCACTGCTCTTGCGGTAGGGACCTCCTCTCCCCAAAACAGAGAGAACCTTTTGGGGCTTCCTTTAGGCTTCTCTGCCATTCACTCCTACCCCCAGGAGAGGAGCTGGGTCCCGTGCCTGGACAAGCCCCCAGCCTGTAGGTGAGAACCCGTGTGATTTCATCCTCTCCCCTCGGGAAGCTCTCAAAGTCTTGCAGCTCTTGGCCGCACACACGTTTTGGTATGGGGTATTCCTGACCGAGGCATGGAAAAGAGGTGACAAAGCTGTCTTCCAAAATATCTCATGCAAACACACAGTCCTTATGGGGCTTTGGGCTGCTATTTCTCACCAGGATGCTCCGCACGCCCCAGCTCAGCGCAGCTCAGCCCACTCTCCAGCAGTGCAGGCTGGCTCCCAGCGCCCACAGAACCCAACCTCATGGTGGGGGGGGGTATGGTCAAACCTCCCCCCTCCCATCAAGGGACTTTCTAATGAGCTAATTTGCAGGAACATACCCAGTAATTTTTATACAAAACTTCTACCGATTTTTCCGACTCAGGTTTTAAGGCAGAAATGACAGAGAGAGAATCTGCCCCTTCTCTTGGCAATTTGTTCCAGTGGCTAATCACCCTTGCCATTACAGACCTGTGCCATAATTTCTAATTTGAATTATCTGCCCGGCACTGGTTCTAGCTCTGCCTGTCACTGCTGCATTCGAGAGCCCTTTACTGCCTGATGTACTATACCAGCAGCAATTCACGGATCATTTTCCTTTTGAGGCGATGGGGGATGCAACCATAGTACCTGCGGACAAATATAAGATATCAATAGCAGTGAAGATGTGACAGCACAGGCATCGGAGTGGGTGGGACAAACCTGCCTGGAAACCCTGGGTGATACTCAACCAGCCCCTGATTTGCAGGATACAGCTCCACATCGATATACACATTCGGACCTTGATTTCACATAAAGAATGAAACCACCCCAGGATGCATTAAAAGGCATTTAGATCACACAGATCTGGATGCTTGCAAACCATCCAGACCACTCCACATGCCCGTCCCGTCCCTGTGTTTGTGTCACCCTGCAGACTGCTGTCCTCAGCTGAGCGGAGCTGACGCACCAGGTAACCATCTCGCTACTTCTCGTCTGTCACCCTTGGGGTGACGGGGAAAAAAGCACCACCAGCAAGCCCCGTCCTAAACAACCTCTGGCATTTGCCAGAGAGAGAACTGAGGAAAGACTCAGGAACGCTGCTTTATCACAACACTGATAACTCCAAAAAACGCTGTCCTCCGCTGAGCTGTACCAACAAGGGAAGCAAGCAGCAGGCACTGCATCTCCCGGTATAAATAAACCATGTGCCGACGTACAGCGGTATTGCTTGCCAGGGCACTAAGCACTTTGCTACATAAGAAGACGGACCCGCTCAGGAACAGATCCAGCTGTGATGAGGGAAAACATGCCCCATACCCAGTGCTAATGCGTCCAAGAGACGGATTATGTCTTTATTCCCTCCTCACTCTTCATAAATCTCACCAGGAACTGTGCAGATGTTCAGTACTAAAGATACCAGCCAGCGAGGAGACAGAAAATAACACACGGTGCTTCAAAATAAGATCTGTATCACCTTGCTGCAAACAGGCAAAAGCTTCCTGACCAGGTACGCATCTTCCTCTCCACCAGTTCGGTCTGCAGCTCTGCACCCTTCTTGGCTCACAAAGACGGACCTCAAACCACGCCGCCGTCCCCTCGGCCAGCAGCGGGGGCTCAAGGCAACGTGCCCACCACCTCGGCCTCTCCAGCAGCAATGCAGAGAGAAGATCAGCACAGAAGCTCCGCTGTGGGGCTCTGACAGACCCACTTGCATTGCTTAACCGATGGGTATACAGCTGCAGTGCACTGCTCCAAGCCACAGTGCACTGCACCACAGGTACCTAACATCAGCCTTTTCTAAATTCATGTACTGGGAGCAAAATACAAATCCCCAGCATTCCCACAAGCAGCAGAAAACACCTCCCAGGTCACAAAAAACAGCATTTCCCCTTCCCATGGCCTGCCAGCGCTATTGTCTGCACAGAGCAATGGGGGGGAAAAAAAAATATGTTTTTTATTACGATGTCATACTTGTAAGCCCTACCTTGCAATTCCTAGTAGAGCCGCACCAGCATAATGACAGAAAAAGCCTGAAGAGGCCTGTAGAAAAACAGTGATACTGTAATAACCCACTGAACATCTTCAGCTGTGAAAGGTGACAAACGAACACAAGATGCACCGATATCTTAAAAGTATACAGATATACAATTATTTTTGCCTAGCCTTGCTCCACAACATCGGCACTATGGGTCGCTTCTCCTGCCAGTAATTCCTTGTATGAAAGTTAAGAGAAATATATACAGCCAGGAAGCATAAGATGTCTTTGTAAAGCATTCTGATTAAAAACAGGAAGATACGGTTCAAATCTTGCACAGAAGTAAGCATAAGCTCCAATTTTAGCAGATAAAGTCCTTAATTAAACCAAAACCTATGCTTTGGTTCAGCAGGGGCACAGAGAGATAACACCGCGACTGCAGAGCTGCACAAACACGCTGCGCTGTCAGAAGACACAACTCACCATCATCTCTGAAAGCTGTGTGCTCCTACCAAAGTTATATTCCAAGCATGCACGTTCACCCAGGGAGCCAATATTCCATTTTACCAACTAATTGAAACACACGGTTCGTTTCTGCAACAGATGGGCCTTTCAACGGCGGCAGGCCTAAACCCTTCCTTATTTTCGCTATTGCAGAATTGCTCTGATGTTGCGTGGACATCAGGGTGCAGATGCAAAAGATGTAAAATCCTTCGGGCCCTGCCGAGGCAGAGAGCTGGCACTGCTCTCGCTGTCCCCATGCAGTCAGACCGGCACAGCCTCTCTCCCAGGGATGCTAGACGTATAGATGTACAGTGTATTTTACTCCTAACAGGTACAGAGGCATTCCCATTGGCTGACAAACTGCACCTGTACAACTAATTACCTTAACATAACATCACTTCAGATACACAAAGGCACGGCCAGATCATCAGAACTGTAACGACGCTAAGCTAGCTGTAAGCCAGACTCGTGACTTAATATTATGAGAGATAGGAGAGAGAAAAAAAAAGTTAAGAGGTGCAAAGTATATATAGGATCACTTGAAACTCCCTGGGGTGTGAACTGGCATTTATCAGAGATAGGCAGCACCTAGCACAAAAGAGCATCCGACTGGTCCCCGTGCTTGGAAAATACACATATTTATTAAATAATTTTAAAATCACAGTAGGCAGGAAACGGGATGTTTATGAGACACAACTAAGTATCGGCCTGCATCCTTATTTCTTACAGTGATGTCAACACTTCAGAGCTAGGTTTTTTTAATATCCTCGTATTTTACAACAACATTTATAAGTGGTCTTACGATAGTCCGGACCAGTTGGCACAAACTGACATTAGCGAGATTGTATTTCTGTTCGATGAAGAAATAAATACGCCCATTTCACAGAGCCGTAACGGGTACCTAATACCTCGTGTTCTTTGTATTTAGCAATGGCTAACATGCTCTAATATACCCCCAGAAAAGCCCTTTTGTTCCAAACCAATGACTTGCTCAAAGTGTATTTTTCAACGTGCTAGTAAAAAGGAACTAGCGTGAGGTTCACGACTCACTGTGTCTGACCATATACGTGGACAGGCGAACATGTCTAAACTTGTCAACTCGAATGGGATTAAAAAAGATCTCGCTGAAGGCCTCCAGCATCCCTCAGACACAATTATCGGTTCTGCTGGGATTTCTCCGCACGGCATTTTAAGACGCAGCAACCCAGAGTTTAACAGACGGAGACCCAAGTCCTAAAGCGCCCTGTCAATGAAAACATGTCGATATTATTCACATATAAAAATAAAACGCGGCCTACTGCAGCCGCGCCTGAAAGAAACCCACAGCCTTTTTTTTCAGGGAAAAGCGGCCTAAACCCCCCCCCCCTTGGCAGAAACGGCCCCCGGAGCCTCCGCAGAGTCTCGCTCCCCCCAGCTCACAGCGGGGGCAGCCCAGGCCGACGGCGGCCCGACCCCGACCGCTCGGCTCCGCGGATAAAAAGCCCCGCTCGCCCCGCAAACCCGCGCAACCTCCGCGCAACCGGCGCAAACCCACAGCCCCCGGCCCCCCAAACTCCCCCTCCCGGCCACGCGTTTTCCTCCCCCAGGCCTACCAAAAAAAATAAAGGAGGAGCGGGGTGGGCACCCGTTTCCCCCCTCTCCCGCGTCCCCCCGGGGCCGGAGGAGCCGCCGAGGCGGGCAGGGGGATGGGCAGGGGGGAGCCGTGTCATTTCGGAGCGAAGCCGCCCCCCCCCCCGCGCTGCCGGCCCTCGCCGCGGCCATTTATTGACGCTGGAAGGGCATCCCCAGCCCTTCGCCTCCCCGTCCGCACGGATTTCGGTTCGCCGGTGACTATTTTTAGCCCACCGTCGAGCCGGCCCTCTTAAATAAATAAAAATAAATAAATAAAATGCAACGCAATCCCCACCCCCACCCATCCGCACGAACCCCCGCGCCCAAGCTGCAAACTCCGCCGCGACCCGCAAGATCTCCCACCGGGGAGCCGCAAATTATAAAGCAAAGGGATGAGGAAGGCAAAACAAAAAAAAAAAAAAAAAAAAAATGGGGGGGGGGGGAAAAACCCAAACCGAACCAAAACACCCCAAACCACCTCCCCTCACCCCACCGCCGTTTGCTGCTGCTGCTGCAGCCCCGGTACTCACCGCGCTGCCCCTTCCCGGGAAAGGGTCCGCCGGGGCCGTGGCAGGGGCCGAGGAGCGCGGAGGGGCGCGGAAGGGGCGCGGAGCGGCGCGGGCCCCGCTGCCCATGTGCTCGCCCGAGCACGCGCTCGCCTCAATGGAACGTTGTGCTGGCGAGCGGCTCTGTGACGTCACCGCCCCCCCCCCCCCCCTGCCGCCGCCGCCGCCGCCGGCCGCCGCCGCAGCCCCGGGGGCAGCGCGCGCAAACGGCCGCCCCCGCGCTCCTGCCCCCGCGCAGCCCACGCACGCACCGCGCCGAAACGAAAATTCAAAAATTGAAATAAAAAAAATAAAATGATAAAACGGCGAGGGCGGCGGTGGCGCTCCGCAGGTGCGGGGGCAGCCGGCGCGGAGTGGGGGGGGGGGGTTGGGGGCTCGCTCGGACCGGCACACGCCACGGGAGAACGGGATCGGCTTCAGCATAAAGCGAGTGGGAAGGATCGGGAGCCCTTCCCTGCTGCTCTTCTGCTGGTTGTGACCTCGAGAGGTGCCTTCGGTCCCGTTTCTCCCGGGCTCCGCGAGTTTGCTCGCTCATGGGAATCACGGATCGCGACAAAGATCCCCCCCCCTCCCCTCCCCGAGGAGCAAGTGCTGAAAGGTCACGGGTGTCTCCGAGTCAGCACGGGAGAGAAGGGTACGAGCATCCCGCAGGCAAGTGGGGAAAGTAGCTTTGTGGTCCTCTCTGTACTGGAAGAAACGACATCAAAAATACAGAACAGGCTGCAGACCGGTGAAACAGTAAAACGAAAGCAAATCTCCAGTATATGGGCAAAATGATCTTTATTTTCCTTTTTTTTTTCTCAACAAACTAAGAAAAAAATGAAATGTATCCTCCTCTATTCCAGGCCAGAACTGAAACAAAGCAGGAGCTTCAATGCCACGTGATTTTTTTTTTTCCCCCCATACTGTTTTTGCTCTGTCCAGGAGGGAACCTAAAATCTTGCTGTGCCGGCACCTTTGCAACAACACGGGAGCTGCGGGGTCTTTCCTGCAGCGTGCACAACCCCAGAGTACCTGTTAGCACCAGCGTGGGCTGTGGTGCCCAGTTTGGGAGCTGCCCCTGCCACAGAAGGCTAATCAGCCTCTGCACAGAGCGAGTCCTATATCTAGCACAGGGACATTTTCATGTGGATAGCACATGCTGTTTCATTTAATTAGTAAATATGCTCCCGACTCCCCTACAATGCTTTGAATAGTGCAATAAAAAGCTGATCTGCAAGGACAACCCAGTCATGACAGGAGAAGCAAATGCCAATGCAAAAGGTATAAAATTACGGCATAAAATGTGGCTTTATCCAAACTACAATTCTGGAGTCCTGCAGTTTAAGCAAGATACAGCACTGGCTTGGAAAAAGAGGCTTTGCGTGCTCACAGCAAGAGAGGAGGGAGCCCTCCTGATGAAGCAGATTGAAGGTCTTTGTGCCGTACCTCCAGCAACCTGCTGCAGCAGAGGAGGGGTGGAGGAGATCCCTTTGGGCCGGCCGTACTCTTACAGCTGGCTGGAGACCAAGTCCTAAATAAATGACCTCCCGAGGTCAGTGAACGCAGGAGAAAGACCAAAATCTGCGGTTACTCCTGCGACCAAAAGATCATTTCGTCAGCTGAAAAGAGCCCGAGTGCTGGAGCAGCCTGACACGCTTTTTTCTCCAAGCCCGTTCCCGCTCCAGAGATTGGGAGAAGCGGTGGCATAAAGCTATTACTCTGGCTTCGCATGGGTATTGCCCTTAAATGGGGCCCTGCTGGCTCCTTCACAACTCCTGGCTGCCAGAGCAGGAGAGAAATATGTATCAAATAGCACTGAAAATTGAGTTTTCATTCCTTTCTCCCTAGGACTCCCTTCCTTCCTCGGCAAAACACACACAGAATCTGCTATTAAACATCAGCTCAAATTAATACTGGTTTTCCCGACGCCACAGGCTTGCCTGTGTGTTGCCAGCACCGGCAGCGCGGCCGTGAACACAGCTCTGTGCGCCGGGATGAGACACGGGTCTCTCCACGTACAATTCCTGGCGTGACAAAGCCAGGAAAACATCGTGAAAAAGAGAGTTGAAAGCGTTTGCCTGCCTGTTTATGCACAGACAAGTCACACCGCAATCACGCAAGCTTATCCAGATGCTGCTCCAGGAGGGACCTCTGCAACCTGTGGCAGAAGGACGTGCTGCGCCCATCCACCGCGAGGCAGCCCCAGGGTTTGGAAGTCAGGCTCCAGACCCCATAAAAATGTACAAACCATCCTTTATGCTGTACCCCTTTCTGGGGAGGCTGGCAAGGGGATGGCAGGTGACCACCAAGCTTTTCCCCCAGCGATGGCACGTCTGGAGCCTCAGCAGTCACGGGGGGACCAGCCGTTTCCATCACACCCAGGGTCTCTCATTGCAGGAGGTAATACAAAGATTCTCTTTCCACAGGCATGTAGAATATGTCTTGTGTTTGTATTGCTCAGTCCTGCAGCCTTTCTAGCGGTTGTACTCTAAAAATCAGCTACTATTACGACCTAAATATACTCAGTCCATGTCAATAAAGCGCTTGAGTTTAATCACCTTTACGACAGCTTAGCACACTTACAGAAGGCAATTGCATTGCTCTAAGTTCACCCCTGCAAGTTAAACACGGCAAAGTCGGGGCCAAATGATGCAGCGCGCTCTTTCGAGGCCAGAAGAAGATTCAAGGCAAAGATCAGGGGTCAGGCTGCGGCAAGGCTGTGCCAGCTGAAGGCTTTTGCCCTCCAGGGCTCTGCTATTGCTTCTCTGTCTATGGCCCCACCAGCTTTGCCGGCTGCAGGGATCACATGAGTGCTTCTTAATCCGTGTCAGGCAAAGCTGGCCGAGTTAAGTGAAGCGCCAGCGGAGCCAACGAGAGCTGTGACGTGCTCCTGGCGGTTAGCGCGGCGCGGAGGTGACAGCCTCCAGCTGGTGACCAAAGGCGGCTGGGGAGTGAAGTGTCCTCAGCCAGGGCAGGTAGGCGCAGCGGAGGCTGGAGCAAACCCCCACACATGCCCCCCGAACATGGGTCGTGGAGACACACAGCAGAAAAAACAGCTGACAACGTGTAATCACAGCAGTAATTATACCTTCCCTCATCCAGGGATTAAGCTTTTTCCAGGTTAACTCTGGAACCGTCCAAAAACCTAAGTCATGTCAGACGCTCAGAAGAAAGGGCTGGGCCGTTGCATCTGCTCCTCTCCTAGTAGAAGCCATCATTTCACCTCAGCCTGCTCTTAAAGGCACCAAGTTGAGCATCAGTGTCTTGTCCTCACTTCACCTTCTTGGATATTACCTTGGAATTTTTCTCCTCTGAAGGTTAGACACCACCTAATTTCCATCCTGAATGTATTCAAAGCCTGTGTACACCCATTTGTTCTGCAGCAGGTGTTATGTTTTGACACAACAGGTTCTTCTCCTGATCCTTACACATACCTCCCTGCTCTATTTACCAATATCAAGTTCATTCCATGATAAAATAATGGTACAAGGCAATGGTGTTTATCATAATTTACTTCTACTCCCCACTGTTAAGTATTTGTATTAATCTAAAGAAAATGCATCCTTTTCCCCAAACAGTGACCCATCTCTAGGTGATGGTGACTCACCTGTGATTTTCTTAAGAGCCAGGAGTGGGTGGCAATAATAGAGCAGAAGCAAAGACGGGAAATTTTCTGAAGCTGCTGGAAAGACTTCCACTGCCTTCCATGAGCTCTTGGTGTTGAATGTAAGGTGAAGAATAAAGAGCAGGAAGGTGTTAGAGTAGTACGGTGGCTACTCAGGTGTATAAAAGTATCCTCGTATCACCATTGCCAGTTCCACTCCCCAGAATTTATGTAATTTTTTCCGCCTGTCCATTTCTTCACACGGATTATCCATAAACATAGGCTGGCTCCTGATGGCTATTTTGAGCATGAAGAAAGGTAACAGGTAAAGGAAACAGAGATGATCCAGTTCATAACACAGCCATGTTAATGAAGCTGGGCTCAGTTTTGCTAGGGCCCCAAAACTGCACGATGCATCTTTCTCTGCAAGACTGTAGGGAGGATGTTTGGCAAACCATTGGGAGCATGTTCCAAGGTGAGGGAGGTTTCTTAAGGCTCTGATTCAGGGGAGCTTAGCAGTGACTCCAGAGCAGAGAAAGCGGACATGCAGGGTTGATATGAAGCACAGAAACAACAGACTTGTCACTGATGGCCCAACTACGGAGACATGTAACTCAGATGCTCCATATATTTCCCAAGTCTGTGCAATTAAAAAAAAAAAAAGTGGCATTTTAGAGTGGTGCCTTTCTGACACTGCAACAAGACTGAACTAGTAAGGCAGAGAGGTGCAAAAACTCCATTTGAGATTATGGAGAGCATTTAAGATGACTCGCTTGAACATGATTTAAGAAACAAGAAAGCAATGGGATAAAGTGAACCCAAATGTCTGCATTACTAAATCTGTGTTGGACCCATGGGATGGAAAGTAGATCCAGAGACGAGTATGCTTGAGTTTGGGGGAGAATTAAAAAAACTGTGAACTGGGCGATTAGCATCGGTAGTAAAGAAACAAATGTTATGAGAGAAAGAAGAGAGAATTCAAGAGAGAGAGAGGCAGCACCATTCGGGTCCCAGCCAGATTTCCCAAGGAAGCCCCTGAGAAAGGGACTGACCAAGTCCTTGGGGAGAAGGAGTCCAGTTTGTTTGTTTTATGTGAAGGGTGAAAGATCACAACAGAAGTTGCAAGCCTGGGAGAGGAAGTGGAAAGTGGTGCTGTCAGCAGGGATAGAAAACCCAGGACGTGAAAACATCATCAGATGAGAGGTAAGAGTCATAGATCTAGTCACAGGAGACAGCACAAGCCCACTGAAGCCAATGCTGTGGCATTAGGGAGATGTCCCACACTGAGCATGGTGCACCGAGGGGTCATCCGCCAGAAGATGCTCAGCTTGAGAAGTGACTGGAGATACCCAGCTATGGGCATGCGGAGGTCCCGGGTACACTGATTTGGGTTCCTCAGGCCCTATGAAGAGAGGAGGAGACCAGGAGAGCCCTGTGCACCCGGCAGTGAGGACTGCACGTCTCAACAGCAGCAGAAGACACACAAAGTAGGTAAAACACCAGCAGCCTCTGGAGAAGAGCCTCATGTCTGCTTCCCTGTTTCCGAAGCACTTGGCTCCTGGGAAAAACACCAGGGGCCCTGCTCTCCTTACACAAAGATCCTGTTGCTAAATGGCAAAGAGGAAACTGTTTAACTTGTCGGTTATTCTTTGGCACCTGTGATTGTGTTAGACATTATAAACAGGTTGGACCAGCCAAGCTGGCATAAACCACCACAGTATCCCCAGGGTCCTTCCCTTTCTGTTTACTTTCTTTTTTTAGCCTTTACGCTAATCTCTCCATCTATAACAAATATACAATATTCATGTGAGCGATTTTCAAGGGAGAGTGACGCTGGCAGCCCGTGAAGTGTCACGACGGGCGTGCTGGCTTGTGCTCGGGGACGATGCACGGCGCTCCCCCAGCAGCAGGATGGGAGCGGGGGACAGTGTGGGAAACCCACGCTGGACCCGGTGTCCCTCCCCTCTCAAGCCCAGTTGCTGTCTATGCACTCACGTTTAAAGTTTAACCTTCCCAGCGTGCTTGTTTATGGATGTTCCCCACAATCCCCGTGTGGGCACAGCCATGGGGCAGGCGTTGGGGCTGGGTCCTCTGCGGGTTCGGGCAGACTGGTTTGTGGCTGCAGGGCTGGGATCTTCCTCGGAGGCAGTTGGGAGACTTGTGCTTTTTTTAGCGCAGCCGGTGACGGTGGCACCACTGCCCACGTTTCATATAATGACCCAGCACCACCCTAAGAAGCAGGAGACCTGGTTCTGCACCCTCCTTTGCATCTCTCTGTTGCACCCTGGGTGCAATGAGGCGTCTCAGCCTTTGGCCTGTACTGACCCCTTTCTTCCCACCTCCCGTGTCAGAGGTAAAGGTGTGAACTGAAGCAGGACACTGTCCTGGGAGCTGGAAGCCCATTTCATAGCCACGATGCTGCTGCTCCTATGCTACAAGGCACAGGATTCCCCCTGGGATGGGAATACTAATATAGGCAAACTGGTTAACAGCCGCTAAATAAACTCCACAGCCACTGGAGAAAAGACCTAAGGAGGGAGGGAGAAGTATCTAGTGTGGACGTCTGTCATAAGCTGCTCACCAGCTCTCTGGTTTAGTCTCAGAGGGTGTCCCGTTTAAGCCCTGACCTCGTGATGGACACCTTTGTAGCTGGTACCCTCACTGTACCAAGAAGAGATTTAAGCAATTGCATATTACAGGCAAAAATTTAAATCAGAGGAGCCACGGTGCTCACAAAGGTAGATAAGCACCAGGCTGTACTCCTTCTACACCTCAGAGGGTGATAATTAATTTTGTGTTGTGCCATTCAAGCAGAAAAAAATGGAAACAGTTTAGAAGCAGCAGTGATCAATGAAGTTTTATAGTGCCCCTAAGATGCATATATATATATCTGCTATATATATCCAAGTTCACAGATAAATAAACTGAGGTGCAAGTATGTAAAATATCTTGCCTGTAGCCATACAGGGAGCACACATTGACTTCTGGCTGGTGTAACTGGGAGACACTGGAGTCCTGACTCCCAGTCTCCCATTCTCAGCATTGGGTGATCAATGGAGTTGGCTGAGGGAGTGGGATAACCATGGCTGATGTCTCTGCAGTATCATGATTCACAACCCTCAATCACTGTTAAACAAATCAAAACAGAAATTACATGTAAAAAGATGGGAACTACAGAGCCTAAAAAATGCAAACATGTTCTTCCCCATCAAATCTAATTAGATTTGCCAAAATCAGTGTGCATTGATCTGTGATTCAAACAGTATGCTGATAACAAATTTTCATGATAGACATGGTTATGAAGCTACTTGACTAGACTATGAATTAGCCCCTTCAGCAGAAGCTCTCAGCACATTTTCTCAGCGTGCTCTTCCACAGGCAGCTTTTAATCCCCAAATCAACAGGCCATCCCATTGTTTAAGGTTTGCCAGGCTCTCTGCTGAGCATCCAGCAGAGAAGCGAGGCAGGCAGCATATTCACGTTGACTATCAATCTTCATTAAAATAAACACACCATTTTTAGCCACCCATCTAAGCAAACTGTAGTATGTGCTGGGAAAAGACCTTTCCACCACTAGGCAGAGCAGCTTATTTTGTTGTCATGCTGCATAGCATCACCTCGGCGCTGATGGGTAGAGAAAGCACGCGTTGGATGAAAAGCGTCACATAAATAGACTATCGCTCCAAGAAAACCAGCACTACACAGATGCTGTGTGCTGTTATTTGCCTTCCTGCCAGTGCCCAGTCTCTGTCCTCAGGATTTAAGGATGTTATTTTTTTTTCTCAGCTCATGACAGTGTAGCCACGCCGATCTGTTTGGTTGGTTTGTCTTATAGCCAAATGATCCCGATAGGTACAAGTGCATGGAAGTGAGAAAACGAGGGCAGAACAGGTAAGTTTTAAAGAGGTCAAAGCAAATCCTTGATGTGCCAAGAGAGACCGAAGGACAGGATTTTCCATTTGTGCTCAGTTTCAGCTGAGCTTTGCATCCACTGACATCTGAGAGCTTCTGAAAACGTGCCTCGCCTGAGAGCCAGAGTGCATCAGAGTTTAAAGTTACCCAGCAAAAAACTGGCAGAGGGCCGGCAGTGCACTTGTATCTGTCTGTACCCCAGATTTATCCTTTCTCTGCTATCTTTTCATCCAGAAATCGTTACTGCTTCAGGAGAGGAAAACCGCAGCAGGTTTTTTGCCTGATCGTTAAAAGCAACGAGCATCCCCAACGGTGGTTGGAGGCAATGGGACCTGCACAGCACCTCTGAAAATTGACATCCTCTGTGTTAAATCATGCGTAACAACAGGACCCACCCTGCAAAGCAGTCGTGACCGGGATGTTGATCACTGAGCACTGGCACAGGTTGCTCAGGGACGTTGTGGCATCTCCATCCTTGGAGATATTCAGAAGCCATGGTCCTAGTCAAAAGGTCATGGTCCTGGGCAGCCTGCTCAAGGTGGCCCTGCTTGAGCAAGAGGGGTGGACCAAATGACTTCCAGAGGTCCCTTCCAACCTCAACCCATCCGTGAGTCTGTGACGAAGGGCATGAGGATATGCAGCATGCCCGCTATTTCACCACGCTCCACTGTCAGCAGGAGGTAGCTCAATATAGAGATAAATCACCAAGCATTTACTGCAGGGACCAAAGGGCTGGATCGTGTATGGCACACTGGAAATGACTGCCTAACTCCACAGCCCAACTTGCCTCAGCATTTTTGTGAGCTCATTATCCCAAGATTTACACATTTTAAAAAAATCCAATGAGTTACAGCAGTGTAGTAGGGGCATAGTCATGCTAATATGATTTTTTTCCACCTAGAAAGAGATTATACCAAAATAAGCATTTTTATTCCAGTGGTACAGGATGGGTTGGGGGCCAGTGGGGGGTCCTGGTGCAAGTCCTGCCAGTCTGCACCCTGACCCCTGGGCTTCTCTCGCCCTGACCCGGCTGCAATGCCTGTCCTCTTCACTGGGTCCCTGCTTCACACCGGCTGAGCCACAGTCACACGGAGGCCAAGGAGAAGAGGGCACAGCTTGTCTGTACTTAGGTGGTGCCATTAAGATTAACCGTACGTATGGCGGCAGCATGGTATTTTTGTGTGGCTACGCAAAAAAAAAAAAAAAAAAGGCATCAGCTGAGCTCATTTCATAAACCAAAGTAAATGGAACAAGAGCATGGTATGGATTATATACTTTTCAACCTAAATTGCTCCCTGCAAGCTGTGGGTTACTGCCTTTTCCCACCCACACCAGAATTGTCCACCCAAGGCGATCTCTAGAAGAACCCCCCCAGCAGAGACCTGAATGCTGGTCCTGAAATTAGTTAAAACTGGAACGAGCTGTAAAACTTCATGAAATCCTGCCTGCCCTTCAGTTTTAAATCGGATTTGGCTGAACCGGTTTTAAAACTGACTGGAGAGCCAGGACGGGCCAGCAGGATCACCTGGAGAGGCAGACGGTAGAAATTCAGCTCCTCATGCCTACGTTGATCAGAGCAGTGCCCCCTCTACCAGGGAGGGTGGAGTGCTTTGTCTGATAAAAGGCTGAGCTCAGCAGACATTAAAGGAAGGTTGTTAGTAAAGATCAAAAGGTAGGAATGGGAGATAGAGCTGCAACATTTGCAAAGTTACCAAAGCCTTCCAGTGAGAACGAAGAGATAGATGCTGTGATGCTAAATGAATGGGGCAATCTAGATAATGATATCAGAATTAAATTAATTAAGAGAAGATTAAAGAAAGATTGCAAAATTAAGGTTGTAATCCTGGCCCTGTTAGAGTCAATAAGCGTTTTGTGGTTTGTGTGGTGCCTCATGAAGAGGCTGAGATTTGGCTCCCAATGCATACTAAGACAAAGGAAGGTATGAATTGAAAGCTAATTTACACAGAGCCAACTAAATTAGGGAATAAATAAGTTGTGGTGGCCTCGTAGTCACAACATGGAAACCGTGCACGGCTGGAGCATCCAGCAGGGTAAATGGGATTCGTACCAACATCACCCCTGCTCTGCACACCATGGGGTGTTGATGATGACTTCAGAGCAGCTGTGGTAGGACACCAGATCTGCCATAACTTCTGGCAGGACAAAGCTTTCTATTCAAAGCATTTTCAACAGATCTGAACCAGTAAAGTGAGTTCACACCAGATCGGCACTTTGCATTGCGTGGACGCGGTGTGACTGTTCCCGGAGCCAGCGCTCTTCGGTGGGATTTACTGCTCCTCTGAGCGAGCTCCCCGAGGGCCAGCAACAGGCACCTTTACAGAGGAACCTCATGGAAACACCAACTGAGCTTAAAAATCTTCTGTCACATAGCATTCCTGAACAGGAGTGCATGACATCAACGGGATTTGGCTACTGATTTCAAGAAAAAGGAGTTTGAAAAGGAGTTTGAGGGATGGGGGAACCCCCACGGCCAGGCAACACTGCGCAGCTGCACAGACCTCCGTGGCAGTCACCTCGCTGCCCAGATATTTTGCTCCAGCTGCTAAGCAGGTCATAAATATCTGGTGATTATTTTGGCCCCTGGAGCCCCGTTAATGCTTTCGCAGTTTATGTTCACTGGTATGGGTGTCACATTCAGGTCTCAGTTTTAGGGCAGCACAGTGAAATGAATGGGGAAGGGGTGGATTCATTTTAATCAAGCACCAAATATTAAATTTCAAATAAAAGTACAGATGCTAATGAGTACTTTTGCCCTTGTAAAACATGGGAAAATGCTATATTGTTCCATAAGGGCAGGAGACTCATTTTTTTCCTTACTTTCACAAATGCAAAAGGAGGAAAGCCTTTTTCAGTAAGAATCCAATTTTACAAGGAAGGAATAATATGTTACACAGTTGAATCACTTTGATGTCAATTTTATTTTGCAATCACTTCGTAAGATATTCATATAGCCTTTTACATTCCCTCAAAGTGTGGAAGTCTAGGCACAATACAATATTATCTTACTCTTTACCATAATGATGAACGATAATGAGAACACATAATAAGATTTTACGTGTGCCCAAAGAAAAATCTGCTTTACCCCAGATGAGAGGAATTTTGCAGATCAAATTAGTATTATAAAACAGTACAATTTATCAAAATAATACAGCTTTTCTTCTCCGAATCCATTGCGAATCACAACGTCTGCAGCCAATACGTGGTGAACTATTAGAGTTTGATGGATTTTTTTGTAAAATCTCTGTCTATGAAAAATACTTGTTTGATAAAGTAAAAAAAACCCAAACAACCAAACTCTCCCTTCTCCTCTCCTGTCCATCACACTTATAAAATGTAAGAAGTCTAATATTTGAAAGCTAGGTTGCAGCTGTTACATAGTGATGCTGTTTACTGTTGAAAACCCAGCCCAGTCCAAGGCAAAAATATCTTTGTTCAGGTTCCTGAGAAACTAATGGATCACATTTGATTTCCCTCTGAAATTTGTATGTGCGTGGAACATGGATTGTAGCATAATGCTTGCAAGATACCTTGTTACATCCTTTGGATTTAGATTCAGGTTACTCCTCTATTCCTGATTTTAATGTGTAGCCTAAAAGTAAATTAGTAAAGTGTGGAATAGTCAAAAAACCCTGATAGAAACTGGGGGTGGAAAGGTCGTCTTTGCTGCCTGATCCAGCATCCTCACTATATTTTCTACATTTTTACTTGTTTTTAGCAACTTCAACACCGGCTTCCCAAAAGCGCTCTTTTTGGAAAGCCTTGTTCTGGTAGCAGTTATTCCAGAGCAGGTTTTCTTTCTTGGGACACATACGACATGACTAAAACCAAGTTAGTTAAGGAGTGATTGTAGTGCAGACAGATGAACACCCAAAGAGTTCTAGGAAACGGCATTGCCCATATCAGAGTAAATAGACCTAAACAAACTACATACATCAGACTGAACAAATCTGGAAGCTGAGGAACGTGGGGTCTGTCCAGCGCTGGGGTAGGAGCCCACCTGGTCCTGCAAACACCCCTTTCTGCCAGGGAGGAAGAGCAGGGATATTTTTCTGCTGCGGGGAAGCGTGCAAACCTTTAGTTCACCTTTGCTCTATCTACACAGTTGCAGCGTTGATCCCTCTTCCCCTAATTCATCCATAGCGCAGCACGGCCTTGGCCACAAGCCAGAAAGGGCTTTGTCAGACACTCAGCCGGGCACTAGAACACAGGAACTACCTGCACCGAGAGGCTTTGTTTGGTTCTGCTGTCGTCATGGAGCAGATTGATGGAAGAAAAAGGACTGGAAAGAAGCTCTCGCTCCGGCAGCTGCATCCCTGCGAGCAGCCCGTTGCACATGCGTGGCGCCTGGAAGGAAAAAATGTGCTGGGAAACGGGAGGGCTGGGGTGCAACTGCAACTTGCGGCGATCCAGGGGGATGTCCGAAGGGCCGTGGCTGCGGGAGTAGGGCTTTGCATTCGATCACGCACGCTCACGCTGTAGCCTGCAGAATTTTGGAGGTTTGCCTACTCATAGTAGTTGTATATAAAGCACGATTCCTGTAATTTTTAGTTCTTTTTTTCCTCCTGCTATTTCTGTCCTCTTTCATCATGGACAAATTAGCATGAAGGAAGCTGATGGGGCTAATTAGTTCCAAGCGGTGTTAATATCTCTGCTTGGAACTCTTTGTTATCCAGTCAGATTGCTCCATTTTTGCAGCTTATATTTTAAAACATCTTCATTCATAGCACCTAATCCTTTATTTCTTCTTTTTTTTTTTTTCTTTTTGATCCTACAGGGAAAACATAATTCCACATAATTGGGACATAGAACTTTGCGATGGAAATGTCATGGTTTAACCCCAGCCAGCAACTAAGCACCACTCAGTCGCTTGTTTACTCCCTTGCCCCACAGTGGGATGGGGAGAGAATCAGGGGAAAAAAGTAGAACTCGTGGGTTGAGATAAGGACAGTTTAATAGAACAGAAAGGAAGAAAATAATAATTATAATAATAGCAATAATAAAATGACAATAATAAAAATAAAATAATTGGAATATACAAAACAAGTGATGCACAATGCAATTGCTCACCACCTGCCAACCCAGTTAATTCCCAAGCAGCAATCCAACCCCCCGGTCAACTCCCCCCACTTTATATACTGGGCATGACATCACATGGTATGGAATATCCCTTTGGCCAGTTTGTGTCAGCTGTCCTGGCTGTGAACCCTCCCAACTTCTTGTGCCTCTCCAGCCTTCCTGCTGGCTGGGCATCAGAAGCTGAAAAATCCTCGACTTAGTCTAAACACTACTTAGCAACAACTGAAAACATCAGTGTGTTATCAACATTCTTCTCATACTGAACCCAAAACATAGCACTGTACCAGCTACTAGAAAGAAAATTAACTCTATCCCAGCTGAAACCAGGACAGAAAATTACACATGGTTGCAAGAAAGGTTTTGCCTTGAATGGCAATGTATTCAACAGAACAGTAGCCATGGCGAGATCTGTAGAAAGACCTACATGAAGGGTGAATTTAGCAACAAAATGTAATCACCATAATACATGTCAGGAGCTAACCTACCTAGCTGCTTTCTCCCGGACTTGTGTAGGACAAGGAATAGCTCCACAATTCATATATCAAGCTGGAAACTGGAAACAGTGCTTGTGGGAAAAAGATGCATTGCCATCAAAGTCAGCTGGAGTCATGCGGCTCCACTCTCAGCCAGCGACTTCTCCCTCGCGTCTCATGGCTTCAAGCCCAACCGTGCAGATGTGCCTTGTAGCTTGGGCTCCCATGCATTGGTGGCAACTTGAAGCACGGTTTGCTCAGTAACTCCAAACATCAAATAGTTTTGGTAAGGGGCAAATAAAACTTTTTCCTATGCATTAATATTCAGCACCAAAGGTCATACCCTTTATTATCAGAAAAACTAACTTATCTCATTTCCTAGGAAGGTGGAGTCTGGGCACACTTAGAGACAAGGTGCATGGCCTCTGTAGAGATGTGAAAAAATACCCTGTCCTATAGACAAGAGCCGATTAAGAGGCGGTATCGTCACTGCCTGGCCAGTGTCTCACCCAGCCCTGTTCCCACCTGGATGCACAGTAACTGCAATTCTTCCATGACATGCATTACTCACACCGCTGAGTCCACTGCCATCAGCAAGATGCTCCAAACGCTTGCACCCTCCCTTCGCTCCAGATCTCTGTGGAAGGTGAATGGCAGAATTAGGAAAAAAAACCCCTTTGACTTCCTAGCTGTTGTTCTGAATCTTGGATAACGTTGTCGCCGTTGGCTGTCCCCACTGACTCTACAGCTATGCCTGAGATGAGTAAATGACATGAAGGTAGATAAAACTTGCTGAACGTCAAACGTTTTGTGCTGGAAATGAAATCCGGCTTCTGCGGCTTAACTATCTCATTTCTTGAATTTTCTTTTTTTTTTTTTTTCTTTTTCTTTCTAGGCAGGTTTAGGCCTCATTTGCGTGGAAACCTCAAGGGGAAACCAGAGGTTAGTTTTTAGTCAGCAGAGCCTTTTTTCAGAAGATCCCATAGATGTCTTTTTAAAATGAGGAAACAGCAAACCCATAACCTGGGAAGTAAATCCTGAGCCTCTTCCCAAGCTGTCTGCATGTGTTAGGATCCCCTGTTGTTCAGTGTTATTTTTCTGATAATTCATTGGCAGATGGCTCTAACACAGATCAACCAAAAAAAAATAGTTAAAAAAATAATCCAGAGTATTAGAAGATGGTTCATCTCTGTAGATGAAACAACCACCTCTACCTTCCGTTTTGAATAAATTCAGATTTTAACTGAAGTGGCCTGGCTTATTTCCAGTTTACAGTAATTCTATTCCACTTACCTGAAATTCTCCTTTTAATACTGACGAAATGTTTGTCATCTCTCAACTGCCTGCAATGGTTGCAAAGTGCTACAGGAGCAAGAGTGGTTATGGCAGGGGTGAGTAAAGTGATTTCTTTATAGGCAGTGCTAAAATTTTCAAGAGCATCCTCCACTGGCACGAATCTGTTTCCCTGGAAGAAACATGGAACTTCCAGAGGCTCCAATGGGAGCTGAAATAAGCAGACAGGGGTGCTTTTATACATCCCAATGGTCCCCCAGCATATCCTGTATTGATAATATTGAAGTAATTTAGACTATTAGTTGGCTGGAAAACCAGAACTTAGACACAAGAAAAAAGAAAAAGCTGGAACCCTAAGAATCTGTATTATTAAATGAAAACAATGAGGGTATATGATAAATGCAATTTTATTTTCACCATAATGGTTTGTTTCTAGTTTCCTTTGATGCCATATTTTGCCTAATGTTTTTCTGGAAGTGAAGTAGCTTGAAATGTCCTTTGAAAGTAAAGGACCAGCGAGATGAAGTTAAAAATGCTCCTTGTATTTCAAGTAGTATTTTGGTACAGCTGTTTGGCAAGCACTGTAAATACTTACTGTATTTTATTTCAAGGCTCAGAAGCTTCTTTTATAAGCTTATCTCCTTTATTGCTCCAAAACAGCAGCAAACCCCAGCACTTTCTTATCCATATACAACACATTACTAACTGAATGCAGCCCAGAAACTCCTGTGGGATGTCTGTGTCTTCTGAACATCCTAACCTCTTGTGCTGAGTCGGAAAGTGGCAGCCACCTTCCTCTTCATTGTAGCAGCAGTTTAATGACCAGGAGAGGTTTTTTTACCCCTGCACCCATAGGCTGTTTTAATTTGGTTTTGGGTTTGGTTGGGTTTTTTTTCTACTACATTATTTAGGTACTTTGCAATCCTTCAGCAAAGTAAGAAATGTCGTAAATATGAAGCGTCCTCCCATAAAATCATCCTCTTTTGGAGTGGCACTTTGGGATCACGTTCATGATCTGGTGTGCTCTTCCAGTGGGAAAGTAGCAATCGGAACTGATGCTCTATTAAATGATGAGAGTAAGAAATCAAATAACTGCAAGCATCCTATTCATCAAAAGACTGAAGACCTTCTGCAGATACAATAAAAAACCAAAACTGTTCTCCAAATGATTTAAGAAGCCGAAAAATAAGGAGAGGTTTATTAATCACTGTGGTCTAACCTCATTTAACGGGAGGAAGTGAGGGGTTTTTGCTAACACATGAAACTGGGACCCAAAGGTGACAGACGTTTTTCATAGTTCGTGGATGGACCTACACCTCTTGGTTTGTTTTGGAGGATGGGGATGAAGTTAGAAATTCTTGAACAATAGCTTGCTTCTGTACCAAAGCAATATCTGAAATAGGGTGCACGCCGAAAGGCAAGTGAAATTCGTGTTCTTTTAAAATAAGTTATCCTGTCTAATAAAGGTAGAACTTTTCTGTTATTCATAGCTGGAAGATGTCCTGATTTACAGTTCAGATACAATTAACAGTTTCATTTCACATCATTCTTTTTCCTCATAAGTGAATATCTGAATCATACACTGAAAAAAACAACTGCAGACCACTTCTATAAACCCACTTACAAGCCGGTGGTGCCAACAAATTGAAGAAAAAAGCCTTGCTCTCTCCTGTTTTTCTCAGAGAATGATTTTTTTTTTCCCAAGAAACCTTCAGCCCAGCACCTGAAGCACTTAATCGAATGGGATTTGGACACTTACCTTCTTTTCGAAGCCCCATGGCCAAAATTGTTGGGATGGTTACTCTAGGCTTTGCAGTGCAGAGACCTTTGGCATCCACCCTGTCTATAACACGCTACCTGCCCCCATCCCGTATACACCCACACTCAACCCTTCTTCCCGCTCCAAACTCAAAAGCAACAGAAAACCTGAACCCTCAGTCCCAGTTTGGTTGCTGGCACTGGTGTTATCTGGCAGCACTGCTCCTCAAACGGTTAGAAGCCAAGCAAAAATGTATTTAACGGGAATTATGAAAATCAAAAAGTACAAGGTTCAACTTTTTGCAAAGCACCTTCTTCCCCCACATCAAAGGGCTCATTGATTTCTTGCTGAAGTTCTGACCAAAGTGGAGCTCAGTGGGTGAAAGGGGGGGTGAGGGGGAGAAAAAGATCACATCTGATCTTAGGAGCTGTGACAAGCAGGCATTTTATGGCCCATCCAAAGCTGATCGTGAGACAATTCCTGAATGCAAATATGATTTAATACGGCTGGCAAATGTTAGGAATCTGTCTGAGCGTATTCTCCAAGTGAGAAAAAGCTCTTCTTTCCCTTTGCTCCCTTTTGTATGTCCTTGAACTTCGTATTCCTTGAAATCTCAAGTAACTATTCACATTAATAAAGTGTTAAGGTATTTGACCAGGAAGATTGGCTTTGCTGATTTCAGCACTTAAAAAGGGAAACCACTCTTGTTTTAACCACTTAACACTCACCAGCTCAGTTTATTTTCTTATCCCATTTAACTTCTGTTCAAAATCAAACAGGAAGCAATTAAGGTGAGCCTATTACAAAGCAGCCCTCAAAATACATAGCTGGGTGCCTAGCGCAGAATGAAGGTCATGCCCCCCAAATGTAATTATACACATTTGAAAGGACTGCAGAGCCCATACGTTGGGGTGACCGGTGTAAAAATACACCACCTCAACTTTACTTTCAGCAGGCAGATGACCATGGCCAAGATAGACACTGCTACCACCACCTTCATGGAGGCACTGGTGACAACACAGGTTGAACCGACAGAGCGCATTAGACCAACGATTTTATCTCCTTGAATCGATAGAAGAGGGGAGGAAGAAACTCGACTCCTTACTATGCTGCAAAACCATCATCGTTTCCTCTCGCCTAACTAACTCCCCTTTGACTTTTGTCAGGTCACTGCCCTGATGCCAGGGGGAGGGATGTCGTGGACATAAAGCATCTAATGACAACAGTGGGAGACAAAGCAAAGTCTTTACACAGGATTTAGCTAATTATATTTTGGGCAAATATTTATTTATCTAAAAACAAAATAAAAATCATTTTTAAAAGAAAAAATGTATTTAAATAAAAAACAAAATTGTGAAATGTTATGGCACAGAAGTTCAAGACAAGTATAAATCCAGTTGCCACAACTGTTGCGTATTAATGTTGCACATTTTTCTATAAAGGCTTTATTAAAGGTATTTACATGGCAATAAGATGTGTAAATATATACAGCAATCTGGGGACAACTTTTTGTTGGGATTCTCATATGAAAAAATGCCTTAAATACAAAATTTTAAAAGAAAAAAGGTTGAAGAGTTCATCCCCAAGCATGAAGAATGTCCCATCATCCCTTATGCCCAAAGTATCAATTATGAGGCAGTTTTGAGGTTCTGGCCAAACCCTTGGGAGATTCAGCCAAGGTTGTGTAGTCTCAAGTTAAATCGCACAGCATGCAGTTGCAACAGTTCCATGTTGGATGGACTGGTGTAGTTCATGAGTGATATTAGAAACAATATTTTAGCATAGTTTCAGTCTCATTTGGGTTATTCTAAGCGATGCCCAAGAGTTCCTACGCACAAGAGTTCCTTAGCTGCTCGAGTTTGTGTTTCAACTGTTCTCTCCGCCGCCTCAACTGCTCTTTCTCTGCGATCAGTCTGTGTTCGTCCGACTGGATGGAAAGAACGTACTCCGTTGCTTTTTTCAGGATGACGACCTTGGGCGCCTTTTCGTTGTTGGCCACCTCGGGTATCTGGTCACGCAAGGCAAAGAAACTCAGCTTCAGCTCGTTTCTCCTCTGGCGCTCCAAGACGTTGTGTGTTCGCCTCTTGTCGTTCTCTTCCGAATCTGACGTGCGGGGACTCGAGCATTTTCGGTTGTTGCTGATCTGTTTGAGAACTCTGCCACTGTCCAACTTTAGCCTTTTTGCAGCTGGATATTCAACCTTGGTGGAGGGAGGAGCGGCGTAATTGTGCTGATGGATGTTGACGTGACACCGTTTGAGAACCAGCGGGCTGTGATGGGGCTTACTGTGCTCTTCTGATGTGTCTGTGCTGGACTCTGTGCTGGATTCGGATTCATTCGCTTCAGCTAACGTAACGACATCGATTTCCTCATCTTCCTCTTGTTCTTCCTCTGCAAGGGGAAAAACAACAACAACAAAAGGACTCGTAAGCTGATCCGGGCAAATACTCTCAGGACTGCTGCGTTTATAAGGGAAGGTTATTCTGAGCTGCACAGCAAGGAACCCATTGACAAACCCTTCTTAAACCCATCTGAGGCTGCTGGACTCCGCTTTCCCCCAAGAGCCTTTCCTTGAAGGAAGCAACGCTTCGAGCGCAATAGGACACACGGAGCGCGCTCCAAAGCCCGGCTCCCCGATTTCAAAAGTTGCAAAGACGTTGCGTAATTCCGAGGAGCGCAGGAGAGATAGCAGGAAAGTTTAACCTCGGTTGTCAGCAGTACAGCGCAATAAAGCTCCCAGACTCGAGCTGCCCTTAATCGAGGATTTAGAAGGCTTTGGCCACGCCTCAGAAGAAAGCTTACTTAACACACATGTGTATTCAGAGACATTTTCTGAATCCCTCTTGATCTGCTAACTTGTGGAAAATCGAAGGGGGGGGGGGGAAGGAAGGCTGTAGGGCTTGAGCAGAAACTCACTTTCAAACGAAATTTATGAGGGAGCGGAACACGCTGTCAAATACCTAAGGAAGCATTTCTAAAACTTTCCCAGCCCCATTCACTCTGCGGTCACTTTCACTAGCACCTCCCTGCCTGACTGCACATTCCCCCCGCGGCTCCCGGGCGGGATTTACCTCTTTCCCGGCCCACGGGTGGCACCGGGCGCCAGCTTCCCCGGGACACCGCGCTGGAGACCGACTCTGACCCCGTTATGAAAGTTTCTCCCTCCCTCCTTGTTTTTTTTTCCTCCCTTCTTTCTTTCTTCCCCTTTCCTCACTCCACCCCTGGAGGGAAAACTGGGCTGGTTTTCCAGGAAACAAACTCGCTGGGATTCTCTCCGTGCCTCGCTAACGTGGCGTTTCAAAAAGCCCACGCGGGGCGAGGGGGAGGAGAAGGGGGGCTAGGAGGGAGGCGGCGGCCGGGGAGGGGGGACCGCCGCCGCCCCGCTCCCCCGGCGGATTCCCACGCCCCCCCCCCCCCCGCGAACACGCGTGGGCCCCACTCACCCGAGTCGCTGCTGGTCGTGGGCGGCGTGTCCTCGCCCAGCAGGGACGCGGGGCTGGCGCCGGGCGGCCCGGCCCGCGGGGTCCGCTCGCTGAGCGGGTAGGGGAAGACCACCGAGGGGTCGATGCAGTCGGCGGCGGCGGCGCCCAGGTCGTGCAGGTAGAGGCCGGCCGAGGCGGCGGGGGAGGCGGCGAGGCCGGGCGGCGCAGGCGGCGGCCCGGCGGGCGGCGGGCCGGGGCGGGCGGCGGCGGAGGCGGCGGCGGCGGGGCCCCCCTCCCGGCGGGCCGCCTGGTAGGAGGCCAGCTTCTCGGAGACCACCTTCTCCAGCTTGGCGGCGGCGGAGAAGCCGCTCCACATGCAGTCCTGGATGATGATGGACTTGACGAAGGTCTCGTCGTCCGGGTCGCAGATGAAGCTCTGGTTGACCATGTCCCCCCCCAGGAGCTCGGTCACGATCTCCAGCTGGTCGGCGGTGGAGGGGAAGCAGGAGGCGGCGGCCAGGCTGGAGCGGCGGCTGGGGGAGAGGGGCGGCGTGGGCAGCAGCTCAAACTTCTTCCAGATGTCCTCGGACGGGGCGGGGGGCTGCAGCTCGCTGCCCCGCTGCTGCGCCGCCAGGTAGAAGTTCTCCTCCTCCTCCTCGAAGTAGAAGTAGGGCTGCACCGAGTCGTAGTCGTAGTCGTAGTTCTTGCTGGGGAAGCCGGCGCTGAGCGGCATCGCGGCGGCTGGTGCCTGCGGGCGGGAGGAGGGAGCGGGGGGCGTCCGGGTGAGCAGCGCTCCGCCGCGGGGATCGGCTCCCCCCGGCCTCGGCGGGGGCCGCCGGCCCCTTCAACCCCCCCCCCTCCCGGCGCCCAGCGCTCCCCCCCCGGGCTCCCCACGCCGCGCCGGCGGGGAAACGCGCAGTCGCGTTCAGCGATTAAGGAGAAAAAAAAATTATAATAACAAGAAGGGGAAAAAAAAAAAAAAAAGGTAAATGCACGACCTCCCTTCACCCCCTTTCCAAGCTCGGCAGGACAAGCGGGCGGTGCGACCTAGATCTACCGAGGGGTCGGCTGCCGGCTCCCGGACTACCCTCCCGCAGCTCGGCCGCCCTGCGTGGCTCGGCTCGGCTCGGCTCCCCGCCCGCCGCCCCTCCGCAGCCGCGCTCGCTCGCTCGCTCACTCGGGGCAACGCTCCGGCGCGAAGCTCCCTTCTCTTCTCCTCTTCCCTTTTCCCTTCCCTCCCGCGGCCGCAGCCCTAGCCTCCGCCTGCCGGGAACCGGGCGGGAAAGAGCGGCGAGCGCCCGGCAGCTTCCAGCCGAGAGCCGGGCTGCTGCTCCCCAGCCACCCACCTGGGCGTGCTGGCAACGCGCGGCGACGGGCAGGCACCTTGGCAAACTTTTGCCAAATCTTGTCGTATATACACGTATATACGGATATATATATATATACATGCATATAAGCAGTATGTGCAATAAGCATAACCTGCCCGCGCATACGCGGGAGAAGCAAATGCTTCCCCCTTCCCTTCCCCCCCCCCAAATTAAATTAAAATCCGAGCGCAACAAAAAGGATGGGGAACGCCGGTGCCCCGGCAGAGGAGAGCGTCCCTCGGGACGGACCGTCGATGTCCACGTCCGCGGAGCGCAGCCCCGCCAGCAGCCCGGGTGTCACCGGCCCGTAGCAGTCCAAACGCCGCAACCGCGGGGGGATCGAGTGATGGCAAAAGCAGAGCCCCGCAACTCACCGGCTTCTCCAACGCGCCAGCTGCGAAACGTAGCGAGGCAATTATTGCGGGCGGTACGGGGACCAACAAAACAAGGGGAAAAAAAATAATATAGATAGATATAAAATAAAAAATAATAATAAAAAAGAACCGCCGGAAAGGACGGAAAAGGGAAAAAAAAAAATAGACAAGACGCCGGGAGAATGTAGATCTCTTCCTCCCACCAGGGCTTCAAAAAAAAAAAACAAAACCACACGGAGCAGCGGAGAGAAGCCGCCTTCCCGGCGTGCGGCGGCTCGTAGGGTCCAAGGCGGCGCGGCGCGCTCTGTCCGGTACAATAGAAGTTTAGTTGCTTTTCCTCCTTTAAAGCGGCGAGGGGCGGGCAGAGGTACCGCGGGGGCGGGGGCAGCACCGCGGGCGCGCGCTCCCGCCCCCCCCCGGCAGCCCCGCGCAGGCTCCGCGCTCCTGCCGCGGGGAGGGGGCGCCGCGAGGGGGCGGCCGCGCTGCTCCGCGCTGCACCCCCCCCCCCTCCCCTTCCTCCTCCTCCTCGCTGCTCCTCCTCCTCCTCCTCCTCCTCCTTCTTCCCGCCGCCCGGCTGCGGAGAGATCCGCGCCGGCGCTTTTCTCCGTTCCTCCGCCGGGCGGGAGGGAAGACGCGCCGGCGGGAGGCGATGCAGCGCTCCGCGGCCTTTTTTTTTTTTTTTTTTTTATTATTTGTTTTACTTTTTTTTTTTTCTTGGCGTTTTACTACGAGCCGCGCAAGGAGAGGTCGGAAGTAAACATAGTAAAGAAAAAAAAAAAAAAATACTAGTAGGGATTAAAAGGCAGCTCCTCGCCGTTCCCCTCCTCCCGCCGGTTTTCCAGCCGGGAGAGCGCGATGCCCCCCGATGGCGGCGGCGGGGGCCCCCTCCTCTACCCCCCCTCCCCCGCCTCCCCGAGAGGCTTCGGCGAGCACCGAGGGCGACCTGGTCCCCGCGGGGGTGGCCGAGGGCCGGCGGGGGAGGCGCTGGCTCCCGCCACAAAGGAGCGTGTGTGGCTCGGCCGCCCCCCGCCCCGCTCGGCGCTCGGTTATCCCGCCTCTACCGGCGCCTGCAGAGGATTTAACCGGGAGAAGGAGGTTGGGGGGGGGGGGGGCCGAGGCAGAGCCCCACGGGGGTCACCTTGCAGCCACGCTCCTTCGGACGGCCCCCGGGTGTGCCCCCGCCCCGGCTTGTGCCGCCCCCCACGCTGACCCCCACCGGCGGCCCCTTCTTCTTCCCCCGTCCCGGGCTGACCCCCCCCCCCCGTCGGTCATCCCCGAGGGGGCGCGGAGCTCGGGTGGGACCGCGGCCCCGGGGTACCGTTACCCACCGGCGACCCGCACGGACAGCCCCGACCCCCCTCCCGCCGCCCGGGCGGGCGCAGCTCCCGCACCTGCGGTTCCCTCGGTGGGGGGGGTCCCGGGACAGCCTCCAGCCCCTGCAGCTCCCCGCATCGCTGTGCCCCCCCCAAAAAAAAAAACCGCTTCCAGGCGGCTGTCCCGTCCCCACCGCGGGCACCCCCGCTAGGATTTTTTTTATTCCTATACGTGTATTTATTTATTCACCCCCCCCAGCATTTTTCTAAGCACACGGCGAGCACAAGCCCTGAGTGCGGGGGGTGTGTGTGTGTGTGATGCGGGCCGTGGGGCCGCCCCGCAAGGCGGGAGCCCTCCCCCCCCCCCCTTCCCCACCCCCGCTGAGGCTCCCGCCGGCGCGGGGAGGGGGGGGGGGGCGGCCCCGCTTTCCCACGGCCGCGCCGCTACCGTGGGGCCATCGCGCCCTCTCCCGGCCGGTCCGCGCCCGCGGGAAGCCGCGCGCAGCCCCCGCCCCGGGCACCTGCGGTACCACCCCTACGCTGCTCCGTGGGCTGCCCCCCCCCCCTCCCCAATACCCCCCCTGCCCCAAAATACCCCCCCCCTTTTTTTTTTTTTTCCCCACCATTTCTGCTGAGCAGCGTTTCTTTGCAAGCATCAAACTCGGCACGGAGCGGAGGGCCGCGAGTGAAATTTGGACCGTTTTCTCCCATCCCATGCCCTGTTGGTAAAGGAGGGACGGTTTTACGCAGAAAGGGTGATAAAACAACCATGTATAGTCATGATGTAGATGCTTCACCTAGTGACATTTCCAGAATCAGATTTACCCCCGCTCAGAGATAGCTTAAAATACAGCATGCTATTTTTAAAAAAACATCACCCTCTGTCTATAGTAGACCTTGCTGCTGTGAATGGAAATAACGTGACTAAAGGCAGGCCTGAACTCAGCCAGAAAGGTGCAAGATCTGAATTAATCTAGTTACAACTAGTGTAAAACGCAGTGTGGGCACTTTTATCTATTTAAGTACAGCATCAGGATGCCAAATAGGCAATAAATGTACTCAAAATTGTAAAAGCCATTGAAGTTCAGCCGGAGCTGGTGACGGTAGAAATATTTGGAAATTACTCCGGTACAGATAGGGTTGAAAATCATAATCCCATTCATGATTGCAATATAATCATAGGCAGAGCAATTAACTGTAGTATCACAGAGGATTATGACTTGAAGTGAGGAATAAGTAACGTGAGCAGATGGACTCTTAAAATACCCTGTGTTCACATGAATGGAAAAACAGGAAAGGAGGATTGGAAGAAAAGTGCTATTGAAACAATACAGCCTTCAGAGGAAACAGGCTTTAAAATATTCTACAGGGTTTCTTCAGATCTCATGCAGACTGTAAGTCAATTCCCTTTTTCTTGGGGTGCCAGCTCCGAGGTGTACCAGTGCAGCTCTTACGTGGCAGTTTTAGCGGGGATGAAGAAAGACATTTCCTTCTGATTTCTTACGTCCAGCCCCAGCTGTAAAAGAACACAGGCACGGTACGAAAGCAATAAGTATAAATCTCCAGTAAAAAGGCCATTTTGACAAAATAGCTGTTATACGGGAAGAATAAATACACAAGTATAACATTAAGGAGACAGCACAGTCAATGTGATTGTTTTGGCATGGGGGGTTTAGTGATAAATAGGAAACGGGAGGGGGCTGAGCCGGGAGCCTGGGTGGAATTTATGTGTGATGGCAGAGTGGGAACCTGCGAGAAGCAGAAACGAAAGCAAAACCTGAGAGAGAAGTGGAGATGGTGGAAAAAGCTCTCGCACCTCTCTGCGTCTGGAAACCCCTGAGACAAAGCGTAGTGTTATGCGTGCCTATGCCACCTACTGCATGGTTTATTTTCAGGAGACACCTGCAATTTCTTTTTCAGTGGACAAGAAGCCATCTAGTAATTGTAGGCTCACCATGAACGCCTAGCTATCTTCAGAAATTTCTGCTGAAATTTTCACTTGACCTCTCCACAGCTTTGCAGGTTGCTGGTTTTCCACCAGTGAGAAACAGGAAAGTACTAACTAGATATTAATTAGTCCTGGAAAGTCCTAAGTCCTTGTTAGGAGTGAGAGAGTTCACCCAATGAGAGATTTACCCAAATAAATGTGGTCCTTGCACTCAGAGCCATTAAAGTAGGTTCAGCGCACCTATGTGCATCTGATGGCACCTGTGCAGGGAATCATGTCTCCACAGCTGGCCCAGTCACCCGAAGGACCCCGGTCCAAAAAGCAGGCCCACGCTACAGGGGCAAGAAGAATCGGATTTGCCTTATTACTATAAAAACCAGAAATGAGTTACTTTTTCACGTCTTTCAGCAGCTGTAATTTCTCTAACAATGGGAGGTGAGATGTGTGTAGGCAGAAGCTGACAGTGTTTCTGCAAGCTGCACAGTTTTGGCTAAATTAATAACATCTTCCTACCCCTCTCTTCCAGGCTCAGGAAGACTCGTATGCTGCACTAACAAGTACCTTCTCAACGGACTTCCCCAGCACAAAGGAGAAATGCAGACATCTGGGAGGGCCGCTGTCCTTGTCTGGGTACCGTGGTGAAAAACAGAGACCAAAATACACCTCCTGTCGAAGACGTAGAGGGACCAGCGCCACTGCAGTTTCCATCATTGCGAGCCCAGTATAGCAGCCCCAGCTGTGGGCTACAAGTCTTTTGAATGGTAATACAGTTTGCAGAAGAAAACAACAGGTTCTGTAGATGAGGTGTCATCAGTAAATATGAATGAGAGGATCGCAACAGTATCATAAAATAATATAAAATAAAATAAACCAAACCAAACCAAAATAAAATGAAATAAACCGAAACAAAATGAAATAGTGCTAGTTTTAAACCAGTGTTCGCGCATATCAAATACTAAACTCTTGTCTGCTGTTGGAAGCCAAGGCTGTGCGTCCTCACCTTGTGGATGTCCACCTTCAGAAAGTGATATCATGGGGTCACTGAAAGTGGCATCTGGTGTAATTATTTTACATTCCCGCATGCTCTTAGCTATGTCCCCAAGAGTGCTTGCAGCAAATGTGGCAGCTTCTTCCTCTGTACTATGCTTCTCGTAAGCTGCCAGCCTGATACTCACTATGGAAAAATTCAGAACATTCATTGCCAACAGGAAAAGGGAAAGACACAGAAGGAAATAGAAGAAAACTACATGGGGAGAGGGCCGGGGAAAGAAAGTGTTATGCTGATATTAAATTAATCCCCCAGCACTGTGGTGAGTACCACATCTCTCACAGAAACCCACTGATATCCCAGAAAAGCAGGTTTTGTCATCAGGAGAATTAGGACAGAGCCTGAACTTCTCCTCTGGCTTGGGCTGCAAACACCAGTCTTCAACCCAAACCAAAGAAGATTTGAAACTATCATGCCCAGGATCTAGAGTTAGGACTTTTTCTTTTTTTTTTTTTTCATTTTTTGATTGTTAAACCCAGACATTTTAGAGGTTGACCCTGCTTCATAGTTGATTTTTTAATCTGACGGTGCATATGAAATCACATCTTTGGTGAAACTAAAACATTAGCTGTTTTTAAAGGTGGTCTGGCATCACACAGGTATCTATCAGTATGTATGTGTCCTGCTTTATCCTATTCTTTGTGATTGTAAAATAGAAGATAGCATCAGGAGTGAAACACAGGAAAATATCTTTATTGTAATGTAACTAACTTTTCTGACTACAAAGAATGAAATCCTTTTCACCAGCTTTGGTCTTTCCATCATGTGCAGCCTTTCTCTTTTTTGCTTCAGGGTAAAATTACCACAGCTCTTAATTTGTTTACAGACAGTTTCACTTTGCAGTTCTTTCAAACCATCACAGTTTGGGTATCAAATTTTAGTTTGTTTTCAAACAGGGCAGCCCTTGATTAGTTTATTCTTAACTATATAAAATAAACCCATTCAGATGCATATACAACTATTTTAAAATCTCAATACCAGCTACTTAATGCTAGCTATTTTTAAATACACTACCTGTAAACTAATCTAAGTCCCATTGAAGCAACCCAAAAATAGGAGTAGAGTTTGAATCAGCCCTTCCTACACAAATTAACACCTTTTGACATGGGCAACTGGGAGGTACCGAGCTAACACCAGTAGTTTTGGCATTCCTTGATAGAAGAGAGGTTTGTCCAGCTGTGGATTAATAGTGAATTACAGGAAATCTGCACTGATTTAAGTGCATGATAAATAAGGAGATCTTCAAGGCTCTTGTGAAAGATAAACAGTTATTTTTGAAAGTCCGGGTAATTTAAATTTCTCTTAAAAAAGAACAAAAGCTGTTTCAGAACAATCAGCCCCAAAAGGCCAGTCATGCATTCCCAAGGCCTCCACATTCTCTGAATTTTATGCTGCAATTATCAGATTGTCAAGATGTCCCAGCTCTGCTTGATTAAGTCCTCTTTAAAGTATTATGGCTATTTGCAACTACTTAATGATCCTTTCAGGTACCAACACTGTCAAGACTTTTTTTAATTTTAAAAGCCTTAGTCTTCAGAGCTAGGATGGGATCAGAGCCTCTCCATTGCATTGCTCCAGCCCTTCCAAGTTGGCAGGTGAGAGTTTCTGAGCGATGCTCCCCGTTCTCTGCCCTGCACAAGACAGAACATCACACGTGAGGCAGCAGGAACGAGCCTTTCTGCCTACCCATGTACGTGGAGCCACTTCCATATTGCACCTGCAAGTGCAGAGAGTCCCCCCGCGCTTTGCTGTGACGCCCAGGGGATCTGCAGAGCCTGGGCACCCAGTGGGAAGGAGCTCCAGAGCCCATCACGATTGGAAAGCAGGGAAGGATTGGAAGTTATTAGGCAGGTTTCTTATTAATGGTCAAGAAAAATAAACAACCCCTCCTGCAGCAACTTCCTTGCAGGTTTGGTATGAAGGCAGAGGAGCACGGAGCTCACTGTAGTTAGTTCTTACGGCACGTCCTGTGGAGGCACAGCTTCAGAAATATCTGAGTGTATCAGATATTATCTGGAGGAAGGAATGTGTCAGCTGACAGCAAGGCTGGAAACTATTGAAACTATTGTCAGCTGGGTCATTATTATAACTATCTCTTGTCTCTTTGAGAATTAATATCCAACAATCCTCTCCCGTCTACGAACAGGTGAGAGGATACAACCCTTCCAGGAATAATGCAGGTGGTTGCAAAATAGCTGCTTTAAAGATGAGGCATCTGATTGCTACCAAATTAACAGGTTCAGCCACAGGAAAACATTCTGGGAAAGAAAGTAACCCCATAGAGGGAGAATCTCTAAAAAAGTAGATATGTATGGGCTTTGGAAAACAGTGGAGACTGGAGGTATTACTGGCCTGGTTGCAGCTCTTAGGTGGCTGTATTTGATTTTTTGGGGCCAGTGGAAGTGTGTATGCAATCTACCCAACTGAACCAACGCAAAGTCCAGAGCTCTGGTTCAAGCTGTTGGTGAAGGTTGTCTGAGCTCCCTTGTCTGGCTCCCTGCTGAGCAAGCTCAAGAGCACTCATGGGTTTTGCTTGTCTTGCTCAGCAAGTGAAATGATGATGTTCTTGTCATCAACCCTTATATTAATCTTGGAGCTCCTGTTTGATCATGTCTTTATGGGAGGGAGGAAGATGAGCTTGTAGCAGGGAGTTTGTAGGTATTTACAAGAAACATTTCTCACTTCAGGTGTCTGTCTGGCCTCCATGAGTTTCTGCTATCAAGTCACGCCTTCTCGGGGCTGGTTTATGGAAGAGAACGGTCACATTTAAAAATTACATTGGTGACCTGGGAATGAGCACAGTTGGCCTCTGCAGTCAAGGACAAATCCTTTCCAGTGCTATCTCAACGAAGTTAACTTTCCAGCCACATTCAACCAAAATGATACTGACTCTAGCACTGAGAAATACGTACCAACAACTGAGCGCAATCACCCTCTGCTCAAGTTAGTGTGAAGCTGACACCTTTCTCATGGGTACTACTCTGTGCAAAGCCTTTCGGAGTAGCTGCTCACAGCACAGAGCAAGCCAGCGGGGAACACACTGTCAAACTGAGTCCTAAAAAGGCACCAGATGGTTTCTAACTCTTCACACCTAAAAACCTCTTCATGCATTCAGCTGTTACAGTCTCCTAATACTGTCATGTGGCTGATAACCCTAACCTCTCCCTGGCTTTATTATGCTGCGCAGTTAATTCTGAATGGATTTGGGCATACGTTGCCAGGTACAGCAAAAACGTTACCTTGGCTAGATCAGGGCTTGCACATTCCAAGGGTTCTGGGTCCTAACTGTCTCAGGCCAGGCACCCACAACTAATGAATAACACTGAGAAGTGTGGCCTAAGCCATCAGCGATGGTCACATCAGCAGGCTTTGGTCATGCAGCGTTACGGCTTCTGCGTTCCTCTAAGCATTTTGTATCTCTGTTTTAGCATCATTTTTGTTACTTTTGGTGGAGTTTAGTTTACCAGCAGTCAGAGCAAATTCAGAACTGTCTAACAGCACTCAGACCAGACGTCTTGGGGAGATGAAGCATTCTTATCTGTGGCTGCTGCTGCATTTTGAAATGAGCATGAGAGGTAAATACATCCATGAACATTTGCTGCCAGTATGGATTTAAAAGCAAAACGCAGTCAGAAAGGCTACTGAAAAACTACTTCACTTGGCTGATAACTCAATTTGTTGATAAGAAAGAGGGAGTGTTTTGTCTCTCTGTATCAGATAAGGGACTTATCACTCCCTGCACTGTTGATGATGAACATGTTCATCTGGCAGATAGTGGCAATAAAGCCACATCTCCCCTTTGCACTGCAAGACATATGCTGCATCAAATGAAATTACGGGAAATGGATTTAAAACACTTCTTGGTAAATGTTTTTTAAACCAATTTATAATTAACCTGTGGAACCTCCTGCTGCATTTTATCAGAAAGGGAAATACCATGCTTGAAAATGGATGTTTCCTGTGAGCAATAATATGAGGACATGAAAAGTGTAAAAAGAGGGGAGAAAGGACATCATTGGTAAGGGCTAGGATTGCCTAATTTAAGAGGTGGGCTGTAGTTGAAAGTGTGAGGTTGTATTTTCTTCCTGCACTATCCAAATGTAGGTTGTTGCTAGATATAGATGTATTTCTGAATCTGGTTGGCATTTTTTTCACACTACGCAACCAGACCCGCACAACATTGGGGCCCACCTTTGCCAGGAGAGCATCCTGTCTGGGATGGAGGGACCTTCTGTCACAGCTGTTTGCTGAGATGTTTAAAGCGCTTCAACAGTTTGATCCTGCAGTGCAAAAAGACCCTAATTGGGCATGTGCTTATATCTGTGTTTTGTTGCCCAGGCTGGGGAGACATCAGCAAGATGTCAGGGTGCATTGCAGCACTACCCAGACCAACCATTTCAGGTGTGGCTGCAGAGCCAGACTGTAAATACAGGATCCCAGCGTGGGCACAGAGCCACATGAATGCCTTTTACTTCCACTGCTGAGGGTGGTGTGGACAGAGAGAGCTTGGATCTGTTGGTACTCACTAATGCAAACCAGTGCAGTGGGTTGTACCCACATACCTGCATTGATCCACTCCTCGAAATTAAGTCTGAGCTTCAGAAAGCTTGAGTGCTAGTCCAGGCTTTGACTTGGTAGGAGCAATGCTGCTTCACTGTGCCTGTTTTTCCGTGTCTTGGTTGAGTTTGTGCATGGCAGAAACTGGGCTAAGTCTCCAGAAGTGGCTGTGCACTGATGGGCAATGCCAGGGGACTGCTGAGACCCAGCGTATCAAACACAGGTACCAGAGGACTAGGGCCACAAACCCCAATGTGAAAACTCCAAAACTTGATTCAGGACTAATTGGTCCTTCTGCAAGGTGATTTTGTTTTATTTTCTTACTTCAGAAGATTCTTGGTGTTGCCTAAGTCTAGTCCTTCCTCCTACTGACATTCAGACTATGTCCCTTTCTCAAGCTGGGGAGGATTGTAATTATGACTGCAGTGGCAAGAAAAGCTTTGATCAGAAATTGGCCTGACAAGGAGTGTGCTGAGGGATTAATGCAGAACTGACTTCATCAGCAGCTGAGAGCTCTGTGGAGGAGGAATTTAGGTGCTTCTTACACCCTCAACAATGCAAAGCAGCCATCATCAACAAGGTGTTCCCCAGAGGATGCTAATCACTCTCCTCCCTCTTGATCAGCAGTTAAGAGTGTCTCTCCTTTCTACTTATTGCCTTGTCAGAGATGCCAGAGGTATTTCTTAGAAGATAAGAAATTATTTACACCCAGCCTTAGAAAGGAAAGAAAATGTCCTGAGTGAGCTACAACCATTATTCTTACTGTTATCATTTGTATTGCAAAGGCACCTAACCATGCTCAGACCCCGTGGTGTAGGGCCAAGTATATTTTATCAACCCTACTGCCTGCTTTTGCTCTAAAAGGGTTTGTGAGGTGTGCAATAGGGAGGGGGGAGGGTGGTTTAGAGGGAGAAAGTACATGGTCCAACACTGCATACAGGAATAGAGCAAGGGAATCTGGGAAGCCCCAGATTTTCTCTAACCTATCGTGGCCTGTGTGTTTGGGAAGTAGGGAATATCTCTGTTTCCTATTCTCTTCCATTAGGACTTATCTGCAGATCCAAACCATAGCACCTAAAGGATCTAGGATAACCCTCCTGTACCAGTATAGCTCCCGTCTAGTTCTTCTGGTGTAGATGTACCCTCCCATGACTGTCATGGGAAAGGGCGATGAGAGATGGATCTTGCTTTTGGTGAGAACAGAAATCAAAAATAAGAATATATCACTTTAGGACCATGTAGCTCTGCTCCTTACTAAGGACTGCGCATTCTTTGTTTTTTTTTTTTTCTTTTTTTTAATAGATCACCACAGAAATTTTACAAGTTAAGAGTTGAGACTACTGAATGCTTCAGAATATCAAGTTCTGCCTACACATGATGAGAAGTTTAGGTAGGTATGTATGCTAGCCCCCGCAATGTGCTAATATCTACAGCTATTACATTGTTAGTGCTCTGATATTTAACCAGAAGCTATCTCTGCCTTTAGCTTATGATTGTCTCAGCTTCCCTGGTTATTTCTTCCCTCAAAACAAAGAGAGAATGTGCTCTGATGATATTGTGTCTATGAAACCAAAGGCTCTGTGTGTGCGCTGTGAAGTTTAGTCATAATATTTCTAATTGGAAGGTTCAAGGTCATCCTTACTTTTACACGCTCGGCCATTCTCTCCTGCACTGCTGGCAATGTGAGAGGTGTTACATACCTCCTTCAGAGTCCCAGAAGCTGCTGTTTGCTAAACACTGCATAGACGGGGTTCTCCAGGAGTCCAAAATGGGAAATCTCCTGGATTATTTTGTGTGAGGAGGATTCCTAACTGCCCTTAGCTTTTCTGTACCTGGAAACTCTGACCTACAATCCATTTGTAGGTGACTCAATTAAAAAAATAGAGCATAAGGAGTGTAGGTGTGTTACATACCTGCAACACTATGATCAAGACAGACACTGAACAGCTTTAAACCAGCAGACCTCAGTACCTACAGTCCCATGGCAGGTCAGAGCTTAGACAAAATTCACTTACTTCGCTTTGCCCATACAGGTTTTACAGCCTCTTCTGAGATCAGCAATTGGTAGAGGAGGGCCTGGACTATAACCTGAGTAGCTCTGAGATGCCTCAGATGTCAGCGCATCGCTGCATTACTGCTCTCCACAAAAGCTGCAGTGTAGACCTACCCCTACTGCCAAATGCATTGGTACTGCTGAAAACTTAAGGGAAAGATCTGGGGGAAGAAGAGGGGTGGGTGGTCACCTGCAGATGCGTGCTGGTAGTTTGTCCGAGAAACTTCTGTCCCTTGCACAGTGCTGTCTCTGGTAGTTATCCTTAGCAGGGTCATTCACTTGGCAATGCTGATTATTGCTTACAGGTTTCCCCATGCCATTGTCAGGGGGTGTTTTGGTGGCCACACAAATACCCTGGGAGAGGCCAGCAGTGAGGACGGATTTCTTAGTGTCCCTTCCAATGGCCTCAGGAACCTCAGGACCCCTTTACACCTTCAGAACCAGAGATGTTAATGAACATATCTGTCTCCCAAGCATAGCAGTGTGTAGGAGAGACTGCGCCATGGAAGCAGACACACTGGAAGTTCAGACCTCAGCTTGCCTCCTAGCACCTTGCTGGTGAGATGGTGTCGTGGTTTAACCCCAGCCAGCAACTAAGCACCATGTGGCTGCTCACTCACTTACCCCCCCACCAAGTGGATGGGGGAGAAAATCAGGAAAAGAAGTAAAACTCGTGGGTTGAGGTAAGAATGGTTTAATAGAACAGAAAAGAAGAAACTAATAATGATAATGATAACACTAATAAAATGACAACAGTAATAATAAAAGGAATGGAATATACAAATGATGCACAGTGCAATTGCTCACCACCTGCCCATCGATGCCCAGCTAGTCCCCGAGCGGTGATCCCCCCACCCCCACTCCCCCCCAGTTTATATACTGGGCTTGACATCACACGGTATGGAATACCCCCTTGGCCAGTTTGGGCCAGCTGCCCTGGCTGTGTCCTGTGCCGACTTCTTGTGCCCCTCCAGCTTTCTCGCTGGCTGGGCTTGAGAAGCTGAAAAATCCTTGACTTTAGACTAAACATTACTTAGCAACAACTGAAAACATCAGTGTGTTATCAACATTCTTCTCATACCTAACTCAAAAACATAGCACCGTACCAGCTACTAGGAAGACAATTAACTCTATCCCAGCTGAAACCAGGACAGATGGGCTACCTGAGGAAGAGCAGAGGAGGTCATCTTGTCTCCTCTGCCACTTCTCTTTGACCTTGCAGCTATTTCAGAGCCTGTGGTATCAGGGTAACTGTCTTGCTGCAAACTTAGACTTTATCAGTCACACGTACACATGAAACTCAGTAGTAACTAGCTCATATATTCATATGGCTGCAGAGAGATTCAATGTTGTTTAACACATCCACTATCACTGCTCCCTTTTTGTTACATCATTGCCTGAAGGCAAAGACTTTGGTTAAGCTGGAAATGCTGGTAGTTTCTGAACAGCCTCAGTATCTGGACCAAATGACTGGTGGCTTACAGTTGGGAGGCAGAGGAAAAAATCACAATGACTGTCTATTCAAGCAGAAGAGGGAATTCTGTGATGAGGAGTTGCTGCTATACACTGGCTTTCAGGTGCTATGTGAGGAAGGGGTGACTCTTCACCAGGCTCTGGTGCTAGCTCAGCTCCTCCAAACATGACAAAAGCCCAGATGCAAACTTTGTGGTTTAGCTCCACGTTGATACATTCCCAAACACTGATTAAGAACAGTGAACGAAGAGACAAATGCAGGTTAATGTAGCACACCGGCATTTTCCAGACTGCCTGCCAAATGAAAGCTTTGGAGATGATGTGTAAATAGAGGCCAGCAGCTTGCACAGGAGCAAGCTGGAGGGTTTGGTCTGCTGTAAATGCTGCTTCCTCTGGAGGGAGGACAAAAATAGGTTACAGGGTGAGAGGCTGTGGGCTAGACCAGTGTCCAAAGGGTAGTGGGAAGGGAAAAGCCTGGGGCATGGGAATGGTTTGATATTCTTCCTGAGGGCAAACTTTGGTGCCCCTCATTGCCTTAGGCAGAATCTGCTGGGAATAAGATGGAAGTGCGGGCAGCTGGGAGCTCGGAGGGACGCCTGAGGGTGCTTGTAAGCAATGAAAGGACAGTGATGTCATTGTGGGTCCCACCTGCTGATCCCACTCTTGATGGGGAGCTAAAGAGGGGTTCTTAAGTTCCCAATCTCTGTGCTGGATTTCCACTCCCTGAGTAATCCCTTTTTTTTAGAGCAAGCCCCGTAGGCAAGGCTGCATTCCATTTTCACCTACAATCTCCTGATATGGGGACCAAATAGGCAGTTGGAGAAGAGCTTTCACTCAGTAATGGGCCACTTGTGTGATTCCTGTAGCTGGCTTGACGCAGGATTGACTTCAGCAAGTAGGTGAGGGATTTTTGCTCAGCAATGAGTTAAGAGCTCCATGAGCTAAAAGCCAGCAGTTTTCCTCTTCAGTTCAGCAGGTCTGCCCTGTTGTTACTGAGAAATAACATCAGCTTCATGACACCAAAATATATGGCTGGGCTGTTACGCTCCATAGGGGTCACCTGTCTCCTCTACTCCTGTTTCTTCTGGATGCAATATTCCTTGCTTTTTTGGTGGTTTGACATCTTTGAGTGGAAGGTTGTAGGACAACAAGGCAGTGCAAAGAACAGATTTTTGGGAAAGGAGACAACACTAGGCAACATTACTATAAAAGAGGGAAGGAAAGCAGGTCAACTTCAGTGTAAAATATTTACAGTAAAGCTGTTGACTTGGAATTCTGTCACAAATTCCTGTTTCAAAGCAGGCTTCTTGAGGGGTTTGCTAAAGCTCACAAACCTTTGGACCAGGCCTGTCATATACAGTAAGTTTCTACAGGCTTCTTTTCAGTGACTCTGGTGCAATTTTCAGATTGGTGCAACACTTTCTGGTCCAAACGCAAGGGCCTCACTGTCCCACCAGTACCTGCTTGTCTCCTTGCTCTCTGGCTGTGGCTCCCACAGCATTGAATCTGAAACTGTGTTGCGGAGGTTGAAGAAGGGATTGTATAGGTTGTAAATTGACCTAACTGATTCTTTTAGCTCTCACCGTGAAGGATATTTTGGGATTTTTTTTCTCTGTCTTACTTTCCTGAGTTGAATCATAGAAAAGTTTAGGTCACAAAGGACTGCCAGAAGTCAGCTGGCCCTCCCTGAGGTTCTGCATATTGTCTTTCCACACAGGTACTCGCTTCTTGGCTTTGGAGGGTGAGGGTTGGAATTTCTGTGTTTTGCAGCACACGTTGTATTACATCTATTTTTTCTTCCCTCCATAGTTTCTTATGTCTACCTCCAGAGAAACAGCATCAGATGGAGCTGGTCACCAGGTGGTGGGTCAGTTATTCCCATGTGAGAGCTTGTACCAACACCAGTTTAAATTTGTTCTGAGGTCAGCAAGTTCCCATATCAATTTTTCCTTTATATTCCCTACTATGTCTTCTTCCCTTCTCCCAAGCCACATGGATACTGAACACACTTCTAAGCATTTATAGTATCATAAATGCACATAATTGTGAAAATGAACAAAGGTAATGTGCTGCTTGGTGTATATGGAGGTGAAGTGCTAAATGTTTCCTTCCCTGCACAGATCTGGAAGAAATGCAGAAGGGGAGCAATTTGAGTTCAGAAGGAGATGAAGCACCGTTGAATTTAACACTAGCTCAGGTTCGTCTCTGAGTGGCAAGCCCCAACCTGGTGTTGGGTCTCTGCAGGCAGGCAAGGAAAATTAAGGTTTGCATTGGTCTCTGTTTATCCCAAGTGGAAGCAAGAACGGAAGCTACGGTAAAGTTTTTTTGACTGATTCCAGCCAAGAAAACAGGCAAGGTCAGCAAGCTCTTGATCGTAGTTTTGAGGGGAGGAGAGCCCATCTGTCCATTTGCCTTGGGCTCTGCAGGCAACCATCTGCCTTAATAACAGAGCTGCGAAAAGCACAATCTCTGCCGGATGAAAGCAGAAGCAGAGGAGGAGCTGGGACCCGCCTCTCCCACCCACAGCACTTCATACAGGGTGGCTGTCAACGCCAAGCTGGCGATGGGTGTCCGTCAAGGCCAAACTGGCAATGGGTGGCATCTGAGTGCCTGCAGGGCACAGCAGTGCCAGCAGTGCAGCGATCAGGGCGCCGTGGCGTTGCTTTAGCCATCACGGAGGATTCGCTTCGGGTGGTATTTGGGCCTGGCCTCCACGGCAAACTGGCATTGAGCAAACAAAGGCTACAGCACAATAATTTCGGGTTAGCTTCGGGGGCAGGGAAAGTGGTTTTTTCTCAGCAGAGGACCTGCGTTGTGCTTGGCTTGCTGAGCAGAAATGTCCTTATGACTGTGTTGTCACTAGCTTGTGTCGCGGGGAGCGTGATTTGGGTTTCTCTGGTAGATACAGCCAAGGCGTGTTATAAGATGGTACCTCACGGGGACATGGACCGCACAGACCTGGTGACCCATGGGTCCACGTTGTACTTATGTCTGATGTGTACTTTCTGTGCTTGAGTGCAAATCGAAATCATTCCTGGAAAATGGTTCAGTATCATGATTAAGCCCCGTTCATTAGCTGCCCAGTCTTGAGGAAATGTTGTTAAAGGAAAACTTGCCTGTACTGATGTTCTTAATGTAGCATGCTCATTACTTAGCACAGACCTGAGATGTAATGAGCTGGTTTACAGTTCAGTTGTGTTTGTATTAGAGTAGTATTTGCAGTTTGCACACTAAGAGCAGATGAAAATCTTTTAATTTAGAGTAATCTTTAGGAAGTCCACTGCTCTTAATAGCTTACTCCAATTTTGCATGAAATCAGGATATAAGCTGTAGTGGAAGATAGAGGAATTAGATTTTTTTATATGGTGTATTATACCATTACCATTAATACCAACGTATTAGACTGTCTAGTATAACTATCATTTATTTTAAGAATCTTACCTTTTTTTTTCCCAGTAGAAATTGGTATGTTTTGGCTGAACTTAAATCCCTTCCCAAATAACCTAAACGAAACCAAGACAGAATAGAAAGTTATGCCTATATAATTATATCCATTTGTACTCTTGCCTTAAGTTACAGGGAAAATGCTTTCCCAAGTAGGTTGCTTAATTTTAGAAGAATTAGTAACAGCTATATCACTATTTACTTCTGAGGATTCACTGAGGCTCTGCAATGCATCAAATACAAAAAAGAAATATCATTTAGTTGTGAAAAAATGAAAACATATAAATCCTTGTCTCTCACACCCCAGTTGGTGTGAACCGAAAAAGGTTCTGCACTCTACATAAAACCAGAATTATATAGATATATAAATTGTCTTCTTCTAGTTAGTTCTTCTCAACCTGTGAAGAAATAAAGTGAAAATCTGAGAAAAGAGGGGAAACCGAGGCTGTGTGAGGGATGACAAAAGGGGGTGCCAAGGCAGTGATTTGTGAGGGGCTGCACTTGCACCATGCTGGATTTCTTTCATATTCCTTTTTCCCAGGGCTGCAGAACCCACTGAACATCTGGAGGATGTGTTCACATCTGGCTGCCTAACCTGCACTGCCCCACTGCTCGGGATCACCAGCCTCGTCCGTGGGGAAAACATGCTGCGTGAACCTAAACTGCTGGAGCTCAGCACTGCAATCCACAGCACGGATGATTGTAGCCTGGTAGCACACAGGAGCGGCGTCATCAGCACAGATACAGAGGATGCTATCTCAGCAAATTCCTCCTAGTCTCTGCTGTGGACTTGTACAAGCACAACGGCATCTGCCGGGGCCTGAAGAAGGGGTGCTCTGTGTCACAGCTTTTCTGGCAGAAATCCTTTGCACCGATACTATTTATAGACAAAATTGCACTTTTAGTACTTTAACTTTTCCCATGGGGAGTGGTTTTCCTGCAGCAATGCAGTAGTTCCAGGAGTGCTTTATTTACTGCTGAAAATTACTGATATCCCTGCAGGCTGGAGCACCGTACACACAGCCTTTGTGCAGCTCCTACCTTATCACAAAAGAAGATATTTGTGATCTCACTTATTTTACCATTCCTGAACAAAATATACCAAATAGGCAGAAGCCTGTAGAGCTTTCTCTGCGCTGAGGACATCTGCCAGCAGAGCTGTCTCAGTCCCGGATCATGCCTCACCACACCTCCCTCCAGCGTAGCTGTGGCTAAGCAGGTTTGCCGTGCAGGTTTCTAGCACACTGCTGTGTCACCAGTAAATGCCTGGATAATTTTTAACCTCACACGGGATTGGTTTATCAACTGCAGGTGGCCAAAATAATTATACGCACTGCTCTCTATGAAAACTGGGTCAACAGGATAGTACTTCTTTTTATGTCCTGTCAGACTTCTCCGATTTACACCTAGGGTCAGATTTCAGGGAGAAAGGTGTTTGAGCTGATGTGAGCAGCCATCACATCTCTTCAGGTGATGCCACCTTTCTAATGCATTTACTTCCCTCTAATTTTGCATCATAATGTTGGCTATGATATAATAATTGCTCTTGACAAAATGAGAAAGGAGAGCCCAGAGCAAAAAATATTGATATTTATTTAAAATGAAGTATGATAGATAAATGCACACCCTCATTATTTCAGGGCATGAGGAAGCATGGACTTCCAGCACCGCAGCTTTCCAGGTAGAGATCCTAAGGGCCAATGTGGTCACACTGGAAAAACTGCACATTTAGAAGCATATCTCCCTTTGCCCATGGGACGTGGTTTTCCCACACCAGTCCAGCGTGCGCTACGTATGTGCGTGCTACGTCTAGGAAAGCCGTAAGGTGACAGAACTAGTTAGCTGGTGGGGTTGTGATAATTTCCAGCAGGAGGTGGTGGTTGTTAGCTTCAGTTTTGGAGTCCCAAAGCCTGAGAACCGCAGTGTCAGCCCAACGGTTCATCAAACCTCGATATCGGTGACTTCTGAAGAGGAGCAGGGCAGTGTCAGGAGCAATACGTCCCTAGAGTGTGTTTCTTTGTAATCTCCACCAACGTGTAGTTGGCTTCTACCTTCGTGTTTTCCTTCCCTGTTGAGTGCAACACTGGGTCCTGATAAGGATCTCACACCGTTTGGATTCCGGATAATTTCTCCACCTGACTGGCCGTGTCTGTGCTGGCGCACGAAGCAGGCCAGGGCCTGCTCCAGCCCAGAGGGTGAGAGGCATGGCATGGCTTGTGCTCAGGGAATTAAGCCTTCCTTCTCCCCAGAACAGGGTAGTCTTCTCGATAAGGCCAAGTGGGAGCCGGCCCCGTGGCTGAGCTTCATTTTCTGGTGTCGTCCTGGTGTTGACCAATGATGGGAATGGGATCTGCAGATGTTTTTGCCCTTAAAATATCCATCTCCTGAAGTGCAATTGCCTCTGGTTTGCTAGGAGTTCTTGTGTGTTGGGAGACATGGTAGGTAGCCGCAACTTCCCTAGACCATTAATTCTTTTACACGCTTCCACTATGTCACTCCTTGTTTGCATAGTCTTCCAAGGAAACAGACACAATCTCTCCCATCTCTCCCCGTGCTGACGTCTTTCGGCGCTGCTCATCGCTCTCATCAGCTGTTCCTGAACCGCCTCTTACCCACAGTTGGAAATTCAAAGCTGGGCCCCTCCCCGGCTGCCTCTTTGATGTCCCTTTCTCCCCCTCCACGTCACCGACATCGCTCCCTTTGAACGCGGGCATCGTGATAAGGTTTACGAGATTACTTCCCGCTAAGAGGAGGGCACCCAAGCCCTGCATGTCTGAGGACCATCTGCTGCCTCTGAAACGGGCACGGGGCAGTAGCTCCTAGCAGAAAGACAAGGTTAGGTTGCTTCAGCGTGGAGTTGTCACAGTTTGTGAATCAGAACCCTCAAATACATGCATAAACACTAATTAAACCGAATTTAAAAGTGTCTGATATTTATCAAGCTTCATTTAGTTAGGGATCAAAAATTAAATTATTGATTAGCTACTGAGTTAAGCTACATCTGTGTCATCCTGTAAAGCAAACAGAAGATCTACCTGAAGGGACAAATTCAATTCTCAGTCAACTTCAGAAAACATTTGATTTGATACCACTGAGGCGTATTGTAAGCCCCAAAGCCACAGGTTTGCATTTAAATTACATCTGAACTGAAATTTCAGAGTTTGAATTCACTCCATAATTCACTTCTCCTGAAAGTCAGAGCTTGGATATTTGGATCTGGAGTTTTTTTTTTTTTTTGGCAGTTTAAGAGACAGGAGCCGGCAAAGCCTGCTTGCTCAGCAGCTTGCAGAAAGTTTTCCAAATCTGGCCAGATGAAGGGGGGTGCATCAGTGATATCACTGGCAGATTACGTTATAACAGTTGTTGGAAAAGGCCTTCAGAGGATCAGAATACAATAGAAATGCTGAGGCAGAGTGAGAATTACAGACAAGGGTCTGGGATCTAGTCTTGGAATATACCCAGTATTAGCAGCTTCACTGGAAGGCTACAGCAGGCCATTAGGAGACAATCAATCTCTGTGCAAATGTTGTCTTAATCTCCATAGGTTTAGGGATAATTTATACCAGCAACCATAGGAGAGATATCTGTGAGTATAAAGAATTTTCTGGAAAGGAAGAAAAAATAATATTGGCATTTTTTTCCTCAGTGACTCCATCTTGCTCTTCAGCACCATTTCTGTTTTAAACGGGAAAATATTAGCTGTGGATCTGCTGCTACTGTTAATTTTAAAATTAATAGCTCCTTTTTTTTTCCCCCCCCCAAGTAGGAACTTTTAACTTGTTAGTAGTCGGTGAGATATGTGGACCTTGGAGCCAACTGGAGTCTCACTATTTATGTTATGGTAGAGCCTAGAGATCATAATCAGTCTTCCAGGTGCTGCACAGATAGAGACAGCCTGCTCCAAAGAGCCTCAAAATAGGTAAGGGGTGGAGGGGAGACAACAAAAAGATAGGGAAAAGCAGTGTGAGTTCAGGCTGCCAAGCAGGTTGGAGCTAGGAGCAGCAGAACCCACTTCTCTCCTGCGTCCTCCATCACCCTGTGCTCCAGGAGGGGTTTTCCACTGTTTTCTGGGTGTTGTCTTTGTGTCGTACAAGCTGATTTCTAACTCACGTCACTGACATGCCCAAAACTCAGCCTATAGCCTTTCTTTCCTTTTTTTTTTTTTTTGGGTGGGGGGTGTATGTGTGTCGCTCCCCCTTGGAGATACTGACCCCATGAATAGAAATGCTGCCAGAATATTCACTCTAAGGGTACAAAGGGCGCCACCACAGAAAGTCCTGCTGCTATTTTTATCCCTCATCCAGCTGCCCTCCATAGCTTTCTGTTTGTATTTTCCTCTTTTAGTAGACAGCCTTAACACCAAGCAGAGGGTGGGGGCTGGAGCTGGGAAGAAACACCTAAATAAAGCTGGTTGCAAAGCAGAGGTGGGTTGGTTGTGGGGGTGGCGACAGGGAATTCTTCCTCCAGAGCCTAACTTTGACCATAAACTCTAGTTCCAGTTAGTAACCTAAATTGCCTCAATTTTGTCCAGCTTCCCCACTTCACTCATATAAAGAGCGATAAAGGAAGACAAGGGTGAAATAACCTCTAAATAAAAGATGAGGTAATTTTGAAGGCACATTAGACTTTTATGTGTATTATGGCTTTTTATATAAGCGCACTGAGGGCTGCAGCATCTCCAGTATGGAGACGTCACCTGGTATTTTCTGCTTTATGGCAGTTTGCGTAAAATACGAGCGCCTCTGGTTTCCTTGCTAACTTTCTGGGGTGGGGAGGGAGGTGCATTGAGGGAGGTGGTTTTGTTGTTGTCTCATGTTTTCTTCTAACCTTAGCCATCATTTTCAAAGTAAATAAAAAGGAACCCTCTGTATACAAATCAAAGATCTTACTGAGCTGAAAGAAGGTGTTGCCCAAGCAATCTGCTGAACTGAATGTATGGGATTGATGTGGGTGAAATTCTGGCTGAGATACAGAGGTTTGTTATACTGCCTGGATGATCCTAAACATCTGACCTTAAAATCTGTGAACCATACATAGTGAGATTAGTGCCAGTATGGATGCTGTAACAGTCCCACTAGTATAAATGTCTGTTAGTCCGGTATCTTCCAAGTTCTAGAGTTTCAGAATATTTTGCACTGGCTGAAAAAGAATAATTATTGCAGGGATTGCTGGCTAGGAAATTCCTAATTTGCCTCTTTTCTCCTTCATTTTCTATCTTGTTTGGAGGATTAGCTGATGTGCAAAGAAGTGTGTGAAACCCAGGCATAGGACAGAGAGGCGAAATGCAGTAAGAACATGCTGTTAGCCGTGACATGAACTACTCTGTAGTCCGGGTTCTGTTTCTGCTCCTCAACTCTTCCCTGAAGGGCATGGGGGAGAAGAGATTAGCTGTGTCACCTTTGATGGTAATCAAGTTGCTTGAAGGCAATCCCTGGAAGGTCTAAAACCTACTTGGCTACATTCAGACTTGTCAAGTCTCATGTATTATCTGGGACAGTCTCTCACTTGCTCACCTCATGCCTCATCCCAGGCACTCGCAGCAAGGTGACCTACCTCATTCTTGCTGTGGGACCTTGGGGGCCAGTGTAGCTTACTGGGGAAAGCAACCACTTGTATCAGGATTAGGAGATGCAGTGCTTGGAAACCAGAGAGTACACGCACCGGAGCGTGATCTCACGTCTGTAGGAGGTTTGGTGGAAGAGACACTCTTCCAATGCTGCTTGTCCAACTGACTTGTGAAATCTCACATGTAGGGTTAGAAAAAAACAGAAACCCATAGGTCCTCTAGCACTCTCCTCACCTCATTTTTTTTTTGAAGCAGGGTGTGCTGGAGGAAGGAGTAAATATTTCTGATCTCGTTGCACCACAACCGTCATTAGTTATGGTATGTTCAGAGGCAGATGGACTCCAGGTCAAGAAGGAGGCAGTGATTAGCAAATTTCACCCCCCTCTCCCCTCTGGTTTACTTAGACTGTAGAACTTCTCCCCAGAAATGGGATTAAGTCATAGGTTTGATAAAGAAATCTAATCTTCTTGTAAAGGATCTAAGCAAAGTGAATCCTCCTCTCACTTGGCAAACTGTTCCAGTGTTTAATCATCCTTACCCCCAGGAAACTACATCTTGTTTCAAAGTCAAGTTTATCACATTTCTACTCCAGCTACTGGAACCCTTCATGAATTTCTAGGAGGCAGGTTCCTCTGAGAGCTGATTTAACTCTCTGTCCTGAGCTGCCCAGCAAAAAGCGATGGGTAGTTTTCTGTCACTTCAGTTCACTGAAGTGACCTCTGGATTGGTCTAAGGAGCTCCTAAGCTGGTAGGAGGGGGGGACAGCTGGGATGAAAGGGGGACCGTCCAGGAGGGAGAGGAGAGAGTTTCTCCAACTCCGGGAGTTAGTAGTAATGCTTACAGGGGTTTAACCCCCCACAGGTGTGTCAGTCATCCTTGCTCATTGGTCTCCAAAGGGGCAATTGCATTGATTGAAGGGGCTGGACTTACATCAGAGTGCAACGAAGGGGGCCGGGGCTCCCCTGGTTATGTGCTGCGACACCGAACCCACCGCTGCACAGCCCCTGCCCCATTCCTTTCGGGTTAGCCGGAGGCCAGCTCCACTCGAGGAACTTCTGTTGGTGTACCAAACACGAGGCAGGGCTCTGGGATCTTGGGCAACGCTTTGAGACTGACCCAAGCTGTTGTGAGCATGCCCTCGTCCCCTCACAGAAGTGCTCTGTTTATTCTGCTTGGGGACCTGGCAGAAACTCTCCTGGCAGAAACTTCTTTTATATGGCCTTGTTTTGGCCCATAAAAAGTGCATCTACAGGAGGTGGTTTTGAACTGCCAGCTGTAGCCCTGGACTCAAAACCTCAGACCTTTTCGAGCATCGCCCTGGTCCTGGAAAAGAGTCAAATGGGCTGCCTGTTGTTGGCCGAACAAATCCCTTATTATTCCAGCCAGAGTCGTCCAGGTCTCCTGGCCTGCCTTGACCCCACGCTCCTCAAACTATTATTGCAACAGTGACAAGGGAAGATTCAGGCCAGCCGGCTGAGAGCGGCCAAAGCAAACGCGGAGGAGGCAACGTGTTCTGGAGCCCCAGAGCCAAAACCTCTGCGTGCAGCCTGCAGGGAGCCAGAGACCAGGGTCTGGGGCTCCGGCTATCTCCTAGCAGACCCAGAGCCAGAAGCCAGCTTCACGGTGCTGGAATCCAGCCGCAAGGGAGAACTCAGTGGAGGTAAATCTCTGGAGTCCTCCGCTGAGTAGTTTATTGACGTCTTGGTTAACCACTTGTGGGATGAGCCAAGTATGTCTGCGCAACTGAGTGCTCCAAGGGCTGCCAGACTAAGTACCTGCCATCTCGAGAGGAGAGAAGGATGGATGGGGGAGAAAGGCAGGACTCCTCTTTGTAGTCCTGTTGGCTAGCGTGAGGGAGTGAGAGACGGGTGTATGGTGGAGAGAGGGCATTTTTGGCTGTATATTCACTATTGCCATGAAATTAGTGGTTTTTTCCAAGTAAAGCATATAGTGCCACTAATGTCTTGCACAGCATTGGAGACATAGAAAAATGCAGTGTCCTCAAATGCCTCAAGAAACTTTTCCTTAAGTGTGCAGGATCTTGACTCAGCTCCAGCTGAAGATACTTGGGCCAAACCCATCAACATCTCTATTGAAGTGCCAGCCCATTGGTGGCGGCTTTTCACGTGGGCTTCTAACAAATACTCCTCTGCAGTCTTTGCAGGGTTGTCCTTGATCCATCTAAAAGAAATAGTTTTACAGAGGTAGCTGGCACATACTCGCTTGTGGCTCAGTCCTCTGGTTAAAAATTGCTAATGGGTGTGGACAGCCTTGTCATCCTGGATGTTCCTGTCTTCCCCTGGCTCACCTTCACTACTGAATAATCTGCAGCCTTTCATCTGTGCAGAAGGGAAGTGTTGTGAAATGAAACTCCCTGTGCCATCTCCGAGCTGGTTCCTAGGTTAATGAAAAAGGGGAGTGTCTCCATGTTCCTGGGTGTTGACTAAGTAAATCTAGAAATGATCCTTCAGCTATCACCACATTCCTTAATGATTTTTTTTTTTTTTTTGGTGGGTAATCCGTTGAAGCATAGGAAACACTGATAATTAATAGGGCTAAAAAGAACTATGCACTTGTGCTTGTTTTAATAAAGGAGAGGCTTCTGTGGACAAAAGAATAAATACTGGTTAGAACACTACCATGTTTTGCTCATAATAAGCAAAAAAGTTGTTCAGTAGATGAACTAGGGTTGCAAGTTCAGCATTCAGCCAACTAAAATAATAGATAAATAAAGGTAAAACAATTACTCTCAAGCACCTGCTGTTCAACTAAAAATGTCATTGGAGGTATTTATGCTTGTGTCTGAAGGGGGAAGGTCACTCATGAACACAGGCAGATTGAACTGAGATGACCGAGGCAGTTATTGCTTCTAGCCGTCCTCCCCATTTGTCTCCTGGTGGTCATCGTCCTGCTGAAATGCTGGTGAAGCTGATCTTCAACTACCACGGCTGAAACCCCAAACCAAAGTTTACTTTCACATGCCGTTCTGTAAACTGCAGTAGTTTTGGGGCATTTTGTTGGCCTGCCCCAGTGGCAGGGCTGGCAATCTCCGTGAGCAGTAACTGCTCCAGCCATCTCACTTGTGTTTGAGATTAATGTCGTAATTGACTGATTTTAATTTACAGCAGCTGAAGATGTGGTCTTGCCTTGTTTGCTTTCTGAAGTCACGTGTGGCTCTGATAGGTAAATGCAATTTGGCCACTAGTGTGGGAGAACCAAATAATTAGATCTGATCTGTATGTAAATGAATATCTATCAATAATTTGGCCTCCGTTGTCTGCTCCAACCTTGCTTCTTTGTATAGGGACCACTGACACTAATAACTAGGGTTCAACCTGTGACTGTTTAAGTAAGATCCTGAGTGAGTTTTTTCATAATAGCTTCAGCTTTGGAGTCTTCCCTCTGGAACCATTCAGTTATTGTCATCGTTCAGAAAATCATCATTGCTCTCAAGCAGTAAGCGTGTGCAAAACACACACACACACACAGAGTGAATGCAACAAACCCACAGGCTTCTGCTCAGCCTGAGTTGCTGCTTGGTCCCTTTTGTTTGCCGGGCCAGTGGCCTATCCCGACAGCGCATGGGGACATCTAATAATTGAGTAACAGACCACAAGGAAACTCCCCATTGTATGTCTGGTTTGATGTTTTTATCAGAATTTGTTTTCTCTCTTCTTTGCCACTTTTTACCTTAAAATTTGTCCATTTTACTGATTAACTTGTTTAACTTACTTGTTTTTAGGGGTAAACTGTAATCATTAGCTGTAATCTCAGTCTCGTTAGCAAACTCCTTTTTTCTAAGCAGAAGCAACAGAGAGAAACCTAAGGATACTCATCTGCCTAATTTAGCAAGAAAGATACAGAGATGACTTGACTGTGAAACAGATATACTTCCAGGAAAGAAAATACTAGATGTTGAACTCTGCTCAGACTAGCAGAGATAGGCATAATCAGAAATAAGGGCTGGAAGCTGAATTCAAGTTTTGTCACTAAGACAGCTTGGTTTTTTTTGTTTTGTTTTGTTGTGGGTTTTGTTTGGATTGTGGGGTTGTTTGTTTTTTTTTTTTTAAATCTGGGGTAGAGTCCTGAAGGAAAGGACTGGATCTTCCATTTCTTGACATTTTCAAATCAGGACTGTATGCCTTTCTGCAAGGTGAGCTTTAGTCAAACGTATCAGCCCAGGTGTGTAATACATGGTTTGATGGCATATGTCATATAAGAGCTAGGCTTGATCTTTTAATGGGGCTGTCTGACTTTAAATTTATGAAGAAATATTTGGTGTTCTTGGTGTGCTTATAAGACTCTCCTGACCGCACCTTTGGTTGGCACAAATCTTTGTAGTTCCTTTGACCATGCATCCTTGTCTTTTTGCTTCGATGGATCTCTTTATATTAGCTGGGAATATCTTCTTGTGCTCACCTTTAAGTTCCTCTTCTGCGCTACTCTGACATTTCAACCTCAACTGTTTTATTGCCCAGAAAGGATGAAGGCTACTGATGTTAAAATGCCCTCAGGATATATAACCCTTTTGCTTCTGCTTTGATTCTTGTACGTCCTATCTTTCAAACTGGACATGGTGTCCAGATGTTGGCCTACAGATGACTGTAGCTATTGAAGAAATTCCTACATACTTCATCAAGTTTTCTATCTGGACCTTTATACTCTGAGGAATCCTTCAGGCTAGCACAGTTCCAGGTTACACAATATGTTCTGCTATGGCTTGGGTAGGCAATCACATGTCTGAATTACTCATTGGAAAGCAGAATTAATAATGTTAAATCAAATCTAACCTAATCTAAAGGCGTAGCTGATTATGTGCTTATCAACATACTTCACTGATTTTTATCAGGTGGAAAGTGGTATCTTCGAAGATTAAAGGAAAGAAAAAGAAATCTTAATACCCAGTGATAAAAGTATTGGTGGCATCAGTGCAATCTATAGATCTGACAAAATATTATTTTTGAAAATTAATTTGCTGGTGGGTCCTTGCTGTTTCAGAGTATTAGTGAACTTGCTTGGCTCTGTGCACATGCCTGAGGTTTTATTGCTGAACAGAATACCTTGCGGAGTTCATCCACCTCAGCCCTAATCTGGCTTTTGCATGACTATAAAGAAATCTTCACACCAACAAGGAGTCAAACCGAGGTGCCAGGCTCCAGAGAGGCGCAGGAATCCATCTAGGCAGATGAGGTTTTATGGTCGGGCCCTGCATTTAGCTATGATATGGCTATGGGTAGCAAAAGCAGGGAATGAGGCAGGATTATGGGATACTGATAGCAAGAAATCAGAACATGAGCTCAGCCTGAGGTATCCACCTGTCTGTCTTCCTAAAGCACTCATTACCATTGCATGAGTTGGGATTGGAAATCAATGTGTGAATGCAGTGTATTACATCATATCAGAGGGTGGTGTCTCAAATAAAGGTCAAAGCAGAAGCCGTTGATGGGAAAAGTGTATTTACTAAAGGTATATTAAGGGAGGAAGAAGCTTTTTCTGAGATGTTTAAGGTTAATGTAAATAAATACATGTATTTTGGCTTCCTGATTTTTGACTGCAAGGAGAAATAAACAGTAGATTACTAAAATAAAGCGAGACTGAGACAATGAAACACCACTTATTACATTTAAAAAAAAATGCCCATTCTTGCATGCTGTGGAAAGGAAGAAATCTGTTCAGTCACTGGGTGAAGGTGTAACCATGACCAGGCTGAGCTGGGTTTGTTGATGATGTTTGTTTGTCTGATTTTTACTGTGTGATTAACAAAGCTTGAGGTGGGAGCAAAGCTTTCATTTTTGCAATTACATTCAGAAATTAAAAGCCTTAAATGACTGAAAGTTAAGGGCAATTTGACATGTGCTTTGTGCAGTGTCAGATAATGATACTTTTTCTGGAGGGATAGTTCTTTTATGACTAACATTTCAAACATCTCATTCATACTGGAACATATGACTAAAAGCACAAAGGACTTTAAGTGTGTCAGGAAGGGGCTTTTGTAGCTAACATCTAGGTAACACCAATTTGAGGAAGGAAAAAAGATAGGTAGATTAGCTGGAACCAAGTTACAGATTTCTAACTAGAGAAGGTTACAGGCACACGTAGTCAAGTATGACATTTGTTGTATTAATGTGTATTTGTGAAATGTAAAGTTGGCAAAGTTGATTCAGTAGGCTTTGATGGCACAGAGTTACATAGACCTTTATATATGCACCAGATGTTTGCTCAGAGACTTCAACTTCAAACCTGGCAAAGTGGAAGTCTGACAATGCACCTTAGATTTTTTTTTTTTTTCTCTCACTTAATAACCTTGCACTGGTTTTCTCCAAGAACCTGTCCTCACTGAAGAGGACCTCATCCGCCTTCTCCCATTAGGTAATGGCTAGCGCCCAAAATGTTTTTAATGTGCAAAACAAGGTACTAATTCAAAGACTGGTGCAAAATATTTCTAACAGGACCTGAAATTTGAAATAATCGACTGACAATTTTTTTTTATTAATCCTCAACATAACAACTGAGTTGGTTTTGCAGTTGGTTTTGAAGTTTGCTTTGTTTAATCCATTTCTCTGTCCAGTGCCTGCTTTTACTATAGTATGCGAACACCTCAAATATATGTGGAAAGCAAAGGTAAAGCAAAGAAAGGCAATGTAATTTAAGGTCATATAGGAGTCTTGTATTAAGGTCCCTGTTCTGCAATAGGTTTTGTAAATTCTATGCCAATACTCTAACTACTGGATTAACCTTTCTCTTTGCGGGAACCCTTGATTTCTCTGACCAAATGCTGCTCAAAAGTCTTGCTTTTATTTGAAATATCTAAGAGTGGGCACCCATTTGAATTGAAATGGGAAAAGAAATTGAACTGTTCTCTCACAATTAGTGTTTAAAGTGATTCTCCATTTCCTGAGGCCAAAGGAAGTCGAAAAAATATTAGACTTTCCTGCCTAAAATTTGTTTCTCAAATTCTGTGCTTTTACACATGAAAGACCCTTTGGTTCTCTTGTCTCTGCCACACAATGAAAAATTTCCTTAAGAAATCTTATGTGTTTTTTCCACCAGCCCCACATTCTTTTCGCCTTACACACCCTGGATTTAATGTGCAAAGACAGAGAACACTTATAAAACCTTGCTTTGGCACAGTAAAAATGGGAAAACACTGAGAAGTGGGCAATAAATGTTTTCTTTACGCCAGAGCTGTAAAGGAGGCAAACTGGTACCATCAGCATAAATGATAGAGTTGCCACCTGTGTTTAGAGTTCCTGAAACACAAACCTTTTCACCACCCCCCTCCATTTCAGCCAGCCAGCATTCTCTGCAGTGATTATGGGCCCTGGATCAAGTTTTTGCTCAGAGGCTTTTGCAGCTCTTCCAGAACAACTTGTGCCAGTGGAAATGCCGTGGTGGGATGAACACAGTGCTCCAGCCAGAGTCAGCACTTGACGTTACAAGGACCATAATCACTCTGGGCTTTCTCTGTCACCAACATAGAGAGGAAAGTGTCTTGGGGAGGCAATTCTGGTTCTTTTTGTCTCCACTGAGTAAAAAGGGAGTCTTCAGCCTGCATGAGATGGGACGAATGCAAACCGTGCTGCTTCTGTGAGTGCAGGAATTACTCCTGTGTCCATCAGCTAGCTGAGGAGTCCACAGAGTGGTAGGAAGGCTCTTTGCATCCCAACTCTTGAAAACAAAAATAAGTAGTCTTGTGTGTTTTAACTTATTTGCTAGATTTTAGGACAGGCTTTTTAGCCTTGTTTGCAAAGAAAAAAGGTTTATGTTATGATGCACTATTTAAGTATGTCCATATGTCTTATGCTGGTGCATTCTGAACCTGTTTGCTGACTCTGGTCATATTTGGTGGTACATAACAAAACTGCAAACTAAGTTCTTCTAAGTTTTGTGAAAATTATCAGTCAGATGATAAAAAAAGTGATCCTGTACATGCTCTCAGCTGTGGGAGAGGAAGTAGAGAATCCATGCTGGAGAGGGCTCCTGGAGACATCTCAGATATGGGAAGAGCTTCACCCGCAGCTTGTGTCATGGGCAGCGATAAGAGCCAGCCACCAGGTGCAGGTGCCTCAGAAATCAACCCTCAAGAGTGCTGGTGTTCATGCTGACACAGTTTGAAACAAAGGAAGATATATAACATCTCTGTCCCTGTCCTTAAATATGCACATAGACGTCAGGGCTCGCAGATCAGGTCTTCTGAGAAGATCTGGATTTAACAAAACAGCAAGTGAAGGTGAGTTGGAGGGATCCAATCCAAATGCGGATTTCCCCACTTTCTGTGAATGTCAGCTCACGCTGACTTTAAATCCACTGGAACAGTCTCTGGTACCACCACATCAACACAAGGTCAAGGCAAGCCTCACACGTGAGTAAGCTCCAGAACTGTGTGTATCCTGGCTAGCACAGTTTCAGCAATTTACTTCCAATTCATTAGTGCATATTGACTGAAGAGAAAATCCGAAGCGTGCCTTGCAGAACAGCTCTCTCTGTCTTTCCTATTCCGTTAACTTTTAGCCTTCTTTCTGCAGAAATGTTTCTCTGAGCAACTTTTCTAAGGGTTGTCCCTTTAAATTGGCCAGGAAAAGCCTACATAAGTGCTAGACGAGTCATTTTCTGCAGCAAGATCTGGCACTTTCCTTCAGCCAGAATGAGTATTATTATTTCTTGTTATATTTTCCCTAAGCTTTTCTCAGTCTGTGTTCCCAGATGTAAGAATGCTGTGTAGCTGAGGGAGCCCGGCAAAACCCTGTTCTATGGCAAGGGAAGAACTAAACACTGGCAGTGATGTCTAAGACGGGTTTGATGCAGATGCTTTTAATCTGGTGTTTGGAAGATCCCACAAACACAGGAAATAACATCTCTCTAAATTACATATAAAGACCTAAGAGCCAAACAGATGTGTGATATACAAGTTATGTGCCCTGGGTGAAACTTTAAAATTTTAAAACCGTTTAAAACTCTTGTAAATGTTCAAACTATAGGCTCAAGGGTATTTAAAATTTGAGTTTTGCTTTTTGTACAAAGGATGAGTTTTGTTTTAGACATAGAGTGGTTCTGGTTCACTAAACCTGTTCCCATTCTGTTGGAGGCAAATAAGTCACAAAAATGTCTGTAGTAAATTTATCAAGTTCCACCATAACTCTATTTATGCTTTGGAGTTTTTCCTATGGAAACTTCTAGAGATTAATTACTCTAATACTTAGAATTTTTCTTCCAATTTCCAAGCTGACTGTATTCATGGCTTATGTGTACTCAATTCCCTCTTGAGTCAACAAAGTCCTTCAGCTCCCTAGTTCAGGCCCTACAGTTATAGGGAAAAAAGTTGTATTCCTGACAATCTGTTTTGCTGGACTGAGCAAGAAAAATATTCCTTATTTGATAAGATTTTATTTCTCCTGGACTATTCTAGAAAATTTTCTTCTTATCTATTCCCATTTTAATTTGCTTTGAAAATGTGTGGCTGGAATTGTACACATTATTCTCATGGTTTTGTGTGGTGGCTTTATTCGCACTTCTTTTTTTCTTGAAATATCACATCCCATAACAGTTTAGGATTGCATTCTCCTTTTTTACATTTGTAATGCAGCGGTGGCATATAGCTCTCTGTTGACTGCGTACACAATTTTTTCTGCCTGTCTTTCTAAGCCCTTATTTGTGATTAATATTAGTGGTGTTAATTCCCAGATGTGGGACCTTGCATTTATTTCTTTTGCATTCCAGTCCATCTCTAGTATTCAAGGTTGTCTTGTTCTCCTTGTATGATAGTCTTGTGCCACGCAGTGTAAACAGTGCCTCCCATCTCTGCATCATCAATTTCTTGGTTAAAATGTTCTGTCTTGAGGTTGATGATCTCCACTCTAAATTCTTTGTATTTCTCAAATTTCCTATTTACCATAGCCTCTTGGTTTTCCCAAAGAGCAACGAAGGTGTTCAAAACCTTATTTTTTTATTTCCCACTTTGTTCCGTTTAAATAATTTTCAAGGTAGCAGCTACATGCTAAATGTCGTCTGTTGCACTGGAGAGTATCATGGCACAATTGCACCTCCTTGTTGAACGTACCTATTTGCTCTCATAGAGAATATCTGTTTAGCCAGACAAGGAATGAGGAAAGAGAAGGGTTTTGGAGCACCAGCTCCTATAACCTCTCTGTATGCAGAACGCAGCCTTTTGCTTTCACAGGGACTGTAATAACATGGCTCTTGCTCCAGGCCTTTATCCGGAGATCGTGGTGGGTACCTCTACTGGGAGTTATAAGAAAGTATTCTTCATGAGTCCTGATTTAAAGATTAAGACTGCTTTGGGCTCCCATTATGCTGGGTGGGCACTGCAACACCAATTTCCCGTGAAGTTAGCTCTTTTTCTTTCCCTCCCTATAAATTCTGTTCTTATCATGGCACAGCTGTGTGTAAACATATGATATGACAATCGTTCGGTGGCTGTAGCACCTACCAACATGTTCCTCTCACATAAACTATGTAAACATAACCTTGTCACTCTATCATGACAGTGTGCCACCACTAACTTATAGTAGATCCAGCTATCCCTCGTTATATTTGTGATGTTTGGTTTCCTTCCCTTTCTTCTTCCCAGATTTTGCTCATTCCCAAGCATATTGCATGTACATACATTGTCATTCCTTTGCTGTGGTTTTGTGATACCAACCTGATTAGAGCTTAAGACTGCCATGTAGCTGCACAATGCCGAGCACTGGTGAAAGCCCTGGTGCTCTGCCAAAGCTTCTAGGTGTTACTGAGCTATAAAGGAAAAGAGATAATGACGGTGTGGGAGGGAAGAAAAATGTATTGTGTGGACAAAACTTCCCTCTCTTTTCTATTAGCCAGAATCTGTGTTAAGAGTAGGGAAATGTGGAGAGGGTTTTAATGTTCATGTGGGAAACAAAGTGAAAAATGGAGAAATGGATGAGTTTGGGTTAGCTGGGAAAGTGCTGAACAGCTGCAAATATATCTGGTGTTTAAATGAAGATGCTTGTGGCAAATGCTCCCCAGTATCAGCCGTATCGGGCGCATTAACCTCATTACCAGGGGGGATGTTGCAAACATACTGAGCCTCTTCTAAAAGCAGTTTCACTTAATAGATAAACCATGTTATTGAAGGAAAAGATCGCTTTTATCACAGACGCAATCCAGCTTCCTGCTGCACCTGGCAGCTTCCTTAAGATAAATGATGTGATCTGAAGGGATGGGAACTGGGCTGCGTGTTCGGGGTAGGGATGAGAGTGCCCTTCTCTCCCAACGACCTGCAAACCCAAACCACACAAGGTGTGACAGTGTGGGACCGTCTCTCCTGTTGACATGGGCTTACGATTTACATGCACTTGGTATCTTGGTTGTCTTGCATACTGCTCTATCTGGAGATAATGGTCTTATCCTTCTTTCTGCTGTGATTCAGTCACTGTTTTTCCAATTCTGTACCGACTTTCATGCCTGCAACTCCATACAACACAGATGGCCAGTACCACTATAAAACTGATAACAGGGAGATCAGGATCTAACTCCTGCAGACCTTTTCTGAGGTTAATATAGGTGTGAACCACAATTTCTGGGAAGTCCTTGAAATAAAGTACACTGTGAGGTTCTTAACTTGGCTTCCCGCCTTTTTTTCAAAGAGTTTTGTGGCTGGCAGCCTCCTGTTAATCTGTTCTGTTTGAACTCAAGCAACATACAAGCCAACAAAAGCAATTAAAGTCGGCAGTAATGATCAACTCTGGGAAATGATCGGCATGGATTAAAGCAAATTTAAGGGGTAATTGCTTGGCAACAAGTTCCATAACCCTGAGTGTTAAGTACAGGAGGGGACTTTGAAACCCTGGTAATTAAATCAGAAAACCTGTTTGTATAATGCATATTGTTCTTTTAGCTTGATTGAACTGAAAAAAATATTCTTTTAAAAGAATCCAGTATTTTGTTTGCAGGAGATTTTATCTGCCTGAGATACTGCTACAACTTTATTGCCAAAATATGTGGGTACATCACAATCTTTGATGTATTCAGCCTTAAACAGGGAAGTGCTGCTCTCCTTGCTTTGCTGGTGAGGAGAGCAGGATAAGGCACAAAGAGGCTTGGCCACACACCCAAACGGGCATAGGAAGTCTGTGGAAAGCCGTGATTTGACCCAGGTAGCGAGTCCCGAAGATCCAGCTCCTGAATTTCAGTTTTATTTGTGCCTCTGAACTTCCTACACTTTTGCTTCTTGTAAGTGTGGGTAAAAACCTGCGGTCACCACTCAACAGCACCGTGATTTATTGTTCTCTTATGCAATGCTTAGTGTGCACCATCGAGGGAGTTGCTCGCAAGGGTCACTAACGTCATGCTGATAAAGAAAGGCATAGTTTATGCCTTGAGAGGGGAGACAAAGTTCGTATTTGAACCAAAAGTAAAAGGCGTTGTAAGGGTGAGGAGGTTAATCCCTGTACAGATAGCTCAGCACCCTGGTCGTTCCCAATTGGGGCTCTCCGTGGACTTTGGGGATTGTCCAAGGGCAGATGTAGGCAGAGTGGCCATCGCCTCCTCTTTAACCTGCAGCTGCCCTTTTGCTAGGGGCAGTTGCCCAGGTCATGTACCTGTTTTCTGTCATACAGATTAGGGCAACAGGAAGGTTTCTGGCCAATCATCTGTATGATACGCATGCGGCATCAAAAGAGTGGTTTGGGCTTTTTTTGTTTGTTTGTTTTTGTTTTCTTCAGCTGTCTTATGCTGGAACTATGGGACAGAGGCAAATAATTTCATCTCTTAAACATGCTCATACTCTGCCAGCATGGAGTTTGTATATGCTGAGCCATTGGGTATTTGCAAGTAAACTCTTCCTGCGCTCTTCTAGTTCATTTTTGAAGACATGATTTATGAGCAGTTAGGTTGGTAGCGGACAAGTGGCATGTTAGTATGTGTCATGTACCCCTACATCAGATTTTTAATAAAGAATTTTCAGGCACATGAATCTTATTTATGCATCATACCCAATGTGACCTCTGACGTGGATAGTATTTATAGATTTCTACACATTGGCTCTCAGATGGTTACACATGGATTAGAAGGGCCTCAGCTGAGGATTTCAATACAAGTTACCAATGCAGGAAAGATTCAGAATAAATAAAGATGTGAAAGTGAACTTTATTATGTATGGACCACAGTGAAAGTCGTCTGGTGTTGGAGAGCTGAGAACACCTTGCAGAGTAGGGTGAGGTCCATCATTTTAAGATCTCTGCATCATGGACATCTATTATAGCCAAGGGAGATCTAGTCAAAGCAGTTAATAGAACTGGTAAGATGCAATTAAGAATGTAGGAAAACTAATGAGATGAATTGTGTCACCATCTTCATTAATTTGTTTGTCTAATTCTTTCCTGACTGTAAAGACATTTTCAGGTGACCTGCCCAGATACAGACACATATTTTGGTAGATACACATCAGGTTAAGTGAATTGTACCTCCCGAGCAATTTTTTTTTTCTTTTTTTTTTTCTGTCTGTGGATTTTTAAAATCCTTTTGTCTGTTCTGGACATATTTAGATGTCTGGGGTGATATTCAGGGATTTGTTCTTGTGGTCACTCAGTGAATTACAATTTGTGGGGTTTTGCTTTATTTTTTTTAAACAAGGTTTTCCAAGCACTGTGCTCAGCTCCCTCAGGAGAAGCTGTTCTAGGAATCAAATTACAATCTACTAATTTCCATAGTCACAAAATTAATAGCTTGTTTGATGTTTTAAGTATCCACACAGTTTTCCACAGCTGATAATATATTAAACCCAAGAGATAATGGTGGTGTGGCGTGAGGAAGCCTCCAATGCATATTAGTTAGAAACACTTTAAAGATACAAGGCTACTTGTAAACAGTAATCTCTTTAACAATATTACAAATAAATCTCCACAATATAAAAATAATTCCTCAGAGGTGTTTGAGTGGCATTTTGCATCCCTCTATGATTTCTTAATCCGTAGCTCCAAAAGTTATTTTTTCATTGGCCTGGATGATTTGTTATGAAGGTTGTGATTGAGCCGCCCACCCCCAAAGCTGAACAGGATTCTTGTGATAGCAGGAGCAGCAATTGTTTCTTGATGTTGTTATGGGTTGGAGTTTCACTGGTTGCATGCCAGCAGGAGGCTGTGTGCTGGGGAACAGCTAAAGGGTGATACACTTTCACATGGAGGAGTTTAAAGAGCGGAGAGAGAGAGAGATCAGACAAAAAAAGAAACCTGATCTTTGCTAAGGGCATGTGCAGATGAGAATTTTTCTTCCAAAATTAACTGATTGCCAGATCATTTGAGTTAATTCATATATTAGATAAAGGCAACACAGACACTCCTATAACATTTATTCCAGGACTGAGGGGGGTCTATGTTACCCCGTGGGAAGGTAGCTCTAGCTCGTTTTACTCTACAAATGCTCTCTTGAAGTTAATATAGAAAGAAAATATTCAGTTAGATGATACTCTACAAAGCATTTCTGGGATGTACTGTCCCCCAGGACACATTGCAGAGGACACGTTACCTGCAGTACAATTTCATATTACACGTTATCAGCGTAACCCTGTTTTCCTAAAAAAAGCAGTCCTGCTCCTTGTGCCTCCAACTGTATGTTCCCCTTCTGCCCACCCTGTGTCCGATGTTGGGTGCCTGCGGCTCCTGTACGAGCAAGCTCGGATCACAGTTCAGACAAACAGGGGATTGTTTTTCATCCCATCAGCAAGGCGAGTTGTCTCAGCTCGCAGCCTCGGGTCCTCTAGATGTGCTGCAGAAGGATGGCCGGAGCACGTCGTCACCGTGGGAGGGGAGAGGTGCAGCCTGTGGTCAGAGAGGATTTGGGCTGACACGCAGCGTTGGCCTCAGAGGTTCCGCTCCGTGGCTGCTTCTCAGCCAGGTGCTGAGGGCAGTGATTTATGAAGAGCCTGTAAAAGCAAGACTCCTTCTCATGGCGGGGTAAAACTTGTGAAACCCAACTCTACCTACCTCATTTGGGAGAAGAAAGGAGTGAAAGGAAAAGGCAAGGAATGATGGTGCGGACCCAAGCTCTGGAGGTGGTTGTCCTTGGTCTAAAATGCAGAACGACTAAGGTCGTTCGCATAACCCGCTGCGAGGAGGACGAGTCACTGGGACCCAGACGCACGTCAACAGGCAGAAAGCCTATGATAGGAATTTGTGATTTTGAGATGCAGAATCCCTCCTAAAACCACTGATTTCTGGGAAGATAAGATTGCTCAGCAAATTCTGGCCCAAGGGAAATTTCATAGAAGCACCATGGGCAAAGCAGCAGAAAAATCCAAAGGCAGATGGTGCTTATTGCTTTATAGTGAAGCCAAACAGGAAAGAGGAGGAGAAACTGAGAAGGAATAAGTAGCTTTATCTCAAGTCTTTCATCCAAATAATTTTTTAAAATATATAATCTAGAATGTTTCCCTTTTTTTCAATATATCTCCTTTGGTTTTATTTGATACTTTAAATTTTTTCACCATCTCAGTTTTATTCTAGTATCTATTTTGCTAGTAGTCAGCAATTCAGTCCAGGATTATTTTTCTTGGTTTAGGTAGGGTAGGCTAATTGTATCCCTGGGATTATTGTAGTAACTTTTTCAAACTTAATCTAGGAATATTTTTCCCCTGGACACGTATGTATGACATAGGTGGCTGATTTTCACATGAGTAAGTATTTCCTACTAATGTATCCCCCCCCATCATGTTAACATTTTGTTAATTTCTTGAATCAATTGGCTATTTCATAGAATTTGTAAAGATTAAAATTAAGCATATAATAAAGACATATACTTTCAACTGCATCTCACTGGAAAGCTTGGCAGCTTTTCTTTCCTTGCTGTCATTAAACAGCCAGTGAGTTACAAAGCCAAAATTGCACCTCAGCATCTCACTTCAGCAATTAAAAAATCCTGAGTGAAATTATCCATGTAAGATTAGTACCTCATATCTTAAGAAATACAAATATTCTCTGCTGTCTAATCTTGCTTCAATATTTTAGTTAACATTTGGCCAGTACTTTTGCCTTTCCTTTGAAAGACTGTTTATATCAATATTTTGATAGTTTAAGGAATATCAGAATACCTTTGTGTAGACTTCTACTGCACATTCAAAGACAGCATGAGAAATGATAAGTTTTTCTGTTTGAAAATTTTGGTGAAATAAAAACTGTAAAATTTCTGTTGAAATGTTAAGGTTTCACTGAAAGTCTTTCTCTATTCCCCTCTCAAAATGAAACAAAACAAAATGAAATAAAACCAAATAAAAGGAATAATTTTCTCTTACAGTTTTACATTTAAAGAAATCAACATTTATTAAGGAAATCAGAAACTGCACTCAAGGCTGTTTTCAAGGGAATTGTTTGAGCTCTTCTACCAAAGCAGTTTATCACAGTGAAAACATTTCTAGGCTGAATTAAATTCCATTGCATCTAGAAATGGCCACATTTTTTCCTCCATTGAAGACAACAGCATCAAAAACCATCTGGTGATATCAATTTTTGTTTGCTGAGTAGCCATTAGTCATCTCAGAATTTCCATTGGATTAATCAGATAAAATCCACACTTCCAGATCTTCACTTGTGTGAGAATGAGCAATAACAGGTCATAACCTCTTGCCTTAACTTGGTCAACTGAATGCAGCCAAAGCAAGAGAGACCCAGAAATTCACATCATCAGGTGGTTTTTTTCAGTGGCTTGTGTAAAATGAACTGGTGACTTTACCCGAGTTGCTGAGACATCTTGTAACCAGTAAGTTTTAATCAACTTAAAAGTAAATTAAAAGAAGATTTTTCCCCCTACTGACTTAGCAATAAAATGCATAAAAATGTCGTTGAAATAACCCTAGGATAGTCTGCCAGTAATATTGATGTGAAATTCTGTATTTACAGAGGTGTAATATGTAGACATTTATTGAAGTCTAGGAAGATTTTGAACCACTGGCATAGATCATGTCAGAATTTCCAAACTGCAACAAAATAATGATGCTTGTTGGAGATATCCGAAAGTGGTCGTCAGCAAAGTCAAGACAGCACCAGAGCTGTGATATCAGCTTTTCCATTTTACATTATTTCTCAGAGGAATGGCAGCAACAATAAGGAAGTTAGTAGAGTTGCCCCAGTGATGGATTTGCCACACAGAGCACTATAATTAAATGAGTTGTCACTTAGTAGCCCAACTTATGTCTCAGTTTTAGGAAGGCAGGCATAGGAATGCACATTCACTCCCCTCTTTCTCAATTTAAATCATGGAGATAAATTTTAAAGAGCTGTTAAAAATCTATTGTTTTCATACTGCACACTTTCTATTACTGTAATCAGTAAGAAATTAACAAAAAAATCTCTTCTCCTCAGGTTGAAGCAAAGCTGTTCCTTGCAATTCAGGGAGATATGATTAGTTTATTTGTTTACAGATGTACAACTGGTTAATTAAGATTTATCTTATCTCATCTCCATTTTAATAACAGCTGTGGTTCTACAATCTGTGTTTATGATTAAGTGTGATCGTTCAGCAATCCTAAAATCAGAGAACAATTGGAATGGGTGTCTTTGGGCTCGACTGCTGATTTGAAATATCTTGAAAATAAGTTGCAATATAATTACCTTCAAAAGCTTTGCCTTGGCATATGCTTGTGCAGTGTTATAAAGAGAGTGTTAAAATCTATCTAATTAGAGGGAGAGCTCACATTTTCTAGAAAAAGATTTCCTGCCAAGTTAGAATCCTTAAAATTTTCTTTTTCAGAAAAATGCTCATTTTGTTTATGTTTTCTGTTTTTTATTTAAATCTGAGAAGATTCAAAGAAATATATTTGGTTTTAAATGGGCAAAAGAGCAAAATTTAAAAGTGAAATTTCACATTTCAGATTGCAACACATTTAGTGTCCAGAAATCCAAAATAAGTTGTTCGAAAGATGGGCTTGAAAAGTTCCCTTTCTTCTTGTAAGACTAGTCTTTTGCTATTAATTATGGAGAAATAATCTGTTAGCACATTGTTAATCATCTAATGGAACAGTACATCAAAGAAAAATTCCCTATTGCTGCCTCTCATTGTAGAGAGTTTGTAGAGAGTTTGAGACCCTCTTGTCTTTTTACAGCCTTATTCTCTAGGTATCTTCTGAAAGCGTGAAGATAACCAGAGGGTAAGTGTGTATGAAATGTTCCTTTGCAATACCAGGTTTTCCTCTCCGCAGCACTCTCTGGACAGTACCGCTTGGACACTGGAATCAAAAGAGCAAGGATCCTGCAAATGTGTCACCAAACTCTTTGAGAATGACTGGAAATGTCCTACCATGTTAGTTGAAACTGGGTTAAGGTTTGCTTTCAGGGTGACTTGTCCATTCCATGAAGGGCGAGTGTGACTCCCCTCCTTTTGGTTGTACAGCCTCATTCCTCCCTCTCCCTGACTTTGGTCCCCGAATCTCCTTCCTGGGAGCTCTCGCAGCTCCCCAGACCTGCAGAAAGGACTATCTGACCTTTGCCTCCCAACCTACAGCGTAGTTTGTGCTGGGCTAGTGAAGTGAATTGGCAAAGAGGAGTGGCTGGAAGGACATCAGAGCCAGCCCAAGATAAGAGTACGGGGGAGGGCGAGTGGCGTAGGGCGGAGAGGGAAGATGGGGAGAACCACGGTGTCAACACCAAGGTGTTGACAACCAGTTGTTAGGGTGGCTTACCCCATCTCATGGGACTGCACCCTAAAGCCTGTTCCTTTGAATGGTTGCCCTCAAGTCTTTCCCAAGCTCTTTTGCAGTGCTGCTATCAGGGTATGGAAAATTTCTTCTGTATGGTCCTCGGCAGTGTCATAAACCCATGTACTAACACCACCAGAAAAAGCCATCAGGAAATGTCATGCATAGTTTCAGCGGTAAAGCACTAAAATGCCAGAGGATAAAATTGAGATTTTACAAGACTTGAAGAGAATAGAGGAGTTAAAACGTATTTGTCACTCTCTAGGAATGTCACATTGTATTTTAAAACCAGAGAAATCATCTGACAGCAGCCAGGACTTTAGCAGCTCATATATTACCTGCACTGGAGGAAACCTGGAGGAGAGGGGTATTGTTAAATTGCGTTAAGGGGAAGCTGTCGTTAATGGACTCTGAATCCTCCTGGGCAACTGAGAAGATAGCACCCCCAGAGGGGAGAAAGAAAAGTGAAGCGAGCGTTGGCACGTTGGCTGCTGAGATTCACAACTTAATCTGTCTTTGTATTTGGTTAAACTGAAATAGTACCTTGCAAACTGTTTTCTGCTGAGTGGATGCCTGTGTGGTTTTGTGTCTTTGTCGGAGATGGTATTTGCTGCTGGTGGGCAAGGTGGGCAGCCAAGGGGATCGTCTCCACAGCTGGTGAGGCAGAATTTGGCAGAACTTGTCTGCTGAAGCCTTAAACAAAAGACGACCCTCTAGACAATCAGTGCTATGTAGTTTCCAAAGATTTATTTGTCATTTTGATGGAAAAAAACATAGGGCAGGAGGTCAAGATAACTTGCATGAAAGCTGTAAACAGCTTTTTCTTCAGTAAGCTTTGACTTCATTAATTCAAGATGTTTACTCAATATTTTGCCATAGACCATGTACTCCCTGAACAGAATGTGCACAAACTGCTTCAGACAAGAAGCTTGCAATGGATCAAGGCATTGCGGTGTAAGAGGTCATCCTTCAACCAAAGATGGTTTTAAAGTAAGCTATTTACATTTTTCACAATGGTCTAAGCATCTGGTTATTTACTGCACCTCAGCTGAGGGTCAGTGACTTCTATAACTGCATTGTCTGATTGACCATATGTTTAGACATAACTGATTTTAAGATTAAATGGATTTAACTGTTAGGTAAACATATGGAAATATCTTATGTGGACACCTTAAAATTAATTTACCCTCTATTTGCATTTGAAGTCAATTTTAGGCCATCAGTAGTGGAACTAGTTTAAGTAAAAAGGTTTAAAATAATATCTTTAGTTAAATCAGTGCAGGTTCAGGTTTAAACCAGGTCTTAGAAGAAAGGCACAGCAGCAATGTATAGTACTTAGAGAAAAAAATATTATGGCGATTGTTTTATTATTCATCTTTAGCACAAACCTACTCTTACAGTGATAAATGCAACAAATAACCCTTTCTCCCATATAGGTCCCCCACTATAAAAAAGAAGCAAGCAGATTTAGTGTTTCACTGGCAATAAGTCAAATGTTGCTTAAGACGTAAGTCAGTGCCATTTGACACAACTGATAGTTTCCACTTGAGTAAAATTCATAAATGTTACCAGCATGAGTTCTGAACAGATTTTTAATCTCTGGAGTTATTGGCAGGGCAGTCTGGGGAAAACTAGGGTTATTTTGATAGACTTATATTTGGCCGATGAATAAGAAGGACCTTTTTGAATTCCCTGCCTGAGAGCTAGCCTGATATTTATCCATCTATCATTGTCTGTTTTTCCTGTGCGTTCCTGTTTTATCCAATTGTGAGTTGCTCTGTCTTTTTTTAAAAGGGCTTGTGTGTATGTGTGAGTAGCCGCACTTAATATTGTAGTTCTCTTCTTTCTGAGATGGAGATTGTAATTGGTTATTGATGGCCTATTTGTATGCTAATGTTGCTCAATAAAAAAAGCTAAAGCATAATTAACACTCCTGCTTCACCAAAAAAGACAGGGAAAAAGGAAAGCTTGGAAAGGTCAATGGATTTCATATAATAAATTACTAAATAATGGAAGACATAGGATCCTACATCCTAGAATGTAATGCTTTCACTATTTATTAGCTATTATTTATTACAAATGCTGACTATACTTACTTTTTGGTAACTATTTTCTATATACAATGTATTTAGACGTTATGACCCTGTGGTTGGTGGTATAATGTACTGCAGCCTGCCAAATTTCAGATGTAGTGGCTTTCAAGAGAACAGCATCTCTGTTTATTCTCCTATATTTCATTAACCCACAATTCAGTAAAACTGCAGGTGAAGCTGGCCAGCTCGTGGTGCAGAGGCACGCGTCAGAAAACCTAGCATCAGATCTCGCAAACACTTACTCACGGAGTGGTAAACTGCAGCCCTGAAGGCAACACATGCAACACTTTTACTGCTGGAGTCAATAAGTGTTGGCAGAATGGGCTTGCATGCTTAGAAAGCAAGGAAAATTTAAAGCCCAAACCCTTGTTCATGCAAGTGATATAGTTGGCCTTGGTGGATTTTTGGGTTGTGCCATTGGACCCAAGCAGTATTTGGGTGTATGGGCAAGTGTGGAGCTGAAGCTGGTTGAACGAGTGACCCTGCCCTGTTTTTATGCTGCTTCGGCTGTGAGATGAAGTAAATTGAGCTGCCTTACCTGAGATGAATTAATGTGTATAGCCTCGTGACTGGGGCTGCGTGGACCAAGTGTGATGTATAGGTGGTTATCTCCACTTGGGCAGGAGGGCAGTCACAGTTAACTTGCTAAACAGCCACAACGTGATTGCATTCAGTCATATGACTGAACCTTCAGATGCTGTTTGGGTTTGAATGTTAAAATGACACCAAAATTCTAGTTGGAAGAGAAAAAAAATAAATCCAAATTATGACTGCAATGGTTATACATAACTTTTAAACCCAATGTCTTGTAATGGAGACGACAATGCCATAACACCACCATCCATGTTCCTATTAGCATAAAACACATTTTCAGAATTAACACTCTCAAGTTATTGAATCTTAAAACTACTTCTTCAAGACAATTTCCTTCTGTTTTGTTTTATTTGCAGATGACAGAGCATAGGAAACAGACTTCCCCAGCAGTGTAACTTTGCCTTTTTGGGTGTATTACAAATTATAGTTCTTGCATCTACTGTTCTTTGTTTTCCTCATGGAAAGCAGGTGTTGGATATTCACAGACTAGTTGTATGGTCTAAAACCAAATAAAAGACTGTTCCAGGAAAAATATTTCCTTCCCTAAGAAAATTAAGCATAACAGTAAAAAAATCAGAGTATATGTTCATATATTAAAAAACTAGCAAATCCAAACTTTGTGGACTCAAAAAATCAGCACACTTAAAGATTCTTTTAATTTGTTTTCCCTTTTTGCTAGACCTCAGTCACAGATATCATATTTTGCTATGCTTCAGAGTCATTGCTGGGTGATAACTACATGTGGAAATTCAATTTATATGCTACATTGTCTGCTAGTGTTAATCAAAATATTTCTTTTGTAGTTAATGGAGCTATTTAGTAAGCACAGGTGAGGATTTGTTCTACACCATAGCATGTGACCTTTGTTTCTGGGAAAATATATGTGATGAGGTTTGTGTGTTACTGCATATAATCATCCTCAGTTAGTGGAATTTCATACCATTTCTTCTTGCCATTCTCTGATGAAAGGTAAATGATGAGGTCTAGGATTTTAGTCTACACATAAGGAACAGCTTACATTGAGTCAAGGAACACTTGCATGAAATAATTGACTTTGTTTATATCCATCTGCAATTTATCCGCAACAACAACATTGAAAGGTGACATTTATCTTATGAGTTTCTCATTCATTCCTGTACTCTGATCTCATCGTTCATGCAGCTCAAGTGCATGATACATGTAGATGAATATTTATTATAGATGATGAAGTGTCCTTTTGGCAGTATAATATACTTCACTATAAAAATAAACAGATTGTACACGAGGCTGTCTGATTTGAGTGTTGGCATAGATAGTACCTCACTCTTATCTAGTGCTTTTCATCAGCAGATCTCAACACTGTTTACTGAAGAGGGAAGTACCATTATCCTTCCTTGGTAATTCCACATCCTTTATTGGACTGTGCAGGGCTTGAAGGTCCTGAGACCTCAGAAGTCCCTCTCACAACGCCCACAGTATTCTTACGCAAAATTATGTTTTAAAGTATTGGAAACACCGTGGTCCTGTAGAGACTGAAGAAGGTCTGTATTTTGATATTTCCAGGGGTAAATACAAGTTTCTACTGAGATTGCACCTGGTTCTTCAACAAATATTCTAATCTCAATAGTCTAAATTAAATTTCTCTTAAGAACATTTGTGCAACCTGTTCTTTTATTCGGAGTCATGTCTGGGATGTTAGTGGAGAGAGTTTGCTAAGTTTAGTCTTTAGTTTAACTCTGCTGTAACCCATGACTGGAGAGGAAGGCAAAGACTCCCAAACTCATACCACATCCAAGACAACAAGAGTTTATAGAATTACAAAATTTTGCTACAAAAAAAAGAATTAAAAATGCAGCCAGACTTCACCCTAAAGGAGAGCATAAAAGAAAAATCTAGTTTTAAAGATGTGTGTTTGTGGCTAGCTAGCTGAAAAATATCGCTAAGAGATTTATATGTGATTTATGCTCCTTTGTCTTTGTTGTTTACCAAGGACCACATCTTATCTGGGACATCTACTCTGTGAATAATATACTGCAAAAATATAACCTGCCAATGGGAAATTGGTGCTCAGAAAGTCTGAGAATCAACCCATCTATTCAGATGTCTAATGTGAGATACCTGGCTTTAAAATGCAGTGTTATTAATGCTAAGAGTCCTCGTTTTCTGAAACAAATTGGTGCAGAAGGTGGATGGTGAGTGACTTGTCATTTACCACCATCTATCATGAAGGGCCTTTTCTGATGTCTGGAAATGGGATGTGTGGGCAAGAAAGGAAGGAAAGTAAATTCTGGGTGGGAATTAGGGGATGTAAGTGTCCTTGTTTGCTGGTATTGGCTGCTGAAAATGTCATGGACCTGAGGTTACCCTTGTGGAGTGAACTTGGCAAAGCAGGTGAGGATTTCCATGAGAGAGGAGAACTGGCTCTAGGAAACTGTACTGCAGCAGTCGTGTTTGCTGGTGAAAGAGAAAAAAACATATTCGGAGCCATTGGATGTGTTTTGCCTTTTAGACAAAGGAGCATGAGCAATGAAGACTTCATCAATACCTCATTTAAAATCTGAGCTGTTAGCTCTCAGCATATCAGTGACACATTACAAATCTTAAAAAAAAAAAAAGAAAAAGCTGGTTTTGGTTGTAGTAGATGCAGTCCCTCCAGAATCTCTTATTACAGTGGTATGTTTTTGTTCACTCTGGCAATCTTAATGACATGGCTTCCACAAGTTAGGGATCACTCAGGTAAGGAAACTGCAGAGAAAAGGAGGAATTACAAACAATCCAGCTCTATTTGACCTGGATCGAATAATATTTCAGTATAAAATACTACACACTATATCTTTAAGTGTGTCCCTTTAAACATCTCTGAATTTTCAGCAGAGATGCTACATTTTCTCAAGCAGCTGAACTGCCTGATCCCCAGGAATTGCAGCATGATTAGATGATGCTATTCCCTGTCCCCCTTCACCCAGAGGACAGAGTTAACCTTTCGGTTTGTCCATGCCTGAGCTTTAATAAAAACATTTGTGAAGTTAATGCATTTGAATAGATTTTATCCAGTGAGTACTAAGGAGCCTGTATTAATGGTGTGCATGAAATGTCATACTGAGCATGAACCTCTCTCGAGCTCCAGGATCAACATAGACATGTACTTCTCAGCTCAGCATCTTCTCAAGCTTAAAAATCCCAGTCCCCTCCTATGCTTTCATTTCTGCAGTGCTGTTTACAGTGACATACAAAATGATGCCCTGTTGGCCCAATTACTTCTGGTATGAAATCAAATTACAATATCTTCATCATTCATGGCCAATTTAGCTCCAAAAAATGAATCTAAACCAACACAATGAAATGAAAAATGCTACTAATTTAAATGATTGTATTAGTGCAGATTACAGCATTTAGGTGCTAATATATTTGTTTTTACAGTGGACTCCTGCTTTTAGTGGTTGCTGGAAGACCCACATCTAAGGATAGCTGACACACAAACATTTAATTATGTAATAAATTATGTATAGTATATCTCTGAGCATTTTTTTTTTTTTTTCTAATTCTGTCCTACTCATAGCCAAGTGATTTGATGCCATGAAGAAATATCTCCGGAATTTTGATTTGGGTTAACACTACTGCTAGTAGTTTCTGTTTAAAGTGTCAGCTCTTGGGGGACAGATTTTCTCTCTCTACTGTCCCAAACACAATGAGGTCCTTGACCTGGAAAGGGAGACCTTTGGGAAGTTACCCCAATACAAGTAAGTGTTAGTAATAACATAACGGCATTCCAGAGTGCAGAATGTTCTGCGAGGTCTTGTTTTACCAACAAGGACCCCTGCGAGAGGGCTCTGGGCAGACTTGTGCACTGAGGCGAGTGGCACTGTGGCTCCTCTCATCATAGCCAGCCTGCTCAGAGAGAGAAGCTGTCTCCTGTGTGTGATATTCTTTTTCTCACATGGTCAGTTTTCTGAAGAGGTAGGAACGGATGGGTGAACATCCTTTTCTATTTTGCTTTCCTGTATTTCTTTTTAATTCCAGTGCTTGTCAACTGAAAAGATGGAACTCATTTGCAGATGTATATATTTTTCCTTTAAGTTCCTTTATCTTTCTGGCAGTTTTGACACCACTAAAAATTACATCCCAGAGAACTCATATGCATGCCTCTCACTTAAGCTCTGTGCTGAAATACACTGATCTGCTTCCTGTTCTCCTTCTTCTGAAGATGAAAAAAGTGATTTCAAAGCTGTGGTCTTAACTGATACTATAAAGCAAACTTTCCTCAATGGCAGCAAGGAAGCTGAATCTAGCAGAGGTACAAACCGTGCTCTCTGCTGTATGCTGAAACATTACACAATGACTATCACTGTCATATGTTTATGTGTCCCATGATTTCCAGAGTTTTGTCTCATATAATGCTGTGTTATGCTATCAAATTTAATTGCATTACTAGTATTATAATATCTTCTTTTTTTGTGTGTGTGTTTTTATGTTTACATTGAGGTCTATATAGCACATTCTAGAAATGAAAAAAAATTGAGAGATGAAAATAGCAGAAGTTGCACTGACCATTGTATTTCTAATCTGTGTAACCATAAGATGCCTGGAAAAATCTGCCACTTCCTTCAGGAGAAATAACTGGAAAAGAGGTCAGAGAAGGTACTTTCTGATTTCCAGTTGTAATATATGGCCCCTAAACTCTCAAAGTTGATATCTCGTTTGGAAGCCTAGCCACATTTGAAATCAGGATGCTGTTTGATCAGACACGCCAAGGAACACTACTGTGGCATGATGCACAGTTTCAAAACCCATCAGAGAGGGAAGGTGGCTGAAAGAACCATGGCTTGAACATCAAGCTGTGATATGGGCAAAAATGCAAGAGTTTAAGCTGTGGTCACTGTTCTGATTTCAGACACACACACATACAACCCTGCACAGGTGTATATCATGGAATGAGGTGTTTGGAGGGCTTCAGGCACTTGTGTCGTCTGTTGTCCCCCCGTTTCTCTGCTGCAGCACTGGGAGCTTTGGTGTTCATACAAGAGTGCTGCAACTTATCTCTGGGTCTCTCCTCAGAGACAGATGTAGAGTTTTCCTCTTCTCTTTCTATCCCCAGAAAGCAATGAAGGGTAGGTGTGGAGAAATCAATCTCTTGTAGCAAAGCTGGGCTATGTCTGTTCCTGCACTCAGCTAGCAGAAGGGGAAATTCCATCAACATCGATAACACTTTGCCTAGATTTCAGTGGAACTGTACAAGGAATAAGCACTGCTCACTGTAAGTGTTAGTAAAGATTTAGCATGTTTATCTTGAAGGTGTCAAGTACCAGGGAGGCTTGAGAAGAGAAAATGAGGGGAAGCACGCGTGTTGGCTGACCAGCTCCTGCAAAAGCAGGGAGAGAGTAAGGGAGCTGGGAAGGACTGTGCTGTCATGGGACTGGGAGTCAGGAGATGTAGTTCTCCTCTCAGGTCTCCCAGTGATCCTGGTTACCTTCTCATCTGTAATCTCTTGTCTAGCTAGACGGTCAGTTTTCTGTTGCCTTGTCATAGGTATGTACAGGACTGAGCAGAGATAGCCTGGAGCGTGGCAGGGCAGTACCATCATAATGAAGATACAAAGACCAGAAGTGCTGAAGCAGGCCAGGCCTGAACAATATGTGATAATTTTTAGTCTGGAAATTTCTGAGATAAAAATCTCTGGGCTGCAGAACTACTCTGGGAAGGTATCCCCATATGCTCACCTTGTTCTCTCTTTTTCCTTCTACCTGTTCTTCGCCCCTGCTGGGAAGAGGGACCAGGACTAAGTGGACTAGTGTGGCTGCTCTTATGTTCTTGTGTTTTGTTATGCTACCTCCCTCTATTTGCAAAATATACTGGAGAAGAGGAGGTACTTTAAAGTCCAGTCATTCTTCAAACATTACAGAAAGAGACCCAGGGGAGGGTCAGAGGTTTAACAAGTAGAGATTGGCTTAACACAGACAATGAAGTCAGCAATATTCCTTACAAGATTGACTTATTAGCTGCATAAACCTTATTATCTTTCAACTAAATGGCTTCATATCTAATTTACTATCTGATAAAGGGATAGCCTGAAAACCAATACTGTTTTGAAGTTATTCAGTATGCTGCTTATGATTCCCTGCTTTTATTTATACTGTACTTTACCATTCAAGCTGGTTGTTTGTCACAGACAAAAATGGGAAGATCATGTTCTTGTTTCAGCTTTGCTGTATTTTAAAAAGAAAGCAGGTGATGACATATTCTTCATTATTGAGTTGATTGAGAAGAAGGGCAATTAGGCAACACATGCCCTGACAGAGAGAAGCCTAATGGAAACAGGCCCTATCCTGACTTAGTGTGGTGTCACCCCCCATAGAGTAATTGAGATTTTTGGGTGTAAAAGAGATGAGTCTGTTCCACAGAGAGGGACTTTGTTTTCTGACATTACAGTCTTTCTTCTGAGGTCAGTGCATGATCGATATGCTTCCTTTTGAGCATGCACCAAGTTCCACACTCAAGCCTGAAGCCCCTGCCCTCCCACGGTGCAGACCCTGGGTGCCTTGCCTGCAGGGGGAATAGCTGGGGTGGTGCTAGCTCAGCTGAGCTACCACCACACACCGTAGAGTGCCTGCCCTGTGATATCAGACAGCTGGGGTCAAGTGGGGAAGTGGGGCAAGTTTCTTTCTTCAACTGCTCCATGCACACAGCCAATCATTTTGGGTTTTGTAGGCAACTACCGATGTCCTTTAGCGGGCAATATTAATGGAGAGTGTAGGTCAAGGAACACATTACACATTAGTTTGGTCACCAGTCCACACTCCCCTGCCTGAGGTTCTTGTCTGAAAAGATCAGGTTTCCTCATGCCCAATACCTTACTCACTTGGGGCACTCACAGACAAGTGCACATAAATCACTGTATATGCCAGAGTTCCTTATCCCGCTGCCTGCTACCAGACATCTCTACACATTCCCACCTCAGTGAGAGTCAGGAGATATAAATGAGTGCTCATACCCTGCTGTTTTTCTGCAAGGTTTGGCATTTTGGCTTAGAACATCTCTCACCAAGGCTGCGATGTTTTGCATGAAAACAGGTGCATTTTCCAGTGGTTTTACTCTGGGAGCAGCAAGTTCAATCAGAAGGGAGGAGAAGCCAGTTGGAGGTTTGTTATCCCTTGCATTGCCATGACAGGATTCCTCAGAACTCATTTTGGAGATTAAATTTCCTGGAAAAGGAGTGTCCCTTACATGTATATATGTGGATGGTATGAGGAGGCACTTACATGACTTCAGTTCTTCCATTAGATGTCTTTTGAATTACTGGCTTTGTAATCTTATTATCTGTAGGTCCTGTGTTATTTTATTTCCTCATGCAAAGGGAGCATAAAGAGAAAGGTGCTAATATCTCATGACCTAATTTAGCTGGAGCCATGCTCTTCTTCAGCATCACAACAGCTACGTCAGTGGAGAATTCCCAGGCCAGGCCTAGTGATTTGTCACTCCTATGTTTAGATTCCCAGTCATAGCTATGTATATTGCACATAACCAGTTCCACACCAGCTTTCACAGAAGTCTGGGTGGAATTACTCTCTATTCTGCTTAAGTCTTTTATCCTTGGAGCAAAGGAAAAGCCAGAAAACACTGAACCTGTCATCATTTTGTGTTGTTATTGAGTTACCTTTCAAACAGTGGAAGGCTGTGCACACCTCTATCAACTTGTCTCTTTTCCAAAATGAAAAATAGCTGGCTTTTGACATTCCTGATCAGGTTTAGGAATGAGCTAGATGCTAAATTTCACTCTTCTTGGTATTGAGCAACAATCCTAGAGAGCCCTCAAGCAGAACGTTAAAAGCCTACACAACCTTAAGCTGAAAACTAGAGGTGTTTGTACAATGAGGCAGCAGTTTTGAAGATTATGCCCTTGAACTTCAGTGTTTCTTTGTGGATGGGTCAGAAAGTTTTCATGTCCTTTTTCTCAGAACTGCAAGCCAGCTGGGTGCAAGCCAGATGCTATTTAGAAGATGTGCATCATAGTATTAGCCTGGGCCAATAATTCCTGTCTAGTGACAAGGCATTTTTTAACTTGGGCTCAGTGCCATGTTAATGCAACTGGACTTAAACATGTGTGTTTTCATGGAACACGCATACACTAGAAGCGAGATGGTAGATATCTGCCCTGACAGCCTGTGTCATCATGTTCATCTGAGGTTACCCTGCACTGATTTTGCTTGCACTTTCCAACTGGTACAGAGAATTGCACCCAAATAACCTGAATTGGAGGATTCTGGCAGCAGGACTGTCCTTTCTCATAATCAGATAAACAGTTTGGTTCTGTCTTCTACATTTCTACTCTGTTGATAGCTCAGACTCCAGAGTATCTAAAAGTATAGAGGCTTTAGAATATCTGAAGATACAGGTTGCATCAATTTGTTCCCAAGCTTTCATGATGATGTCTTCCTTAAAATACGTCTTCATTTTGGGGTGCTCTTCCATCAATACTCCATCCAAAGAAGAAATCATAATGATTTTTTTTTCCTCCTCCATAGCTATGCTTTTAGTATGCTGGTGGTAAATGTGTTGGAATTTTGGCTTACATTCTAGTTAGAAATAGATAAATCTGTTTATACCAGGTAGTGATTCGCCTGGAAGACTCCTTCCCACACCCAAAAGAAATAAAATGAGTAGTTATAAATATTCTCTTTAATCATGGAAAAGAGCCTTGTATCCAAATTTATGCAGCCTCCCTTAAAGACATGTCCAGGTTCTCCTTTCATCATCAACGGATTTGCTTTGTGTCTCTCAGTTAGCTTCCTTTAAGTTGCACCACTGGTTTACGCTAGAGTTACGGAGAGATCTTGCTCCCAGGCAGCTGAGGAAATGCCTCCCTTTTCCTCATTTTTTGTGTCTTTTGTTATTTCTCATATGAACTGCTATCATAAATATTTAGATGGAAATGGCTAATAGGAAAATTGTATGGTTTCTAAGTTCAATGAGCCATTAAATAGGTTCTAATAATCTCAATAAAAGTTTGGAATATTTAATAATGAGAAGCAGACATATAGGTTACTTGATTGCTACCAGACTCTCAGTAAATATTGTTAGTGGCTCATACGCTGCGGGTTTCTCAAACACCCTCAAAGAAGAGCCTCTGGGGATGGGGGAGGGAATCAACCAAATTATGTATAAACAAAGTGCTATTCAAGAGAACATAGCTCGTTTTTTGGAAAATGCTGTTCACCACATGCTTTTTATCATCACTGTGGAAGGTTTAGAGGTTTTCCAATAAGCACTTAGAGACCTAATCAGACTTTGCATTTATAATAATTTACACTTGTATTGCATGTAACAACATCATGGGTTTCAGTGGCCTTTTCTAGTATTGACACTCTCACAAATTGTAAATTTGAGATGGACAGAGTCAATTTCTCCAAGGCAAAGCACCCTCCCCTCTAAGAGACTGGGGAAGACGTTACTTTATTCAAATTACATCAAGGCACAGAGCCAGGTGGGAAAATTTGATTAGCAGCATCTCCCTCTAGAGCCCTTCTCTTCTTTGACTATACAGTGAATTTAGGAATTGCTTAATTAGGTGATTGAAAATTAGGTAAAGTTAAGGTCTTAAGGTACATTGCAGGTCTCCCTATTTGCTCTATGCACTGCAAACAATGAAATATTTATCAGGCCAGGTGAAACTAGTCTGAGATGTGTTTCTGCAAAAAGCTCCTTGAATAAATGTGAACGCGTTCCATACCTTGGTCTGTGAGATATGGGCTAAACTCACCAAAACGTTTTTGTAATAGGCAGTCTGCTTATGTCCTCGTTGGATGTTGGATCTTGTGGCCTCTGAAAGGTGGCAGCAAAATGCCTCCAACTAGAAAGCCCCCCGTGCTGGTTGCATGTTCTCTGGAGGTCCCTTTCTGCAAGGCAGGACGACGTCTGTCCATCTTTACAGCCATTTATGATATTTGATGAGATAGATCAGAGCTTCAGGTGGTACAGCTGCAGGAAGCAATAAACTAATTATACATTCTCCTACCTTGTGTTAACTAGATAAGAAGCGCTCACGTGAGCCGCGTTGTGCGGCTTTTATGTTTGCACTGGAGGAAGTGAGAGGGTGGGGAAAGGAGAGATGCTTTATCTGCTCTACACCTTCCTTGCCCTTATCTCCTTGTGAAAATGATAGATGAAGTTACTATGCCTGTAATCCCTGCTGAGTGAACAGAAAAAAGAATGAACGCTGTTTCCAAAACATTTGCAGCGGGGTTGCATAATCTTCCTGCGATTTGCAGAGATCTCACCGGCTCCACCTGGCCAACTGTTTGTGCAGGTGTAGCTCTTCTTGGAGCTCTGGCCATGCCCACCTGGATTTTCTCTGACTTAGCAGGTGGCACCTGCCATTAAGCAACATTGCTTCTGTGTTGTTTGACTTACCTCATATGGATGTGCACACCTTGTGTAGGGTGGGACAGTTATCCCTCTGAAGACATTCATTTTGGGGGTTCGTGCGTCATGTTAGCATTAAGCAGCTGATGAGCTAGGTATCCTGTCCCTCAGACCACTATCTGTTTAATTGTCTCTTGGTGTTTTCGGTATCTGATGAATCTGTCCTCTAACCATTTTAAACTCATATTACATTAGCTATTCAGTGTGGGAACTGATTCTTGGTTGTGCCTTACATAGCTTAAGAGGATTCTGGGGCACAAAACCTGTAGATGTTACCCTGATAACGACTAAGTATGCATTTCATGGCATGCATACACATGTGTAATTGGGTACCTCTTGCATATTTTAGAAGCATAAGCATTGCCATTAAGGTCAGTGATGGACACCCAAACCTGTTGATCATCTTCAACTAGGTAAAAAAAAAATCAAGCATATTCTGACCATATTTACAGTGATTTAACTCCAGTGATGCTAGTGAAAGTACACTGCTGGAGAGAACAACCAGAACTAGACTGAGTAACTAGTATGATGCATTGCCCTTTCAGACACCTTGGGGTTCTTTACCAATGGCGAGTCCTATATCTGCACAGAGTTTATGCCACACTTAGGCCCTTGTCAAGGAATCCGATCTGTGAGGGAAGTCTTTCACACTTGCCCAGAATTCCATTAACAACAGCAGGGGCTCATCCAGGCAGCAGAACCCACATGCATCCAGCTGAAGGGTGGTGGCATGTATATACATATATATAAAAATATATTTATAAACAAACCCCAGGCATTAATCACAAAAATGTTTTGTTTCCAGGTTGGAAGGAAGCTGCTTTCACATGTTGTTCTATGACATTTCAAGATAACTCCGAGTCTCTTATCAAGCCGATGGCACTAAGATAGCGGGGGGGCAGACGGAAATTAGGTGCCTGGAGTTTTGCCAGAGCCACTGAATCACACACTTGGTTCTTTCTAAAAGTGCTTGGGATCTTTGGTACCTTGTACCATTAAAGCTGTAATCACCTTTAGGATGGTGCTCGCTTTTCACTGCTAACTATGAAATAGGTGGAAGGTTCTTTTTTTTTTTTTTGCTGCCTATAACATCCACAAGGCTGGAAATCCAAGCAAGGCAGAGATTGCCCTTCTGTTCCCCAGTCCCATGCAAACAGCTGCTCTGCGACGGAGGGCATCAGTGACTGTACTTTCCCATTTTTTTCAGGGTAAGAAATCTGTCTTCAAGACCTACTTTTGAGACCCCAATCAAAGGGAAGAAACTGAAGAAAAACCTTTATTGACAGCACCAAACTTCTGTGTGCTAATTAACTAATAGGCAAATGAGGTGGGGACTGTCCTCTGTACCCTCCTTTAATCAGTTGTCAGCGGAGATCTGAGATTCTTCGGCATCATGGTAACAAGTGGAAAAACATAGCGGAAAGAGGAGCCTATTTTCTGTGCCAACTTGCAAATGTGGCAGACTCGCAAAGGTCTGACTTGCTTGCAAAGCCTCTGCCACTCCAGCAGCAGTTCAGTGAAGCTGGGCTGTTAGTAGTAAGTGCAATTTTTTTCAGCATGTGTATACCCGTGCATGTCTCTGCAGTCCTCCATCTGGGCTGTCAAGGTCTTTTCCTTGCAATGCCTCTTGTTCGCTAGCTCTAATGATAGCCTCATCGCGTAGTTTTAGCTGGCACCTCGCTCATGACTGTTAGGCAGGGCACTGCTTTATTCTCCTTGTATCATCTCTTGCCAGTTTATCGTTTCTTCGACTGCAAGTAAGGGTAGTCCTTTCAACAAAATGGAGCTTCAATATATGACTGATTTGTAATAATAGGGATTTATCTGTGCTCCTACATAGTCTCAAGATGTATTGTTTTCATGTATTACCTTCCTAGTGATAGTAATTTAGAACTGCATTTTAAAAGGATATAACAACTTAGATTCAACAGGCCGGCTTTCAAAGAGTGAATGCTGAGCCTGCAATTATGAATTCAAGTCTGCAAAACCACATATGCAGCATGGTTGGAATGGTTTCTCAGAGGTGTGCTGCAGCAGAATGTGGCCAGGCGTGATGACTGATGTGTGGGGTAGGTAAACTCGTACCTCTAGCTCTTCATTTGTGGTCTCAGGCTGTGATCGGACATGTTATTCCAGATAGAATTGAACCAGAGTAAGAGGTTATTGTCCCCGTCTGCTTGTCATGAACATCCTCACTGCTCTGGGTACTCCCACTTTCTTACCTCCTGAAATAACTGCTCATGGAGTCCCTTCCTACCCTGAGCTTCCCTCCCCCTGAGATGATGTGGGTTTAAACTTAATAATGTAAACAACATTTATTGATTGATTGATTAATTGATTTTCTGAACTGGGTGTTTTTGGAAGTGGTAGGTTAAGGCTGGGCTACGCTGGTGGGTTGGTGAGATGGATTACACCAATTTGCTGTCACTGAGTGAAGACAGCCCCGCTTTTGCCACTCATGTGGCCAGACACTCCTGTTATTTATTTCTCTTGTACTAGGTTCAGGTGCTTCTCACATCCATGCATGAGCTTTTTGCTAAGTGAATGAGCTGAATCAGCTCTCCCTAAGGGTTAGGGGAGCACCAGAACTGGTGGAGGAAAGGACTGGACTGTGCAGTTGGGGCAGAGAGAAAGAAAGGAGCATAATCATTAGCTCACTGCACATGGCTACAGATGTGAGCAGATGAGGCAACCCTGGGAGCTGTAGGGCGCAACTCTTGTATAGTTGCACTGCTAGATCTGGAGGGCTGGTAACTTCAGGAGATGGGAAGAGACTGATGATGAGTTGACGAGCCCCTCACTAAGGCTGGTGGATGCCCAGCTCCTTATTAGAAGTGTTCAGTGAGACAGAGGTCTCTAAATGCAACCTTTTGAGAAACTAGTCAGGAGTTTGTGGCTTCTCCAGGCTGCAGCTGGAAACACCATCTGCATTTTGAAGCATGCGAAGGACGTGTTCAGTGAAAACTCTTGAGCGTGCTTGGTTGGAGGGATGCTTCAACAGTGCCTGTTTCCTTGAGGGTCTGGTGGGATCCTGGTGGGATGAGAAAATGCAGTTACTGCTGATCCTTCCCTGGGTTCTCTCCCCAAGCCAAGTCAGAGTGGCTTGGCGGGCAGCTGATCCACTGAATTGCAAATACGAACTGACCTGCAAGTGGTGATGAGCCTGAAAGGGAGGAACAGTAACCGTGAGATTTAATTGCAGTATTTGGATTTGTTTGCCTACCTATGCCCTGCATCTTCAGGCTCCCCAGGCTCCTGTAGGAGAGTAGAGAGATGGTCTGTGACCTGTACAACACACCTCTTAGGGCAGATGTGCACCCATGTGCCACTGAGGGGCAGATAAATCCCTTTGCTGTTCTAGCTCATAAGTGTGCGTAAATGAGAGGACTAAGCTCTGGTTTCCCTTGATTTTCAACTCAGGCATGCCTTTGTAACCCGGCCTGCTCCTATTTATACAGATAAATGCCAGCTCAGCAGAGATAAACAGTATGATTTCCCCCTCTCCCTGGTGCTTAAGCCGGCCCATTTTGTTACAAGTGATTAGGCCATTAACTCACCAACACCAAACAGGACTAAGAAGGAATTAAATGCTGTGGGGAAGATTTGTTCATTGGCGCTTTAACTTGCTCTGTTCCTCAGGGCAAGATCCATAAGCCTCTTGGTTGTAACCAGTGACCTGTTCAAATAAACTCTGACCCTAGGCGCTTCATTGATGAATGCATTGTGCAATTTCATCCACTCTTTCCATCAGACTTTGCAGCCATCTCCCATGTAGTTGCACCCTTCGTAGGAGCTGAGAGCTACAGTAGCTATAAACCATGAGGAGTAATGGAGCTCATCCCTAATTGAAATAAACAACTCAGAATATATGTTGGAGCTTCCTGTTTCATTAGAGGCTGTTCCCTGTCCCTAAGTTGTCATTGGAGAGGCTACACCACGGATTTGCAACTTCCCCAAGTAATAAGGGCCTTCTGGTGGAGACACCTGGGCTGGAGGAGCGAGAAGCCTGAGAAACTCGACATCCCGAATACCCCATCTCCCACACAACCAGGGTGTGTGCGAGCCTGGAGGATCTCTGCAGCGGGAGGTGGTGATAAGGCAGTCCTGTTTCACAGCCCAGCCGGCGCGGAGCTGTCTGTATCTGCGGGATCCCTTCAGCCCTGGTACGAAGGAGCTGGGGTTTTGCTGATGCCTGCCCAAGTTCATTGCCTACCAGCCAACCCAGTGGGGAACATGCTTGGCCCTGCCAACCCCACAGCAGGACAAACCTGCCAATGCAGACGTAACCCCGAACCCGACTCAAGCTCATGGCTGGGCTCTGTGCCTACTGTGCTGTTTTGGGAGACGGGAGTGGTGAGAGCCCAGCAGCAGAGCAGTTCCCCATCCAAAATTTTCTGTTTCTTCCATTTTCCAGCTTTTCTCTGCCTCGCAGACTGCTGCTGAGCCAGATTTCCTAAAAAGGTCCTGGTGCCCCTCTCCCAGCTGCTCTGGCCTCCCCTCGCCCTCTGCGCTTGCGTGGGGGTCCGCGGTTCTGCGGGGGTCCTGTGCACACAGCCTCCGGCAGACGGTCCACGAGCACGCTGGGGAAGGCGAGCCAGCTCTGCCAGCTGCACATAACCCTGTCAGGATTTATTTTGCACCACTTCTGTAATTAAAATGTGTTAAAAAGGATGTGCAAGCTCCTTGCTTTTTGCAGGAAGGCTTGGCTTTTTTCTTGGGTTCACTCTGGGGGATGTGTGTAGGAAAGCAGAGGGAAGTCTGCTCTGATCTCACGCTTGGCTTTCACCAGCTTCTCTCCAGAGACACCCAAAATCTTGGCTTTATGAAGGCTTGAAGATCTGTGAAAACGCTCTACAGAACAGGGAGTGTGGAGAGGTGGTGAAGGGGCTCCCAGCTTCTCATCTGAATTTTGTAGCTGAACGTAATTTTTGGCCTTAGGTTCAGCGTGCCCATCTGTGACGTGGGTCTAGGGAGGCTACCGGTGGGTGCCACCAGCTTGGCTTGTTCCCACTTCCACAGCTTAGCTTGTAGGAGATGTTGGGAGAGCCCTTCAGCAAGCAAAAGGCCAGGCTGAGTCTGTCTCTGTCGGTTAAGATGCTCACTGACTCACTGCAGCGGAGGTGGAAAGGTCTTCAGCTGGCAACAGCCCTCCACAAAACGAACGTCTCTCCACGGCATATCATTCTGATGTTTCTTTGCAGTGACGTAGGCACGGCTGGTGTGATGCTTGCAAACTAATTTCAGTCCCTGACTTAAAAACACCAGGGAAGCATTAGATAATGGAGGCCACACGGCCTCCATGCATCCTCTGGGTGGGTGAAAAAGAGGCCCTTGTGTTTCCTCACACTGTGGTCAGTGCCATTCGGAGGGTTTTAATGAGTTACACAGAGTTAGGAGCAAAACAAGGAAAAAAGGCAATCCTCACCCTCCCGTGAAAGCAGAGCCATAACAACCTCCTGTATCTAGATAGTCAGGACTGGAAAAGAAAATGGCCTCACCCATAATTTATGGCTCACTGTATAGCCACAGAAGCTTTGCCGCTTGCAAATACGACCCTTAGTGGGTTATTAACCTGAGTCTCAAGAGGCTCACGTTAACACATCCATCCTCCTGTTAATTAATTAGCTGAAATATGCATGCCTTCCTCTGATGCTAGCTTGCAAAGGGTAACATGAATTTTGATTATACTTAATCCCATGCGAAATACAACAGACGCTCACACTATGTAAATACTGATGGGCAGCTTAGAAACCTCTGTGATCCAACAGGATCTGATCACAAGCACTGGTGTCTGGCAACCTGCAAAATATTTCAACACAGAGCTGCCGTGGTATTAAAAATAAAGTGGTGTTTGTTTCATCGTAGGCTTGTTTTTGGCAGGAATGGAGGCAGTGTTAATACTAATGCCAGTCAGGCAGTCATTTTACCAAGGCATTATCAATATGCTTTTCGAACTTTCTTTGTGAAAGAGATATAAATTTATTTGCACGCAGAAGCCTGCCATCTACAAAGCTGCTATAAAGCTTTGGCGGTGAATAGCTGCCTTCGAATGTCCTGCTACACACCTTTCCCAAACATTTGATACGCAGCAGGTGAATGCGAAAAGCTTATCAGTCCAACCCAGCGTTATTTCCTGTCATAACTTTGCACAACAAAGGAAGTTTCTGTCCTTGCCGAGCTTTGGTGTTGCGATATGTACTGAGGTTCCTTCAGAAAAACCACTTTAATCCTTGGGAAGCCGAAATCACAGAGAAGGGGACAGGGATATTGCTCCTGCTAACTGCAATTTTATCAGCGCCCAGCCATATCAAAGGGCGGGGGTGCGACACGGGAGGCAGCTGCAGGTGATGGAGGGATGCTCGCCCAGGCTTAAATCTTCAGCAGAATAAAAAGAGACCCAGGGCCATGTTTCCAGTGTTACATTTCAGTAACCTAATGCAGTACAACAGGAAACAAAAAGAAAGGCTGGGATTTATATTTAAACTTATTTCACTAGAACTTCTTTTATGACATCTTAGAGAGAGTTCTCATGGATGGCGTTGAGATAAGTTTGTGTTTTTGAAGAGGAGAAAGGGATGATGCATTGGCCACTATGCCACCAGAGTAATTTTCTGCCTTATGAAACTGCTGGTGTTTCACAGTGTAGGCAGTTGTGCTCCGTAACGCCCTGTGTGTTTGGCATCGGCACAGCAGGGAGGAACAAACTCATCCGTCTGAAGGGGACTTGAAATCTGCTGCTTTTGCCTGAATGGCCAATGCAGAAAGAGATTTGGACTTCGTGTATTTTCATTCCAATGGAAATGCTCTTGCTGAACTTATCAGCCTTCAGATCTGCCCTGTTACCTGCCTGAAATGCTACTAGGGGTGACAGAAAGAGGTCTGCTCCTCCTCTTCCTCACCAGCCCCATCTGCTGAGGGGGGAGAACAAGGTTGTCCCCAACCCCACCTCTGATGAGACCCTGGGAGGAGACGGTGAGCAGGTCCTGACCCCACCTCAGATGGACGAGCAGCAGTGTCAGCCAGCGCTGCCAGGACTCACGGGGGCACGCTGGCCCTCGGCTGGCCCTTGTCTGAAGCGCTGTGGCTTCTGTCCCAAGGAGCTGAGAGTGCCGAGACCCTGATCCTGTCCTGTGCATGCTCCGCCATCGGAGAGGAGACCAACCGGGGGAGCACAGCGTCCACGGGGCCCGCACGGTCTGCACGTTGCTTCAGCTGTGCTGGAGGAGAAGAGATGGAAAAAGAAGGGAAAACAGATCCTCTGCAGATGCCTTACACATGAAGCGTGAACCAAATTAAAAACACTCAGCGTTCATGAGCATAAACATGATTTTAAACAAATATATTGCTTTAAAATGTCAAGGGCTTGGGGTGTGTCAACTTTGCTGGGTATTAGGCAAGATTTGGAAAATTTTGACTGAAAGGAGGCTCCGTAAGAAAAAGCGTGTGTGAGTGTGCGTGCACATATATGTCCACATGTGCACACACACCTGTCCACTCCAACTGCCTTTAAGGTGCAGTGCCTTATGCAAGTGTAGAAGGAAGCGTGATCTGCAAGGGATTTTATTCTTTCAAATGAAGTCAGTGAGAGAGTGTGTGCTAAATGGAGGTTTGTCTACATACACAAATTGTTCCAATTTAACTAAATTGGTTTATAAATTAATTTAGTTAAATCAGTGCAACCCCTTTAGTAGCTAACATTGATTCAGCTTAATTGAGTTTCTTCCCAAATTAAGCTAAATCAGCATATAGCGCTCATCAACCAATCTGAGCATTCACATTAAGGGCTGGCAATTTCTACATGTAAGCCAGGCCTGGATGAGTTGGAGGAATATCCTGATATCCCCAGCGTCCCCAGTGTCTGATGGTGCAGTGATGAGGGAATGCTGCTCCATCCGCTGCTAGGTGGAGGTGACATGGGGGTGGCCACCTTGAGAACGGTGGCATCAGCAGCTTGACTTGCTCTTGGCCCTAAACAAGGCTTTTGATGGGTGACTTTGTAACTTCATTAGAGGCCAGTTTCACTTGAGAATTTCTTCCATGATGATTACGTGTCAAGCGAATGACAAAATTTTTTATTGGAAGCCATCGATAGTGAATTTCAATGAGACCAACATGGTCACAGCTTAAAATACTCCAAACCCATTCATTTTTGAGGAGAAAGTAGCACAAATTCCCTTCTTTTTCTTTTGATCCGGAAAGTCAAACTCTTAAAATCGTGGGCCGACAATATGTCCTTTATGTTCAAGGAAACATAAAGCATTGCTTAAAAAAAGAGATGCAAAGTGCAGACAGAGTTGGCTTTTCACTGTGTTATTTCCTCCAGAAGTTTTTCTTGGATATTGCCTTAGTATGTATTAATAATGGGACAATATTTCTTTATGGGGTGTATAATTCAATTAAACATATTAATGAGATAGTCCCTTTAAAACTAACATATTCTTCACATCCACTGTCAGAAAAGAAAATGTTTTGCTTCGCAGATGAATCTGATACGTGTTAGCCAGAAGTTGACTGTTAACCAAGGTAACATAAAAGCTACTGTAAATGGTACTGGAAAACCAAGAAAAAAAAGATCCCTTCATATTCCCTTAGAAATATTGATTCATTATGTTGGCTTTAAGACAGAGTACTACAATAGAGCAGATAGGGTAAGTGGATGAGTCCGTAATAGGTTAAGCTTCAAACGAGTATTCCCACTTCCATCCTTTTTTTTTAAAGTAAAGCAGGATTTCTGCCTGACAGGTCAGACTGGAAGTAAAAGAAGAGATCAGCAAAGGGGGACTCAGCTCTGCTTTTGCACCAAAGGCTTCCTGGTCTTTTACAGCAGGAAAGTCTTTAGGACTTTGAGGACTTCAAGAGATCATGAAGGCAGGACAGCAGCAAAACTGCCTCTTCGAGGGCCCCCTAAAAGGTTTCACGTCAGGCACGTGTCGTGGACAACAGAAGGTCCTTGTTTAGTAATGAATAAAAGGCCAGCAGTTTTGCTTCTCTGCAGCCAGATTTTTAAGCCATAATTGGATCTTGTAACACTGCCAAGGTAAAGGCAGAGGGCCACGACAGGGAAGCCTGACACTGCAAGTGAACTGAAACTAAATATAGTTCTCATGCAGTTTAAAAAAACACACATCAAAGCCCAGAGCACCCGGCCCCATCTGAGACTCTTGCAGTGGAACAAAATGAGAAAACGACAATGATAACATATGTATTTTACTGCGGAGCTGCAGGCAGGCAAATGAAATAATCTGAAAGTGGCTTTGGCTGGTTGTGATTAAAGATCATTACGCGCCAAGCAATCCGAGACAGAATCCAAAACCCGGCTGCCGAGGGAGCTGCTGGGCAGCGGGAGCCGGGACGAGCCCTGGGCCGGTGCCGGGGCAGCGGGGTGCTGAGCGCGGCCGTGCTCGGCAAGAAGCTGGCGTGCGTGCCTCTGCCAGCAGATCAAAATGATTTGGGGCCGCACGGTGAGATTGTATCAGTCGTCCCCCCCAGCTGTGGCAGACCTGTTTCATGGAGGCGGTTTCAATTGCTGGGTGTCTGAGAAGCGGTCGCTCCTTTCTAGATGACAGCGGTGTTCGCTGCGATGCGTTAAGTCTCCTTGAGGGCTGCAGTGCCAGCCCCGAGATGGTGCGGGTCTGGCTGCGCTATGAGGAATTTGTCTGGGTGTGGTGAGTATCGGGCAAGTCATCCCAAAGGACAAAATGTCTGTAGCAAACTCAAGAGGTATTTGCAAAAGGCAGAGTGCTGCGAATATGGACTTGGTTATCTTGGTTATCATCTACTAGTGATCTGAGATCCCAGATAAAGACTACTGATGGGTACGAACAGATGGGAGCAATAGTCAGAGAGAGGGTTATTTTTTGCCTCACGGGAAGAGGCTGGACTAGTTAACTTGCTGATATCCTCTAGACCTACACACTACAAAGTTTGGATGCCAATTGTGATGCCCTCTAAGGTCAGATTTATTCAGATTTGGGAATTTGGTCAGCACCATTATTCAGACCAGGAGTTATGTGGCAAATTGGAGTCTGGGTTGAGGCTCAGATAGCCCTTCCCCTCACTCAGATGACACACATTCCTTCATTTGGTATGCACCACAAAAGTGGAAACAAAAGAAAGATGGAAATGAACATCCTAGATATTTTCCAGCGTGGGAAAGCAAAACCATTAGAAGTGGGAAGCTTTCACGGTGTTTTGCATCCAAATTGCACCTTTTATCCTAAGAGATCAAGTACTTCACACATAACTACAATCAGCACCCTGCTCAACGTGGCCATTTCTGGGGTGGAGCACAGGAGAGGAAGATTAAATACATCTAAAGACACAGGGGCAAAAATGCTCACAGGAAAAGTGGGCATCCATAAATGTCCATGAAAGCAATTGCATCTAGAAAACCTATAGAAGGTACAGGCTGTGTGGATCACCTTAATCTATTGAAGTGGAGAACAGGAGTGAATTTAATCCAGTGGGAACTGCTGTAGATATTTTCCCTGCTATTAAGGCTTCCAAACCCTCGTCCAAGAGATGCAGTAGATTTATACTGCACGTGAAATGTCTGTCTGGCCAGAAGGAATTGCACGCTTGACTTCTGAAGAGAAACACTAAGGAAATAGAGTTTTCATGAAGAAAGCATCTGTTGGCTTTCATTCTTCCCTTTCATGGGAAAAAATGTGTTATGAAAAAATGAGGTTTTCCTCATATGGTCAATGAGGAGCTACTGCCCTTTAGCCCCCTCCTTCCCTCTACTATACAAGGGGATTCCACAGTCATGCTGCTGTTAAATCAGTTGGTGTTTAAGCCAGGATGAAGCCTGTATATGGGGGTCTGTCCAAGAAATTATATAGCAACTTTGTTTATCTGTTGCAATATAGTATTTCCAGCTTTTCAGCAACCTGCATGCAAACCTAAGGTTTGGGTTTGTTTTTTTTTTCTTTTCTTTTTTTGTCTCTCTGTGTGCATGTGTCTTCCATTTATCCCACATGCAGCTTTTTGGAGAGCAAGCCCTTCCTACATCCCTTCATGTCTTACCAAATAAGCTTTGTATCATTTAGGTCTATTAAACTTTGAATCATTTTAATCCTAAAAGAAAATAATAAAAGCAATACCACGTAGTGGCAGACCTGTAAGCCATCATGGCAGTCTGGTGGGGGACACCATGGGACTTGAGGAATGGTATGGAACGTATGGAGGGATGTAATTTGTCCAGGAGGAACAAGGGAGGAGAAGGGAGGCACTGGGTACGAAGCGCTTGTGTTTGGGGAGGAACAGGAGAGAGACTAGTTGTACATTTCTGGTAAAGGAAGAAAAACAGGGGCAATTATCATGGGCTTTGAACTTGATTTTGATCAACTCATTGGAACAGGTAGTGGATAGTTTTTCCTAAGGAACAGGAAGACACATTAGTAGGACAGCTCTTTTTAGTAGTAAGACATGATAATTGCTTTGATACCTCCACCAAAAGCAACACAGCTAGATATAGATGGGCTGCTATGTTCCTGCATGTGATGAAGATGATGCTGTTTCAGAAAGTAGGAGGAAATGGGCAGGGGAGCAGCTGCTTTAAATCCGTTTCTGACTAACAGAGAACAGCCTGACAATCTAAGGGTTGGGTGGTAATTTGGATGAAAGCAAGCATGAAATGATAAACTTCATTATTCCAAGGAAAAAAGCTAGACCAGCTGAATATGGATAATGACTCCAAAAAAGTAGACTTCAGCAAACTTGGGGAACTGGTAAGTAAGGTCTCAGAGGAAAATAATCTCAGGGATAAAGGAATGCAGGAAAGCTGGCAGTTACTAAGCCTGTTTTAAAGGCAAATTCCTCTGATGCAGAAGACAGATTGGAAACAGAGTGAGACACCTGTATAATTGCCTCGGGAGCTCTTCAAAGACCTGAAAATGAAAAAGACTTGACAAATGGAGAATGCAGAGACCCCAAGCAGAGTTTCCACTGGATTTCTTTCCCTACCATAAGGTTGAAGCTAAAAAGGGAGCAGGCCAGAGACCAGCTTAGAAGAGTCCCAGCTGAGTGCTGCAGCAGAGGGGGCTGCCATGGGATGTTGTGCGTTGTATGGAGAGTGTACTGCATGAGTGAGAAGTGGGTGAGCTTATGCACGAGTGTGGCATGGAGTGAAAGGAGGTATGAACGACTTGAAGGTGCAGTGATACTGCAGCATCTGGGGACCATAATAAGCACCTTGCAAGATTGACAGAGCACTGCAGCTTTTGTTGGTCTAGTGGGATAATGAACCTTGTTTTCCCCTTTGTCTTTCGTGCCCCAGATTTTGCCGTTCAAGTAGCTAATATGCTAAAAGAAGGTCTTAGTGGGAATTGGAGATAGAAAGGTGATTTCCCATGTTTGCTGCAGTTATGAGAGCCAGGTCAGTAGAAGAGACTGATTTGCCGACTCTATTAGAAATCCAAGCGTTTGGGAGGAAGAACTGACTGTGCTGCACTGCACACTGGGACAAGCCAAGGACATCTATCTCTGCAGCCCATCCCTGTGGTGACACAGAAACCTCAGGAGTTCTACTGTTGCCTCTTCCCAGGAAGTACCATGGGGTCACTTCTGGTGTGGGAGGAAACTAAGGGTTTTCCGTAGAAGACCATGTGGCTGCCCAGACACTGGGCATGGCCCGTGGGGGTTGAGGAGTTGAGGCTGTAGCTGGTGGGCAGCAAGCTGAGGTTTCCTGATGGGAAGTCACTGCAATGTGGGGCAGGAGCTCTGGGATGCAGGGATGAGTGGCAAGACCTTGCAGAGAGACTGCAGGAGGCCAGGGGATGGGGAGCAGAGACTTTTCCAGGAGTGAAGAGGTGTCTTCTCTGCTTCTTGAAGTAGGGCACCAGAGCAGTTGTACCTGCTGTCCCTTCTCTGTCTCGACCCTCGAGCTGAGTGAGGTGGTTTTCTGTCCCCCTCCCATCACCTTCCTGAGACATAAAGAGGTAGAGGAGCCCTAGCAGTCCAGGAGAAGGCAACCTCTTTCCTCTTTGCCCCCATCCCAGCATCCCACTGAGGGCCTCCTGCCCCGGCAGCACGGTGGGGGATGCCACTGCGGCACACCCACTGCACAGCACTGGGTGGGTCCATCTGTGCTTTAATTAAAGCTATTATTAGTGCTGTTATGCTCAAAGGTTTCCTCAAACTGGTGGGTGATCTCAGCTCCCTAAAGAGCAGTCGGAGCCCTCCTAGTTGGGATGGTGACCCACCAACCTTCACAGGTCTGTGGGGTTATTCTGCACTGAGCCATCCTAGTGGGGACAGGGACCTGCCAATGCTTACAGGGCTGCAGCAATAGAGGAGATACTGCAGGCATCGAAGGAGCCCAAACTTGCCCTTTCACTACCATCAGGCTTGTGTTTAAAGCTTTTACATTCCAAGATCAACGGCTTAATTGCTAATGAATTTGCCTGATGGAGCAGGGCCAGGGAAGGGAAGACAAGTCATAGCTGTGTGCATGTACATGGGGAATCAGGACTGTCAGATGAGGTGCCAAGGTGAAAAGGAGGTGAAGGGAAGGATGAGTAAGAAAGGCCAAGTCAACGCTGGCCGTCAGAGGGAGGGTGGGGTAGGTCACACTGCAAACTGGGGCGAGCCCTGCGTCCAGGGTTTACAGCCAGCCATGCTATCTTTCCACACATTACATCTCCATGTCTGGCAGAGCAGAGCCCTTTTTCCAGGCCACAGCACTCAGGAATCTGTTGAGAAATCCTTAGGTCTTTCTGAATAAGGGTTTACACCAGGAGATAAATCCATAGAGACATGAGCATAGTCATCCTACTAGTATGATTTTCCCTCTAGATGTCTTATGGAGGAGTAGAATTGCCTTCATTTCTGATGCTTTGCAAGTTGCATATGACATTATGCCACTAAATAAACAAGTGTTAAATTATAATGAGTTGTTTATGCATTACCTGCATCCCTTGATTCTTGGCTAATTTCCACGTGGCCTTCAGGAGAGTTCTATACTGATCAGAGGGTGTATGCTCTGCAAGCTTTATACCACAGGTCACTCATGTTAAGCATAGCAGACCTCAGCGCTCTTCGAAACTGAGACTAATATGCTTCAGGGTGTAAAAGATATGGTATTAGGAACATGTTTTCTGTACACCAACACCCAACTATTTTCCTCTCAGTGATGTTCCTTACTTGGCAAGCAAGCTAACGGCCTAAGAGTGTACACTGTCAATAATCTTGGGAAACTTCAAATGGCTATGGTCAGTCATTGTGTGAATAGTAATTTCCTAAATATGTTAGCTGCTGAGAAATAAGTTTCCGGCAATAGTTGTAGGGGTGGAAGACTTGAAAGTCTAAACCCAGAAGGCCCTGACATCAATAGGCACACACAGAGAGTCCCTGTAAACCAGTAAAATGCCACCTATGTCTGCAAGAACAAATGGGTATCAGAAATTCCTGTGGGCCATCTCCCAGCCTGCCAGTCCCCAGTACACAGGTGAAGGCAGCAAGAAGAAGGGCAAGAGCAGCCCTAAGCCCCATTAGGGGCTGAGTTTGAGGGGGAAGGCAGCTCTTTCAGCAGCGGCAGGCAGAACCACTGCCACTGCCACCACTTCAGGCAAGAATTTTGGTTCTCATTTATTAATAAGCAGGTAATAAGTTTGAACAAAATCTTGACAAAATCACTTTTAAATTTTATGAAAAAAATTCCTGGGGAGGTTCAGGGCAGGAGCTCTGACAAACTTTGGAGGGCCTAGTTATACTGCAAAATGCATTGTTTGGTTTGATTGCAGCAAAGCTGATTTTTTTTTTTTTTAATAAAACTGAACCCCAAACTCCACATTAATTTGCATTGCTGTTTTCTCTACCTAGTGGTATGCTTGATGTATCCCATTTGTTTTCACTCGATCAGCTAGTATTAATGGCAATAGAATTCAAATGCACAAAGACTTTTGTTATTGAATTTCAATTGAAATCTTTTAGGCAGACATAGTGAGAACTTGTCAGTGTGTGTTAAACAGTTTTGCTTGTTATGGTTTCAAAAATAAAGAACTGATGCAGATCCCCCAAGCTGACAAAATTTGTGACTTGCATACAAAGAAAAGACAAGGATTTTGCAATGCCTTGGTGAATGCAAAACTCCTCCTTGAGCCAAAGGCCATCGAAAGAGAGGAACCTGAAATATGGTGATGGAAGCCTGTTGGCAGTGAATGCACAGATGAAACATTTGCTAGAAGCAAAAAACCTAGCAAGTGATAATTTGCTGCACTCTTTGAATAATGAATGCTTGAAGTCTGAAATGCTCTGTGTATTTTCTTTGTGTTTTGAGGGTTGGGGTCAAGGAATATCTGACTGTCCACTCCTTGAGTCATGAAAAAAGACTGCAGCTCAAGACCTTTTCTTTTTTAGGCAATGAGTGCTTGCAGCACAAGTTGCAAGATTACCTGCTTTAGTGCATATGTATGAAAGATTCCTAGTGTTTTGTGGACTATGCAGTTAAGAGAACTATCTCACACTTTTTGCTACATCTGTACTCTGTGCTCTGCATAGCTGTTGCTGTAAAAGGTTATTATAAGATGTAGGACTTCCCAGCTGTCTAGAGAGCATCTCCAAGACTTTTGCTTAGCTAAGAGTGAGAGCAGATGCTTTTAGACTAAAAATAAAGGCCTGGAACAGGACACCTGGGGTCATCAAGTTCAAACTTCTGCAAGTGGAGGCAATGTGGAATTGTTTGTGTTTAATTCAAAAGTGAGGAGCTGTTCAAGTTCAAAACAATTCCCGGCTCTATGACAAACTACAAGCAGTGAGTACAAAAGGCCATAGTCTGAAGTTAGCTCTTTTATTGTATATCTGTGAACATGTGCAAGCTTTTTAATAAACAATGCATGTGTTATTACTTTGTTGCTACACTTGGGCAATTCATGTTTCTGAGGAATGCTTCATTCCTTAGAAAGAGGATGTGATAGTGAAAAGAAAAACACTTCTTGTAGTGTACAAAGAGTAATGGCAAATGAGATGCTTCATACTTTGAAAAGTGTCATTATGAGTACTTATACTGAGGAATAAAATGCTGCACTTTTATCCTGACTGTTTAAGACATCCCAGTGTTTAAGGTAGTTTTGACTTTCAAACAGAGACTGGCAGAATGACACATTGTATAGGACACACACACAGAAAAATAAAACAACCCTTAAAACTTCTACTTCTTTTTAGATAAACTTCTATTTTTCTTCTAACTACAGTGCTGGAAGAGTCTGAATGCTCCAACTCATGCCAATGCCAATGAATAGTCACTTGTGCAGGAGAAGTTTCAGAAGATCTAGCCTTGAGCCAAGGAGTCCTCTGGCTGGTGTGTTTTGTGAACTTTGGGATTCACTTCTGATGCAGAAGGTACAAATCACTTCTAAATGTCAGTGCTTCCTCCATCGGACTCTGGTGATTTGGTGCTGATGTTCTGCAGTGGTGGCTCAGCAAATGGTTGCAGAATGTTCGTTTGGTCCTTGCAATAACCTACATTTCTCTCTTCCCTGGCTTTCCTCTCATTGACAGGTCTCTGTGCCCTGCCAGTAATGATGCCAGGTAGTATGACAGAGAATAGGGGAAAGACAGGCATCTCCTTCCTAGAGAGCTCTGCCAGTGATGTGTGCTGATGCTAGATGCAGCAAATGCATTCAGGACTCCTGCTACTGAGCCGGTCAGCTATTACAAGAAGACAATTTCCTGCCAGACAAGAGAACTTTGCTGAATTTAGGCATCTTAGACTGTTATGCAACAGCACCAACTAAATTACTATAATCTCACTAATGTAATAGCCACTTCTTGGCTTTGTAAGCCAGTGGTTCCAGCACTTACCAACTAACACAGCTGAACACACCAGCCCTCTCTTCTCTGAGTGCTAATTTGTCGTTTAACCTCAGGCTGGCTTTTCAGAGCTCTTCAAGGTCACGGTTTGTTCACACCCCTGAGTCTCTCCTTCGCTCTGGCAGCTATGAAACATTTGATGGTGGAAAAGCCTTCCCCATGTTGCAATAATGCTGCTCATCTTACTAACATAGTTCTCGGGTGTCTTTTTACTAGCCTGCCAGTCCTAGACTGTAGGCTCTCTGGAGCAGGGACCATTATTTTGTGAAAGTTCTGACTTTCACAGTTGGACTATCCTGTTGGAAAAGACCTGGTCTGAAAGGTCCTATAGCATCAGCCACTTGGATACAATCATATTCAAAATTAATATAAAACTTCAGGGTTTTTTTAAAGTGAATGTAGGTGCTAGACATCTGCTTGGAATGATTCAGCTGTTTGACCATGTCGAGCAGCTGTAAATAGCTGTCATTTTCTAAGATGTAGTATACAGTGGAGCAATCTCTCCAACTCAACTTGCATTTCTTCACCTGAAATTTATGTTTATTCTAACCATTATTCTGGGTTTGGTGAAATGTCTGAGCATGAGATTGTGTGTAGTCTAGCTAGCAAGATTAGAGCTAAGAATCTCTGACACCAAGCAAAAGAGACGCGGAGCATCCAGTGGTGGACACACAACCTTCTAACTCTGGTCTTCCCCAAGCCACTAGACCTTATGTTTTTGATCTCCAGAGACAAACCAGTAAAGGTCATATTTAGAATTTGTTTGACTCTTTCTTGTCATCTGATCACCAGGCAATTAAAGAAATACCACTTAGCTTTGCCCTTCTTGGCCAAGGGAAATTCTGCAGGGATCTGATCCTACTCGTGCTGTGAGAGTGTGAGTCAGGAGCAATTCTGTTGAAGTTTGTGGAGTTCCACCAGTATTAAAATTGTGTTACTGAAAGGAAAACTAGACCCAAAGATTGGAGACTTTTGCTCATGATAACTAAAGCTTTGTCTAGACTGGGGATTTGACTTGATTACTGCCACTGGCTGCCAGCCATTGGTGTTGCTGCACCAATGTGACCCCTTGTATCGGCAGGTCATGGTGCTAGCGGTGGTGATAGAGTTTTGTGAGTTTTAAGCATGGGTAATATTCTCTGCTGGATGTGTTGGCTTTCTCCATTTGTACCATGTGAGATCTGTTAGTGTTTAGCTGTCTGGGACTGGAACCTGGCAAACCCCATCTATACATGGGGCCCATGGATATAGAGACAGAAGAAATGTTAAATTCCCCCAAACTTTTCCAGAAATAATCAAAGCCTTTCTAAATTAGCTTTGCTGTCACATATGGGTCAAATTGAGAACACATGAAGGTGTTGGTGGGGACAAAAAGTGAACATTAACATAAGAAAAGGTTAGTTCTGTTATTTGAGAGTGCTGTAGGACAAGCAATTTAGAAATGCCAAGTTTATCAGCCCATCTAGCCCCTATCCTAATAATATATTAAGTCATCTTGCTATACAGTTTGCATTGCTTTGTCTAGTCTAGTTCTTAATGACTCAACTTACGGAGTCTGCACCACTTCCCCAGGGAGAGAGTTTTCCAGTCTGAACTGTTACGATATTTTTCCTGATATCCAGCCTACAATTCCATTTCATCCCATTATTCTTAGCCCCCTCCTTCCTCTCAAGCCCACCTAAACAATCCTCTTTTCTGGCATTTACACCTTTTGAAGTCTCTTAGACATTTCTTTTCCTCTAGCTGTCCCCCATCCATATGTTCTCATATTTAGCCCATTGATGCTTTCCAATGAAATATTCTGGACTGTATAAATAAGGAGCACGTCATGTGTAAAACAAGCAGGGTCGCTTTTCTGCTCCACTTGGCAGTGGTGAAAGCCTCAGCTGGCATAGTGAATTCAGTTTTGGACGCTGCTCTTTAAGAAAAGACACTGACAAATTGGAGAAAGCTCAAAGGAGAATAACAAAAATTATAAAAGATTTAGAAAATCAGACTTATGAGAAGCAGCTGAGAGAGACAGGCATGTTCAGTCTGCACAGAAGACTGAAGGAAGACATAATAGCTGTCTGCAAATACATGAAATGATGTGATAAAGGGAACAGGGGCCAGTTATTCTCATTAGTCAGAGAGGAAAGAAGCAGCAGAAACTGATTTAAGCTGCAGAAAGGAAAATTCCGGCTACATATGTGGGAGATGTGTTTCAGCTACTCAAAGAATTAGGCAATGGAACAAGCTGCTGTGAAAGGTTATGGAGTTAAAAAGGCTAGAGAGATTCCAGGCTACACTCAACTGCTGGGGCTAATGAAAAAAAAATCCCACCCTGGTTTTGGAAAAGTAACCAGATGGGCTGCTGCTGACAGACTCTCTCAAGCAAATATAATTTCATATTAGGGATACCATGTACTCTAGTGCTAGGACCCCAAAGAGATATAGGTATGTGCTGAAAAATTGTCCATCTCCCCAGCTGTCCATCTTACCGCGAAGCAGAGAAAGGAAGGGTGAATGGTAGTCTTATGGAGACATTGAGAAGACATGGAGATGGAGGTTGTGACTAACCGCCTGGGTCTAGACAGGTGCAAGAAAGTTTTGCTTCATGCACAGGCATGTGGCAGCTTCAGTTCAAAGGTTGAGTGGCTGAATGGGCACTGCACATCAGCTGAGGAAATAAGCCCAGCTGAGAGGCGTAAGAAGAGTCCAGGCGGGGGCATGGGCAGAGCAAGCGTGGGTATGCATTTTTATGGGTCAGCTCATCCCACTGGACTTGCCTGAAGTCACTGAGGAAATCTATGGAGGAGCTAGATCCAGGTGTCTGTATTCTCAAGCCAGCACTTTAACCACAAGCCCATCCTCCTCTCTGTAGTGCCGCTTTCTTACCACCTCCTTATGAACTCAACAGCCAGCCGTCTGATCCTGCCTGGCTCATGCATCTTGAATTCCTGCAAAATTTTGCGAGGAATTTTCTGTGCGTTAAAAAAAAAATAATTAAAAAAAAAAAAGAAGAGAGGAATGGAGAGTAAGCTGATGCTTTGTCCTGATGTTCTCCACGAGGCAAGATATACCACTAGGAGCTGGCATGGCTGTGGGCTGCATATAAAAAGATCAACATCTCATGACACGGTAGCTGACGATTGGCAACACTAAACCCGAAAAACTTAGCCTGCTGTTTTAATCAGAGTCTTCACTGCAAGTCTGCTCCCCTGGAGCTGTACCAGTGCCATGAGCCTCCTGCCAGCTGAGCAGCACTGATGCCAGCAGTGGAGAATAAGTAAGGATCTTTGCTTGCTATTGTAGACCGATTCTTGTAATTGATGGCTGTGGATTTGATCCTCAGAAGTCTGTGGGGCTCAGCCATCCCTGAAGTGAGAGCAGTATTTTTACATTGCTTGTGGTATGTTTAACATATTAAGGGGCGTTACTTTCTGGCACTGACTATTGAACTTAAAACAGCATTGCATAATTCCCCAAGATTGCATTACTATGAGTTGGCTGGACATTCCACCAAGTCAGGATAATGCACAATCTGAAGATGGTTTTAGCACTGGAATTGCAAAAGTGTAAGCTGGGCAGTATCCAACCTGGATGTTCTGCATGAATTATTGTCACTTGTCAGCTGGTATGTCTTTATTCTTGTGAGCTACCACAGTGGAATTACAATTCTTCCCTCCCATTAGTCGTCACCACTACGCAAACTTTATTTGGAGGAAAAAGGTCATGGCAAGGACTCTGAGCTGTCCTGGCTGTAGCTCAGGATAAAGAGCAAAAGTACTGGGCAATTCCCTGGAATAAATTAAGAGGCTGTGAACATAGCTCTACTTTTTACCTGTCTGCCTGTGGGTGACAGGGTCTGTTTGAGTGGGATCTGAAGCCCCTTCTCTTGGCTGATGAGAAAGCTGTAACTTCCAGCACTACCTGGCACCATGCCACGCAGGATTGGAAGGGGAATTCCTAAGTAGGCATTCCAGGGAGCTTTTCTCAGACGCTTTGGGCTGTTGGAATTGGTTTTGCAATCTGTGCTTTCATCTTCCTTGCGATTTTCCACTCAACAAAATAGGAACTATTGTCCTGGTTGTATCCTACTACGGTGAAACGGAAGAGAAAACTTTGCGAGAAGGGTGGTGTGAACGCTGCTGAAAACTAGGTTGGATGCACGCTTTTATTTTTTGTTTTTTAGTCTCTTAAAGTGACTCTGCAATCCTGGTAAGAAGCTGTCTTGGCAGCAGGGTAGGAATGAGGTGTGACGGTAGCCCTTTCTTGTGATTTATTTTCCTCTAAGCACTGTACATGTGTCAGACAACATTACCTATGAGCAATCAGTGCTTCTTCAGAGAGCCTGATTTCTCCCCCTGCCAGGAGCATCCAGTGTGTGGTACATCTGTACCAAGGCTACCTTGCTTTGAAAATCTGTAATTGTCATAATGGTTGCCTCTGAGCTTAAGCCTTGAATTTGGCAACTTTCAGATGTCACCAGCCTCTTCTTGTAGCCTGTTGCTATAAAGAAGTGAGCTGATGAGTAGTGTGAGTCCTTGGGGCTCAGTACAGCTATGGAGAGACGGGACGAGGTGTGATAGGACTTAACTTCCCAACATGCATGATGAGGAACCTCTGTTTTTTCTGTTGTACAGAACCACCTGGCTCAGGGGGTTTGTAAAACCGGGGTCCAGATCTGAGACTGGGGCTTGAAGGTCTCAAGCCAATCCACAGGAGGTCTTGCAGAGACTCTCACATGCAACGTTGAGTTGTGCTACCTTGTGTAGTGCCATGTTAGGAAAGTTTTTTTTCTGCTTTTGGCCTGTGTGGTTTGGGAAAAAAACTCGGTGACTTAAACATATCTAGAGGTATGTGCTCTCCTTCCTGACTTTCTCTGCAGAAGAGCACAAGATGGTCCATAGCCTCTCCTTTCCACATTGCAGGCCAGGCCATTTTAGTCTATCAGGGCTACTGTTTCCCACTGATATCTGTAGGGTTTGAATTAAATCACAAAGGGTGTAATTTGGTCTTTAACAACACCACCTTCTGTGGTTTATGGTGGATTATGGTTGGCAGAGTTCGTCCCTTAGTCTTGATGCCTCCTTCAGATTAAGACAGTGATTTCTAGATACACGATGCCTTCATATGGGTAACTGAAGCAGTGCACTGGAGCTATCGCCGCTCAAGGAACTGGGAGCAGAGCGAATGAAATTGTCTCTTCCAGTACTTCATTGGAAAAGAATTTCTAGGCAAGTTGCCTAGCAGGCACACTGCACTATATTCTTAGAAAGCAATAGATCTATTTAGGACTGCTGTATCTCTTTGGAATTTACTGTATGAAAAAAAACCCCTTTTGGCAGGAACTGATCTTTAGTGCTGACTGAGATTTGCAGCCTCTGACTGACAAACTAATCCAAGCATTTTATTAGAAACTGCTTCCCACTAAGTTCTGTTTGCATTGCATCTGAATTCAGGAGGATCATGTCAGAATGAGAAATGAAGCAGATCTCTTGCTGAATTGTTAGCCCCCCTTCACTCATGTGTGCACACACGTATATGTATATGCACCTGGGTGGATGTGCAGGTTTTTTGTGTTATACACGATAAATGTATTCCAGCTTGCTCCTAATCCCTTCCTAGTGAGAGTGCAGATAAGCTAAGTGACTGGTAACTTGTAATTATTTAAAAGGGCATAAATGCCTTTTTTTTTTTCCAAATGTGTTGTGGTTTAACCCCAGCCGGCAACTAAGAACCACACAGCCTCGCTCACTTCCCCCACCCAGTGGGATGGAGGAGAGAATTGGGGGAAAAAAAAGTGAAATTCATGGGTTGAGATAAAGACAGTTTAATAGGACAGAAAGGAAGAAAAAAATAATGATAATAATAACAATAAAATGACAATAATAATAAAAAAGGATTGAAATATACAAAACAGGTAATGCACAATGCAATTGTCTACCACTCGCTGACCGATGCCCAGTTAGTTCCTGAGAAGTGATCTACCCCCCACCCCCACTCCCCCCAGTTCATATACTGGGCATGACATCACATGGTATGGAATATCCCTTTGGTCAGTTTGGGTCAGCTGCCCTGGCTGTGTCCCCTCCCAAATTCTTGAGTCCCTCCAGCCTTCTTGATGGCTGGGCATGAGAAGCTGACAAATCCTTGATTTAGTCTAAACACTACTTAGCAACAACTGAAAATATCAGTGTGTTATCAACAATCTTCTCATACTGAATCCAAGACATAACACTGTACCAGCTACTAGGAAGAAAATGAAATCTATCCCAACTGAAACCAGGACAAAATGTATAGGTGGCACAGTCTCCATTATGAACATATGTTCTTGCTCCAGACTTTTCATAAAGCTTGTGAACTTCAGTGAGTCACCTCACAGAGCCCAGTTCCAGCTTTATATATTCTTGAAATCCACAGCTCCAAGAGAAGACTTTTGAGGGAGTGCACTGTGCTCAGCATCCATCCAGTCTGGATACAGAACTGCAATCCAAGGCACTCTCTGGGCACCATAGGAAGGTAAATCTAATGTTGATGCTCTAGACTAAGGAGCAAGGCAGGACTGGGACTTTTCCAGGTGATTTCTAAGTGGGGAATACACTCTGTACAGGCTTTCTGGCACTGGACCAAAGTGCGGTCTCCTGAAAACCTGCAGCTGGAGCTCTGCAGTCCTTGCTGGAATGAGATGATTTAGTCCTCTGTTCATGGGACTGTCACTTACAAGCATAGGTTGGCCTTAGACCGAAAGTGAGCTCTAGTAATATATGTTCAAGGATGGAATGGACCATTAGCAACAACTTACTTCATAGGTGTGGATGATAATATTTAATCTTAAGGCACATTTTCTAGTCTTGATTGGAGGACTCTAAGGTAAGAAGATACTGACCCTCATGTGGAAAGTTCTCAGACAATCCTTGGGGAACTCAACTATGTCAAGTCCTTGAGAATAAGAAAACACATGGAAAATAGTAAACAGTTCTCTGGAAGAAGAAAAGTGGCAGATGGTACAGCAGATCTGCATAGACTTCTCAGCCATTAGGCTGAAAGCTCTTTAGAGCAACAGAGCTATCACTCACAACGTGCTTGTAAAGCCTCCAGCACTGCGAAGACTGTAACTTCTTGTGACCTTTACATGCTGCATGAAGGACAGGCTAACCAGCATAGTGTAAAAAAGAAAAATCACAAATGGAAATAATTTTCTGAAATTTGGGTTAGCTGTAGTCTGGCAAAATAATTCTGCTTTAAGTCCAGCCTTGTAAAATACACAAACCTTATTGTCCTATTGCTAAATAAGAGAGTATGAGCAATCAATGTCCCACAGAGAAAGTGGTTTACACATGTAATGGCTTAAAAGGAAAATGAGAATCATCCAAATCTCTGGTTCTGTAGCTCTTGCCACTGTTAGTTTGGAAATTTAATGAAATTATTGTCTATGAAAAACATATGTATCCTTCACTTTCAAATACACAACATATGGTTTTGAAGTTGTGTAGGAGTATTGTCAAAGTTGTGATGATCTTGTGATGCAAATTATAATTGTGAGATAAAATTCATTATTAAGACTTTAAATACTTTTCTATGCTGGTGTTTGAGCCAATGAAAAGCAATGTGTCCCCTTTAATAAATACATTTTAGAAGCACTTTTCTTTAAATCTTAATTGCAAAGGGAGTCATTGTTCCTGGCTGCTGAAAGGCTTTTCAATGTTTTGGGTGTTTGTTTTTTTTTCCTTTTAATTTTTAAACATAGTTCTTAAGGTACAGCTTCCCAGCAGAATAGCTTGTCATTTACATGTGCAAATCCCAGGTTTAGCTGCAGCAAGAAGAAACAAATGAAAAAGCTGTAAATGGGTTTCATTTATCACCTAATTTTTGGTGAGCAGCATTTAAGTGTATTGAGTTTGCTCTGATCTCTTAGCTATGCCAACACTAGCATTTCAACTAATACACCCATGAATCCAGAAAGGACCACGAAAGTGAACACCAAGCAGTTCTGGAGTATGACATCAGGGGCAAGGTCATATTCAGCATGGGCTGGTTGCAGAGAAAAAGTGGACAGTAGCGTTCACAGGTTGGGTTAGTCTGAGAACGGAGCTCAGCCCCTTGTCTTTTAGCATTAAGTGTGAAGTGGAGCAGGAGTACAAACTTTTCACATTCCTTCTCTTTTTAATTAGGGGAAGGCTTGCTCTACACCTCACTTTCCCTGGCCAGGATGCTCTGGGAGCTCAGTGCTGCTGGGGAAGGTGACTCAACAAAGAAGGTCTTTGTCCAGATCTGCATCTTTACACTGGCCATGGCTGGACCTTCTGTTTGGAAAATGGAGCTAAGTCATTTTATCAAAGAAAATTAAGGAAGTGGAGACTTCATTGTGGCTGACGCTGGTGTCCTCCTTCTCTGGTATAAATGTCATAGCAAGATGTCTCGGTCTGAACATCTCTTCAGCTGGAATGCTTCAAAGGGTCAATTTTCCTCTGTGTGACTGTGAAAGCTAAGCGCTTTCCAGATCTTTTGCAAACTGCGTTCTCAGCTAGTGCCATTTGAAGCATGGGTTTTAGCAATTTAATGGCAGGATTTAGAAAACTTGTCAGGTGGCCTTTCTTGTGATGGAGCAGCCCAGCAGTGGTCAGCTCTATCACCAAGATACAAACTGTCTCCCAGAAGCCTAATTTGGAAACCAGATTTTAGTGCTGAACATCATGAGCGACATCACTTACTCTGGGATTTAAGCTGCTTGGGTGGAACTGTCTTGAAGAAACTGCAGAACCGCGGTGCTTGGCTGGAGAGAGACCCTTTCCTCCTGCTGTTTGATCAGCTTGTAAATCTATATTTTCTCAGCAGCTCCTCTTTCTGAGTGGACACTTCATTTCAGTGCTGATGTGGCACAGCTTCATATCTGGTCACAGCTGGAAGCTCAGCTGCAGTGAGATAAAGACCTGGGATACTTGTTTAAATGCACAACCTCTCAAAGGCATCAGCAGGGTTATGGCAGCAGACAACTGCCAGGGCATCAAGATTTCCTTGTCCTCCCATCTTAAGGCTTTCTCATCTCACATCTCGCTGCCTCCATTTCCTTATGCATGCACTAAGTTTAGCAAGAAGACATTACGTCCCTTCTCAGAGTGATGTGAGGCTGATTTAGGGGTGTTTATACAGCTCTTTGCAAATCTAGATAGCCTATGGTGTAGGTTACTGCAGGCTGAGGGGGATGATGGAGTTAATGAGGTTTCTATTCAGGAGACTGTACCTTTTGAACTACCAAGAGATGTGCTCCAGGACTCAATGTAATGAGAAGTGAATCCTACAAGGTGTTGAACACCTCCTGTGAGATGCTGAGAGCTCTCAGAGCCTGATGGAAGATTGTCATAGGAATCTGGCTTTATAATCATAAATTTGAAATTTGAAATGTAATCTTGCAGAGGATCTGTGTGGGGGTTAACAAAGACAAAGAAACCTTTCTGGTGCTTAAAAGCTCATGAGAGAGAAAAAAAAATCCACTCTTCTTTTGCTGAACCTTTAAAAAGAAAAAAAGGAGGAGGAGGGGACAGATGAAATATGTTTTATCTATTTTACCTACTTTGGCAATTAAGATTGTAATCTAGATGATTACCAGAGCTTGTAATGAGATTATACTCTCCATTAAAAAGAATGTTCCAGTGTTGCAGTGAAGAACGCTTTGGATCTGTTTAGTATGCTATCTGTCTTAGCAGAAAGCATCAAAATGCATTAAACACACTAGGAGACGATCTTGTAGACTTACACTCCCAGTCTGATTTTCAATAGGGTGAGTTGGTATCGGATTTGTAGTTCTCTTCTCATCAGTACCTCTAAGCAAATCCACTTAGAAAATAGTTCCCATAATTCTCAATTGTTCCATAAGTCCCATTGGGAAATAACCCCTCACTCCCTTTTTTTGAAAAACAGAACTTTCCTGAAAATTTGCAGACTGCTATTTCATCACAAAGAAATCCAACAAAGACATTGTTATGAAAAAAATAGTTTACATTTCTGTTGACCTATTGGTTCTACAGGTCTCCGCTTGTAAAGTTGTAGTAACAATTCTATTTCTGCAGTGTAAAGAGAGACTGAAAATCAAGTGTAAAAATACCTGGCTTATGCTGGTTTTTGTTGGTTTATAAAGGATGCTGAAATGCTGCTAGAAGGCAAAGCTGTTTCTGTAACTGCTTCTTTCCCTGGGTATCCATCAGTGGAGTTTTTAGTTAAAGTAAATAGTAATAGCACAGTGAATAGTACATAAAAATCAGCTCAGAGTAGATGTGGAGTGAAATGGGTTCTCTGCCTTTACAGTGTGGGTAGAGCTGTGTCATCCCTTTCAAATCCAGGGATAAGCACAGGGCATGGGGGGCATCTTATAGGTGCTTCTTTCTCCTGCTTCTCCCAAACCTGCTGAAACCAGGACGCACATGCAATACTATGATGACCTTTCCCTGGTCCTACTGTGCAGTTTATGCACCATTAGGACAAGCACCATGATCTTTATTTCAGTAGCAAAGCCAAGGAGGGCTGATTTTTTTCAGCACTGAGGCCATCTGCAACATGACTTCTGGAAAAGCTTGCTGTAGTTGTTTTAGGAAGCTATGACCCTCCCCACAACATCCCCATACTCTCTGGATGTCATTGCCCCCATGATAGCAAAAGAAAGCCTGCCATGCTCCAACTGCTCCAGCTCGTGGTCTCTTGGATGAGTTTAGCCCACTGAAAAAGTGGGTTTGCATTAAACTGCTGGGTGTTGGGCAGCAGTAGCAGAGGTGCACGGGCAGGGCAGTGACAAAAGGCTCGGGAACAAGAATATCCTAAACCACCACAGCTGTTTGAGCAGAGAATGTGAAACAAAGCTGCAAGTGCAGTTGGTTACCGATCTCAAGACAGAGACACGCTTATTTAGGTTGAAAGCAGGCACTGACTTGAGGAACTAAATTTGGCCTGTATGTGTAGGAAGGTGCACAGCCTCTCGATTCGGGGGGCACCTTCTGCAGCAGTGTTTCCTTGTGCCAGCAGTTAGGGACTGATTCCTCACCAGTGCGATCGCAGGTAATTTCTCTGCTGATTTCACTGGGAATAACATCAGAATAACAGGAGAAAAAAGGATGTTTGCTCCCATGCTGTTTTGTTTTGGTTCCTACATATTTAAAAAACTTAATGATTTTCCTCAAAAAATGGCTTGGTCTTTGCCTTATTGAAATCAATGAAATAAAATGAGGTGAATGTGAGAATAACCTGAAATAAGTGGCCCAGCTATATCTGCTCTGCTCTAAGTTCTGCAAGGAGCAGGGAGTTGGACTCTATGATCCTTATGGGTCCCTTCCAACTTGAGATAGCCTGTGATTCTGTGATTCTGCCTGACACCTCGTGACTGGTTATTAGTTGAATCTTGGGCATAAAACTATTTTGGTGTCAGTGGAATGGAAAGTAGAAGATGTGAGGGAAAACCTGGGGAACTACAGGCCAGTAAATCAAACATCCACACTAGGCAAGATGATAGAAACTATAATAAAGTGTAACATTAGCAGGCATGTGGGTAAATATGATATATTGGGGAAGAGTCCCTGTGGCATTTATAGAGTTGTGCATCATAAATCTATCCTTTGAAGGAGTCAATAACCAAGTAGACAAGGGAGATCCAGGCAATACTTGGGTTTCTAGAAGGCCCTTGACAAGGTTTTTCATCAAAGACTTTTAAAGAAACTGAGCTGCAACAGGATAAAAGGAAAGGTCCTTGCATAGATGAAAGAGCGGTTAAAAGGCACAAGAAAAAAGGGTAGGATTAAGCTGTCAGTTTTGTCAATGGTGGAAAGCCTCACTGGTGTCCCATAGACATTCATGGTTGGCATGCAGAGTTCAGTATTTTCGTAGCTGGTTTAGGAAAGGATGTAAATAGTAAGATGACAAAGTTCACTCATAATACTAAACTATTAAGAGTTGTAAACTGAAAGCTTATTGTAAAGAATTTAGGAAAACTCTCATGATACTGGACATGAAAGAACAAATATAGAATAACACACCTGGAGAAAAGCTTATGAAGAACAGGCTATGGAGTAGACACTGCTCATCAGGAATGAGATCTTGGGGTTATAACCAAGAACTTGAGAGAAAAAAACTCCAAGAACTCTATGAAACAATCAACTCAGTGTTCATTAGAAACCAAAGCTGTATGTTACAAATTTTTAGAAGGACAATAGAGAATAAAATATTTTGTGTGGAGTACGCAGCTTCATGAGAACAAAGTGCATTTTTGGTATTCCCATCACTAAAATGATACAATAGACCTGGAAAGCAAGGAGAGACTGGACAATAGGGGTGATCAAAACTATGAAGTGGCTTCTGTTTAAGCAGCACCTAAAAAGCCCAATGGCAGAAGGGGTTTGGGGAATAAAATATTTACATAGGCCTAAAAATGATTACATAAATTTATGAAAGAAAGATGCACTGAGGGTTGTTGCATGCAAAGATACCTCCATTGCTGAGCAAGTTCATGAATCATAGACTGCTAGAGACTGAGCTATATAGAGCAAAGTAAAATTTAAATCCTTGCTTGACTCTTACACCCTTCACCTAGGCATCTGACCACAGCTGGAAGTACTGTGGAAGTTGGAAGTACAATCCAATATTGGATTAGATGGACATTTAGTCTGACTTTACGAGAACACTCCTACTGACTTGATGCCTCCAGATGTGAAACTTAGATGGAGTTTAAGCTGGTTTTGGTTTGTTGCCTGAGGTCAGTGAGGGATCAGGAGCAAATCTGGGTGTGGAACATTAAAAATCCTTTCTTCACCTCTAAGCCTTGTAATTATTTCATTTTTTAATTATATTGCAGATCCAAGTTTGTAATCAGCCTTGGAGAGAAGACAGAGTACATACTTTAGTTTGGTCTAGTGACACAATTTCAGGAAAAAACTTCTCTCTTTTTTTTTTTGTTTGCAATAAAATAATAAAGACAAAATTTCCAGTGGGTCTTACCTGCAGTTTTCATAGAAACCTGAGATTCTTCTCATATTGCAATCCTAGGAGCTCACAGTTTAAGACAGCTAGTGGTCAACCCCTGTCCCACCCCTCCACTCCCCCAAAGACAATGATGTAGCAGTACACTTTCTGTAGAAATGAGGCACAAGGAAACAGAAGGACTGTCACTAGGTTATACAGAGATCCCATGGCCAAGAAATAATGACCAAAGGTCCTCTGGAGTAATGTTGTGGTCCTGGGTCAGCCCTCTTCCCTCCTATAACACTCTACTGTCTCTGAACAGTGTGAAGCCTTCTGCCTCCGCTCCATCTCTGCTAGGCTGGGGCTGAGACCCAGCAGCACAAAGCCTCAGATACCTCAGCTTGGTCTTTTCTCTGCCCTGCTGTGGAAGCCCCATGGAAGGACACCCCACGACTGTCTTCTGAGCGCTCTCTACGGAGCCTGGTGAAGGCAGGACACTCAGGCAAGCAGTGCAGTGAGGCGAGGCTAAAGCAAGACTTGCAGTGCAATGCTTCTGCAGTGACCTGGGGATGTTGTCCTGACTCGGATGCATTCCCTGAGGACCTGTCTCAGCCCTCTGAAGCAGCCTTAATTGGAGAGTATGACTGTGGCTCAAAGTCACCTTGGTCTCGGCTCTTGGGCTGCAGTCCTGTGCTGTGGCTCTCGGAGAACTTCCCCTGGGGAAGGCTTCTTTTTCCGCCACTGATTTTAGTGAGACCTGGTTCAGGCCTCTGTGATCTCTTTTACACTGTATTGATTGTTGCTTCGCTGCAGCAAGTGATTAAGAGGCAAGGGCTAGTGCAGTAGCCATGAACTGCCCCAAGCAAAAGTAATTTTTCTCTCCTTTCTTTTTGCAGTAATTGTGAATTTCTTACTAAACCTGGGAATAAATCTGTCTAGATCAATTCTGTCTCACTGTCATCTGTGGCAATGTGCTCCCTTTGTGTTGTTCCCATCAACTCAGGGGATATTGTTTATTGGAGATTTTTAATAGAGAAAGAATGAATGAATGTACGTGATATGGGGGAAATCCATCAAACACATACAAATCTCTAAGGTCTTTTGTGGGGCTACACAAGTCTGCATTTCTGTAAGTGGTACTCCTCTACTCTGTTAGTATTTAGTCACTAAAATATATATGCAAAAGGTTTATCTATCACATGTCCACTTTTGGTTTTGTGACTTTGCCATTATGATATTTTTTTCTTTTAATTCTCCATACATTGTTTTGGTCTATGGTGTGATCTTTGCACGTTCAACTTCTGCTGCATTACTCTGCTGGCTTGATTTGAGTTACTTCTGAACTATACATTTGTAAATAAAAGAAGAATTAAGCCCTGGAAGTTTATTTTCACTTTATTAATTTCTGCTCAAGAAGTTTCGTCTACACGGCTTTATAGCATGCTGCTGTCTGTTTAGTTTCATGTTGGTGGGATTAATTCTGTTAATCATTGCCCTGACTTATTTTTTGAAGTGTAAGCTTTATTGTACTGCTTTTAAAGTTGTTAACAAGTTGCAGATTGAAATTTCCAATTTCAAGTACAAAGGTGACTCGAACTTGGTATGAAGGTTTTGAGAAACCTATTAAAAAAATAATTACTCCAAGCATAGTTGCAGTGTGTAGACACTGAGCGGAATCTCACTATGCTCTTAGCATCCAGCCTCCCAGGTCAATCCTCTTAGGGTGCCTCTGTAGTTAATAGAGAAACTCCTTCAGGGAGTAATTCAAAGCTCTGGAGTTAGGCTTTTGCTCTGCATTGCCCTCTGAGGAACCCCTCCTTTCTGCCCAATCAAAAGGGAAATATATGGAGGCTTTCCCAAGCTGAGAGGTGTGGGGGGTTTTTTTTTGAACGATAAAGTCAGTTCCTGGAGAGGTGAACTCATACTCACCTGTGTGATTGAATACCCAGCTCTGAGGAAAGATGCTCCTGAGAAGGAGGGAATCCACACGCAGCTCAGAGGCCGTGGAGCTGCACCTTGCAGTTCGGCGCTTTGACAGGATAATGGAGAAAGGAGCGATGCTCATACACGATATCTACCAAGCGTATACAGGTCAAAGAGTAATCTTCCATCACTTCATTCTTCATCCTGATGCCTTGCAAATAGAGGTTGGCTTGAAGCTTGGAGCAGAGGTTCGTATATACTCCCAGATTAATTCTGTGCTGTTTTTTATCGTTTTGAGTGTTCTTATTCATTAAAGAATATCCTCTGTCTTTGAGTTTTCTTTAATTTGTGAGGTAGACGGATATATACCCATGTTCTTATGGGCCGATAGCATATGAACTAGAGGGCCATAGCTCATTTCAGGGCTGGAGCAAATATTGGGTCACCTTTCTGAACTGTTCTGGCACAAAAGTAGACCTGGGAAAAAAATGAAACTCTTGGTCTACTTTCTCTGGACTATTCATTACTCTATACTTTGCTCATGTGCCCCTCTGATTTACCCTCCTAAAGATAAGCAATCCCTGTCTTTATCAAATCTGTATTTTGTTATCCTCCTTTGATCCCTACAATTCAGGAGTTCCCTTTTGAAGTGCTGTAACAAACGCTGCATACCCTGTTCCAGGAACAGCTATACAACTGGTTTATTATGCATTGTGTGTCTTGCACTACTCTTTATGCTGTTCCACATGCTTGCAATGTCTAGTCAATGCTTTTTTTTTTTTTTTTAATCTTTTTTTTTTCTTTCCTGTAGCTGCATAATGAGCTGAAGTCCTCATTGGGCTGTCTTGAAAGAAAGGGATATTTATTTCATTGAAACAAGTAATTTTGAAATCTTTGAGGTGTATGACTGCTTGATATTTTTTCATGCAGTGTGCCTTATTTTGTATGTAGGTCCATTGTTCCCTAGTACCAATATTGTTCCTGGTGTTCAAATGACATAGTGATGGGAACTTTCAGAAGACTAAAATGCTGACAGCTCTGCCTGAAGGCTAAGGGATACTATAGGGACTCAATGCTACCCCATAGAGTAAAACTGACTTGTTATGCTGACACAAGATGATGGCTACACACCCATGCTCTTTGGGCAGAGTTCTTTTTTCTGCAGCTTCCATGATAGATTACTGTGTGTCAGCTGTCAGAGTGTGGTGCTGAAAATTTCTCATTTCGTCAGAGGAGCGATGTATGGTCCTGGGTTACTGATTCATAAAATGAAGAACCATTTGTATTTTAAATAATGCAATGATACAATAGGTACTGAGACAAATGTGAGCGGAATTGTTGAGAGCATCTGAAAAATGGCAATAATTTTATGGTTAGGATTTAAATGTCAGTGGAAAAGTTCAGATTCTGACCTGTCTTGGAGTGGCTTGCCTTAAACTGTCTTTGAATAGCAAGCAGCTCATAGGAAGAATAAATTGTTTAAAATGAAAGAACACAAAATTGAAAGGGTTTCAAAGAAAAGTGTGACTTTTGCTGGTTAAAACCCCTACTCAGCATTCAAAATGTGAAATGTCAGTTATAATGATCAGAGCCATCTCCCTTATTGCAATAGAAATGATGGTTGCAGTTATGATGGGCCAAGTACATGGGAAGAAGTCTGTAAGAGGAAGTGCTGTCCTTATTACACCAACTGATATATTTGGGAAATCATATCTCAAATAAACTTCCAGGTACACAGACTCTTCCTCAGATCTCTTCTGTGTTGAGTGTGTGGTTATTCCAAGATTGTTCTTAGTTTCAGAACATACTAAGTGCCAGTTGATTTCCTCTGGCAGTAAATTAGTTCAAGAAACATGAAAAAGGATTTTGTGTCCCAGACTATCTGTGTTGCATTTTGGTTCCCCAAATTAACTCTCTATACAAAACTGGCTTAGTTAAAGATTAAAGACAAATGTACATCTTGGAATATCCCTTGGAGCAGCTAAAATGACAAAAACTTTCAGAAACAACTAAGTCAGGATTACTGTGCACCTTTTTTGTTGAGATACTATTTTGTCCCACCTTTCTGAATGTGGTAAACAGCCCCAGATCATTACTGCAGGTTATTTACAATTTTACAGTACTATTATAACATAAAAAGTAGAGGAGGTCAGAAGCTCCTCTCTGAGTCTTGGAAATTAAGTTGATAAGAAAGGTTTGTTTCCAGTGGTTTTATGTTTTGTTTCCAGTGGTACTGTTTACATGCTGCTGCTGTATCTGTTTTCTTTTTTTTTTTTTTTTGCTTGTTTGTTTATTTCTAGCTTTCCAGTCACTGAGAACTGATCTGATGCCTCAAAACCTCGGCCCAACTTTCTCAATGCCAGCTAGGAGTCAATTTGTACTGGCAAGATCATGAAAAAATCTGTCTCTGCTTTGTATATCCAACTAACACTACTGAACTTGAGGTTGACATAAAAGAAGTCATTCGTCATTTAAATTTTGGGGTTATAGGAATTATCAAAAGCCAGCTTCCAGAAAAGCTGACACTAATAGAGCCTTTTCCATGGATTCTGCTTCACTGGAGAGCTGCTGCTTAACTTGCATTACTGCCAGAAGACTGCATCCAAATCCATGTAGATGGGGGAAGGAGATGATTGGTCAAGGGTTGCTCCTTCTTCCTTGAATCATGTAGGTAAAGAGGGCAAATTAAACTGCTGGATGCCCAAGCTGCCCCATGAGGGAGATTTCCTCTCATTCTTCTGCACGTGCTGTCTTACCAGCCTTGCTGCTCATGCACGGGATCTGAGATTGCTATGCAGTGCTGAGTGCGTATCGTTGAAACCAGATGCTGTCCCTCTCCCTTTTGGTGCTATGAAGTGGCAAATGCAAACAGAGATTTCCTGTCCTTATAAGTGGTCCTGAAGGGGCTGATTCAATGAAGGGGAAAAGCTTGGCATCTCCATAGGTCTGAATCTTTCCCTAACTTTTGGCCTCGATGCTTTTATGTCTCAGCAATTGCTCCACTTGCTTCTTAATTCCTTTCTCCCCAAGGCTCAACGAGGCACAAAGGGAGGAAGCGCGGGAAGCCAATGCTGCTCTTGAAGTGAATTACATCTCTTTCATTTTGTTCTGCTATGTACAATTTGATCTTTCTGATCAGTGATATATCCTGAGGGACTTACAGTACCGTGCTCCATGGCTCACGATGGGAGAGGTTGCAGGCTTCGGGAGCCATGGCGTACAGCACAGCTGAGGTACCTCTGCTTCTCTGCTACAAGCAAAGCAGATGAAGATATCTGCTTTGACTGACTGAAGAGAAAAATGGTCACATTCATGGGTGTTGAGATTATTCCAACTGGTTGAATTTGGAGCCTGCACAAAATGGCATTATAATTTTAATTTTATTTTTGCCTTTAGTTTGACATTTAGTACACAAGCAAAAATACCCTGGCTGTGGTTAATCATTCCAATTTAAGGAATGACTTTGGGGAAACCACATCTAAGAATCATTCACAAGATACAGAACAGGACAGAGCAAAATGCTATTTATCTGATGTGTGAGGAAAATCTAATTAAATTCTTTGCTCGATTAAAGTAAACAAATGCCTCCATAAAAATGTCTTTTGTTGGTATTCTGTAGTGCTTGTCAAGTCATTCTTGCAGGGCTAATTTGCAATCCAAAGCAGCTTCCCCATGTTACGTTATGAGCTGTTGTTGGCTGGTCCAGGGGTCAGGCATTGGTCTGAGCAGGAGGCTGGCTCTATTGCTGGCTTAGCCGTTGCCTTGCTGTGAAAGCCAGGAATGCTGATTTTACCTTGTTATGTATATCCCTCTGCCTATCTTGTGCATTCAGACAGACTCCTTGTCAGGGCAAGGACTTGGTTCCTGTTACAGTGCCAGGCACAAGAAGTTGTTTGATTGATGTTGGGCATCTCAGGCTTTCCAGCCAGACAAAATCGTGCACGATGCCAACATCATCCTGACCCTGAGAGACGCACGAGGTTTCAGATGAAAGCTTAAGAGAAAGCTGCTATCACAGAAAAATCATGAGGAGCGAAATGCATGCAGACAGATGCTCAGCAACATCAGGATCAGGAATGGGAATGGCATGGCTAATAGGGGAAGGCGACTGCTCCCGGCTGCGTGACATGGAACTTGCAGGTACCAGCCAGCACTGCTGGGTCAGAGGAAGGGTGGGTTAAGGCTCCCTTAGGGCTTTCCCCTGACTCATATTTTCACTGGACACACCAGCAAGTATCACAGTTTTAAGGAGGCAGCCTTGGTTATTACAGCCTTTGTGGGAAAGGGACACACCAGATAAAATGAAGCAAACCCCCGCAGTCAGTGGGTGTGTTTTATCCCAGATATGCTGCTGGTCCTCAGGGGCCGTGCAAAGAAAGCTCGCTGAGAAGTTCTCCTCTGACACATAATTTGGAGAGCAAGGTAAAGGGTTTGGGAGAAATCTGAATATTATGTGGACAATCACTGTGGCTCTACAACACCAAAAATACCATTTAAATAGAGTAATAGAGTTGATTTAGTGCAGAATGGACCTCTTTATTGCTGCTGCACACAGCTAACAAGCAGCCTAGGACTTAAAGTGGGTGCCATTATTAATAAACAAATGACCCAGCTAACAAGCAGTGTGATCGAGCACCATGCTGTGAGCTCGGTGGAGAGGTCTGGGGTTGGAGCTAATGGAGTAGACTCCTCTCCTCTTGTCGCCTTTCCTATAGCTGCTGAGGTTAAGAAATAATTCAAGCAGGAAAACTAAATGCACAGAGTGTCTTTTTATTTGTACAAGGTGACAATCCTACCTTCTATTGGCATTTTTAGCAAAATTTTTAGCATCCTGTGCTGGTTCTCACAAGGAGCAGGGACAATAAGATGGATACCGTGTAGCAAAATATAAATTTTCATTTGTTTGCAACTTCCTCACCATCCGCTGGGCTCTGCGATTCCATCCCTGAGGGTGAAAGCAAGCTGAGTACTGGAGGCTCTGGGATCTTTATGGTCCCATGGCCTCCTATCTGTACAGGCACTTATCTCTAGCGGTCGGTCTAATGAAAGATACTACCTCAACTTACAGCCCGCGCCTCCCAATTATTTACCTGACCTTTGTCACTGACACCCAGGCACCAAACCACCAGAACTTTAATCTTTATAATGCCTAAGCGAGATAGGAAACGGTGTTTTGTCTGCGTTGGAGGAAAGAAGGTGTCACGTTCTCCTTGCTACACCACAGCTCCTGCCTAAAGTCACTGGGAGGAATCACAACACCCAAGGTGGGTGCACTGCCCTATTGCTCCCCACCGTGACCACAGCTGCCTAACCTCAGTGACGTGACTGCTTCTCTCCATCCATCATTTTGGGAGTCTTCAGGACACAACAGGTGGCCTGAACTGCTTGAACGTCATAGGATTCATGATGCCTAATTTTAGGCCTTTCTGGTTGGTGGCCTGAACATGGCCCTAAATAACTGGCCAAGGTCATACAGGAAATCAGTCTTGTTTTCCAGCTTCCCGGACGGATTTCCTAAAAATTGCATCACTTCTGTTTTTCATCACTGTTGAAATATTAGTTAAGGGATGTCAGAAGGGGGGGAGTTGTGTTTACAGCTCTTTTTTCCTTTTTCACCTTGTTCTTCTTTGTCTTTTCTTTTTCAGTGCTCAGTTAACTGTTTAACCAAACTGCAAGCATGCTCTTTCTATTCACAGGAGAAAAGCCGGGTCTTAGATTCAAGTATAGAGGGGATTATTTTCTTAAGACTACAGATCATGAAAGGCAAATAATGAAAAAGCAGAATAATCTACGTTCATCTCTAAATTCTATCAAAAAACAATGTGTACTTGGCATTTTGACGTAAAAGCTAAAAATATTGAAAAGCAACTATTTATCACCGGACAAACATAAAAGCTTGAAATGTTAAAAATAATCAATTAGCAATACTCAAACAGTCTCAAGGTACACAAACTTTGCTTCATCATTTCATACATCTTGTTTATGCAGCTCCACAAAGAGGAAATCATTGGCTTGGCACTCACTGATTTAAAAATCCTTTTTTGTCAAGCTGAGGTTTGCTGTAGGCAGAACCCAAGTACAAAGTCTTAATGACTGTAAATCTGATCTAAAAGCCAAAACGCTTTTACCGTGTGCTTGCGTAGCCCTACTTACATCTGGAAGAACACACTCTTATCTTGTCATTTTTAATTTCAGCCCACGAATCATAACCCAGTAAAGCTGTGTCAATCCCAAAGTTCCAGCTCAAGCAGAGGACCAAGATACTGCCTTGCTTGATACTACATCTGTTGTAATACAAGTCCAGTTTGGCTTTATCACAGAATAAATATTTAGTATGAGCCTTTTTTCTTTTTTCTAGAAAGCTCATACCCATGCACATGAAAACCAGGAATTGTCGTATTTCTGGCCAAGCTGCCTGTAGGTGAATTTTGGGAAGAGGGCAACCTTTTCAATGTCATTTTTGGTTAACAGTCTCTAGAACTGTTTGAATAGTTTCAGTTCATCCACTTCATGTCAGTAAGAGCCTCTAAGTATTTCTTCCCTTGGACCCACCTTGCTGCTCCTTTAATGACCAGCTACTCAGCACTTTGCCCTATCCTCCTTGGGTTCTCATTACGCTCACTGTTCAATGAGGCCCTCAGAGCCTTTTACTGCATATTGGGGGCATGCTGACGTCCTCGTGTTCACCCTGCAGGCAGTCCTTACCCCACCAGAGCCACCTGAGCTGCCCATCTTCTCTATTGTAGCAGCGCAGCTGCAGCAGGGACACCCATGTTGTACTGCCCAGACCAGCAGCTGGTCCCTTCTCTAGGAACCAGGTCTGGTCTCTGCTTCCACAGCTGGCTCTGAGGACGGGCAGGAGGCAGGATGCAGGTGGGAAGAGGTCAAGAGCAGGAGAGCTGAGATTGGCATGAACCGATTCCTCATGTTTCTCAACGCACATGGACGCAGCAGAGAACATGCTGTGAGGAGAAGGGAACTCGTCTTGTCTCAGTCCTAGTCTCTGAACTTGCAGGCTGGCTCAGTGACCTCTGAGGGTTGACATGAAAAAGTTTCCATGTAGTGGTTGGGAGATCTGGACATGGCCACAGCCTTAACGTCAGGGTTTGGTGACAGTGTGTTGGAAACAGTTGTGAATTCAGCTGGTGCCTAAAGATTGGACATTAAAGCCCAACAGCTGTAGTCAAGCTCAGATAAGGCAGAAAGTTTATTTCACTTGTATGAAGCTCCAGGGATGTTTTGCAATAATCTGGATACAAATTACTTTTAAACTGCATAGGCACCTCTGTACGGATGCAAGCCTCAAAATACGTGGCTGGGTTGTAGCTGGAGGGTTGGCTGGGGCTCAGCAGAGACAGGTTCAACGTCCTGCCCTGCTGCAGAAACACCTTGGGTGCATGGTGCGAGCCCAGATCCTTACAAAGATTAAGATTCCTGATTCCCACTGTGCTAATATTTGGGAGCCCAGCATTTAGGAGCCGTTGAACTCTTGGGCCTCGTATCTGTCTGCCCGAGCATGCCAGTATTTGTATTTTGAGGAAGCAATAGTTGTATTTTGTTTCCTCGCTGGGAAGGAGTGAGGAATGTGAGGACTAAAGCTAATCAGTGTGAAGTGCCTTCATGGTGTCACAGCAATGGTGGTGTCCATGCCAGGTGTAAGACCGATAAAACACTGCGTGGTGGGACACATAAACTAGTGGGCTGAAGTGAACGTTGTTGGTGTGACTCACTGAAAGGAAACTGCATTGATTTCTGCCCTGTTCTTATTTTTCTAGATCTGGTTTATTCTCTAAATGGACTTGATGTCAATGTTCTTACGCAGGCAAGGCTCCACCTCAGTGGGCTTTTTGCATGCATAAAGACTCACCTGTCTTGTAAGCAGTGATGTTGTTCTTCTCGCTCTCATCCTAAACAAATGCATTCAGATCGTCGATGTGGATTCTCAAAGCTCTTTACTCATGTAAACCCGTCACATAAGCCAATGAGTTCTGAGTGAAAGGAAGTGGAAAATGCTTGCATTAATTTTACAGTAGTGGTGGTAGTGTTAGAGGGAAGTGTTTAGCCTTGGTTTGGTGCTGTGCACCGCTCAGTCAAAGAAAAGAGGTTCATGGAATATAAGATGTCATGGGGGCTCCCAGCCACCAGCCAGATCCTGACAGGCAAAAGGAACCCTGAAATATCAAATAGTGTGTTTTTTTGAGTTCAACTGAAATTTCTCATCAAGATTTGCTAGGCTGGGGCAGGGACCTTCCCCTCTGGTTTTGTACAGTTTTGAGCACAGAGGGGCTTGGGCCAGCGACTCCTGGCAGTACTGGGCTGTAAAGAATAGCCAGGCTAGAGTGACGCAGCATGTTAACTAGCTGTTTTACGTCTATATCAGGGCTTTTCAATCCTTTCATGCTAACTCAATTAAGCTAAGAGGTTGGAAAAGAAATCCTCCTGTTTGCCCATCAAAGCAAAATCTGAATGAATTTCAGTCCCAGCCGATTGCAGTAGCATTGAAACTCACTTAAATGCCCTAGGAAAAAATGTCCGTTTTATTTTGGAGCATGTTTGATTCCAAATGATGCATTCAGCCCCAAAGAGCCATTTCTGAAGATGCAAAAATGTGGGTACTAAAAAATTTGGCAGGTATCAGATCATTGTGTGAGCTAATAATTAAAGGAAAAAGCATATGCAGATTATGAAAAAGCACTGCTGCAGTAGCAGGTTTTTTTGGCAGGCTGTCAGGGATCATTCAGCATGTTTTTTGTGTATTTATTATGCCCTAATACACGCTTTGAACTTACGCAGTGCAGAGGGTCTTGCTGAAGATCACTGAATGTTACTGTAGAAGAGAGGGAGTGGAGATCAATCGCTGTGTGCCACTGCATATGGGTGAGGGGAGGCAGCTGGCCAGGGTGGATGTTTTTTAGATGTTTTTTGATCTACAGCCTGCTTTCTTTGGTACATAAATATGGTTATGTATCAAATCATGCCAAGGCAGTTTCCTTGTATTTTTTTTTTGCCAGACTTTCCCTTTTTAGACAATGAATTCATTTATGTTATCTCTGAGTGTCCTGAACTGGCGGGGAGCGAGTTGGGAGGCACAGATTTTTGCTAAACGGGCATATGGTGCTTTTAGCTTGTGGTTAAACATAGATGGTACAAGAAACACATGTTAATAATAAAGATGTTAAGTGGGTACCAATGGACTGGGCTGATTGCTAAGAACAGATCTCACAGTCATAAAACTGTTTAGAGCCTGAAGCACTTGGGCCAGAGCGCTAATTATTACACATTTTAGGTCTATTGTCTTGGCTCTGGGAATTGTATTATTTTTAGTGATTTTCATTACGTGTTGGATTTAAAAATAGACTGAATTACAGCCAGTCGTTGTTCTGCTGGGATGAATTATAGTTTGTTGAGGCAACTGCTTATTTTGTCTTGTCCCATGGCATTATGTGAAGCCAGACAATAAAAAAAGGAAATATGAGTGGCATTAACCTTTTGAAGTAGAAGGAAAAGGAGCCTTAATGAAATAGAGCAAATCAGGCAATTATATTGCAGCTCTTAGTTATCATATCAAAAAGGAAACTGTGTCCGATGTCATTTAACCCTTTACCGCCTGCTGTGGAGGTGAGGTATATGCAATAGAAACACAGATGTTTTTCTGCTAAGTAAGTGATTGGTGCTAATTAACAGGGCTAGAAAGAGATACCTTTTTTAGAGATACACAAAGGAGCAGAGTTAAATTGATACCGGGTGTCTAATTTCTGCAGTTCTTCCTGTCTGATGATGCAGCCCTAAGTTATAAAAACTGATTTTTTCACTAATTTCCCTCCCCCTGCACCATTTTTTCCTTCTCTTCCTAAAGGAAGGCAATAGCCTGGTTAATGGGGGTGGTACTGCTCTCTGTCCACAGTTACTTGATTTTGATTTTTTCAGTCTGTCTGGGTGGTATTTTAAAGACCCAAATGTTTTTCAAGTATGTTAAGAATACAAGCTCCCAAATAGGTCCCACAGGCATTTAAAAAAACCCCCTCCCACTTCTTTTGCTGAGGGCATGATCAGATGAAGTGCTCTGAAAAGTGCTGAGCCAAATGAAGCTATCTCCCTGCTGGGCCTTCCCACCCTGCTCTTTGTGAAGGTTGTCTCCGATTTGGTTCTGCAGGTTTAACCATTTGTCTGATTACTTCTCACCCACTTCAGTAAGGAATCTGAGTTAAAAAACAAAACTGCCCCCCTTTGACTTACTTTTTTAAAATGAGGTTATTATTTATTTTTTTTTAAGACTTTTTCTCTTGATTGGAATCATTTTACAGATCTGGGTTACTGAGTGAAGCTTGCAAAGTCCCAGGAATTACTGCTTGCCCACATCAAAGACACTCCTGGTGGATAGGAATACCTAAAGACCAGGGGAACCTTTTTTTGTTGTTGTTAAAGGACCCCCCTTAAACTGTTTTGCAGTGTGAGAATTAGGAGGCTGTAAGTCAGAGTTTCTTATCTGTTTATGACTTAGTAAAACATCCCTTTGTGTTTGACAGCAATTTAAATTCATACCCACTAAGCAAACTGCAAGTCAACACTGTTTCACTGAAGCAAAAATCATTATCTTCCATGGGTTTCAGTGCTCCCATACTCAGGCTGGATGTAATTTCTATTGAACAGAGTGGATCCAGGTTGACTTACTGCCACTGTGGTCTGGCTTGTGAGGCGAAACCAGTCTCCAGGATACTGTCCCCATAGTGTAGCTGTCCCTGAAGTGCTGCGGCCCCGAACTGAACACTGCAACAAGGCTGGATGTCCCAAAGCACTTCCTTTTGCAAAAGCTTCTCTTAATCCTAGCGGTTCGTATGGTTGCTGCCAATAAACAATAAATGCCCTTCTTGTGGAGAGGATGAAGCTCAGTGCAGAGGCAAAGGAACGTGCTCTTATGAAGATGCTGAGAGAAAGGAGACAGGGTTTTCACTTCCAGCCTCCAGTCTGATAAATCTCCCACTTAAACTGCATTGAATGCAGCTTCTTTGGTCAAGGAATGAAAATCGAGCATGAATTTGAGCTGATAATAATCAAGTTGATCTTCAATGAAGGAGAGTGCCTTGATTTAAGTTGTTGGCCTGGCATTCATTTTTAATGAGTGATCTTGCTTCAATTGTCAGCTCTTCTGTTTGGCCTTGGGCCTCAGTTTCGTGCCAGAATAACAAGATGGTGATTATTTCCTTTGCCTGTCTTGTAAGTTGTTTGGGGCAAGACCTGACTCTCCTGTTAACACAGTGCTTGGCAGGAGAGGTTGCTGATCTACACTGGGGCCTTTTGGCATTGCTATGGTTGAACTGGAAATATGTAATTATGTACTTTTAAAGGTGGATACCTGAATCAGGCCCCCTAAATCCCTGTTTAGATATCTTTGATCTATATAAGGTTTTTTGTTTCCTGAGCAGGTGAATGCTCATATGTAGTTCCTACCGCAAGGCCCCTCTTGACTCATCTGAGGTGAGTGGAGAAAGAGATAGTTTAATCTTCAAAGACTCTGCCTACAGCAACCTCTTCCCATTGGAGAAGATTAGGCATCCACCCAAGACCTGCATCCATGTGCGGATGCATGTTTCATGCATGCTTCTTCTGGATTTGTTCTAATGCAAAGGTTTTCACAGAACAATTAAAATGCGAATGTAGATTCAAATTGTGACAGACACAAATGGCAAACTTAGCTGTGGAAGGATCATAATATGTGTCATCTTTGGCATTTCTCTCACTCTCCTCACTGTTTTTGTTTCACCAGGCTATAATTTCCCTATACAATGAGGTTCTCAAAGCCTTGTCGAAACACAAATGGCAGCCTGGTTTCAGGCTGTTTCGCAGTATCGATTCCCTCTCACACAAACATTTTGTCTCTGGAGCACAATCCAGCAGGAAAGAGTTTGCATCTGAGAGCATGGCCCACTGTAAGGATAGAGGGATTTCTTGAGAGTGTGTAGCAGTACCTCTCATACCTGGCTCTCATCAGGGCGAGGATGATGTCTGGTCCCAGCCACTTCAATACATGAGTGACAGTATTCTAAAAATGACAGCCTGCCTGCTCTAACTTTGATAGTTTACTGTAAATTAACAACTGTTATATGGTTAAATTATATAATTTTTGCAGCACTGGAAGAGTTGCTGTGTATACCAGCATACACACACATACAAAGTGCCTGTCTGATTTCAAACAGACAGTCCAGAGGACAGAAAGGGAAATGGGTGAACCTGCCTGATTTACTCACAAATTCTGTGGAAATGTTGAGATTTGGACCCACGCATGCCTTTAGCTCCTAATTCAAATGTCCCACTCTTATCTTCTCCCTCCCTGCCCAGCCTGCGTCACTGCAGCTTTTGGGGGTGTCGTAAACCTCAGTGGTGTTTGCTGTGACTCCTGATGAGCTTGGCCATATCATGAAGGGATAGGTACAACCTGGGTTAGTTATTCCAGCATGAAATTTCTTCCGCGCCTTCCTCCATCTTAGCCTCCTACCTTCATTTTCAATTATTTCTTTGGACATCCTCCCATCCTCAAAGAAAGGGATAAAAATAAAATAAGCTTGGGATCTAACTGTGGAACCAATGGTGGCCATTTGCTGTTATTATGTCATTTGCTTTGCTTGTGTGTCTTATCCTTGCCCCTGCATCTGTGTTGTCTATTTAGATGGCAAGCTCTTGGGGATTGCTTGACTGCGATGTTTGTACAATGCTACAGTCTGGCTCTGCTTTGCTTGCTTTTCAATTACTGTCTTCACAAATGTAGGCAGAGTGTAAGGTCTGCTGCCCCTAGAGAGGTGACCCAAGAGCCCTTATTGCCACTGAACCTTCTGCACCAGTTCTGTAAGCAAAAGACAGCAGTTTTCAGGGACCTCATTTCAATGCTACTTCATGATTGCTAGCTTTACTACGAAAGACGAGACTGTACCCTAGTTCTTCACATCTCCTTGTCCTGCTTCCAAACGAAGGAGAACTCTTCAGTAAAACATTAGAAGCATGCAAAGATTTAATCCCCTGTACAGCCTGGATACCTTTACACCAGTGTCCTCTTGACCAGTTCTCACTCTGACTTTGCTGGAGACCAGACTGGTGATGAATTCCTAGGTCTAAAATGGTTACATTACTTTTGTTCCTCTGCCCTAGGGATACCCTGGGAGTATGGTTCAGGTTTCCCACTTCCTATGGTGTTTCCTGGACTCTTATTAGGGGGTCTCCTGCAATTGGGCCTGGATCTCTGCATAAATGTTCCTAGCTCTTCAGTGACCCTAGCGTACAACAAGACCACTGGGAGGCTCTTTGTATTTTGTGGATAGACCTCACCACATATCCCTCAGCGGAGAAGCAAATCTGATTCTTCCTTCCCTGATAGGAACCATCAATATGTACTTTTGTGCTACATCTTGGTCATCAGGCCTGTAGCTTCCTCCATGACAGGTAGGCAATGAAAGCCATTTGTGGTCTAGGTACACAAATACTATCAACGTCTATTTTCATAGCAATCTGAGATGCTGCTTGGGTCTGCAGCACCCAGGCAAGTAAATGCCTGTGGAGAAAATATAGGCTTGTCTGACCTGCCTCTGTTTGAATGTTTTCAGAGGCTAAATACTATGGAACATCTTTCTTCCTTCTATACCCCCTTGGTAGTAGTGCTGGTTTTTATTAATTGGAATTTTTTTTTTTTTTTTTATTTGGCCAGATATTTTCTCAGGGGAGTTTGCATGACAGTGTTGGGATGTTGAAACCAGAGATGAGATGGCTGAGTGTAAAAGGGATCTTTCTGCAGTTTAGGCATCATTCAGGTGTCTGAAAAATATCACTCTAAAATAGTCTTAGAAGATTTCTTTTGTAGAGCACTTTATGAACAAGGTGGAATTTTAAAATCTGAACCTGTTTTTGCCACTGATTATTTGTTTGAGGATCACAGAACATTTCTTTTGTCAAACCTACCTGAGGCTTATAAAAGTGGATACAATTGCTTGTTCCTGATGCTACATCAGTCTCAAAGCTACCTCAGTATTTGGCAAAAGAACACTTGGATCTTCAGTTGTTAAAGCGGGATGAATCAAGACGAGACACTATTATCTTCAAAATCAAAAGGAGGCAGCCAACTCCCGAAGCCTCTGTGAGGATGGCAGCTTTCTGCCTGTTTTCTGAAAACAGGAGAGAAAGAAACCTAACCTTTTTTAATAGTTTGGTTATACACAAAGGAACACAGACAACTATTTCAGCATCTACTGTACACAGATACATGAAACACACTGCACTAATTACACCAGTCAGAGGCTGGTTGAAGGGCAGTTAATTGGTTTTCAGAATATCTCAATCAACACAGGCAGCAAGACACATGTCCAAGGATTTGAAGAGTCAGCAGTAATAGATGTCTGTGAATTCTCTGTTGCAAAGTAAACCTTTATTTTCACTACAGCATGTTTTATAGTGCAATAAAAAAGAAGGAAGTCAATAGCTATATCTAATATAACTGTAGCTGAAAAGATACTTTACTGATTCAATATTGCTTGAAGGGCAGTGTAATATAGGTATTTGACCTTAACCAAGGGCTCATATGCAGGTATTGGGTTCAGGCTGCATTGTTGATGAAAGAAACTGAGCCCAATTGGGACCAAGAACATGTTAAGATGAGTTAGATTTCAGGGTTTTTTTTACAAAAAATGAGTTGTCTACTAATTCTTTTTTGCCTTTAATCCTGCTTAGGCCCACCTACTCCTAAATATTTAATACAGATATATATTTTTTTTTCACCAGAAAATTAATTGCTTTTTGGTGAAATTCAGACTTATGTGTTCTTGGTCTTTAAGTTTTGTTCTTTTCTTATTGTCCTAGTTAGTAAAATGATTGACTTGATTGTTGTTCACTTATGATAAAAATATTTTATCATCTTTCATACACATTATTGGAGACAGCAACAGAAGAAAAAAAAAAGGCAAGAAATGGCTGTACATGGTGTTGTGACAAACCCTTTTCTCCAGAATTCTGAAGCACAGTTGTTCCCCAAACACACTGAAATTGCTATTAGAATTGCTGGGAACACTCATGGTGCATAAACACATGCATTTTGCAGGACTAATACCTTCTAGCATCACTTGTAAGTTTATCAGTGCCTTTACTGTGACAAATCAGAACTGCAGTTCTGCCACTATAGCTATGTTTTGAGGGAGAAAGAATAAAGTTATCCAAGGCTTGCAGGTGCAACTGCAGAGGTTTTCAGGTGTAACTGCATCCTCTCTTGAAGTAGTCCCTGTAGTATTTCCAGACAAGTGTAAGCTTGCTCTAACTGTACTGTTAGCAAACTGGAAGCCCTGTAGCTCTAGTCATCATGTTTCTGAAACTGAGGTAAGTCGTCTGAGAGTCTGCACATACTGACTCTGCACTGAGTTAATACAACCAAGAGTCAGCTTGTAGCTTTGGCAGAGTAAGCTTATATCTGCCTGTAAAAGGCTGTAGAGTTATCCCTTGAATGTCTTCCTGAAGGCTTAGTGATGACAGCAACCAGGAACATTTTAAAGCTGTCCATGATGCTCCCATTGATTTCAGAAATCATAAAGTCAGGCCGGTGCTAAAACGCAGACTAAATGGTGTCTCCATGTTCAGGAGTGAACCGCTTCCAGTTCTGTGAATGCAGTCTTGGACTTCGTGTTCCCAGTCTAAGCTCACGTTGAAGACAGCTGATGACTGAGTTTTACAAACTTACTCAAGATCTTAGGCAGTGCTTAAACTAATCACTTCAGCAAGTGTGTAAAATCTCAGCTAAACAGAAGTCTTAGCCTGATTCTGACCTGTGCAAAAGACTTACTGACTCCAAAGAGGTAGAAAGTAGTGACACGACAGCAAAAATTCCTGAGTACTTGCTGCAAAGTCTAGTTTGTTCAGACTTTAGGATTTTTGCTTTGATTTGTTTTTCTGGCCATGCCTTCCATTCAGTTTGATGCAGTTCTTCAAATTAATATATGTTGTCCTGGTGCTGCTCAGCTGAGTGCTTTCCACATTCTCTCTGAGACAAATTTTTTAAAGAAAAGCGTTTTGGAAAAGAAATCTTTAAAAGTTCAGGAAACTGATTTAAAATTTTTAATGATTCTGAGGATAAAACATCATTTTGGAGAGTCCAGCTCTTGCCATTGATGTGGAACAGGGACTATGAAGATGATACATTGTGTTTCAGTGACCTCAGTGATTTTCTGGTTCAAAGCTTTGGCCTTAGGGTCAACAACAAATTTAGCAAAGCATCAGGAGAAGGTACCTGGTGTTTCTGGCATGTCACAGCACTCTTTAGCCCATGGCTCCTTGTCTGCTTCTATTCCCTTCCAGAAATCTGCAGAAACAGTGATAAAACAAGATGATTTTCCTGAGGAGCTTTCTGCTACATGGAGAAGCTTGCTTTTGGAACAAAGCGGCAGAAATGTCTTATTTCCCTCAGAGACTGATTACTTAGGAGTAAAATTAGTAAAGTTAGGAGATAATTAGTCAAAGTACAAGTCTTCTGGAAAATGCTGTTGGCCGGACTTCCAGAGAAGAGAGTCCAGGATTTAACATCAATTGAGATAAGCTAAGGTATTTTACCCCTTCTGGGCAACTGTCTCAGGCTTTCTGTACATACATGTGGATATTGTTGTGTATATCAGTGCCTTAATCTGGCCTCGACTCTGAGTGTGGGCTCAGTGCTAGAACGTGGTGCCGACCTTACTTTGGTGAAATGAAGGCTGAGAAAGTAAATGGTACCATGAATAAGAAACTGCAGTAGTGCAAGTGTTGGGTTTTCAAAGACTGGAGATTAAAGTGAGAAAAATGAGGGTGGAGTGTTGCCTTTTTCAAGAGGCTGTGATATAAGGGTGGATTGTGAGGGTGTTTTTTTGTATTGAGGGGAGACTCATCACGTCCTCTAGAAAAGCAGAAGGTTCTTGGCCATGAACCAGCTTGGACTGAAGATCAAAAGTCCTTCCTCAGCTCTGTTGTGCCTGTCTGTGTGTGACTGTGGTATCCTTGCTTCTTGATAGTGTCTCCTCAGGCTCTGTCTCCATGGGTTTGCAGCCTGAAATACTGGTTCCTTGCTGGTTTTCCTCAGAAAGGTGTAAAGCCAGAAATACAACTGGCAATTATATTGTAAGCTTGTGTGTTTAAAAACAATAAAGTAGAACAAGATCTATTATTTATCCGGTTGGCCAAATTATTCCTTGGCATAATTATTTGGTGATTGCATTTCATGTGATAGTTCTATGCAGAAAGGGTTACTAATTAGCCCTAAATGTTAGAGGGTTATCACAAAGTAGGGCATTAGCAGAGATTTTGGGGCTGGAGCTAGATGATCTTTAAGGATCCTTTCAACCCAAGCCATTCTATGACTCTATGATTATTTCAGTAGAGGGCTAAATGAGCCTTTGAAAATAGGCTTAGCTGACTTTTTCTGCACCATAGTGCTACCCCATAATAATGCAGAAAGAAGTAAGGTGCCTGCAAACTCTGTGAAGTGATGTTGTGGGCTGTATGTGGCCCGCAAGTGAGAGATCCCCTGTCATTTATGGGCTCAAGGCTAGAGAAATAGGTGGTGGTCACCCGTGTCACCTGTTGGATCACTCTTAACACTTTGTTCCTCATTTGCTGAAGTTACGAATTCTGTGTTTACTCTTTGGAGGTTGTAGATGGAACACCTCTGTGAAGTGCAATCTAATTCACAGGGCAGGCTTCAAACTCATGGAGGTCTCAGTTGTGGAAAAGGCTTCAGGTGGACAGAGACACTGCTGCCCAGAGGAAGCCGCAGATTTGCCATAGGGCTCCCCATTAGCAGCGGGATTTGCCTGCACATATCCAGGTGGAGGATCATACACTGTGCTGCCTGGAAGGGCTCTCAATGGGAACGTCTTCTAGAGGGAGAACAATACGTGTTCATTTTATATACCTCAGTTTGAGGCTCCTATGTTTTCATGGTAATTTTGGATATAAATTTCTCAGTGCTCATGCTGTTATAGGAGTTAGTTTTAATGTTAAAGAAGCTTCTTTATTTCAAGGGCTTGTGTTGAGAGTTGCTGAAATTATTGAAGATTCAGCTCCTAGTTTAATCTACTCTTTTCAATTTATCATCTTCTGAAAACATCCCCATGGCAAAGGATGTTCAGAAGTATTTGTGTGACTTAGAAACTGAATTCACTGAGGGAATTTTAATCTCCCCAGTAATATTGCACAGCACAGAAAGATATAAAGAATAAAAACACTTCTGAAATTTTCAGAGAGCAAAAAGGAATCCCAAACAGCAGAGCATTGCACAAAAATATTTGCAATGGCTTGTGGTCAAAATATCTGGAGACTAAATTTCAAACTGACAAGGAAAATGCTCTTCTGGGCATAATTCTTTTCTGTATGTGACAACACTAATCCTCCTCTAGTCCTGTGAAGACAAACAGTCCTGTAGAAGGCTGTGGCTTGGGAAAAGTGCAGAAATAACCGGTTTATTCTGAGAACAAGTGAGCAAGGATCACATATTGCAGACTTGCAGTACGTAAGCTAGGTGTTTTCTCAAGCCTGTGAAGTGTGTGGCCTGTGTCATGTCCCACTACTCTAAAAATGAAATGAAATGTTATCAAAAGATCCCTCCCTGAGCCACAGGCTAAATCTTTGTGGATCTTGGGAGACATAAGCCAGCTTGCTTATTATTGCTGCTTCCTTTATACAGGAAAAACCACAAGGAGCAGAGTTAGGATTTCTCCTTGTCTTTTCATGTCTTGCATCTCAGGGGCATGTAGGTAAAGCCATGTGGGAAGTAGGAGTATTTCCAAAGTCTGATCACTTTGTAAATATGAATATCCTTGACAAGTATGAGCAAAAAGACCCCCCCTCCCCAGGTAAACATGTATAATATTGATCCTTTTCTTATTTACCAGATTTTATTGCTGGAATCAAGGTTGATTGGACTTCTGAAGGTGAAGACACATTTATTAAATTTGAGAAGATTCTTTCTGTAAAATTACATCAGACCTACTCACAGTAGATCAGTACCTGTGGTCTACTTTTTATAAATATAACGGATGAATTGTTTCCAGAAAGACTGGGTATGTGTTAAGTATTTGTAATGCTGAGGAGAGCATGAAGTAAATGGTGTTGAAGGTATCTGGAGAGGCTGTGCATGTGAAGCTTTAACTTTTGTACAGCTTCTATGACTATACCTTAAAGACAGAATGGGTTCTTAATGGGAATGGCTTTATAATAAGGGTGGAAGCAGAGTGTAACTTCCAGTAAGTCTGAACAACCAGATACGATGTCATTGAATGAAGAGCAAAGAATGTTGGTGACTTCTGCAGTGTGAGGACTGTCCTGGGAAAGTGTAGGTCTTGGAAAGACCTGTGGGTCATATCAGATCATCAGCTCAACATGAGCTACAGACACTTTAGTTGAAATGCTAATACAGACCTGTACGTATGAATATCAATGTCTGAGCGTGAAGAAGAGAGCATCTGTTACCTCTGTGCTTGAATGGTACAGCATCCACAACAGCTCTGTGTCCAGCTCTGTTTCAGGAACAATTGAAAAATTAACAAGTGTTCAGAGAACTGAGAAGCTTTGGAGAGCCACGAAACATGCTTATTTTGAAAGATTCAAGGAGTGCAGTCTGATTAGCTTATTGAGGGCTTAAAGGGTGATTTCATTGGTCTGTGAGTACCTACTTGGAGAGCAGAAACATGATTATAGAGAGTTCTTCAGTTTAGCAGGCAAAGTTATAGCGGATTGAATGGCTAGCAATTGAAGCAAGGTATAATTGGACGAGAAATATGGCAATTAAAAACAAGATAACATTAAGTGACTCCTTGATGTAGACGTGCAAAATTTCAGGTCAATATTGGGAGATGTTCTAAAAGATTTGTGCTCTAGTAAGTGGTCTTGGGCTGTCTTTGATTTGCAAACCCCCGAGGATTTCCCAAGGAGAATGATACACCTTTGTACAGTGTATTTAAACCCCTTTTCTAATGGCAAGTTTTGTACTTTCTATGGACGTAATTCGCCAAGGTCCATGGGCCACAAACTGAAAAGCTACCATTCAATCCTAAATCAGCGGCTTGAAGTAGGAACTAGCCAAGCAAGTCCTATGGTCTGTGGTGTACAAATGGTCAGGCTAAGCGATTGCCGTAGGTTTCCTCTAGCTTTGTGATCTAGGAATCTCAGCCCAAAATACAGCTACGTCTGAGGAACATTGATGCATTAGCCCTTACTCAGCTATCGCTCCCTATCCTGTGAAACACTTATGTACAGAAGATGACTAATGGGTTTAACCATATTGCTTACAAGTTTTACAGCACTGGTGCCTGAAGCCAAATCCCTTCTGCTACTACTACTCTGGTTCAGTGGTTTTCATTGTCTCTGTTTTGTCTGTTGTGTTCACACATGAAAATGAGGCAGAAAGGTGCCAAGACAGGCTTTTTATTAATTTAAAATATCCTGAATACTGAGAGCTGAGTGGGCAATGGGTTGCAATACTAAGGGATGTGCTCTGCACAGGCACTTGTTCTCAGCCCCACGCCATCCTCTTCCAGCAAATGCATGAAGAGAATTGGGCAGACAGCCCAGAGGAAAGTAATTTTTTTTTTTTCTTTCTGTCTTTTTTTTTCTTTTACTGCATAATTTTCTAGCAGGATCAGTTCCCTGAGCTAGTTCTCTATAGGGTTACACAAATATTTGCCAACTTGACTTGGTACAAGATAGAGGGTAATTTTAGGACAGGACTGGGCATTTGGGGAATTTAATGATGCTTACATAAAAAACCCCGAAAAACAAATACAACTATGCTCTGCAGTTTAAACTCTTTCTTATCACTGTCCTTATATGGTTGTGCTCACTTGACTCTATTCCCTGGATATTAGGAAATGCCTTGCTGGTAGTTCTACTAATTTTTTGTGTGTGCAGAAGCTGATACAATCAGATACCATTTTTAAGGTTTTAAATATTTAAAGTAAGTAATTAATTATTTCCTTTCATCTTGGGTTTGCTAGCTTTCACATCCAGGTCCTAAGCTGTGACTCCCCAGTCAGTTAAACTCATTTTGATGGATTGAATTGACACAGATACCCATTTACCTCCATTTTTATTCCAGCTTCCTTTTAGCAAACAATTATGGAACAGCAATAGCTTCCCGCTGGGCAGACAAATTCTTTCTGTCCTCCTTTAACACAGCCATGCATTTTTCCCAGTGATGAATGCAGTAGAACCAAATCATATGAATCTATGATCTGTTCCAGCTGCTATTGAACAGAAATGATTAAAACAACAGCAACAAAGTGGAAAGAAAACTCCCTGCTTTTTTCCTGCGTGCCAGCAAACATGCTATCATTGAGGGTAAGCAGCAAAATGCATTTTGAGACTCAAGAACCAAATGTGTATATAAGCAGTAAGAGGCTAAATGAATAATAGAGCAGAATGGCATGACACCATATCACAGTCCTCAACTAGTAAGTAGCACAGTTCAACCTCAAAAGCTACTGAGTAAGACGAAAATGTCTCTTTAACAGTATTAGGGGACAATTTATTATGTGTATCCTTCGAGTGCGGCACAATGTCACTGCAGGCCCATTGCATTTGCATTATTTCCAGACAACGGCAGCAGCAGAAAAGGACACTGATTTATTTCAGAGCAGGCACAGGTGATTTTTATGTCTGTTGGGACTCAGCCAGATATGGCTTAACCCATTCAAGTCTTTTCTGCTTATACGAAGAGGTGTCTTTCTGTAACATCCTTATCTTCCAGCTCAGATTTCATTTAAGTTACTTAAGGAAAAGATGGAGGATTTTGAAGTCTTTTGCTCTTTTAAACAGTTACTAAAGCTTTGTTCAATTCAGAGATAACGAGTGATCGGCAATAGCTCAATCTGTTTAAAATAATTCTGACAATCATTTTCACTATGCATTTTTTAACACAGTGTGTGATTTCCACATCCTATAGTAGCCAACGTTGACTGATCTCCTGATAATATTATTCCCTATTGCATGTAAGCTAATTTGCCAGGCTCAAAAGATAACATACAAGTAAAAAAAAGTCATTGTCCGGCTGTTGTGATCCAGTCAAAGCATGCAAGCTTTGTTTCTGCTCAGCTGCAGAGCCTCAAGGTCTGCCTGCGTCCCAGTTTTCCAGCACTGTAGAAGAGGGAAATCTGGCATCTTGCTGGAAGTGCCACCCTCTACAGAAAGATGCAGGACTGGGGTTGGAACCAAGTGCAATCACTAATGGTGATTAGAGACAAAGCAGAGGTGTTAATCCAAAACAATTATGACTGGCTTCTGATAGTCCATCAATTTTGTTACTTTTGTATATCAGTTAAGCACCAGCTTTTTTTTTTCCCCTGCCGAACAACTGCCTGGTGTTGTGTGGACATGCGGCTGTAATTCTGCTGATGGCTGAAAGAGATGCAGAAAGCCAAAGTGTGAATTCATGTCCTGTGCGAAAGTGACTCCTGTGTAACTGGAGTGATGTACACCGTGTTCAGCAGTACAGCTGAGAAAGAGTAATTTTTCAGGAATGATCCACAGGGTTTTTTTCATTCCAAACAGGAGTAAAAACTGAGTATTTTGAAATTTTCTCAGGGGAATTTTGCAAAAGTTTCCTTTCCGGTCCATTAAAACACTTTCTTTTTTGTTTTTGTTTGGAAACAGAGCATTATGAATCTGACTGAAAACATTAGAACAGGACAAAGAAAAACTACCTATATGCTGCAAATCCTTAAAAAAGGACTGGAGATGTATTGTTCCAGAGCACTGAGACAGGACAGGTCAATATTTTTGGAACAGATGCTTTGGTAGTCTACTAAAGTAAGGGTCTGGTAAATCAGCCCAGTTTTGCAAAGAGTTTTCATTTTCACTGTACTCAGAGCATCTGCATCTGCTGGAGCAGTGCTCTGCTGGACTTGACTCTGATCTGCCCTTCTCTGCTATATCGTCCCTTTGCACTTGTGTCTACTGCAGGAAAAAAGAGCTTGGTCAGTGCACAGTTCAGTGAGTGCAATACATGTAATTGCAGGCTTTGGATTTTTTTTTTTTTTAATGTTACTCAGCATGTTTTGATGCCTGTAATGAGTCAGAGCTACCTGTAGGAAGTGGAGAACATGAACAGTTCAGTACCTTTAGCAAAAGCAGTCACGGGTGGCAGCCGCTGAAACAAATCACCTTAGTGCCTGTGGACTTGCTGGGGAGTGATTCTTGCACTCTCAGTGCCTTCAGCACGAATCGCTGCCTTTACCTTCTTACAGGAGGCAAGTAGGGCTCAATGGCTATTGCACATTAGGGGAGCAGCGTATTGCAAGCCCAGCTCTATCACTAGCCTACTGGGCAGTCTGTGGCACTTTTCTGCGGCCCATTCCTCCCCTCAGTAACATCATTTGTTCCTTTTTAAAGCATTTGGAAAGCTTTTAATAACATACACTACTGGCATGGCAGGGGGTGGTATTACAGCTCCATGATTTTGATAGCACTGAATAGGCTCAAGGGGGGTCTGGGTGTTGATGGGTCAGGCACTGTGTTAACTACCAGGAAGACTTGAACCCGGCTTTAAGGAGCTTACAGTAAGAAAGAGGGCAAGTCACAACAAAAAAGCAATAACTAAAAAGGGCGAAGTAGAGGAGAAAATGGTCCCCGGGCCACAAACAGTCTCATAAGTTAACAATTTGCACAACCTCTGCTGAGTTTAGTTTGGCTTCTTCCTAGTCCAGCAGGCTGTCAGATCTTAGCTATAAGTCACATATTCTGAATAGGAATTACCTGGTGTTATGGTGAATTATAACGGGTATCTGCTCTCTGCAGAGATGTTTAAAATGGGCAGCTGAATCCTGTGTAATAAAAAAAAAAGTCATTGGTGTTTGGCAAAAAAATAATAATTCTGTTTTCTAAAGAAAATAGTCTCATTTTTAAGTGTAGTACACCACGGTAATAAATCAGGTGGAGTGAGGAAGCTACAGCTTTTTAAAAATTAAGATATTATTTCTTTTTCCTTTTCTGTCTTCATTGACAGATGAAATACCCTTTAAATACCAGAAGACCTGAATGCTACCTTTGTTGATCACACAGTTCAGACATAGCTGAGCTGAGCATTGAACTTAGCTCTGTAACAGAGAAATTTAGTAATAGTTTGTAATTTTTCCTCAGTCTAACTGATGCAGAAAACAAGTAAAAATATAACACAAGTTCTTACAGAAAATAGATTCAAATTAAAATATCACTTAAGTGACTTAAACCCCCCCTCCAACAAGTTATATAAAATAAATATGCCTAATGCTGCCTAAATAGCTTATACCAGATTTTAAAGAAAAATATGTAGAATAGAACAGAATAGAATAGAATAGAATAGAATCATTAAGTTTGGAAAGGACCTCTAAGATCATCAAGTCCAACTGTCAAGCCAACACTACCATGCCCACTAAACCATGTCCTGAAGTGCCACATCTATGCATTTTCTGAACACCTCCAGGGATGGTGACTCCACCACTTCCCTGGGCAGCCTGTTCTAATGCCTGACAACCCTTTTGGTAAAGAATTTTTTCCTAATATCCAAACTAAACCTCCCCTGGCACAACTTGAGGCCATTTCCTCTCATCCTATCACTAGTTACCTGACAGAAGAGACCAGCACCCACCTCGCTACAGCCTCCTTTCAGGTAGTTGTAGAGAGCGATAAGGTCTCCCCTCAGCCTCCTTTTCTCCAGGCTGAACAGCCCCAGTTCCCTCAGCTGCTCCTCATCAGACTTGTGCTCCAGGCCCCTCACCAGCTCGGTTGCCCTTCTCTGGACACGCTCCAGCACCTCCATGTCTTTCCTATAGTGAGGGGCCCAAAAACTGAACACAGGACTTGAGGTGCGGCCTCATGCATGTATTTTAAGGGTGATGGGTAAGGAATGACCATCGACTGCTGTGCCTAGCACTCATTACAGGAGTACTGTATTAACAAGCAGCATTGTCAGATGTCCCCCGCAGAAATGGTTGTTCCTGGTGAGAGTAGGGCAACCATCCAGCTGCTCATCATAGCCTTCCCGGTGCATGTGCCAGATCCATGAGAAGAGGATACGAGCCTTCATCAGCTACATTGTGCAAACAGATGGGTTGTATTACCTTTTAGCTGCCACCAGAGATAACTCCAAGTCAACCTGTGAATCTAAAAATCAGGTTAAACAGGCATGGCTGCAAGTGCCATGAAGCAGACACAAATCCCTTTGGTTTGAGGCTTCCAGACTTCACAAAGGGTCTTCACACACTTGAAAAACACCATCTCTAATGTTGGTTTAGTTTGATTTTTCTCTTCCTCTCTTGTACCTACAAACCTTGCTCTGCTGTCTTTCAGCATAAGCCTTGCAGAAATAGCTGCCAATAAATTTATTATTTGGGAATCATGATGTGCACATCTCCTGATAAAGCACCTCCTTGGGTCAGGCTTCCTCTTGTCTGATACCCAATTAATAAAAGACAGACAGATTTAGAAGCAATGACACACTAATGCTTTAATTGACATCGACAAGAGCAATTGTGACCTTAATGACATGTAACCAAAGTAAATAAACAAGTAGAAAGGGATAAAGCATTGTAAACCTCTTCTGTATCACACTTTTACTGCTCTCACCATGCACAGGTTAGCTGTAATCTGGTGAAAGCAGACAAATGCTTCTTCCAAGTAACAAAGCAGAAGTTTAGTTGCACAACTGCTTTTTGTACAAGAGCAAAACCATCACACATCCCTGACTAACTGTAATGCATGCCTCAGGGCCAGTTTTGAAAAGGGGGAAGCGATGCTATCAAGAAGTACCTTAATCCATTTTCTAGGAGCCATTAGGACATCCTCTTCAGAAAGGCGTGAGTGATAGAGGGCACAGTGCAACGTCCCCGTGGGCCTCTAGCGGGTGTCTTTGGAGGTGACCGCCGCTTTCTGAATCCACACCCTGTTCAAGCGCTCCTCGCTTTGCTGAGCACTTGGTTGATTCAGCAGGAACTGCTGCTGGAGGACTCGGCTGATTTTGCTGGCTGAGGGTGACATTTACCCCACACCTTCTGGTGGCTCTACTGTGGGGTGGCAGCTCTGGCTACACAGGGTCATGACCAGCTGGGACTTGAAAAGCTCCAGCTGTTTCCAAAGCTGTGGTCTCTGCCATGGGACCAGTCATTTTCAAAAACCAATTTGGCACTTGAAAGACAAAACCTTATAGATTTTCAGGTGCAAATCCAAAAAGGTAATGATAGCTGCCTTTTTCATTCTCGCTCAAAGGATGCCGCTTCTATGTTTTTAAGGTGTCCAAAACTATTAGTTAAATCTCTAAAGCCATTAGTGTTCATTACTGTAAAGAGTACATTAAAACTTCAACCCTGTTGTTTATTTTAAAAAGTATATTCTGGTGACACATGTTGAATTTAATTTTATTACTGGGTTGAACCAAGGCATATAATGTTCAGAGAATTATAATGATTACCTAGGAGCAATCATCAGAGGTATGTCCTCTTGAATAATATAGAGACACTAGACCTAGGACTAATCTTACATATCTGCTTTTTAAGAAAGAAACCAAATCTGAGGAAAAAATAACCTGAAGTTGCAAGTTTTCTGAAATTGCGAAGTTGTTGTTATTTACCAGATGCCTCAAATGTTCCTGATCATGTGCAAAACCATCCCTGCCTACTTCGAAGGTCATACAACCAAAATGGGTGGTTAAATGGCAAGGAAGGGTCCTGTTGAGATCGGTCTTTGCTAGCCCAGCGCATACCATGTCTGTTCAGTTCCCTTCCACTCACGTCGTGGCTCCCCTGTTGGCACTGCAGCACTGCTGAGGGGATAAACCAGGTCAGGTATGTGCTTAGCTACCCTATGAAGGAGTCAAAGAGTTTACTGGCTAAATAAGAGAGAGGAAAAAAGTCCTTTCCACTGCTGGTGGCAACATGCTTACATGCCACATAGACTCTGTTGGGGTAGCAAGGAAAGCTGGCATGTGGAAATGCAAAAAGACCCATTTATAACCTGAGAACTGATCATATGCACAGTTTTAATTAAGGAACAGCAGTGGGAACCAGCCCTTGTGTGTCTGACAGGTAGCAGCTAACCAGTTTGACCTAATTTTTGTTTAGCATTGAAAAGGATATGGTTAATTTTTTTGTGAAGGAAGATTGTTATGCAAATGTGTGTGAGCCTATGTTTATATATGTGTACAAATACATATGTATAGTAACATCTCATTGAAGGAAATAATCACTTCTTGTTTATTTTGTCTAGTGTAATTCATAGCTGCTATTTTTTGTGGATACTGTTAGATGGTATTCTACTGGATGACAAAACTCAATACCAACTCAGGGTAAGAAATGAAGCAGAAAAAACTACACTGGAATTCTACTAATTTATATTCAGTTTAGGGAATAAAGATCAGAAAAACTGATACAATTCAACCAGCTCTAACAGGCGTGTTAGTTTTGTTGTATGTCTTTGATACTAAATGAACTGATTAAAAAGGTTCTTGTAAATGAGCACTGGACCTTAAAGCAAATGAAGAATTGTGAAGGCAGTTTTGGTGCATAGGCTTAGGGTTATAGGGTGCTGCTTAATGTTTTAGGCATGGAGACACTATTCTCTCTTCTGTACTTATAACATTTGAAACAATGAGGAAGAAAGTTGTAGCACTAGAGATATTCTGCTTTCTTCCTTATGATTTTAATGGACTAAGCTTAAAAATGTATGGTGAATATCACTGGGCACAGAAGATGATAGTTCTAAAAATCTGCCCTAATTTTGCACAGTCCAAATCCCTGTTTAATGGACTGCTTTTCCTAGAGCCATGCAATGTTCTCAGTTAAAAACCAACCAAGCAACCAAGCAACTAACTGATTCCCTCTGAAATTACAGGATCCTAATAACCTTAACTTTGACATCCCAGATGTCATCTCCAAGTCAGTCTGGAGAGGATGTATATGGCACAGGAAAATCAGTTCTTCAGTGGATAAGTGCAAGTAGGAAACTAGATGATGGGTTACCCAATTTGCTGGTCAGCAGATGACTTGTTTTTTGCCCCTGGTACAGGCACAAGGTAGAGATCTGTGCTGTTCCTGATTTACCTCCCCGCCCCTTATATTTTTAAGTTTATGTAGCTGTTCTAAGGTTCCTTACAGATGGACCGAGATGCAGGTGTTCAAATCTGGGACTAGATGCAAAGTCTCTGGCTAGCAATAAGCCTAGGAAAAAAGAAGTGAGTTGGAAAGTGCCAAACTGTTCCCCAGCTTCCCTCCATTTCTCTGGCTTGCAGAAGATACTGAACTAAGAAAATGTGACTTTTTAATAATATTTTTGGGTAGTATTTTCAAACTGCTTTTATTTCTCTTGAATTGCAGTGATTTCTCATTGTGAAGTGTTCTTAGATTTTATTAGGAAAAACTGCTTGGTACCGGAATAAATTTGGATTGGAAGATGGTTTGAAAAAAATATGAGTTCTTTTATGGCTTCAGAAGTGCTAGTGAACCAAAAAATATTTGCACAGAGGTAGTGGTCAGCCCAAAATGCTTTATACTCAAGGAAGCTATGAGAAACCCTTGCCATACAAATGAAGACACAAATAAGTTTGGTGGTCCTAAAGAAGATATTGGCTTCATCCCAAAAATAGGGCATTTAATAGTCTTTCCCAAATTTGCTACTCTTCAATATTGTGTAATCCCAAATATTATTGTTACTCATATAAATGTCCAATCAAGTCGGGCCTTTGAGTTTTAGGTCTCAAGGAAGACCTGCAAGCTTGGATCCCACGGTTTGATTGCACATGGTATGAAAAGAGGTAGTTCCCTGAGTGGTTTTGCATATCCTACCTTTTAATTTAGTTGAGTGCCCTTTGTTCTTTTCCTTTCTCATGCACGTGTTCATTTCAATCTCTTTTCACATGAAAGGTTTTCCATGCCCTTCTTTTGTCAGCTCCCTTTCCTGAAAATAGATTTCTCTTTACCAGCATTTGCAAATTAGCACAGTCAAAGGCAATTTTATTTTCATGGCTATCTTTGTTTTGACTGTTTGTTTCCAAGAGAGATGTTTTCTTCAAAGATTATCTTCCTGTGCTTAAAATCTTTAAGCAAAACAGAGCCTTGGTAGCAATAGCTGTGTGTCTCCTCTACTCCTGTGAAAGTTGTGGCTGCTTCTGGCAGGACTTATTTTGGCATATTTACCCTTTGAGTATGAGATTCACTCAAGGAACCCTGCCTTTTTCTCAGTGGGGTAAGCCTGCCTATCAAGAGACTTAGCAAAAGCATCATGCAGAACTGCAATCTCTTCTAATTCCTACAAATAAAAATAGTGTAGCTGTTTCCATATAGGTTTAATTTATTTAGTTGAAAAACATAGTGTTATCACTGTTTATGATAATGTCAGTATTTTTCTTGACTCAAGCATCCTTAATTTACACAGGGAAGTGCTTACATGCTGTGGTGAAAGAGTCCATAGAAAACCTGCAGACAGACAGATAGCTTCCATGGGCAGCTGGTTTCTGAAGAAAGAGGTGGCCATTTTCTGAGCTGTTTGCTTGCATGAAAGATAACAGTATCATGATATTTTTTCAGCTGTGCTTAAGCAAAAGGAAACCACTGGCCTTTGCCTTATGGACATTAATTTCTGTCATTAGCCCATCTCCTGATTATTCCTGATGATGAATAGTGTCATCAGTTGTTTTAAATAAAGCTCAGCTTAAAGTAACAGGCCAGAAACTTTATGTGTGTGTTTCCTTTCATTCTTTAGCCTGGAACTGCTTTCTTGTGTGTCTATATTTCTGTTAACCATAAGCACCATTCTATAACTTGCTTATTTTACACACTAGTCACATTGGATGATTACTTTTGGGGTTAAATTCTCTCTTAGATAGAAAGGCTGATGGGCCAGCATATCACCTGAAGTGTTCTCTCTCAGATCATGCAGTTGGCCACCTTCTGGGCCAGATTTGCAATTGGTGTTAATTTATATAAACCCCTGACTTGTCTACTTTGGTGACCTACAAACTCACTTTTAGCCTTCACCTGAACAGTTCTGTCATGATATTTAACTTACAGTTGACAATTTTTGACAAATACAGATTTTAAAGCCAGAAGGAGCCTTTACAGAGTTTAATCTGACTGTACAGTCTGCTCTTTGCCAGGGACTTCAACGTGAACTCTGCAGAATTTTTGAACTCCATGGAAAACAATCACATTGAAACCTCGCTCCCATGATTTTGGATCTGACAAAAAAGCAAATGAAGATTAGACTCAGTGCTAAAAGCCTAGGCAGAAGTTCTCAGAAGCTGGGAGTAAGAACACCTCTGTTTTGAAGGATACTGTGATAAGTGGTTTAAGGTGCAAGTGCCTTGCACCTCCATCTCGGAAAATTGACAGCCACTCAAAGCAAAAATCTAAGATGGGCCTGTAATAAGTTTTAAGACTGTTTCAATATTAGAGTCAGATTGATGGAAGTATTTCAAGTCCTGAAAAAGGAACTGAATATGTAAGAAGAAATCCCTGCTAGGCTAAGCATGATCCCTGATGTCCTATCATGTAATGATTTGCCAGCAGAAGAGTCATACAACTACTGGAAATTTCAGCCTCAGAACTGCTTTGTTTCTGTTATGAATTCAAGGAGAAATTGGCAGCAGCTCAGGCTTCTCTTGTTACGGGAGGAAGAGGAGGAGGCAGAGGACTTATTTGGTTAATACTGTGATTTTATGTAAAAGTGTCCCAGTTGTCACTTAGGCATTAGAGAGCTTAACACAGCTGTCCTCGAGCAGGCAACGTACTGGAGATCCCCAAAGATCTGTCTGTGTATATAATACTAACTCCAGTTTCTGTTTCCACACCTTAACCCTCTTTAATGGAGGAACATTTCCTACACCATCCCATCCGCTGTCTCTAGATGAATTCCTTTGTTTTTGCTGTAGGTCTCAAAAGCGGGTAGCGGAAGTGGTTTATGTGTTTGATAAGGAGAAGAGAGGCCTCCCTGGATTTACAGATTTTAGAACAATAAAGAAGTCTGACAGCTTGAGTGGGTACAAAGCCAACACTGGGAAGTTTTATGAACGACCACTTGTAGCTATGCAAGTTGTGTCATATCCCAGGACCAGCTAGGGAGACAAAGGACTTTCCCTCTACATCCCTTTGAAGACTCAATAACTTGTCCAAATCAGAATTCTCTGACCTGCTGAGGCAAATTATTTTCCCTTCCTCTGTGTCCAGGGATCCAGGGACTGAGTGCCTATGGTCAGCATAGGAAGCCTGGTTCACAAGGAATGATGCAAAAACAGCAGCACCTTTTGCCACCTGCATATAGTCCTGGGGTGATCTTCAATAATTATACTCAATCTTTTTTAGAATTGTTGTTTAAATAATAGGGCTTTCCTTGACGATGATAATCAGAAGGGAAATGTCACCGCAAATACATTCCAGAGGAAAAAAGCAAGTTGAGTGCAACCACAATGTGCTCAGTCTTGGCTATATTCAAACTCATAAAACTTTTGCCTCCGGATGTTAGATCAGATAATAGCACATAGATAGACAAGCCATATTGCCTAGAATAAATCCTTCAGTAATGGGTGCATTAAGAATATAGTAGACAGATTAGATGGATTTATCCATCTATTTCAGATAGTAGGAAAAAGTAGATATGAGTAGCTGAGGAACTGTTGAGGCAAGAGGCCATGTGGACACTGAATTGCCTTGAACACTGGGCCTGCATGTATGGAGAACAGCACTGAGGAAGACTCTTGCCATACTGAGTCTGAACCTGGATTTGGCCTGAGTTTCTGTGAGACAAGTCACTGAATGCCTTGGGCATGCCAATCTTTCTATGTTTCAGTCTGAACATCACTAAAACTTCCCTTTTGGTTGCAAACTCTACAGGAAGGAGCCTTATTTGCTCAGGGACCCATTCTTCCAGGTTTTGGACTGAGGAGTTGCTCCTAGTTGCAGCTTTAATTCATTGAAAGTCAGAGGAGAAGTGGAGGCATGATAAAAAAATATGTTAGGCATGATTAATTAAATCCCTTTATTTCTAAATTATTTCCCCAACTCCAATGACAACAGTCCCAGGCACCCCTTCATCTTTCACTCTTCTCTGCATCCCACAGGAAACACTAGCCTCCAGTGTCAAAGCAGATGTTTTGAGTAACCAAGATGTGGTAATACAGACTCCCTGCCCTCACCTCCCCATCACCCTGCAGCTAAATATCCTCCTCCAAACCTTTCAGAGAGCCATCTCTGTGCTGTGCTTGTTTGCAGCTGGTCTGGCTTGATCAGGAAGGTCTCAAATACAGAGAGGAGGCTGGCACTGGATTTTGGCAGCTTTGTTAATGCTTTCTGTTTTCCCCTTCCTTTTTCTGTTACAGCTTTCTGCAGTGCTTGCCAGAAAAGATGCAGACTGGGGTTGGTTGCTGTTCTTCACGTTAAACTGTAAGTGGTTCAGAGGAAGGACTGTGGCTTTTTTTTGCTTGTTTATGTACGGCATACACAGTAGTATCTATAGATGTAGACAACTACAAGGTAATATTAATGCTGTTGGTAAAAATAAAATATTTGTGGTTCTATGTCCCATTTTTCAATTCACCCTAATATAATCCTATTCTGGGAAAAATAATAATAATGAAAAAGGCTGGAGGGGATGTGATCTCTCTGTTAAAATCATGTGTACCTCCACTGACTAATCACTCAGGGGTTTATGCTGATACTTTTGTCTCACACTTGTTTTCCTCTGAAGGTTTACTGTGGGCTCAGACTATGCAGTTCAAGTTCTTCTGTTTTAATAAGTTGCTGCACCTTTGCCCAGGGCTGTGATTGAATATGTGGGCACTTACTGTGGTTCAGCTGACACTTGGAAACTTATTATGCTGTGTTAACTTGATTTTGAATTTGCACCTTGGAGGGTTTATCTAACTCAAATACTCATTTTTATGGTGCCAAACTGAATCAAAAGCTCCAAATTTCACTCAAGTGAAGAAAAATCCAAACCTACGGAAATTCCAGCACAAACAGAATTAACAGTGCCAGGTAGCAGGTAGAAATGCTTTCAAAATCTGAGAGGAGTTTATTGTAACTGTTGGCAAACCAAGTCTGAATTTCAAGCTTGTATAGAATTAGGAGAAAAGAAGTGCTATTGGAGTTTTGTGTTATGTGGCATACATTTTACAGCAGTCCTGTGCCATCCTGGCTCTACCAAAGACACCTGGAATGATTTCGCTGGTGCACCAAAATGCTTAAAGGGACACCAAGGTGTATAAGGAGAATAAGTTGTCAGGGTGTGGAAGAATTTGTGGAGCATCTTTGGTGCTGGTTGTTGCTGACAAGATGTGTCTGGTCTGGTCTGACTATTTTAACACTCGCTGTGAGCATTTTCCCTGGCTGGATGGCAAGGCATTATCCTCCTGATGACTGTGGAGAGGGTCCTAGGTGTGATGGCATAGCTCTGCTGATGAAAGATTCAGAGCCAAATGCCCATGCTCCATCTTGAAGAATCCCAGCTACTGAAAATAAATGAGAGATCTTTCAGAGATTTTAAATGTGTTTTTCTTCCAGCAGTGACACCTATTGAATGACTGCTGTTTTACCAAAAAGCATCATCATCACTGCTGTAGTCTTTGTATCCCCTTGCTATTGTAAGGGACAACTCTCAATGGTATGCAACAAATAGAAACACAAATCCAGGGTGATGTCTGCTTGGTCAAGGGACACAATAGTCTCACAGGTCTTTGGCTTAGCTAAGGAAGTGTCATAAAAAATCCCCTGTGGCAACGCAGGCTATAGCTAGAACTATAAATATTTTCAGAACCATCACTGTAATTATTTCTGGCTACTAAATACTTTTTAAAAAAAAAATAAAAGAGGAAAAAAGAAAGTAATTATAAGTGCTAACATTCTGATACCAGATCTCCATCGTTAGAATAGGCCATACAGACATTTAAGACAGAAGGGTTGGGTTGGGAGGGTGGGAGTAATTTTCAGCCGCAAGGCTAGAATAGACACGGTCCCTCCCCCAGGCAGTCCGAGGTGGGGCTGCAGCATCCTTTGGCTCCTTCCCCCATCAATCTGCCCCTGAGAGATAATCCTTTCCCTTCCCCCAAAGCACTTTTAATCTGAAAAGTGAGTGGGTGAAGCAGGAGTGGAACGTGGAGGGCAGATGAATTAATAGTGGCAAGGGCATGTTTTCACATATGCTAACCCATGTGTACAATTCATAAGAGTAATAAGTCAATCTCTCTGCCTAGTGGGACAGAGGGGTTTAAAGGCATCATGGCCGAGCTGGGACAAAGCTTGAAGACAGAGCTCGAAGGTGGAGGTTGTACTGGGAGTTCACATTCCAGCACTTCTTGTAACATCTATTATTAGAGTTCTGGCTTGTCTAAAAACATTAAAAATAAAATGGTGCTGCCTGGTACATCATGGGGTGCAGTGAAAGATTAATTACGCTGTTCTGGATTTAATTTTGGTGTCCTTACACACCCTAACCTCATGTAAGAGTGGACTCTTACCGTATACAAGAGAAATGTGGTTTTTTTTAAAGCTTAACATGCTTTTGATCTTTCATGCAACCCAGGGCTTGAAGGGAGGATGTGGAAGATTCATTTGGATTCTATAAAGCCACTTGCTGTGTATGAGGAAAATAGCATCATGCCACATTGCGATGTGAAGGTAGCTGGACCAGGCAACTGTTTGGAAGGGGCTGCCGCAGTTTCTTGATGATTTGAAGTACATGTGAACTCATTGTCTCTGATTATCAGCTGATGTAAATCAGCAGAGCTCCTCTGACTTTATTAAAGCTTACCTGATTTCAGTGAGGATTTGTCCATTTGCGTTCACAGTATTCATCAGATGCCAATATCTGATGAATAACAATAGAAAAACCTATTAGACCTCTAATAACAATAGCTGAGAGGACACTAACACTGGCAGGATGTACCTCAGCATGTAGAAAATATTCTGCCAAATTAGAAAAGAAATCACAAGGCAAGGAGGCTGGAAAAATCTCAGAATGTGTTTACAGGCTCCTTTAATTCAGTGCCATTTCATTACATTGCCAAAATTAATCACTGTCTTCAGCTCCTGTCCTGGATTCTTATTTACTGCTAACTTGATCTCCTTGGTGAGATTTTATTGCTCCCCACCATCATGCTCTTTTAACATAAGATCCGATACAGATTGCAAAGAAATGAATAATGTAGGGACCAGGCAAATAGGAACTGAAGGGTCACATGTGACTCAAATGTAACACCTATTTCATTAAATACATAGTGTACGTACAGCCTCAGACCCTTACATATGAAATAATTGGGTTCTGTGTTGTTAGCTACCAAGAAAGAGAAGCACAGGTGTAATGGCTAAGCAATGCTCTTTATCAAAATAACGATCTGAAAAAGAGAGGGGTCTGCCAGCGCGGCCCCCCGCAAACACAGTATCCCCAGCGCTGCCAGCCTGGCACTTTGTTGGAACCCAGCTGTTCCCTGCTCTGCCACCTACAAGTAGAACAAAGTTGTTTTTGGTATGAGAAAAGCTGTGTCGTTGTGGGACATGGGGAGAACTGAGACAGCTCTCTTTTGTTGAAAACCTGAATTTGGTTTGGATTAGGCCTCTGAGGTGCTGTGTAACTACAAAATACTCTTTACTGTGCTGAATCTCTTCCGTCTCATGATTTTTTTATTTTATTTTTTTTTATTTCTGGTCCTCCATTGGCATTTTTGAAGGACGGGGACTGTATTTTACTCTGTGTATATGGTGTCTAGCACAACGGGGCCCTGACCCCAGTTGGATCATTTGAGCTGCAGTGCATGTTTCTTAAAAGATGTCTCTAATAAAATGCTAGACCATAATAATGGCACTTGCCCCAAATGTCACTTCTTCTGTGACCTCTGGAAGATCAGACTAAGCCCAGCTCATTAAAAAAAAACAACCACAAACCAAAACCTCCAAACCTTCCATGAAATTAATAAGAATTCAAAATACGTTCTAGTATTTTGAAATAGATTGTGAATGGGGAAATTGTGCCAGTTGCTTCTGCATGTCTTGGCTAGATACATCAGACTGGTAAGAGAAGTGCTCACACAAGGAGAAAGAGTTGTAATGAATGAAAGCCATATGGCTGAATCCTTCAGAAAATATCCTCCAGTGCATCAATGAGAAAGTGGGAGTTCACCTGGCTCAGACAGGGAACCTGTTCTGATATCATAAAAGATGGCTAATGATATTTAATCACTTTCTTTCCCCATGTCAGCACTTCTCCCTCAACAACCTCATTGCCTCTGATTAACAGCAACCCATTTTAATCGGCTAGTGATGACGAGCCTCTTTGACATAAATAGGTGCAGCTCCAAACGGCAGTGAGGTTGTAACTATTCCTTATCCATAGCACAATAAGGACTATATGTATGATTGAGTTTAGGACACTATTGTGCTAGGTACTAGAAATGCGATGTGATAAAAGATATTTCTCCGTCCTGAAGGACAGACCTAGCCGAGAAAGCTCAGACAGAAGTATTATTTCAATGTTACAAAGGAAAGAGAAGGTATGCAGGTAGATCTCTGAAGCCTCAGCTCTGACCATCTTTGCATCATGTTCATAGTCAGCTTGCAGGCACCAGGCCCTTCTTCTGCAGGTGCTTTGAGATCCTTCAAAGACAGTCTATGGAGGAGGGCCAGTGAAAATCATCACATGGCAGGTTTTAAAGGGAGGGCACAAGTTGAGAGACTGTTACAGTGTGAGCCACCTGATAGCAATCTTAGAAGATATATTTTGGAATGATAGGTACCAGCAATCAGGTCTTGCAAGGGCATATAATTATTGTGTAATAATTTCCTATTTGTCATACAGGGTTACATGCTTTCATAAGGTGTGGAGTTGCTTTTTACACAGCAACCACATAGCCTGGGGCATCTGATCCTGAGTGAAATTGCTGCACTGTAGAATACAGTGATCTCTGAATAGACAAATACTCCATTCCTGTTACCATGTGATGATCTTTTTTTATTGTCTATGTATCTTAGATGTCAGAAGGCTCATGGAGATGCTAATTTTTCTCTTTCACTCTTCAAGTGAAATCAAATAGTTATGGGAAAAGTTGTTTGTCCCGCAGTTGGACATTTCAGCATTCTGATGACTGTAACCCATGGAAGATGGTAGCTCAAAGGCAGAAGTTACAAGGGAGAAATATGATGCATAGTTGGGAAAGAACATGCTCTACCATTAAAATGAAACATGGAGCCTAATGCCAGATATGTTTGGAAATAGTGATTTAAGTAAATAGTTCCATGAGCAGCAGACCAATGAAGCAGCCTTTCGATTGAGCCATGATACTTTCTTCTCCTTTTTGTTTGACCTGGAAGAGACAACAGATGTTGCAGATTGTCCACACCTGCATGGGTGACTGAGCAGTCGACACTTCTTTAAGAAACAAGCTGAAATAAATGCCATGACTCTCTGAAGTTGGTGGGCTGAAAAAGTGGCTTTCCAGGCTACATGTAACCTCAATACATGTTTTATACAGGCTTCTTTTAAAAGGTTGTTTCCATTAAGAGCTCTACACTGCTATCAGATTTGGGTGAAGCCAGACAAAATGCTTTCAAAAAGTTCACATAAGCCTTTTTTCCCTGATAAAGCAGGATAAGAAAAAATCTGTAAATCGTAAGTGAAGCTGTTTCCAGTTTTCTTGGAAAACTTGAACCAGTCCAAGCATATCAACAAAGAAAGGGGATCAGGGAAGGCGTTTGGGCAGAAGGATTTCATTGCTCACATGGGCAGCTGATTCAGCCTTAGGACATCATTCTTCATGGTGAGAACTTCTGAATATCTCCTGGTGCCAAAACCAAACCTGTGATCTTCCTGCACTATTTCTACTCAATGCAGAAGCCTCCACTGATGTTACTGCTTTCCTGTACTCCTCTGTGTCACCAATGCAGTTGCCATTTCTCCACTTTGTGACACTTCAACTTTCTCTTCGAGGCCAGGATGCTGAAATTCTGCAGGAGGTAAGAATCTCACGTTTCTAAATACTGTTGCAGGTTTTTTGATGGTTTCTACCCTCATGGACAGAGAAAAGAACTTGAAAATATAGCTTAAATCAATCTTAAAACTTCAAATACAATAGCAAGATAAAAGGCCCTTAAATGCTCTTGGAGCTGAAAGAATTATAATTTTAAGCTGGTAATGCTGAACACTGAGTTGATGTTGTTATGGACTTGCAGACTGAGATTCTTGGAAGGTATAGTTGTGGGTAACAAAATAGAAATCAGCAGAAATACATTGCCTTGCACCCATTGGTAAACACCAACTGGCTTGCCGTCTCTTTTAGTGTCACAGGCTGACATATCTTCTGTTTTGCCTTTGACTACTCAGGCATAAAGAACAAATAAATTCTAAACCTGTTACACTCCTCAGCTTTGAAAGAGTGGAGTAAATACTGGACACTCCATCTTTTTTAGATCCATCCAGGCTGAAATCCTGACTTTATTGAACTCCATGGTAAAACTCTTTGACTTCAATGGATTTTGTTTTTAGAGTCTTACTGTCTCTGTTCCTGACTTGTCCAATACGGCCCTGCAGGTCACATCTTTGCAAATGCTCTCCTCCCACAATTATGTTTGCCTTGTCTGTTTACACTGTCATTTATCTTTCAAAAGGCTGCAGCTCTTCTGTGTTTGTATGTAGGCTCTCAGCTGGGCCTTGAACTGGAGCTGCAATGGTTAGCAGTGTTATCTGGAAGATCTTTTCTAACATAAAAGGTATATGCAAAAAGGATATTTGCTCATTTTTTAATATAAAAGGTAAATGCAAAACTCCTATGACATTGAATAACTGTCACTGGAACTTAATTTGGATAAACACCCTAAAGTGAAGCTTTCATCTGAACTAGAGGTGAGTCTGAACTCCTTAGAAGCAGCGTCACATTTTTGAGAGGTTCATATTTGCATCCATGAGCATATCTGTGATCTTTAATCTTTTGAGTCTGCAAATTTTGGCTGGAGACTTTCCAGGAAAGAGGTACTGCACCTCCCACTGTAAGTTTTACAGGAAAGGTCTTGCTCTTGAGACTTTGGAGGGAAAGTTTATCCAAATCTCACAGAACTTGGGCTGGATCTTATTCTGAAGGCAGATAAAAGTGTTGAAAGCTCAGTTGGGTATGTCTGCATGCACTTCCATCACACTTTTGATTAGAATGAGATATAACCTGAGAGTTTGGCCTGTCAAAGCCTGTGGTTTCTAGTCTAGCAAGTCACACCTTTGTGCAATGTAGACATATATCCCTACATGGATAACACCACTGCAGCTCAACAATGCTGAGTTCCCCTCTGGGCACAAGCTAATGAAGGTGAATCAGAGCTTCATGCCGATTTGAAATGTGCTAACAAACCTTTCCAGGCAATGGGCTACCTTCTTTGCAAATGACTGCTTCTATTTCTGGCTGCGTGCCGAGTATACCAGACAAGCCAAAGTTTTTGTGTATTTTTATCTGGTGCTGTGCACTCCACTCTGGGAATCCCTCCTCACGCTGAAGCTTACCTGAGCTTGCAGAAAACGTGTCTAGTATCAAAAAAAAATAGACTTTGCAATAACAACAACAAATGTCATTTGGTTTACATGCTAATCAGCTAAAGGTATTGTTGATACACAAGGCCTGTAGTAAAAACAACTCCACAATGAAAGAAACACGGTGAGCGAAGCAGCATGTCACCTTATCACATCATGAAGTAAGAGACTATATTAGCAGTGTAAACAGCTGTTACTCCGTTTAGTTTCTGTGTATTTGTGAATGTATTTCTGTGTATTGCATGGTACGTATAACTACTTCTGTGCGGCTGCCATGGGAAGGAACTGGCATTCAGTGCTAGACGTCTTAGTTGTATAATAAAGTTTACAAGTGAAAATAAATAAATTCCTCCAACTTTGCCAAGCCAAAGTCTGAAAAGGTGCAGTTCATTCTGTAATCAATGTTATACTTTGTATCAGATTAATCTTTCAGAGCCCCCTATCCCTAAAGAAGTCAAAAGAGTCTATCATGATACACTTCTCTTTCATTATCTTTAAACACATAGCATCTAACTGTATAAAGGCCTAATGTCAACTCATTAAATAAAAGGATGCTTATTTCCACAATCACTGTTCTGTGCAAATTGAATGAGTTTAAACATAAAAATAATGTAAGTAGCTCAGTCTCCACTGGCCAGGAAGGTTTTGCAGACTCATACAGAAGTTTGACAGCACTGAAAAGCTGGGGGAGAACAAAAAGCAGAGAGTAATGGTACAGGTGACAGAATTAAACTGCAGAAGAAGGCAGTCTCAGTAGTCCTTGTGAGGACAATTTGGAAAAATCTGTCTGTCCATAATGTGTAGAACGTTGGCAAAATGTTTTGTAGTCTGTCTGTCCTGGAAAAGAAGAGAGACAATTTCCCCTGAACAGAATGCAACATTTCCAAGACAAGGGCAGTATACCAATGATGTTTACATTTGGCTATTTTCTCCTCAAAACTGAGGTATTATAAAGTCAGCCATAATCTTTTCCTTTAATGGTTCAAAGTGGTTATTCTCTCCTCATTAGCTGACAGCACATAGCAAATTGCTTAAACCCATTTGTACGGGGAAAAGGGGGAAGGGGTCTTCTCTCATCAATCATTTTGGCACGCAGAAGTCGCGGCTGCCTCGGAGCCAGTTGCAGTAAAGGAGGAGCCCACAGATAATGAAGACAGCTGCTGCCTTGGATCAAATCACTGGTCTCCAGCCCCCCACCTAACACCTCGTTCTTCAGAGAGCTGAGCTCTCCCTCCTACATCATGCCCGTCACTAATTGTGGGATGGTTTGTGTGTGTGTGTGTCCTCTCTTTCCATATTCCTATGTTGGCAAACATTTGCTGCAATATTGCTGCACCTGCAGGAATAGGACAAGCTCCTTGCTTCCTCTACCTGGTCACTTGGGTTTACCTACCCTAGAGATATCTTAAAATCTCTAATTTCCAGGGTGAAAAATGTCATTCAAAATAGCCATTTATTCTTACAAGTAGAGGAATCCATACAATGTCTATCTATTGCATTACAGCAAATTCACTGTATCCCGGATGAAATATCATAAATAAAGGATCAGGAAAAAAACCCCAACAAACCCAAATAAAATCCTGTCAAGTTGAAGAAGGCTTGAGAAATCACAAAATGTCCTAATGGAAGTAAAACCTGGCTGTTGGGAAGCATGAGTGGAAGACAGCAGTGTGGAGGTAACTTGAGGCGCAGAATGGGACTGGGAACTATTCTACATCAAAGCTCTAAAATGGCATGAGAAATAAAAAAACACAGGTTCAAGTGTAATATTGTTTTCCTTATTCTAATTGAGATCCTTGTTCAATATCAGCAAAAAATGATTAATTATGTGCATTTTTAAATTCTTGTATGACCCAAGGACTTGCACAGAGACAGAACTGAAGTCAATAGTTACAGGCATTTACAGAAAAGCCACCTCAGTGTCAGAAAAACTTACTACAGTTTTGTCAAATGGGTATTAGCATGCTTTTAAGAAATAATATAGACACACATAAACAGAGAATCAGCTTTTCTTTTCACATCAAAAAGCTGAGAAAATTTCAAGACACCTAATCAAATTTTGAATTATTTGTGAGAACTTCTCAGCATTTTGTGTAAAGGTGGGCATTGCTAGGTCCCATTTTTCAATCAGTACCCTTTGTTTAAGGATTGTGGCACTTTATGTTTACTTTCCAGGAATATTTTAGCAGCTGATTTTTACTGGCAGAGATATTTTTGAAAGCCAATGTCAATGTTGCATATGGGCATATCTGAGGAAACCAAATTTAAAGTTTGTACTTGTGCCAAGAGGTTATTGCACACATGTTCAATCAGGGAAAAAGCAGAGTCCCATCTGATTTATCTGACCAACCCAGTTCTCAGCCATGCAGCTCCAGTGTACATTGGGATCATCTCAGCAAACTGCTGCAGATTTTCTGGGATTGCATTTTCTGCCAGGTCAGACTCTTTGGAAATTCCTTGGTGTGTGTATTTTCCAAGGCATAATTACAGACTATTAGATGTGCTTGCTATACACCCGTACACACAGACATGCGTAACTGTGTTATGCAAATGTTGACCGTAACACAAATCACATTGCTTTACTTCACACCTATTTGCATTTCCTTGTAGCTTCAAAAAATGAGGTCCAACTTAGAAATGGGCTTCCAATCATCACCCTGGCTGTGGACCTACACCCGGCCTCCAGTCCCGTCAGAAATTTGGGGGGAGTTCAGGTGCTTCTCCAAATGTTGGTGGTTGGCCCCAGTACTGATTGGAACTCCTCATTTGCTTTCATTATCTGATGGGTGACAAGTCTGAACGGCTCGCCATGTGTGACTAAATCCACCACAGGAGCTCGCAAATCCCAGTCTTTTGGAAGTGAAAGCTTCCTTTGGCTGCAGTTCAAACTTTCCTGTCAGGACATTTCAAACACTCCCATCACAGGAGTTATTGCTCATATGGGAGCAGGTATGTTAACACATTCTTGGCAAATTACCAAGCAATGGAGCACAGGGCTCAGTGAAGGTATTGATGGATTTGTGTTCAGGTTTTTTGAAAACCTCTTTTAACAATGGGTGATCAGTGGCTATTGAGCACATTTTATGTCTTGCGCACTTCCCCTGTTTATACATGGAAGGTTACAGTATGATTTGATCACATATATACCATGGTGACCAACATGGGGAGCAGTTTTTGGAAAACAGAGGGATTTTCAACCCAGCATGCAAATGTTTAATGGGATTTGAAATGTAAATGTTGAAGCTAGCCAAATTTGGACTGAAAATAACAGACGCATTTTTAACAGTGATAGTAATCAACAAGAGAACAACTTCCTAAGATTATTGTGGATTGTCCATCATTAGGAAGCTTTTAATTAAAATAGGAGATATGATCCAGCTTATTGGTTTTCAGCCTGTGTTTGGAGGAGTGCTGCAGGTACACAGGCTGCTTCCAAACCATTGCAGAAAAGCTGATCTAGCAGTAGGTCTGAATTTCTTCTACTTAGGGGAAGACTCCTGGGAACTTTTAAGTAATTTGCAAATAATAGTAAAGAAGATTTAAAACAACTGTGAGCAGCTCTACTTCCACGACTAGACCCCAAGCAGGAATTAGTCCAGAGAAGACCTGTGGTATGCATGGGAACTGTTCAGGTGATTGCAGATAGACTCTTGTGTCCTTAAAATCTCAAATTTACAAATTTTTCAAAGCATGAAGTCTAGAATTTTGTTGCATTATTTTCTTCCTTTGTCTTCATGATTTTGAATGTAACATGTCAGTTCTGGTGAGGAACAGAAACACATGTAACTTGTGAATGTAAAGAGCTGGAGGTGTTTGTCAGCTTGCAGGACTGGGAACCTACTCAAGGATTATTTACTATATTTAGGTACATATTCTTTGTTTCTACATGAGTGACTGCATAACATGAAAGTGTGAGTGTATCTACCTACTAATATTATGATGTTCTTCACTTCTGGCAGTCCTAAAATTACCTATAATGATCTTTTGGTGCTTTAAACCTTGTTTTCTCCCTCATGTGGTTAATCCCCTATTTCTGCATTAAAATGTTGGCACTCTTTTGTTGAGAAAGTCCTATTTAAATGAGTTGATATACTATTATTGCCTTGGTGGCGTAGTAAACGATAATAGAACAACGTAGTCCATATCAAGTTATGTTAAATTCACTGAAAGATGATGACTTTAACAAGCTGAAATAGTAAATGAAGCCACCAGTAAGTGGAGCCATCTTATGTGTGTAGCTTCACTGAAACAGGTGCTGCATAAACACAGAACAAAGGGGCCCATCCCTGCCCTTGAAAAAATTTATTGTTTCAAGGAAATAGGTTAAAAGCAAATGCCAAAAAAGCTTTTCCCTCATTCATTTAAGTCTTTTGAATGTACCAAAAGTCAGACAGAATCACAGACCAATGCACGAAATACTCGAGGGACCAGTTTGTCTCAGGAACCATCACTGTCTGTCAGGACTATCTACTTCTAGCTAGTTGACATAAAAAATTAATGCAGAACAGATGACTGAAATGGCTGTAAAATACCAAAATTACTACCTAGGGGTTTTTTCATGTTTTTATTTCAAAGGATACTGTTTCTATATGGAGACTACTGAAGTCCTCTTTGTAGCCTGCTTCGGGCTTGTGACAAAGGGTAAAAATGTTGTAGGTGAGCATTGATCTATATTAAAGATTTTTAGCAAAATGTCCCTGTTGGTTCAGGAAGAGTGACGGGAGGAAGAAGCACAAGAAGGTCTGAGCTTGCCTCCTCACTCCCCAGAGAGTTTCAGGCAGTAGGTGGGCTGAGTGACGGACTGCAAAGAAAGCCTTGGGAGATTTGGATCCTCCTCGGATTGCCCCGGGTGATGAGGTCCCGGTGAAGCTTAGGGAGCTGCATCCAAGCCTGCAGGAGATGGATCAGCAGCTGTTTCGTCTGGCTGCCACCTGCAGAACTTGCACTGCTGCAGGTTTGACATTAAAAGTGAAATAAGCTGATTTTTCCCCTTGTAGAAGTTCAGAGTGTTCTTCAGGTTCCTGTGGTAAACATATGCCACACTGACATCAGTGCCAGATGAGAGATGCCATGTATAATTTTAGAAGATAATTCAGAACCCATTGCGAAATGTAGGCATTTATAACAGCGAGTGCCAGGAGAGGGAAGAAACATGTATCATCATGCTCTTTTCTCGGAAAGGGGAATTTGCCCAAACACCACAACGGGGCTGAGTCTGGCCAGCTGTCCTCGCTGTGGGGAGAGCAAGCCCGATGGCTGCAGCACGCCGTGATGATACCTGGGGGTTGTTTCTTCAAGGTCTAGGCAGCAACGAGGAGCTACCAGCCGCTCTAAGTCCTTCCCACCTTCCAGCCATCTAATGCCCTGTGAGGCTGTGCCACCTCCAGAACCATCAAGGCTACAGATAAGGCTGCATAGGATGGCTTGTGGAACTGTCTGGAAAAAATACAGTTTGCTGTAGAGTTACAGAAGTTATTTTCAAATTGAAATTAAATCTGTGGGTTAGTTTCAGTTGAATAAGAAAACTAAGAGATTTAGAGAAAATTGAAACCTTTGAATTTTTCAGTTTAAAAGAAGTAAAAATTAGAAAATTGGAAAAAAATGGGAAACTAAGAACTTGAAATAAAATATAAGTGAAATATTAGTAAAATGAAGTAAAATGCTTTCTTTCAGGTAGAACAAGACATCTGAGTTTTACAACACCTCTCCTCCCAGTAATACTTACTTATTTGATTTTATTAAATTACACAGGCAAATATTTTTGGGTCTAATATGAAACAACTGTGCAAAACATTCAAGTTCAGCTTTCGAATTAAAAAGTCCACAGTCTGCACAGATCTGGGTGCAACTAACTGTTCTCTAACACAGTTATCTGGAAGGACATACAGCCAGACAAGAATCCTGACCCTAAATTATTGTATGCATTTTTGGTAACCACCCAGCTCTTAACAAAATGACTATGTTCCCTATGTGCTATGTCAAAAATCCTGTTGTATAATGTTACTTATCCTGATATGTATCAGTCGCAATTACTGTCTGCATTGAGGTAGATGTTACTATGTCACTTGGAACAATAACAAAGAAAACAAAATCCTTTTCCTCTTTGAGTGGAGATTGCATCTTCCCGGCATGGGAAGTGAGTCTATCATGTGCTTCAGGACATTCATTGTTTTCATTTAGGGAGGTATCACAGGCACGGTCTGGCATATTCAGAAAGGCAGTTTCAAAACCATAAACTCTTTCTATGCTTGCTACTGATATTAAAGAGAGCAGACCAATGTCTGTTGCTGGAAACTGTTGCTTTTCGGAAGAAAATACTATCATGGAGCTATTAATGGATGTTGAAAGTGAGAGGTTGACCTGTTAGTTACTAGACTGAAACTAAAATTACAAGGTAATGGGAAGAACACCTGTATTGTTGTATGCTTTCCACTGTACATTTCATGAAGTTTGGAGGAATGCAACAGTTATGTATTGTGCTCTCTGTTGAAATGTAACATGTAGTAGGATTCTTACGAGAAACTGGGTTTGAGACAACTCTGAAGTCTGGGTCAGGTAGTCCAACAGTGTAGCTCTTAGACATTTGTAGTCCCTTCACAGCTCATGCAGCCCTCCTTGCCAGCTCCCAAACCCTATGCTCCTTCTCCTCCCTGCTTCCACTTGTATATCCAATTATTTATGTTCAATGCCACAGTGACTCCCCCCTTAGGAGGAGCTGTGTTGTGCTTTATCACCTGTGAGCTGAGTGTTTCTGCCTGCAGTCTCTGAGCTCTGGGATTCCTTGAGATCCCCAGAGTCCTCTAGGAAGCCACAGTGGACCAAGTCATCCTCTCTATAAATCAGAGATTGCCCCTGCAGGCCAATGGGAGCCCTCTTGAAAATCAGGATGTGTATTTACCTGCCAAAGTAGGAGTGTAGGTACCCAGCTGATTTTTGAAACTACTGGCTGCTCTTCCTTACTGAGACTCCACTCCTGGACTTTGACCATGTGTCAATGTTTTCCTTCCTATATGCAAGTTAAAAATAATTAATTTTTGTTGTTGTAACCCCTAAGAACTTTGTTCATCTCAAATCTACATAAAGGCTGAGGGAAAGGACTCTTCTCTCTGCCAAAAAGGTCTTGGATAAGCATCTATGAAAGAGTTAACAGGGTCACTTTCCCTGTGTCGTTCATTAGCTCTGTATCTGTCATAGCCATAAATTGTGAAAACCACTGCTTAAAATACTTCCAGGATTCCTCTGTGTTGCCCACAAGCTCTGTTACATATGTAATAAACATACTGCTCAGTACAGAAGAGTAATTCAGGCTGTGGTTTTAAGCTGTCCATCCTTACTGGTGACTTTGTGTGTGGGGCAGACTCTGGAATTGTGTTCTTCTGAGGCAACCTCTACCTGGAATTTTCACCTTTTTCCTTCTGAACTGACACGTTGCACTGGTCTCTTTTTCATCAGCTTTCGCCACTGCATGACTGTTTTGTAAGCACAAAGAATTACTGAAATTCAGCATGTGGAATTTATTTTGAAGAGCCATCTGTAAGTTAAGAAGTACCAGAACACAGCAAACTGGAGACTGTTTAGGACAGAGTCTCTTTCTCTTCAGAGATAATCTCTTAATTGTTCATACAGCACCTTGCACACTAAAGCTCTACTGGAAACACCTTTAGCACTGACAACATGCCTACAGACATTCTCTGGCATGGATGCTCTGTTATTAAACTCCTTTGCCCTCTAAAAGAGCTGGTGGCTGCACCCAGACTGCCTGTTGGGAGTGGGCAGTGGGCTGGGCTAACTCCAGGGGAATTATTTAGGAATATGTTACTTGTCACAGGCCAAAAATGTGTCATGAGCCATTCCGCAATTAAACAGTAGAAATGATGGACTTCTAGTGTCCTGCAATGCTCCATGGGACTGTTTAATTTACTGGAATAGACACAGGCTTTTTGTCTGTTACCACTAGGTATATATATATAAATACTAAATGCTGACAGACAAGCCACTGGTACCCTTACTTGCCTTGCAATAGATCTTATTCCATGAGCAGTAAACTGGGTTTGTCAATCAAGAAGATTGGCTCTGACTCACAGCCCAGACATAGGGTTTTATTGACAGGCTATCATCTAGTAGAAAATATATAGGTGAACGGGAACATAATGAACCCAAATCAGGCTTTTCTTCTCCCAGTAGCATGCTTCACCCACATGGCTGCAGGGTCATACTCTTCCTTTCTTACTCTCTTCATGTTACCATTTGGGACGTGCCAACTGAGCCAAGGTGGACAGGCGATGCGCAGTAAGTCAGCATGTGGCGTGCTTGTTACTGTTTTGGTTTTCAAGGGCACTGCTCTCAGAAGAGGCCTTGATGCTCAAAAGCTTTTGCTGCATGGCCTGGGTTAAGGCCACAGAAGGATGAGGTTTTTGCCTGCCTCCTCCTCTCCTCCCTGGAAACATTTCCTACCCAAGAGCTCAAGAGAACTCCTGGCTTAGCAACTAGGAGCCCTGAATTGCCCTCGGGAAGTGTCTGATCTCGTTCTTGCTTGTATTAGGAAGTCTAGGTGTCTGAGATATTCTGCTAGGGCCAACTACCTACTTTTTAGACATCAAAGGAGGTAAGGCAGGCCCCTGAAGATGGATGGTGTAACTCGGGTCCCACTCCAGACTTCAACTTCTACCTATACAGATTTTTGTTACACCTGTATTACAGCACCAGTGGTTTAAACTAGCAGACTCTGCTCTGAAGGATTTATTCAGTCCTGGATTTGGGTGCATATGAGAGAACAAGGCTGTGTGTGAACCCTGGTCACACCTCCAAGGCGTGCTGGTTTCCACAACTTCACACAGGACATCAGTAAACATGCCCTCAGACAAGCAGCTAGCAAACTAACTGATCCATCCGGCAGTCACTGGGGCTGGCAAATTACGTCCAAAGACAGCCCTAAAAATCAGGATCATAAATGTTTCAGGCTAATTTATTCTGTAAAGCTGGATTAATAAAGAAGCGGCTCCTCTGTTCAAACATCATCTGCCAGGGAGCAGCCCACAAAGAATTACAGCAGGCGATTTTTATCTCTTTCCCACTCCTTCTCATTCCACCAAAAAGAAGGATTCATGCGGGAAAGTGCTGACACATCCTTAATCAAAGCTGTGTGAATTGCTCACATCAGTGTAATTTTATTATTCTGTTGCTGGGATACTTTAATAATAATAATAATAATGGTGATGATGATGCAAAATCTTATTAAGTCATTGAAGGATAATGCTTTGTTTTTCTACATTTATTTTTTAATTTATTAAGGAAGCCTGTTAACGCTACAAGAACAGACAGTATACATATTTTCTATAAATGGGCAGGGAAATTCATAACGAAATGTATTCCCGTGGTTGGTACAATAAACACCCTGTGGTTCCAAAAATGATCCAAGTGCTATGAGCACCTTGGAAAACATCAGAGGCTAGAAGGAAGAGAGTGTGTTACATGAACATGACAGACTGTTGGGGATATGGTGATAGATTGAAATCTAGCCTGCCCTTTGGAGCTGGGTTTGGGAGGGTTCTTTCACATGCTGTTCTCTGGCAGGGCCCAAATTTGGCAATTATTTGTTTAAACAAACAAACAAAGAAAAATACCAGTGTTCAGGAATGGGACATCATGTAACTTTGGCTCCAAATGCATTGCCCAAAGCAGTTTTGGATCAGTTGACTCCTAAGGCCTCTTCTTCCCTGTTTCTGTTGTGATAAAGCAGCAGTGCTCCTGCTCATGGCCTGTGCAAGATTATGTTGTTTAATCTGTTTGTTCACTTAAATTGACTTCTGTCTGGATATACAAAAGTTGTCCGAGTCTATTTTTATCTCACTGACAGCCAGCCTCATAATTACTTCCTAAGGCTGCCACCCAAAGGCCGCCTCTTTTACCCTATAACAATTCAGGTGTTAAAAAACCATTTCAGTCCCAAACACAGTAATCACTATGTGATATTGCAGATGCCAAACCTTGTTCTCTAGATACTCTCTTGACACGAGCTAGTGTGGGATTAGTGAACATTAATGAGCAAACTTTAAAACCATGGATGTCAGGTTTAAGTGATTGTTACTGGGTTGGGAATTGTACCCTTAAAGTCATACCCAGGGAGTTGGAGGCAGAAGCTCTGTAGAAAAGTATCAATTCTTATGAGGAAGCAATTTGAATTGGGTTAAAGGAAGAAGCAAAGATAGCTAGACATCAAATGCTACAAGGACAAACATACTGGTTGAAATAATCCTAATGGCAAAACTGAGTATCTTGTCACTGAAATGGAAACTCTTCGGAAATATGGAAGATAATTGGAGAGGTTTAGATAATACTTAACTCTCTATCTGCAAGCAAAGGGTTAAAGAAAAGGGAGTCAACCAAGCCCAAAGCTTTTTTCTCACAAGATCAGGCCTAGGTATCCTTGCTACATTTAACTGTTTTCAGTTAATCCAAGTGGAGGAGACTAGGTATGAAATTGCACTACAGAAATTTAAAACATATAGAATTTTAAAACCAAAACTGGAACTTGCTACCTAAGGCAGTCCATTCATTAACTTTACACTAGACACTAGATACATAAGCTGTGATGTTGCTGAAAAGACTGACATTAAAACAGGAGGCGTTGTGGTGAAAAGTAAGTGTTTATCTTTATTGCAGGATATATTTGCATTTCATGTGTAGGAAAAATAATAACCTGTAAATTGCAACACTTTATTTTAACAGTGGTGTGTAAACAAGTACCGGGTTAGAAGTATGTTGAGCTCTTAGTTTCCTGAAGAAGGTGTTTTGTTGGAAGAAGTGACATGCCTAAAGATGTATTTCAGGGAATGGAGAAGCTCTCCACAGGGCACAGGTATCAGGTAGTTTACCATAAAGCTGCTTTCTTCTACCTTAAATCTAGAAGAGGAGTTATATAGGTAGATAGATCAATCAATCTGTTAAGCAGTAGAGAGAGTAAAAGAACATAAATGGTAGAAATGAAAGCTAAAATCCTCTCCCTGTGTACAGGCATGTAAGATCAGAACATTTTCTATTGCCAGCAAAGAGAAATGTGTTTATTTGTGTGATAAAAGGTATTTTTCTAGGTGGATATTCCAGCAGAAGACTTGGAAGAACAGAGCACATATTTATGCTTTTGGAAGACAACACGTCTTTGGGATGCTGTTTGTATACTGAAATGTTTTACCAGAAACCAAGACATAATTTTCTTTGTATACGGAGTGTAAACATTTATTGAGATGACATTTTGATTGGGGGTACAGGCATGGAAGTTCACAGACAAAGGCTCTAGGCAAGACAGAAATTCTGGGCTGGAGTAAGCTAACAAAAACATGCGTACAACGTAGTAGGAATAACGTACTTACTTGGGAGAAATCAAGACATTGGTTATAGCCAGCAAGTCCACTACCAGCATGACTGTCCCAGTAAGGAAGGGGTAGAAAGGCTGTATAGAGCTTTACACATATCTACAGATGCACCTAATCTCCTCAAGCCATCAGTCTCAGAGTACTTAATACAACATTGCCCACAGGAGAAATTGAAGAGTGGTGGTATTTCCACATGTAGAACTTTGGACTATCTGTAATAGCTAAATAAAAACAATCAAACCAAAAGCCCTTCTTTAGGTCAGCAGCAGCATACATAATAGGTGTGTGAGTAATAAAATAAGTTTACTCACAACCGGCTCTGTACCTGATAGTCTCCCTCTTTCTGGCCGCGCTGGGTAGTTGTCCTGCCTCTGACCCCCTTCTCCCACTCAGTTTGTTCTTGCTCCTCTCAGTTACCCCAGTGCCTCTCCACATCTAATTTTGTGAGGCATATCTCTGGGTGCAAATCCTCCAGGATTTATTTTTGAGGTACAATATCTCTGAGGTATATGGGTAAACTGCACAAGAGCCTGGGGATTAAAAAGGATGCTGCCTTGAGTTACTGCAATAATGAGCCTGAAAGTGAGGCATTTTTGGGAACCTCCAAAAGAGCATTTTACTCCCTTTTCATAGCAGTATAGTAAACAATGAAAGCCACTGGATGATAGGAATAGCAATAAGCTTCCAAGACTTCTATACACTTGAGACTGATTATGAAATTATTAATGCTGGAGCCAGAAAGGGACTAGAACACTTCTTTTCTCCACCTGAAGGAATTTTTTTGTTCTCCTTTTTGTTGTGGTTTAACCCTAACCAGCAACTAAGCACCACATAGCCACTCACTCATTCCTCCCCCCTCCCAGTGGGATGGGGAGGAGAATCAAAAAAAAAGTAAAACTCGTGGCTTGAGATAAGAACAATTTAATAACTAAGGTAAAATAAAATACAATACTAACAATAATAATAAAATATAATAATAAAGAATAATAATAGTAATGAAAAGGAATGTACTAAAAAAAACCCCACCACTACCCCCCCAAGAAAAGACAAGCGATGCACAATGCAATTGCTCACCACCCGCAGACCGATGCCCAAGCAACAATCCGCCCCTCCCAGCCAACTCCCCCCAGTTTATATACTGAGCATGATGTTCTATGATATGGAATATCCCTTTGGCTAGTTCGGGTCAGCTGTGCTGGCCATGCTCCCTCCCAACTTCTTGTACATCCACTTGCTGGCAGAGTATTGGAAACCAAAAAATCCTTAACTTAGGATAAACACTACTTAGCAACAACTAAAACATCAGTGTGTTATCAACATTATTCTCACACTAAATCCAAAACACACTGTACCAGCTACTAAGAAGAAAATTAACTCTACCCCAGACAAAACCAGGACACTTTTCTTTCTATTATTTTTCTTTTTTTTTTCTTCCTGTCTTCTTTCCTGGTTGCTTGCTTGCTTTCTTCCTCTGTTTCCTTTGTTTTCTTTGCCTTCTTTCCAAAGTATAGCCTGAGTTTTGAATACTAACCCAAAGGGACTTTTTTTCTTTTCTGAATGCAGTCTCCAGAATATTTGCTGACTAGTCTCTAGAACATTTTGCTGACTACAGTCAAAGCTAGGCATCATGCATGTCAATATTGTTTTAAAAGAATCTCCTCTGCTTTCAAGAGAAGTGTAGGCTGGAGTTGTCATATCTATAGTTTGGGCTGAGGGCCTATGGTAAATATGTAGGTGATTAGCATGCAGTGGCCAGGATAAATACGCTCAGGCATCTGAGAAATGTGTTGGAATCACATTATGCCATCTAAGTACACCCTAAGAGATTCTGGCAAAACCACTCCTTAAGCCACTCTGTCTTGTGGTTACACCGTGCAGCTCACAATCTGACACGCACAGTATGTCTGGAGCTTAGTACCTTTTCTGACCATTTGAATTTCCTATTTTTATTTGTTTCCTCCTGGAAGCAGTGGCTTTTTATTTTCTCATGATTCTTACTTGTGAAGATTTACTGTCAAAATCTTGCCTACTATTTCTATTGTTTTCCCACAAATTCTGTTATATGGAACAAACCACATACTTAGTAGAAGAAAAAAAGCAGTGATGTCTGCAGGGAATCTCTTAAAATTAAGCAAGTTTCATGCTTACTTAAAAATGGATGTCCTTCTGCCCCAAGATCTTTTCTATGCACTGCATTATGCTTATCATTATCTGCTTGTCTACATCAGCCTTACGTCTTGGGGACTTTTGCTTGCCATTGCCCTGGGTTTCCCCAGCATTTTATTTGCAGTATTTATATAACCCCATTATTACATATAATTATATCTTATTAATGATCAGTCTGCTAGGTGTTAACATTTACCATTACAGGAGGCAGGAGCTCTTAAAAATCTACCTTTCATCTAGCTCAAATTAATCTGACATATATGTATTACACATCAGAAAAAGCTGACTCCCTGGAAGTTATCTTATGCAACTCCACCATGCAATCTGTATAACACCTCATGACTTTACAAATATTACCTCAAACTGACAATGCTAGGAGACATTTTGTTCCAGAATAAATCTGGGTTAAAGTGGGATTAGGCAAAGATATATCCATCCTCTTCAATTTGCCATGGTATCATAACTTTACGCACTCTGTTGACTAAACACTCCTCTTATTTACACAATCAAAATCCTGTGAGTTCATTGTGACTCATTATACATCTCTTTCTTTCCCTCCCATTTCTTCTCCACTTGAACAGGTAGTGCCTGTTGAGGGCCTGATCCAAAGGGCATGAAGTCATCACTAAGATGCTGAGAATTTGGGGCCTCGGGCATGAGGGGGAAACAAACCATCCCAGAGGAGCAGTGTCAAAGAAGAGAAGTTGTAGAGGAACCAGGGACATCAAAAAGGCCACAGAGTCTGGTGGGAAAGGAAGAAAAGTGCCTGCACAGTCTCTCCATGCTGCAGGGAGATGCTGCAGGGTTGGTGCAGTCAGCAAGCAAAGGCTGTGCCAAAATGTTGCAGCCTAGCCCTAGGTGGGAGCTCTCTGCTCCTCTCAGCAGTCTCTTTTTCCCTCTTCATTACATACCTCTGAACTTCTCTCCAAATTTCCCTTTTCTTGCTCCACCTTTTATTGATCCTGTGAGCCATATTCCTTGATAGCAGTGAAACGGCTTCTCTGAGGCTTTGCTAAACCACTTGCTTTACTTATGAGGGCCTCCCTGGTGGGCTGTTGCAGAGTTTGAAACAGCTATCTGTGAAGAAGCAGTGTTCAGTGAGGGGCTGGCTTTTCGGGTGTTGTAAGGAAAGCCATGGTGTGAGCAGGATGAGTAGCCTCGAAAAATGAGGAGTCAGTACTCAGGAGGGAGCAGTGTTGTGTGCCTCTAGGCAAAGGGGGTCACTTAGCTAAGATACATGCTTTTGAGCCTCAGTATGCAAGGAAAACTTCTCAGCATGGTCTTCCTCACTGTCTTGCTTAGTGTGGGACCTCTTATCTAGGACTTTGTATGGGGTGAGATGGGTGGATGATTTGTTGCTAGTCATTTTATAACATAGATGAAGATATAGAGGCAGTGGGGGGAACTATGTTGCACAGTACAGCTCAAGTTAAGGTAAGTGGTAGAAAAAGTAAATAGTCTGAAACCTAGCAGACAAATTTGTGCTCTGTACCTGTGTGCAATATTTTTCAGACTGCAAATCCGTAGGCAGTCAATAACAGGTTCGCATGAATTCAGCATTTCACCATTGGCTCCATCAGGCAGGATCAAATTCCATTAATGCATTGACACATTAATACAATGGATTGTTGATTATCACTGATACCCCTGCAGACTGCAGTGCTTTGCTCTGAATTCTAAGGATGAGAGCCTAAGGATATGGCTCAAAGTAAACGCTCTCTCAGGAGACTGACTCCTGTAAGGAGTATTGGTTGGATGAAGAGCAAGTTTCTAGAGATGTGAGGTCTACTTTGCAGTACCCTTAGGGGACAGAAAGATTTTTAAGCAAGATAGACATGTGTAGCCTACTTGTTGTTCTGAAACCCTTTTGTCTCTAAATGCTTTGTTGCCAGTACTAAATAAACAATAGTTTGCTTAAATGGGTTTCTGATCACTGCATACGCCATCGATCATAACTTGCTTCGGGGAGGAACTCTGGCACTGGGTCAGATCTTAGGGCTAAGCAAGCCTGATAGCCAGGCTCTCGTGGCCTGGGATTGGGGCTCAGCTTTGGAGCAGCAGGAGCAGCCGTGGCTCAAAACCTGATGGTTGAAGGGGTGCAGAATGGGGAGAGATGTAGGGAGAGGCAAATCTATCCCCCAGACTGTGACATGTCCAAAGAGGGCTTTGGCTGTGGTCCGCTGGCGTTGCTGATTGTATTACAAGCTTAAAAAAAGCGATGTGTGCCTGCTGTTCATGAGGCTGCTCATGTAAATGTTTAAAATACTGGCACTAAGTATTGTAGTTGTTAATTAATAATATGCTTTTATATAGCACCATAAATGTCCGTGGCACTTTACAGATAACAATATTCCTAACTGTTGGGAATATTAAGACTAAGCACTTGGAAGACAGCCAAATGATATAAGCGGATAAGGTCTACTGTTTATATTTGTAATTTGGTTAGGTCCTTTGATTTGCCTTCTAGACGGAAATCACTAAGGGCAGTGCCTGCATACCTCCTATGAGTGGGACCTTTGAGTGACCGAAGTAAATGTATACAAATACCCTTGAGACATTGCTTTTAAAGGAATCATGGATGATTGTGTGCTATCCGGATTCCGAGTATTGCTACAGTCCTTGTGCACAGCAGGGTAAGTAACAGTTCTGCAGGGACCACTCATCTACAGTGATGGCTGTGAGTTTGAAAGAACCGAAGAGTAAAAATATCTACCTGTCTCTTGTGGTGCTTTGGGCAAATATGCTCATCTGTGTAACAGATCTATCTGGAGGAAAATAAGGGCTGGTGAGAGGAAAGGTAACTCTTTAAACACCACTGAGCCAGAACAATAGTCCATACTGATTAAAATGCTGGATTAGCCAGGAGGTGTAACTTTCTGCTACTGTCTGTGTCCCCTGGCGTGAAGGAATCTAAAGAAAGAGCAGGAAGAAGATGGATGCATGCATTTTTGGCAAGAACAGCAGCTAGCTCTGGCTTAATGACCCTAGACAACCTGGGGCATAGGAGTGAAGCAGGTTTAATTAGGCAGCAGGTCTAGGGAAGTTGGGGGATATGGCAGATAGATGCTGCTTTCCTAAGTTCTCAGAGACTTGTTATGAGAGAAATACATGTCCTTTGCCAAGCCCAAAGGGGAAAGGGCTTAGCACAGGGGTGGAGACTTGCTCTTCCCACAGGTGGCAAAGATTCAGGAGCTATATGGCATCTGCGCAAGTCCTATACCAGACATACACACTCAAATCGCAGGGACGTGAGCTGGTTACCCCTGTACAGCCTTTTGCACTTCTGAGGGCAGAGAACCTGTTGAATACAGCACACCCTGAATTGTCCTCTTCCTCCCTCCTACAGCAAAACTGCCCAGGCTGTGCTGACATGGTAAGCTCCTGGAGAAGACTTTCATGGTGAGCAGGACTTGTCCCCAGAGCAAAAGGAAAGTGGGAGAGCTTGGCTCTCCAATTGCTGCTGTAAAGAACAGAGCTTTGCTCCTTCTCTTTGGCTGGAGGGCAGACCATCATTGCACCATCATTTCTGATGGCTCATGAGCTGTGTGGTGAGGTGTCTCTCTCTTGCTCCCACCTATTTTAACCCTTGTGTTAGTTTTTTTTGCCGTTTTCTCTAGACTGCTCCTCTTTTCTCACTGTCTGTCCTTAGAGCATTTATTTTAGAGAGCTATTTTGAAAGCAGAATGAAGAGTGAATTATTCTGTGCTCTAGTGCTTATGATTTTCAGGGTGGATGGTCCTGTATACATGGAAAACTGGCCAGGAAATTTAATAAGCTTCAGTGAAGGTAAAGCTAACTGAATGCTAACGGAGAAAATCACTGAGGGTGTTCCTCCAAACTCTTCCAGGGTTAGAGGCCACTGTATCATAGACGAGCACTTTCTCCCTTTGAAAGACCACGTCTCACCCTGGTGAGCAGATTGGATGGACTTGACAGAGGATGTGAGGGGCTCTGGCCTCACTGAAGTTGAAACTGGGTTCCCATTTAAAATATAAGCAAAAGCATAGCCAAACAATAGATTTCTCACATTTCTTTAAAACTTAAATCTCTGCTTTGTAGAAGTCTAAAATGTTTGACTGGGTTTTCTTACCTTCTGGTTTTGAGCTGACCGTGAACCTCATGAGATGACTTGCTCCTGTGCATTCCAGTGGTTTAAGTAAGTAACAATTTTTTTAAAGTCTTCTGAGGTCAGAGCAAGAATCCCAAGTCTTTTGAGGTTCTGCCTCTAAAAGGCAATTTTAAAAGAGAAGATTCACATTTGAATTCTGCCTTCAGATTCTGCTTCAGTAGGTCTTCAGGTTCAAGGCCCAAGCCCACATGAAGGGTTTTAAATACCTTTCTTGTCTAAAAGAGGATTATGCAAAGATATTACTTCCTTACTTTCCAGATCTGGGCTCTGTACGTGTTCACACTGATGACTGTTTACTTTATTAGATACAAATAAAGTGGTTTTTGTTTACTGTGTTCCCCTCCTTGTATTCCTGCTGCTCTTGATGTACCTCTAGAGACACATGCTGAATTTCACTCTGGTTCCCATGTCACGGGCAGAATCAGTAATTGAGTTTGTACAGTTGCTTTGCAGAGTAAACCCTTGCTCTTCTCATCCTGGCTGTGGTACCTCTGCGCTGTGGTGTCCTTTACACAGTGCATTTCTGCCTTCTTGAAGGATGTACACTACACCCAAGTAGAGGGGCATATGGTGGAAACAGAAGATCCAAGGAATCATGCAAACAGATATTTAACCTCAGGGGTTAATACAGTTATTTGGTACAGGTCTTTCTTTAGTTCTTTCATTCATGCTATATTGAGGGTGTAATGCAATTTGAAATAGCACCTCTGTACCTTTGACAGGCACAATGAACTATGGGTCGCTTTTGAAAACCTAATATGCCTGGGAAAATAAATGGCATAAACTATAAACAAAATACCTTTCAATGATGCATTGATAAGAAAAAACTGGTATTACAGCTCTCTGGGAAATAGGTATCATTCCCAGTAGTGATATTTTGCATATTTTAGTCAGGACTGGGAACCACAGGAGATACAGTGCTTTCCTGTCAGGACTTGATTGTAGAATTTGTACATAGTGAAAGCATGCCAAACCCTACCCTTATTAACTGTTTGACTATTCCTACAGGCCCATACATATAATCTATGTGGTTGCAAAACAGGAACAGTTGCAGGACAAAGAACATATTGTTAAATTAAAGAGTTTCATAGTTATTGCCTGCAGTATGCAGGGGAAAAAAAAGAAACGCAGCAGGAGATTGTGAAGGCATGTATATAAAGCTGAAAGAAAAGAGAATGCCAAGTTCAAGGAACTTGCTGAGTTCCTGTTCCTGATGTAGAGAACGTAAATGAACAGCTGGTTTAACCTACTCCTTTCCTAACTGGACTATATTGTGTTTACCTTATTATTTGGCAGTATGCTTTGATTTAGAACAAAATATCCATTGAAGAATTGTCTGACATAGTTTGATGGTGCACCTGTTTGCTTACCCCAAGCCCCAGTGTTCTACCAAACTTTTACTCCTGCCTAGTGGCTAAATGGATTCCTAGATCCCATTTTGTGCCTGCTTGTGCATAGGTGTCTCTAGCTGTGTACTAGCTGTACCTGTAGAAAAAAATAAGTTAATTGTATTTCCAGTGTGCTTTCTATTTAGGCAAAAATACTGTCTGACCAAGTACATTGCTTCCATGTCTGTGATTGTATCCTATTTGCATTAGTTTTTATTGTGTTTGTAGTAGTTTTTCCATTTTACTTGCTATCATTGTTATAGAGCTTTGCCTGCCTCCCTGGTTTTGGCATTAAGCAAGCAGATGATTTAGCAAGTAGGGACAAGCTTACTTCCTACCGCTATGCTGGGAGATATTTCTGCTCTGCCCCAGCCCTATGACAGAGTCAAAATTCCTGTTTCTCTCAGTTCTCGGCTCCTTCTAAATTTGTACTACAGTGAGACTTGGGCATCAACAACCTCTGCTGGCTCTGGTGGCTCCAAGGGATTTTGATCCACTGTGCAGCTGTTAGAAAAATGGAAATCCAAAAGGTTGGCATTGGACGCCCAAAAGCAGAACACTAACATCAATAGAGATAATACTGACAAATATGAGTTTCATGAATGACCTATAAAATCTACATTTGGTTCAAACCCACATTTCTTAAAAATTTGGGATACACATGTAACAGGAGAAAGCCATGTTCTCATACCATTTAATACATATTATTATTCCTACTTTGCACATAGTTTATGATCTTTATCTTAAAAAAACCCCTACTCCTGATGTCACCAAGGAGGATTAAATCTGACCAGGTTCTGGCACTGTAGCTTTGCCCTTGTAGCGTTGAGCAAAGCAGTGCAGCTTGCACCACCAGTTTGTTATTAGGCACTTTCAGGAGACTTTGATCATCACTGATCTATTCTACATTTAGTTGCATCAGTGACAGAGAGATGAAAGTCTTCTGGCCTCACTGCTGTTCTTTCAAGCTGTCTGAACCCTTACTAGCTGTACACAGCAATTAGAGTTTGGCCCACATTCAGTGCCACCTTTTACTGGCTGCTGATAGGCATAAACTTAATCTAGCTGTGGTAGTTTACACGAGTGGAAGAACTGGCCTGATGCACTGGCAAATGTTTTAGTGGTCAGCAGGAAGCACAGTCCAAACCGTCTTCATTATCCACTGACTCTGTTTGTCAATGGCCAGAAAGGCTCTTTTTTTTTTTTTTTTTTTAACATGGATATTTTCTCCCAAATGACCCTGTATTGCTGAAATAGGTACATGATATTCTGCCAAAACATCAAAGTTCAGGGAAGTTTGAGAAATGGTGTATTTGGATAAGACCATTGTATGTGGGTGTTAAGTTCCTAGTAGGTTCCAGCTGACTTACAAAGAATCTCAAGAATGGAAAAGCTGGTCTCCAGTGTGGCAATAGGAAGTTTCATTTAAGGACAAACAAATTGCATGACTGCAGTATTTGTAGGAAGGAGAGAGAAGAATAATTAATATAGGAATATGAATTAAAATTTTATGTCATATGTTTTGATTAAGGGAAGAAATTATAGTAGTCTGAGATCTCAAGGGCCCATCCTTTCCATTTCATGAATTCTCATTATCGCTAGAGAAAATGGGAATATGAAAAAAACGTACATACCACTGGACATGCCAAAGCCCCATTTTAGGTATTCAGAATTAGTAGGAAGAAGGGAAATACAAAAAATATTTCACCTCCAGAGAAATGAAGTGGCACAGAGCTATGATTCTTGGACTTCAGTAAACATCTAAATATAGTGCCAAATGAGAATAATTTTTAATATAGAAAAGTTGACAAAAAGGAATTTTAAAAGTTTCAGGATTCACAAGACATTAGGCAAAGATGAAACAATTGTGGACATGTTGAAAAGGGATTTAATGTACTGAGCAACCTGATCCAAATTTGATATTAGTGCTGCTTTGAACAAGGGACTAATGGACCTCTAGATGTTTCTTCCAACCTGAATTCTTCCGTGAATTTATCAACTGACTCTATGAGAATAGGGTACTAATACAAAACATTAGGGATTGCTCTTGATACATATTGCCAAGTTTTTCATTAGTCACTTTTGCATAAACAGGAAGAGTGTGCAAATTAAATTAGCTGTTGACACAAAGCTGAGAGGTATCATCAATACAGCGGAGGATCAGAATATGGGAGACAATGAAGAATTTTGATGAGCGAGCTAATAGAAATGGATGTGTGTGTAACTCTATGAGGTGCAAGGTCATGTGATTAGTGAATAATCAGAAGAATTTCCACTATAAACTGTGGTGCCATCTATTGAAAAGGACAGAAACCAGAAAGAGTAGCATGCACTAGTCAATCACCGGCTAATTAGGTATCACTGCTGTGATGTGGCTGTAAAAGAACAAATGCCATATAGCAGATAAGGTATTTTGAGTAGTGATAAGAAAGTACTGATACCATTGTTCTCAATTAAAACAAAAAAAACAACCAAAAAAACCCCAAATGACAAAATAAACCAGGAGTGGGAGCAACAGAAAGTTCAAAAAGAGGCATTCCAACTACAGGCAATTTTTTGCATGAGAATAATGGCCATAACCTGACAACAGGTAGAAATTCAGCTTGACAAAGAAGGTGCCTAACTTTGAGACTTTAGAACAATTTCTCATTATAAGCAGCAAGAGCAAAAAAATTTAATGTTTCAGGCTGGAGTTTGCAGAGAGAATTTCTGAGTGTGGCTCATTGCGATACCAGGGATCATTTTTGATGATCCGGGAGGTCCCTGTTAGGGCCTCAATTACAATAAAAGGCCTTTATTGGCCCAGATTCACCTGGGACTTCCAACCACCACCTCTCCCCACTGAGCCCAGAGGTCTACTTGAGTTTGGGTCTGGGCCTCCAGTACTTACCAGAGCTATATCATAGATGTACCTAGACGGACACTGGGCATGCCTTGCAGTTCTAGATCCTTTTGTTCCTGACTTGACTTCTGGTTAGACTCTCAACCTGGTTTGTTCTTTGCCTTGTGTGGGACTGTTAATAGACCCTGTTGCCAGCACTTGGCTCTGCCTGCTGTTTAGATGTGGGTGAGAGCACAACCTGTGCCAAGGTCACCCTCAGCTTCTTGGTCATCCTTCCTTGCAGAGCAGTCTTACTCTTGCTGCTCCCTGACACCCCTATTGTTATTATGTTCATGTGTTCCTTAAATAGCTTGTTATGATCCAAAACCTTACAGGCAGTATTGATATTAGTGAGTCAAGCCTGCTAATGCTCCCTGAAAGGATGGCTTAGTAATTCTCTGTCACTATTTCACAGTTATCTGAGTGAATGCAAAAGGGTTGCATGAGGTCACTGTAAGTAGAGAAGTCAAAACCAAACTCGGTCCACTCCTCCAGCTGCTAGACTGCATGTCTTCCCTCAAGAAAGTTTCATTGTCTGAGCAGTGGATAACATGCAGGGTATGCATGCTCATGGTTAATGAAAGTATATCAGACTTTGCCTGCAGCAGTTTGCTATCTGAAATAGTTACATGTCATCATAGTGTGAGCTTTCCTTTCCCCAGCTTTGTATTTTGCTGTAGCACATTTGATAGCGTCACTATGAATTATATCATGCTATGGCACATCAAGACCATGTCCTGAAATAACAGAATATAAGGAACCTGGTAGAATACAAAGAAGTTATGGAAAAATAAAATAATTTATTTGCAGCTAATTAATAGGTTAACCTATTTGTTGGAAACAGCCATTAAACTAACATCAAAACAGCAGGCTGCAGTAATTTAACATCTATTAACTGTCGTGGAATACAGTTTTATCCTAACTGCAGTTATTTTTAAAGTTTTGAGCACATTCAAACACATATATACAGTGTTGTCAAGACCCAGACCCTTATCCAATCCATAACTGTGGTGAGTAGCTATTGGCCAAAAATGTCTCTGACCCAAAGCTTCAAAGAAAGATCAATCCAAGCGATCTCAGATGCAAGTGAGCAGTGCAGCCATACTGACTACAGTACTGGGTTTCCAGGCTCACAGTCCATGAGAAGATTTTGGAGTCAGCAATGTCTATTGTAACTTAAAAAAAATCATGTAGAACCAAACTTTGTAAGCTTGATCCTTTTGCTCATTCACAACAGTTGTCTTATCTCAATTTAGTTGAAAATAAATGCAGATGTTGTATCAGAATGTGAATCAGTAACACCCTTATCCCCAAACATACTATTCATGAACATGTGATTTCAAAATCCGAATTTTAATTTTTATCAAGACTGGCTTATTTGATCGGAGTATTCACATTTGGTTTTCTACCATGCAGTCCATTTCATAAACTCAGATCTATTTCAAATCTAAGTCCAGATCTATTATTAGTATTATTATGCATATTGAAATACACTGACGAATTGAGCATTAATATGGTATGAATCAGATTAATTAAGATCAATCTGAACTATGCTCGCAGATGAGAATTAACGACTGAGTGTTTGGGGCACAGTAATGCAGTCTAAGGAATGCTGTACACCAAAATGGTTGTCATGTGAAATCCTCCTTGTTGGATGACTGAAGGGATTTAACATTCAATTTACTTTCTTCTGAAGTATTCAGCACTTCACACTCAGCCTATATACCACAGTTTACATACGATACAGTGATCTGGGCATTTACTAAAATGAGAGATACTCCAGCTAGCCTCTCCTGTTTCAAAAACTCAAGATGTTGCTCATGTGACAACCTTGAGACATCAACCAGGATGACCTGTTTTAAGGAATGTGGAGAAACACAACTGCTTCAGCCACTTGCCTACTCTCCTGATTACCAGTCAGAGGGGTTCTCCTGATTTACAGAACAAAACTGCCATTTTAGATTTGTAACTACTTCCTGCATTTAGTTTACCTCCCAGCCTGACTACAACCTCCTGTAATATCACAGCTCAAACAGTAAGTAGGATTCCCTGCAGCTTGGATGCAAAAGTGTAAGAAACTTGCTGTGACTTCCTTTGTATTAAAACCTTGTCTAAACTCCATCTTTAGGAAATATCTACTAGAGTCTGTTGTAGACAGATGAAAGTAAATTCTGGCTATGCTTCTAGCCAGCAGAGCATGAATCAGCTGTGATCCAGAAGATGCCTGACAGTGTTAGTATGGTGCTGAGTCCAAGCTTACCTTGGGCTTGGCCAGACACAACTGCAGCTAGTTAGCTTCTGGTGGTGTTGGACAGTGGATATATAATTATACTGAACTACCCTATTGCGTCAGATTCTTCCCTCATTTACACCAGTCCAGCTTCATGGAGGTCAGTAGCTTTGAAGTGGTAAGAGAAGTATTTGGCTTAGTTCCTCAATTTTATGCAAATATCCTATGTAACATCAAAAAAGGAAATTTAAAAAGGAGGTAGAATAGCATTTAGAAATCAAGACCAGAAAACGTCTGCTTGCTGTTGAAGTAAGTAGTACTTCTGAACAGTAGCTATAGTTGAGCTGTCAAGGAAACTTTCCTCTAAAAGGTAATTCAGACTCAGGTTAAGGAAACCATCCCAACTTTCATGTATGTACTTACCCAGGCCTGAATGCAGAACTTCCAGTGCTTGAACAAGCTGCTACAATTTGAATAAGGGATAAAATCCATGTTCGGACTGCTTTACTGTAGACATCAAATTTAAGTATGATAAAGTTAGGAGGTACCCAATCCATCAGGGTGATTCATGCCACCTAAGCTGGGCACCTAGGATTCCCCACACAGCCAGTGGACAATTTAGGTGCTCAACAGAGGAACATATTGCTCTTGCCAATGTAGTGAGTTTACTGAACATTTATAGGTGTGATTCATTTCTGAAAGACACTGAGTGGACATCTGGCTAACTTCTGGGAAACAGCAGGCAGAGGTATATGTCTGGGCAGGCACTGGAGTCTGGTCTTTAAATGTCCTGATGTTTGCAGGAGTCAGAAGGGTGAGTGTTGTTTTGATGCTGTCAGTATTAGGCATAGTCTGAGCACATCTAATAAACCTGGCCTCTCTGAGGTAGCATGTCAGAGCCTCATTGTCTGCCTCTGAGCTGCAACAATTTAGACAACTATTAAAGCAAACCTGGCTGCTGCAGAGCACTCGTAGGAGAAAAGGTTGAAGCACTTCAGGAACTCTGAGCACAAGAAGCTGAATAGATTTTTCACAACCTCCAATATCACTCAGTCCTGAATAGAGGACTGGGTCATCACTTTGCACCTAGAGGTTGTTTTCACAGGTGGCCTAAATTCATTGCAATCCCTGCACCTACTCGGTGAGAAGTGGAGTGATTCAGGGGATGTAAGCAGGGCACAGAGCAGGGAGCTGTTGACAGATGCCGATGGGAAAGGACAGTACAGGGACTTGGGTGCAAAGGAGGTGACTGAACATGGCCCTAGGCACCCAAATTCCATCAAAGACAGACATGGCCCAAATTCTCTGGCTAACAGTGGTGGCACATTTCTACAGCCTGTGACCTGAGCCCATGGCCACTGCAACACGTGTGTTAATAGAGGTGTTGGACTTGCAGTGACCCTGGCCGGAGATTAAACACTGGTGTCTTCTTCCTGCCTGCCTGCCTACATACTGGGTGGTTTTACTTGACACCGAACGTAAGCAGAAAGGAACCCCTGCAGTCCAGGGTGTGAGGCAATTAGCCAAATTGTTTCTCCTAAAGTTGGATTTGATTATACAGGCCTTTTTCATTCCTTCAGAGCTCACGCTTTGAGAATTAATATGGCAATTATCGATCCCTTTTTTTATACTGTGGAAAAGGAGGTTCTAATCCTCAGAAGTGGATTTGCTCTGATGACACATAAACAAAACCCTGGAGGGAGGAAGGTAAGGCATAAAGAGGTGTTGACAAGCTGTACACCACTTGGTTATGCAAACACAGATGCGGTAAAGGGCAAAGAGCAACAATTTTGCGAAAGTTGAAAGTGTGGGAACAGTGGCGGTTGCCCTTTAATGATTATAACACAAAGGAATGCTGGCAACTTCTCTCATTGACTTTACGTTATCAAGCTGAGTCAGTGATGAGTAATAAGATATACTATTGGAAATCTCCTTTAATGTACCAGCTTTTTATTTGACACTTTAATCCCCTCACTGACACATGTAAAGCTTTCTATGAAATAGTGCAGGGGTCCTAATACTACCAGAGAAGTTCTCTTTGCAGATACAGTGCATTGTTTTTGCAAATCAGGCCCATCGTGTGCTGCCTTGCTTGCTTACAAGCAAGCTGGGATTAGGAAAGTAGAATGGGAATGAAGTAGAGAGCTCGTGGGTAAGCTTGTCAAAAGAGTGATTCATGTAGCTTTCCTTCCACGGGTACCCAGTTTGACACATCCGTCTTGCTCTCATCTTCTAAAAATTGAGTCCTTTGAAATAGCATTTCCAAGTTGACATCCACAGTTGTGTCTGGGTACTGTAGCTGTTCAGTCTCTGCGTTAGCACAACTTGCCACCCTAGCTATGATGTCAGCAGCTTGTGGAGCTGGGTCTGTACTACAATGTTTGTGTTTCAGGGTGTCGTGATTTAACCCCAGCCAGCAACTAAGCACCACACAGCCGCTCACTCACTGCCCCCCCACCCAGTGGGATGGGGGAGAGAATCGGAAGGAAAAAGGTAAAACTCGTGGGTTGAGATAAGAACAGTTTAATAGGACAGAAAGGAAGAAACTAATAATGATAATAACAACAATAATAAAATGACAACAATAATAAAAGGACTGGAATACACAAAACAAGTGATGCACAATGCAATTGCTCACCACTCGCCAACCAATGTCCAGTTAGTTCCCGAGCGGTGATCCCCGCAGGCCAACTCCCCCCAGTTTATATACTGGGCGTGATGTCACATGGTATGGAATAACCCTTTGGCCAGTTTGGGTCAGCTGTCCTGACTGTTAACCCTCCAACTTCTTGTGCCCCTCCAGCCTTCCTGCTGGCTGGGCATGAGAAGCTGAAAAATCCTTGACTTAGTCTAAACATTACTTAGCAACAACTGAAAACATCAGTGTGTTATCAACATTCTACTCATAATGAATCCAAGACATAACACTGTCCCAGCTACTAGGAAGACAATTAACTCTATCCCAGCTGAAACCAGGACACGGGGAAAAAAAAAGAGGTTTTGCTTTTTTTCCTTTAAGTTTGTGTGTATGTGTGCAGGCTTCCCAGCACTTTTGTGGTGCTCTCACAAGCTAAAGAGGTTGTTTGTCAGGCAAAAGATAAAAGATTCCTGCAGCCACTCAGACACATTCCTCATCTATTGATTTCTACCTCTGCAGTCAGGTCACAGGCTGGCATTTGTTGCAGACCCCATCAGATTTGCACAACCTATTTTTATGGCTCTTGACCTTACATGCCCTAAAGTGCTGATGAGCTAAATACAAGTCCTGAACACAAGACTATCGTTAGAAAATAACAGTGTATGCGAGTACACATGGCAGAACTAACACAGGGAAAGGATCTGAGGGAACACTTGCTGTCCTTTTATGACCTACCCAACGGAAAGAGTAGATAAGAGCCTTTGCTGTGGAATTTCCTTCCACTCTGGGACAGGCTTCTGGGATGATGAAGCTGGTTAGTTTAGAAAAGCTTCTTTTGGAGAAACTGAAGTGCAGACCTGCCTCTTCAGAGATTTAAGAGGAAAAGTTTTTTCTTCCCACTTTTTCTGGGGATATTGTCAATAATTCAAGCCAGGGCATGCAAGGAGCATGTTCCTTGAGGTATGCTCACAACTACGCAGTCTGTCAGCAGGTGAAAATCATTCCATTGCTACATCACCCAGGCAGAGATCTGACTCACAAATAGGGAGGCTTCCATGCTGCTTGCTCTCCAGCTTTTTCTTTGGATTTGGCCTGAAGTTCATCTTCTCTGCTTTGCCCTGTAGTAAGCAGAGACATCTAGTGGCTGAGCAATCCTGAACACAGGAGTCTTGGATCATGAATTACAAAAGTGAGTAAGGATGCCTCATCTGGTGAGGAAATTAGCAAGTCCTGAGAGCTGGGCCCGCCGTGGCCATCTTCAGGGAAGCAGATGGTCACTTCTGCAGATCAGGACCTACACTGTTAATGCTGAAGAAAGTATGATACCATTTTCTTAAATTCAGACCAGTAAATTTGAGTATTTCCTTCTTAGTCAACCAGGCTTTTGAGCAATGTCCATAAAACGTACTGTTTGGAGACCAAGCATACCACTTCACAAAAGTCAGAGACAGTTTTTGGTAGCACATTCAGCGCCTTGGTTTTCATTCTTCCATTTCTCACAGGCTGTGTCTTACACAAAGGATTAACCTAAGAGTGGATTTAAATTAAATATGCTCAATCCCATGGGCTACTCCTTTCCCTGCTGCTTTGCTGGATGCTAACCCTGCTGCAGCCCAGGCTCGGAGCCCTCACCGTGGCACCCGAGAAGAGCTGAGGAGAAGGTGACTCCTGATGTACTGCTGCCTACTCTGCTCAGTCCTGCCGGGTGCTTCCTCTTGGCTCTTGCTCTACTGCACTCTAGACCTTGGCTTAAGTCCATACATGAGTGTGTACTAACCAGAGGAGCCAGAACTTGAGATTAGACTCAAATCCACACTATGCTGCCTGTGTAGGTGCACCCACAGAGGGCAAATGGAGTTGACATTTCTCACAAGTCCCTGCCTAAAATTGTTCCAGTTAGGATAATGCAGAAGTCAGGGAATGGTGGATGTTCTGAGACCCTCAGTCTTGTATTGGAGTGATTTCCATAAAAGCAGTAGGGGAAAGCCCAGTGGTACAGTGTCCTTCCTGCTCATTTCTTTCACACATTGCAGGAGTGATTCTCAGTTCCTAATAAAATTCTTAATGTGATTGATCTTAAAGAGCTGTGAGTCTCTGTGACTAACCACAGGGCAGAGTTGAGCCAACAAAGCTTTAATGGCAAGGCTCTGAAGGCTTTTCTCAAGAAGAGCCAGGAAAAGGGATATTCGTCAGGCTATGGGTCTGTATAACACATACTTTTGAAATGCAACAGCTCAGCTAAAAAATATGAACTCCTACAATTTCTTCATGAGATCCTCACAGAAGCTTCACCAGCATCTGTTTGCCCCTTTTTAGGGGTGGTTCTTAAGGTTTTACCCATAACATTCTTCAATAACAGATGCCAAGACATCTCCTGAGACATTTTTTGAATAGGAACTTCCATCTGGTGCTGCATCCTTAGAAGCTGTGACTTGGCTTCTTTGTCTGCAGGGTGGTTAATCCTAATGAGGCAAGCACAGCAATTTGCTGAGCAGAGATATATGCTTATCAGATCCTGGTACTGAGCTGATTCTCTTTTATAATTATTTATTCTGACTTCAGTAGATGAAGCAATGTGAAAACACTTAAACCCAGAGCTTTCATCAAGAAGACACAATCTCTCACTCCTGTGAACAACTGAAATCTGCCTATATGGAAATGGCTAACCATACTGGTATAGTTGTCCCAGTATATCCTGCCATTTAAACTTCCCATGCCCTTCTTATCTCAAGATAAATGTCCTGATTTAAATTATGTTGAGATGAGCTCCATAGAAAAGAAGTATTTTTATATTGGGACAGTAGTGTCCATAGAGGGAAAATTTTATTGGCGTAGCTAAGCTAGTATAATTATACTGGCATAATTATGCTGGTAATTTTCCCTGTGTATACAAGCTATGAGTCTCAAATTGTGCTTCACTGGCAGAAGAGCCTCCTTTGTTGGAGAGATTCTTTAGATCTGAATCAGGTCGTTAATAAGTCCTTCAGCACTCAAGTCAATGCCTCAAACTTTATAATGAGTTTTACTCTTTGCCTCCCAGAGAATCCCAAACTGTTTTATGCTTGTAACAGACTCTACACAAAAACTCATCCTCTGCTGATGGAAAGCCAGCTCAGGGGAGAATTATAGCAGTTACTTCACATCAGCATCATCAGTGGTTATATGGTCTTGTGGAGAGGGAACTCTCTCTTGGGAATCAGCAAACATCAGGAAGTATCAGCAGGCAGCCATATGTGTGGTTTTGTTTCTTTGCTTTCCTATTTCTTCTCCCCCTTTATATTTCCATAGCCTTGTTTTGCTCCCTGCTAATGAGATTTCTGTTCAAATGGGGGCCACTATGTGTAACTTGTAATACATATGAAAACAATTGCTGTGCGTGAGAGTTTATGAGAAGAGATGAAGGCTCATACAGTAACCATGTAAAATGGCATAAGTAATTTGAACAGAAGTATCTTCAATGACAATGTGCTACCTCGTGTGAAAGATGCGTAGGTGTACCCACAGAGGGCAAATGGGGTTGACATTTCTCACAAGTCCTTGCCAGATGTGGTCCCAGTTGGGGCTGTGCAGCCTAAGAACACCTAGCAAACAACTTTGGAGTTTCATTTGTAATTCCTCTCTGCCCTAGATGGTTAGAAGTTTAGCACTGCTCGAGGTTAGATCCCCAGTTGGGCAGGCTATGAACCACAGGCAAGGTCTCTGTCTTCCTCTGCCATTAGGATCTTCCAGACACTAACTTTGCATTGTATGGACTGTAGATTTCGTTCAAACTCAACAAAATCAAGCGTATGTAGGTAGAGCTCAGAATTTCTATTTTGCATTAAGTGCTGCTCTTTCTTTCTTTTTCTTTCTTTCTTTCTGTTTGTTTTTTTTTGTTACTCCCATTTTTTTCTTTTGTCACTAAAGTTTTAAGAAAAATATTTAACTCAAACTCAAAAATAACTTTGGGTTCAAACATTTCATTTGGATTTCCACTTCTAGCATTTTGTTTTATCAAATCATTATCATTAAAGACTTAAAAATCTATTTGAGATGTAAAATAACAATAATAATAATAATACATTCCTTTTCAGTTCTAATTGGAATTTATAAAAATGAAATGCTTTTGAAAACTTTTTCAGTTACTATTATAAGAATGAAATATTTTCTGAAACCTTTAATTATATTAATTGATATTTCAGGAAAACAGCTGAAAAATGACTTATTTCACTGGATATTTCTTTCACTCTCCTCCATATCAGTTGTCTTATGAGAAAGATCTTTTGCTTTTTAGAAACTAAAATATGTCCATTTTCTAGCTTATTCTGCCCATTCCTATCAACTGAATGTGAGTTCAGGGCTTCAGTTCCATTTCCATTAGAACTTTGTGTAACAGTACTTACTCTTGAAAGTTTAAATCATGTTTTAAGGGTTATCAAAATGAAGATTTTGTGGTTTACCAGTCTCAAGAGCTTTTCTTTTTCAGAAGTATTTTCCATATACCTAGATTAATCAATAATATAGCTACTGTTACCACAAACAACTCACAGTCTCAGACAAATAATATTTATAAGCAGTGAGTGAAAATTTCTCTTGAACTGATTTCCTCCTGGACTGGATGGGATAATCTTAGTGGAGATGGAGGATAGTATAGAAGGGTAAAGATGGGGTATATAGTCCTGGATTTTATAACTGATTTTTTCCACGCCCTGTTTAAGCCATTTGCTGTTATGTGGACCAAACAGCCAACCTCTGTCAATGCTTGCTATGTTGTGAGCTGGCTCCTGTACGGGGGGTTCATCCTCTGCTCCTAAAAATCATGGACCCCCTCAGCTGCTATTGATTTCAGTGGGCACTGAGTGAGTTGAGTGCCTGCCTGCATTGCTCACTGACTGGCAGGATTGTGCCTAACTGCAGACTGGATAAGGGGACCCAAGCCCATGTAGAGACAGGCTGTTTCCCTCTGCTCTGGCCAGTGGAGTGAATGGCTTGCTCGGGACAAATGTCTTCTGCAGCAAAGAGCTTTAGTGTCAGGCTTACTGCTTTTGCATGCCAGGATGGTTGAAGTGACACTTTGGGGACTACATGACTGAAACTATCATGTTGTATCAGGTCTGTGTATCTGCCCTACAGGTCTTGCTCTAGCAGTATTTCAACAGATAGGAAGAGGATGGCTTGAGTGTTCAGCAAGCGTAACCAAGCCTTGTCCACTTTCCCGGTACTACATCAACTCACGCCTCCAGAGCGTGAGGTCTTTTTAGTGCTGAGGCCTGATTCAGGAGTGGAACATAATGCTTTCAATAAACTGCTCTCTACCAGTGGCTGTGCCCTGCTCTTGCTATGGTCAAAGAGATGTTTGAGTAATTCAAATGCTACCAGTTACCATACCTGTTAACACCATCCTCTGCACCCAGAGTTAATTTTGTTCAGACTGAGCCCTTGTTTCTTGCTTTTCCATTAAAATCAAGTGTTTGCTGCATGCAGCTTGGCAAAAGCTTATTGGTGCATGGGGTTGTTCTTCCCCAGGTGGAGGACTTTGCACTTTCCCTTGGTGAACTTCATGAGGTTCCTGTTGGCCCACTGCTCCAGTCTGTTGAGGTCCCTCTGAATGGCACCACAGCCCTCAGGTGTATCAGCCAATTCTCTCAATATCCCTGCTTGCAGCCAGCAATGACTGTGCGTACCTTTAAAAACTGATTGTGGCAGATCTACATCTTTGGAAGAAAACTAGAGAGAATGATGTAGTGATGCCTCAGTTATGTCCAGGATGTGGGCATGAACCTGTGCGTACCTAGGTGTTATTGCAGACTCAGCTTGGGACTTATGACTTGGGGTTTGACTTCAGCTTGGATGCTGGTGGGTTGAAGGTTTTGAGTCACTAATTCCCTCTATTGTCTGCTCCTTTCCTAACAACTGTGTTCTCTAGTTAGAAAGCGAACTCATTGGAGCAGGGACTATCTCAGTGTATGTCATACAGGTTTATCAGACTTGATTAGACATTGGTCTTGGTTCCATAGGTACTCCTGTGTTACACATAATGTACATCTCTGTGTCCTGAATTTTTTCCTTTTGCTTTTCCAAGAATCCCTTTAGGAGCACAGAAAGATGTCAACACCTGGCTAAATAGACTCCCTAATACTTTAAGTCTTACAGCCAGACTGCCCCCACAATTCCTCATTCATAAATTCCAGCATTGTTTTCTCAAGGAATTCAAAGCCAAGGGACATCAAAACACTTTGTGACTCTTCATGCTACTCCTTTTTCTTTGATGCCAGACTCCATACATAGAGCTCTTAAAAAAATGATCATCCAATCAAACTGTACTGAGTAAATGACAATTTTGCCTTATTTTCCCAGTCTGTATTGAATGAGGAGAATGAATTACATCCTTTAAGCATTACCTAGCAGAGTGGCATAAAGAGTTTTAATTTAGGCAATAAATTGTCTTCCAAAGTTTATTTTTTTAATGCTGTGATGAGGAAAGCCATTCCACATAGCTAAATGCTCTCCCCGCCCCCCCCTCCATTTGCCCTGTTAAATCTGGCTTTCTCTAATGCTTCTTGTAATACAGAAGGCTAAATAGTCTCCTCAGCTCAACTCCCACATACAAATCCCACTTGATCTAAAAGCTGCTAGGTGTGGGAATACTTTATTTAATCTATCTGCCATTATCTGGGCCAAGATTTTAGCATCTGTGCACGTTAATGAAATAAGACTATGTGAAGGGCATAGCAATTGATCTTTTCCAGGTTTAGGAACAGTGTTAGAACATTATGAGCCTCTGTAATGATGAGAGCACTGTTCCATTACTAGACCTGACTCTAAACCTTCCCAATAAAGGAGCTGTCAGTTCTTCCATAATATTTAACAGCAGTTTATGATTTATGCATTAGGTGTCTTCTAAGGCTATTTGGGGCTTGATTGTGTTCTCATAAAAGCCACTGTTGCGCCTTTCTTCCTAATGAGGGTTTTTCATGTCATTTTACATGACTTGCAAAATCACATCTATTCATTTCAGGGCTGTCCAGCTTTCGCACTTCGCAGATGCATTGTGTTGGTTAGGGAAGCGGTCAGCGGCAATGCACTGAGCTAGTCTGTGGGCTAGTGCTGAGCAGCACTAAGGCACTACCCCAGTCATGGGCAGGAGACCAAGTATCCCACAGACCATCACTTGGACCAACTTAACTCTATTTTGAAACCATCCTGCCAAATTTTTCAGTGGAAACCTTTTTAAGGGAAACATTTTTAATTCAGATGATGTCAGCTGAGGCTATAAAGAAAGTGAACTTCATCTGGGCAATAAACAAAAATTCTCCAACTTTGTCTTTTTATTAGTCATTTGTCCCCATCTACTCCTTCTGTTACCATGATGAAAAAGAGAAGGAAAGAAAAAAAAAGAAAAACAGCGTTAGGAAGAAACAACCCCTTCAGAAACCTCTGTGTGGCCTGTTAGCCATATACCCACATGCTTTCAAAATGCACGAGATGGTGCATGTGCACATACACATGTATGTGTGTAACATTTTTATTGAGTATTAAATGAGAGGAAAAAAAAATATGCCTCTGGTGAAGCTGCTGCATGTTTTTATCAAGAGGTTCAAATCTTGTAACCCAGAGACTTAAAATGTTTGTTTCAAGTAACCAAAGAACCACCTTTTTCAACAGCCATAGATTGCATTTGAGCTCTCTTTCTCCCTGTACATCCAAAGTTACCTCTTTCCTTTTCTGTTAATGTTTGCAGGCAACTATCAAAAAAGAGTAAATGGGCTAATACTGTCAGATCAGTGTAGCTGCACAGAATTTCTCTAGTCAGCTTAGCAGAATGTTTTAATTGTAAATTTGCTTTGTGGTTGGACGAGTTGGCTTGATACTCCTGTCCATGATAATGATGTCCTGCCAGAGCCATTGTGCTGAAGGAAAAAGTGTCCTTTGCCTTTCCAACACTTGTGATGGAACAAGAGTTAGGCAAAAAGAATTAGTTAATGTTTGTCCAGTGGCTTATCTGCACAGAGAACCCTGGCAAAAGGGATTTGGTGCTTCTAGGAAATAATTGCCAGCCAAGAAAAGAAGGTTTCAAGTCCAGAGCTGAACAAAATGTTCTCAATTTAACAGTTGACTCTCCAAAAAAAAAAAAAAAGTCAGGGGAGCCTGTTGATTTTAAGAAAAGCAAAATGAGAAATAAGTGAAAAGAGTAATTTCAACTTTTTCATTTTACTTCAGTAACTCCAAAACAGTTTCCTTCAATGTAACTACATTAAACTTAGAGGTTATAACCGTGATTGAACTATGTTCACATGTTTCTGTTAAAATAAGCATATAACTGCATAGAAGCTGTCCTGGTTTCAGCTGGGATAGAGTTAATTGTCTTTCTAGTAGCTGGTAGGTGCTATGTTTTGAGTTCAGTATGAGAAGAATGTTGATAACACACTGATGTTTTCAGTTGTTGCTAAGAAGTGGTTAGTCTAAAGTCAAGGATTTTTTCAGCTTCTCAAGCCCAGCCAGTGAGAAAGCTGGAGGGGCACAAAAAGTTGGCACAGGACACGGCCAGGGCAGCTGACCCAAACTGGCCAAGGGGGTATTCCATAACATGTTATGTCATGTCCAGTATATAAACTGGGGGGAGTGGGACTGGGGGGATCACTGCTCGGGGACCAGCAGGGCGTCGATCGGCAGGTGGTGAGCAATTGCACTGCACATCATTTGTACGTTCCAATCCTTTTATTATTACTGTTGTCACTTTATTAGTGTTATCATTATCATTATTAGTTTCTTCTTTTTTCTGTTCTATTAAACCGTTCTTATCTCAACCCACGAGCTTTACTTTTTTCCCCTGATTTTCTCCCCCATCCCACTGGGTGTGGGGGGAGTCAGCAAGTGGCTGCGTGGTGTTTAGTTGCTGGCTGGGGTTAAACCATGACAGAACCATATATTATATTTAACATATATATTACCATTACAGGTGATAAAAAAAAAAAGTTGTATTTCTTCCATGTGTTTTGGTAGTGTTTTCAAGAAACTATTTCTGACTGAAAAGAAAAAAAATATTTTTTAGTGTATTTTGCAGGGCTTGAAACTGCATCTCCTTTATACTAAGAGCATAGTATTATTTTTTATATGCTGGGATTTCCTGTGAATGGAAATGCCACTTTCCTTATTAGTTCTACTGAGGATATGTTGGACTACTGGCTTCTTGGAGCTAAATTAGCCCTTTGTGCTTAGCCTAAATACTCTCTTCTTTGTCTGACATTTACTTTTAGAAAGGCAAGTTCTGAACTTTTGCATCTGTCTTCAAGGATATCCTTCTTTCCAACATACTCCTTCATCACAAATTTGTTCATGTGCAAGTATCGATACCTGGAAATCAGTATGATTCACATGACTGATTGAATAGAGAATTCAGGTACTACACACACATGTAATTGGAGGTGCATGTATGTCTGGGCCATGTATATCACAGGAATCAGTTCAAGCTTCCTCAGGCTGGAGTAGAACATTTCCTACAGGGAGGGTTCAGCATTTGCCAGTTCTTTTGTTCATAAACTAGCATCTATTTGTACCACAGGAGTCCGGATAAGAGGCAGAGAATAAAACAGAGCACAACCCAGGTGGGCCACCTGACTTCTAGTGGCTTTCGTGGCCATGCCCCATAGCCTGTACCCCTCTCATCCCCAGAGGTGTCCCTGTCACGTGCTGCAGCGTCCCAGAATGGCCAGAGAGAATACTGCTGCTACCAGAACAATGTGTTCATCTTAGAGACTGCTCCTTGCCTATTCCCAAGGAAAGTACATGGCCATCAGCAACCCAAACCATGGGTGAATTCTCCCAGCAAGTTCCTTGGCCCTTTCCTGCCATAGCATTCACAGTCTGAAGAAACAAAGAGCAGCAAGATGAGAGGGATGAAGTGACTCAGTCAGGACAGCAGATCGGTGGGACAGCCTAGGCTAAAACTCAGGTCTCCAGTAGACTGTACTGCCTCTTAGTGATGCAGTGCTGCCTTTAATTATACCTGCTAACTGTAAAGCCTCAAGCCTGCCATACAGGTGTGCTACTGATAAGGTACTGCAACGTATGTACATCATTATTTCCTTTGGAAATGGTGTTAATGACCATTGCCCGCTGAGTTCTAAACAATTCTTGATTTTGGAGGGGAAATTTTGCAGCATCAAGCCCAAAGCTTCTTAACTAAACTTGATTCTCATTTGGTTTGTTTCTCAAGAGATACTTGCATACCTCATCCTCAAAAAGTGGGAGTTCAGGGTGACTTTAAGATGAAAGGTACCCTCACTGACAATATAATCATCATCTTGGGAGCAAATGACTGAAGTTATCCAATGTCCTCACTGTAAGAGTGACCGTGTTAATAGTTATCCCCTGTACTTTATTTCTTTTTTGAAGTGAGGAGGAAGGTCCCCAACAGGAGATTTTTCAAGGAGATCATGATATTAACAACTCACGGAGTACTGGGAGGGAGCCACTTAGCATGTTTCATGGATATTTTGGTCTAGATTTTAATCAGTATTTTCCCTAGGTAGATACACAGTAATCCTTCAGACTGTGCCATCCAATATTATGGCCCCTAATTTTTAACTTACATGTCTTAAACAATGCTTGAGAGCAATGCAAATTTTTATTTTTTAGAATAATCTAAATATGGCATTTTTCAAAAGTGTAAACTTCATGTTTTATGTATTTTCAGAACCATAAATCAGAGTGATTGTATTTACAAAATACTAAGGAGACTGAAAGCTCCAAGTATTTAATTTATCCAAATCACCTTGAGTACTTTATCTTCACCTGTGATGTACTATTTATTTTATTCTAAACCCACTAGTGAATTCTCAGCAAACCCTGCCAGGGTTTGGCTTCTGAAGTCAACTTTAATCTCTTCAGAGTGGCCAGCCTAATGAAAGTGGTCAATACCTATTGCATACAGTAACAGAATCTAAGACTAGGCTCTGATTTTATGGATATTGCTATAACTCAGAAATAATATAATGGAAATCTATAGTCCCAGCAGTAAAAGGCAACCCAACTTGTTCTGAATTCAACATGGATTCACAATTTAATTTTTACTATTTATGACTTAACTTTTTCTTGTTAAAGTGGGAAAACCTTGTTGTATTGAGCAGTTCCATGTTGTCTCACAGTAAATATTTCCAATACAGAGTCTGTCTGAACTAGCCTTAATTCCCTTCACAACCAGTTAGGAAAAACAGGCTTTAGTAGGTGATTCATATGGATGTCTAAAAAAGATTAATCTCACAGTCTGTAGTTACCAGTTTCTTTCCAATATCTATGAAAGGAGCTTAGGTAATTCATTCAGACGTAGACATCCACATTACAGATGGCTCACTTTAGGTGAGAGATGTTACATTTCTTTTCAAAAGAAACCCGAGCTGGTTGTTTTCTCTGCCTACTGGACAGGAGAATAAGATGGCTATTTCTTCTATAAATGATGGCTTCCAAAGATAACAGAGAAGAGGCAATGACACTATAGGATGGAGAGCTGCTGTTGCCCTTTACAAAGGTGGCAGGTAGCTGCAGAGATCCAACGTCATCTGCAATTTATAAGTTGAGGTGCAAGGAAGCTTCATGCCACAGTGAACTAACTCCAGGACTGTTGCTATCTTGATACTTATGAAACATTTAAAAAAAATTAATGTAAATGTTAAATAAAATTTCCTGTTCCTTAAAAAGCAATACCTTGGTAGGGAAAGTTGGCAGAGCAGATAAGTTATGTAACACTGATATACTATCCTGGCATTTGGGGAGAATAAGTTGCTTTAGAGCCTTCACTACTTTGCTCCAGGAAAGAAAGGTTGTAGGAAATGTTTTTAACACAATGATTTCAATATCTTATTTAGCTATGGCAGACACTATTTCATTTATAGTTAACTTTGCTCTGGTTTTTTTTTGAACAAAATACAAGTCAGTTATAAAACAGACAGTGCCCTGAAGAGTTCAGAGGTTTGGGTTGAACATACAGAGAAGATGGAAGAAAGAAACAAACAGGTAGGACAGGAAAAGATAAGTATTTCATGATATGGTGGGATCCTGTCTTCTGCCTGACTAACTTTTTGCTGAGTAACATGGGATCCTACAGCTTTGGCAGGCAAATGGAGGTGAAATCTGGCCAGATCACAGAGGAGGACAAAGTTGCACTATGCTATAATTGTGCAAACAGAGGTGGTGGGACACATCCAAAAGTAATTATCATGACATTTCAGCATTAATACTTTAAATATCACCTTTGTTCTGCAACATATATTGATAATTTAGAAGTTTTTAATCTTTATTTTGGATAGCCACAAGTATCAGAACTTTGAGGTTTCACATAGACTAGAAAACCTTCTTTCATTCATGTTGTGGTTTAACCCCAGCCAGTAACTAAGCACCACGCAGCTGCTCACTCACTTCCCCCCCCACCCAGTGGGATGGGGGAGAAAATTGGGAAAAAAAGTAAAACTTGTGGGTTGAGATAAGAACGGTTTAATAGAACAGAAAAAAGAAGAAACTAATAATGATAATGATAACACTAATAGAGTGACAACAGTAATAATAAAAGGATTGGAACATACAAATGATGTGCAGTGCAATTGCTCACCACTCGCTGATCAACACCCCGTTAGTCCCCGAGCAGCGATCCCCCACTGCCCCCAGTTCCTAAACTAGATGTGACGTCCCATGGTATGGAATACCCCTTTGGCCAGTTTGGGTCAGCTGCCCTGGCTGTGTCCTGTGCCAACTTCTTGTGCCCCTCCAGCTTTCTCTCTGGCTGGGCTTGAGAAGCTGAAAAAATCCTTGACTTTAGCCTAAACATTACTTAGCAACAACCGAAATCATCAGTGTGTTATCAACATTCTTCTCATACTGAACTCAAAACATAGCACCCTACCAGCTACTAGGAAGACAATTAACACTATCCCAGCTGAAACTAGGACAGTTCAGCTCTACTTGTCCTGTGCAAGGTGACTTCATTATGATTTTAGATATGTGACAGCTGAGGAATAACTTCCTACTAATTTAGGTGAACGTACGTAGGAAGAGAATGTTATGGGTGTATCCTACAGCAAGCAAAATAATTTGAACACCTTAGCTTCAGCTGTAGTTGCTTTTTTAAATGTCGTTGACACCAAGAAGGTCAATGTGGAAGGATATTTTACAGAGAAGAGTAAAAAAGGGGGGATAAAAAGGATACTGAAAACAAAGATGGAGAAAAAAGACATCAAGGCAGTTTTGTATTGGAGGTGAAGCATCATGAACAATTGTAGCTGAGCAAAATAGACACTCAAAAGGATTATGAAATATAAAAGAACTGACTGTTAGCTTTAACTATGAAGTGGTAAGATGCTAAGAATGAAAGGCTGAAGTTCTTTAATGCAATATTATTTATTGCACACTTTAATGAAGTATGTGATAGATAATGTTGGAGCTCTACAAGGCTCAGCTGCCTCTTAACTCCCACTTTTAATGCCCAAGTGCAAAATTCAAATCCTTGGGACAGCTGCTCTGTTATCAACTAAACCTAGAAATGTCTGCAGCCTCTAGGTACTTAGCTTGAGTTTTTGCTGTGAAATCCCAAGGAGCTATCTGAATAGAGATTTGAAGAAGGGCATCCTCAGAACCTCATAAGCTAGAGATTTCTTTGTCTGATCCCCAGAAAACTCACAAAATCTCCCCTGTAGATCTCTCTTGAAGGTCACAATCTGGTGATCATTCTCAGCACATGATTAAGCCTCAATTAATGTGATCTTAGAGTGGCTTCAGTTGCTCATGCTCTTCTTTGTACTTCCTGCCTGAAAGTGAATTGGAGCTGGAAAATGAATTTACATTTCCCTTTCCCTCATTCAGTGCCCTAAACTAAACAGTGACCCAGAGAGCCATCTCTTCTCTTCTCTTCTCTTCTCTTCTCTTCTCTTCTCTTCTCTTCTCTTCTCTTCTCTTCTCTTCTCTTCTCTTCTCTTCTCTTCTCTTCTCTCCTCTCCTCTCCTCTCCTCTCCTCTCCTCTCCTCTCCTCTCCTCTCCTCTCCTCTCCTCTCCTCTCCTCTCCTCTCCTCTCCTCTCCTCTCCTCTCCTCTCCTCTCCTCTCCTCTCCTCCTTCCAGTGGACAAATTACTTTTAATTCCTTTCCTTTCCAACAAGTAATTGTTTTCACAGGTGTGCTTGAATAACAGTGCTATCTAAGATCCCCATCAGCCTCTTCTGAAGGCACCTTACTTGAGGTAGAAAAGGCAAGTCCTCTTAGAGAGCTGGAAGTGTTCTCTGAGCAGTGGATGGGTGAGAAATACCAAAGCTACTAAGGAACTGGATGCTTTTCCTGAGTAGTTTTGCAGAGGACCGTGTAGCCTGGTTTGACTTTGTTGTTGTTTTTAAAGGACAGTGTTTATTTGGGCAATCCTTATGTTTGGCCTTCTGAGGACAAACAGATCATTGGAGACGTGAACGGGCTGTGTGCTCACGGCCTTTTCTAATGGGACTGTGGTGGAGTGATCTGGCAGTTTTGCCACTTCTTGGGGTTCTTTGCTCTCTAGGTCACTGGCACAAAGAGTATTTCTGATGTCAACACAGAACAAAGTTCCCTGTGATCAGCTGCATGTTTACTGCAAATTCACCTATGGCTGAAGTCTCTTTAGAAGTAGAAGAAACTCCAGTACAGAAGGACAGTGAACTCTCTGGAGCATAAGTCTGTAACAAGCCTTCTTCCATGCAAAAACGGGCTTGTCTGTGTAAAATCCTCTTTCTACCAGTCTTCTAGAAACCCTGACTGCTGGATACCCAAATTTCTTGATCGGCAAGGAGAAGCCTGTTTAGACTCTATTTTTATTGTGCAAACAAACACCATCTTCCTCACAAATATCTGCAACATCTGGCTTGGCTTCCCATATTGCACAACTCTGCACTGAGTTAACTAATCTGTGTTTCGCTAATGCATACATTGACTAGAAGAAATAAAGGAAGAGATAATCTGTCTTTTCCCTTAGGAGTGTCTCCCAGTGGTTAAACTTTCCACTGTCAGGTCTTTCACTGCTCATTTTCTGTTTGAGGAAGCAGCTAAGCAAGCACAGCTCTTTCAGTGCCTCACAGCAGTGCATTTTCTGTAATTTTGACATAATTTTGCTGGCTCTTCTCTTTACCTTCCATACATTTTCTATATATATGTTTTTTTAAAGTGTGAACGCTAAAGCTAGATAGGGTACTTCAGCAAAATCCTTTCCCTACTCCACTGCTCATGCAACAAATTTTCATTTTTTTGCTAAGCTGTGAACTTCTTCCTATTATGATACAATTTCAAACTCTTACTGTCAAATGCTGAATATGATTCTGTTGTGTAAGTATAGTTCAGAAACTTTCTCTTCCTTAAAGCAGAAATTACATCTGTAAGAACCAGCCAAAGTATTTATAGCAAATAATTTATTTAATTAGTTTCATTCTAACTCTGTTGTGTGTTTGTTTACAACTTTGGAACTGTTTGTTGCATATTTTATGCATGAATATTTCAATCCGTTTGCTGTGCACAGGCTATTTGCGCCAACTGTGTCTCTGGCTGTTCAGTTCTCTTGTTCAATCTAGCTGGCATTTTTTAATGGAACATAGACACTGTCAGGAACTGCATACTGAATCAGACAGACCTTTGCTCTGATCTGCTGTAATCTTCTTCTTGTGTGTCTATCCCTTAGAAAAAGAAAAAAAATCAGAAATAAGACTACATGATATTGAGTTGTTCTAAGGAATCTACTATGGTTAGAGGGAAAATGTTAATATACCCCAAATTGTCATTGTCTGAATGAAACGTTTCTGTTTTTTGCAACATGACAATTTTTCACTTCAAATTTCAGTAAATGAAAATGAAATTATTTTTAATGGAAATCAATAATTATGGAAATTTGCAAGTTCTTTACTTTTTGTGAAGTTTTAAGGCAGGAATATGCCACGTAACTCCAGTTCCATTCCAGAGACATGACTGGTTTCTAGATTCTTGCTCTTTTGTGTGTATGGCCAAAACCATTATATACAGTAGATGAGAAACAGACTTCAGCATAGCTACATTAGCTTTTGTGTGATAATATATTTGATATCCTATGGAAGGAAAAAAGTACTTCTGAGAACTCTTACAGGAATATTGACAAGTATTAAACTATAATAATTTTCAATATTTTTATGAAAGAGGAAAGAAATAATTTGAATTAATACTTTTTTTTTTAAGCATTTTCCAGTTCTAGTGTCTTTATTTATATTAGGGAAAATCTTGAGGCCACTGCCAGAGGTGTAATCTTTATTCATAATTAAGATGCTGCTTTCAAAGTATAGTGATCAATACCTGGACCTGTCTCCTGCTGTCTGGCCTTGGGCACATCACCTAAGCTCTGTACCTCAAACTCTTTGTGTAGGGAGGGAATTGAACAATTTCTACCTTCGGTTCTTTTTTTTCCCTTGGTTTTTTTACTGTACTCCCTTCTATGAGGAGGAAGGCCTAGATTTATCTTACCTATCTTTCAGCACTTCAGGTGTCTAAGCTATTTATGTATAGGCAAGGCAGAGAACCATTTCCAGAGGGCAACTGGCTGACAAATGTCTGAAGCACCCTACACACTGCCCCATTGATTATAGGAGAAGCCTCAAGTGACTTTGGCCCTAAATTAGACTTCTCAATTAAATATGTCAAGTTAGGTCAGATGAATCCAAGCTGGACTGTCTTTCATTAATAAACACTACTTATCATAGAGGGTCCTGATCTCCACATGGGCTGCAAGTGAAATATGAATACTGACAAAAAAGTAATAATGCTTCTATCCAGCAAATGACAAAGCTGTTTTCAAAAGTGTGCAGGTGGTTTTCCCCCTTTTTTTTAGCATCTGAACAAAGACAAATCTGAAGCGTACAGGTTCTTTTGCTATCGGGACTTAATCTTTAAAAGTACATCAAAGTTACTTAAGTAAATCCTAAAATATCAACTTGACTGGAATCAAAGTCAAATAGACTCAGCAAAAAGGTTATTGTCCACTTGTGTTTCTAAAATGCTATATTCTTGGAACTGGAAAGGAAAATTATCAGGAAGGGTTCCCCAGGTGACAACAGTTTGTCAGCCCTTTCCTGCCTTTTTTAGGGACGTAAATCTTATCTTTTACAAACGAGGCTTTCGAAGTTCAAAGGACAGCTCTTCAAGATTCTGTGAAGTCAGGTCACCTTATCAACATTCTCCTGTTTGAGCTGCTCTTACATGGGTTTGCTGTAAAGGCTGAACACGCAGGTTCAGAGCACTTGATTTATTTCTCTGTCCCTGCCTGCCCTGGGCTTGCAGGACTGTACAATAAAAGAGGATGATGGCAGAGTTCTTTTCGAGCAAATGTACTTTTGAGAGTGTTCCTGTTAGGAAAATGTTCTCTTGCAAATATTTACTCCACTTTTGACCGAACCCTAAAAACAAAGGTTCCAACTGTGCAGGCTAAACTGGCTGGAGGCCACCCTGTGTTATCAGCATGTGTGTATTTATGGGAGACAGGACATTGCAATGATTTACCTCTGATTTCTGGCAAAGTGGGCACAATTTTACCCCTCAAAATGGGTTTGAAAACTCAGTTTCTCTCCTTGTCTTAAGAAATACATGATTCTCCTTTCTGTTTTAACCTGAGGTCAGGGCAGTTCCTTCTTGCACTAAGGAAAGCAAGCACAGCTCTGTTCTCAACCCAGCCTGTCTCCCAGTGGTGGATGACAAACCATGCTGGATCATCAGCTGTGGCAGAGACCTCCCCATCCCGCAGGCATTTGAATCTCTATGATAACAAGCCACACAGCTATATGTGAACACACGTACGTACATAAATACATACATAAGAAATCTTAGCAAGGCAAAGGATGTTTGAATTCTTGTTTAAGTTTGGCCAAATATCAAAGAGTTTAAGAAAATGCAGATGAAGGAAATCCATAACCAAACCTAAGCCCCAGGCTCCTGAAGTCTTTGAGTTGAAGTTCTCAACCTTCACATACGGACTTGGATGTTTCCTATCTAAAATCAAATTGCTCCCATCAAATCCCTCCCATCCCACCTGTCTAGACAAGGCCTGCAGAACACAACTGCATTCTGTCCTACACACACGTACTGTCCTGTTCCTTCCCATAGACACACCAACTTGCATCTAAGTTCTCTGCGATAATGGCCAGGTCATTTCCCCTTCCTCTTTCAATGACTGTGTGTCAACACATAGAGACACTCACAATGCAGGTGAAGAAAGAAACAAAATAGTATGACCGAAATGGAGGAATTCTCCTGAGCAGTGTTCAGTCCCCACCTTTATCATAAATTGAACTACTGATCATGAGTATATATCGTTGTCTGGGCCTTGGAGTCCAATACATAAGAAACAACAATACTCTTTTTCTTCTTTCTCTTTGTCTAACTCTGCTATCCATGTTTTAAGTTTTAGAAGTTGAAGATTGTCTTGTGTCTCAGAAATGAGCCCCAGTTTTACACTGGGCTTTAGCCATTAATGCAGAACCTATGGTGATGTGGATGAAATGACATTTCCATAGGAGAAACCAAAATCCAAAGATTTCGTTCACAGAAAGGTGATCTGCCAGAGCTGTTTGGATGTTTGTTCTATCTTTCTTAATTACACTCATCTGAGGTAATGTAAGAGTAAGAGGATGCAGTTTTATGGCATCTGACTAAGGGCCTGTTGCCCTTATAAAATAATGTCTTTATGTGTAAATTGACATAATTTCAGTCCCTACTTATCTCTCTGTTTTTCTCTGAAGTTACACACTGAAGTAGTGTTTCTGTGTATTCAGAGAATTCTGCTTCTGTTTACTGGAAACACAAGCTACGGTTTTCCATAGAGAAACCACTTTTAAACAAAAATGATATATGAGAAAGAACTTGACCTCCACACAAATATCCTTCTCTCCACCGAGCTTCCATAAAGCTTGTGGAAATCTTCTAAGGAGAGCTGGGTTGGATGCTCTTGTATGTAAACCAAGATATATAGCCTCATAACTTTTTCTCAGCATGTCTTATTTATTCAGTGTATTCCATCGTCTCTTTCCACGGGGACCCTTGCAATCTCCTCTGTCAATAATGCCAGTCATCAAATCCCAATGGCCAAATTGCCACAACCATAATTGTCACCTCCTTTTTGCTTTGCTGTGCTTCCTCACCTGCCAGCACCAATATATTTTAGACATAGCCTATAAAAACAACCAGGTAACATGCAGAGAATACCCAAGTACTCTTTCTACTTGTCTTTTTTTCACTTCTGTTCTCTTTTGTTTTGCTGACTGCTTTGCCTACATTAAACCCCAATGATGAAGCTAGGTGTTATTCCACTGGGGCAGAATCCAGCACAGACTGTGAGCCCTTCAGGCAAGGAATTGCTTTTCTGTTGAAGTGCCCAGCATATTTTGAAGGAAGAGTTTAGAATAATGACTATTGATGTTGCTACCACACAGGGGAAGACAAATTATTATCTGTGTCTTGCAATTATTTTTTTCCCACGTTGCAAAGATATAAACAAGAGCAGGGGATGTGTATGTATGTCGTGTGGTACGATAACTGCACAATCAATTACTTGTGCCTTGCATTTCAAATGATAGGCAATTGCTGCACACCCACTCCTTTGTGTCTGATTGCTTAATTCATTTACTTAATTCATTTAGGCAGAAGAGTCCTTGATGGTTCCAGCTGTCTGGCTTTCTAGGCTAGAGCTGTGGGCAATCAATTAGCTCCACCGGTCCGAAAAGCAGAAATGCATGCATGCAGCATTCAAATCCTACTTATAAGGTTAGTGCAAGCCATTTGTTACAGAATACAAAGCCTGACCAGAGTGTATCGATCTCTTTGCAAAGCCTTCACTTCCTTCCAGGAGTCTGAGAGTTGTTTTTCAATAATCTGTAGTAAGAGCAGAGAGTGGACAGACGCCAAGCTGAAATGGCTTTAAATGTGCCATGCAAGGAACACAGTGCATGTGTGCAGCCACTTAGATGAGGTGCCCCTTGGTGCAGCTAAATTCTGAGATAGAGAACGGTCTCGAGAACAGGCTTACACAGAGTGAGTCCTGGTGGTTTTTCCATCCTCAGTGTCACCTTATCTGGCCAAGTCTGACCGCACAAGGGCCATGCCATGCTTAGAGGGGCCTGGGGTCAGGTAGAAATTTGCCACTCCTGAGTTACGGAACATAAGAAGCTTTTCTGAGCATTATCACGAAGCTTTCTGGAGATGTTCAGGAATAGCTGGTCCCATCCTAAAGGACCACTGTTCACATGTTCTTTATTTCTAAGCTAACTCCAGGGGTCTGGATGAGGATGACTCTGAAAGTTTGCTTGTGTTTCAGCAATGCAGACAGCGAGTGTATGGGGTGTCCGTGCCCAGGCGCCGGCAGCGGGGCTGCAGGGCGGCCTGTGTGAGGAGAGGCCGGGGCTGCCCGGTGCCGGACACAGCCGGTTCCAGCCGGTCCCAGCCGGCTCCAACGGCCCCACCGCAGGACACAGCTGAGCCCCTCAGCCAAGATGGGGGAAAACAGGTTCCAGAAAGGGCCCAAGGCGCCACAGGCAGAGGAGGAGGAGGAGGAGGAGGAGGAGGAGGGCGGGAGGCGGTGCAGGCCCGCAGCAGGGATCCATCCCCTGCAGCCCTGGAGAGACCCCGCTGGAGCAGAGACCCCCCCTGCAGCCCGGGGAGGGCCCCACAGGGGCCGCAGCAGGGGGATATTTCCTGCAGGAGCTGCGGCCGTGGAGAGCCCGGGCGGGAGCAGGTTGTCCCTGAAGGACTGCAGCCCGGGGAAGGGCCCGCGCTGGAGCAGGGAGACGTGGGAGGAGGGAGGAGCGGCCCAGAGGGGCTGGGGGGGACCCACCGCAACCCCCGGCACCAGCCCCTGCGCTGCTCAGTGTCAGGGGGAGGTGGTGGGAAAACGTTATTTTAATTTTTGTCTGTCTTTCTCACCATTCAAATCTATTTTAATTGACAACACATTTAATTTTCCCTATGTCAAGTCTGTTTTGCCCATGACAGTAATTGGTAAATGATCTCCCTGCCTTTATCTTGCCTCGTGCGCTCTTCCATCTTATTGTCTCCCCCTGTCCTGCTGAGGAGGGAGAGTGAGAGAGCAGCTGGGTGGGAGTTTGGCCCTTAGCCAAGGTTAACCCACCACAGTAGGAAAGTGGTGGAAAATCTTGAGAGCTGGCTTATACCTAATACCAATTGTAGTCGTCATGTCACAACAGACTTGTGTCAGCTGCAAAGCAGTGGCAGTGGCATAATGACATCCTGACGCATCCTGACGATGCTCTCACTGACAAGGAAACCCCTGTGGTATCTCCTGCAAGTTTTCTTTGCCACTGTCTGCCTGCACAGATTACAGTTTGGGGTGTGGGTGTTAATTTTATCCCACCCTGTTGGGAGTACATAACTGATATGCTTTCTTTAAGCACCTGGACTTACATGGTTTGGGGCTAGGTGCTTGAGGATCCCAGCATATAGTATGTGAAGACAGCCCAGGGAATTTAGGTACCTACAGAGGGCAAGTCATCATAGGTGTGAGCTAATTTGCCCTTTGGAAATATCTGTCTGTCTCCACTGACTATAGAGGACCTACATTCTAACTGTGAGGTTGAATCTGGGCCACCTATTGGTATCAGCAAGAACAGGGTCAGAAGGCCACTTGGGACATAGCTATCTCTGCACCCCAAGAGTGTTCTGACAAAGGGGACACTACGTGCATCTATTTATAGTCTAGACTGATTCATAGCAACTTACCCCCAGCAGACATAGACTTAGGACTGTACCAAGACTGAAATATTCAAGAAAAATGAATTTGAAACTGTCAGCATTTCCACAGAGTTTCTGGCTGGCTGATGGGAAGGAGTTCTACGATAGCCAGGCAGTAACTGCAGCTCTGTTTTGCCGACATCCATTGCATGAAATTATTCAATTTCAGCAAGTGATTTGGCGTATCAGTGTCATAGCCCTCAAACATTGTGACAAGGTGAATGCCTCCCTCTTTAAAGAGAACAGCCTCAGATCCTTTGTGATACTTATTGGAGATTGATGTTTCAGAATTTCTGTAGCAGTGGGAGACCATTATCCCATGGCAATGCTTTACTTGATCAGCCCAATCTCTTTAATTGTATGTATTTGATAATCTTTTTTGATTTGAGTTAGTTGCTAACAGCCCCTGGCTGTGTGGAGAACACCTTACAATTATCCAGCACCTTTCATCTGGAAGCTTTAGGGCTTTGGACATATTAATAGTTATATTAATAATTAATAGTGTTAATAGTAATGCCTCCTCCTTTATCAATGTGGGAATTGAGACATGGAAAGGCTACTGAGTGCTCAAAAAGAGGATATCTGAAGTTGGGGTCTGTTTAGATGAGAGGAGTTGGTGTTGCTGTAATTACTGCATAATTGCATTTCTGGAGACACCCAAGGAAGACAGACAGCTCCAGTACTAACCAAGGGAGTTGTTTTACTGGACTATTATCACTAATGTAAAAAACCCACAGGTTTCTGCCTGCTTTTCCCATTAGAGTATGGGCCAAAGTAGTCCAACTTTCAGAGGTTGAGATCATTCATATGCTCCAGTGAAGCTGATAAGACAGAACAAATTTCATAATTATAAACCTAACTTAGAGCTAAGTGAGGACTGTATTAAAGTGGCTAGTAATGAACATTGGGTAGTGATTACTGATGCACAGCTATCCTTGGATGAGTGACTTGGTGCATTGGTGACTGCTGGCTGCCTCCCTGCAAATCTGCTAGAAGATGGAGGTCCAGAACAAGGGCTTGAGGAAGAGGTGGATGGTGGACTCTAAGTTTATTGTTCCAGTGATGAAAGCCCTTAGGCATCTCTGAGGAAAGCTCAGCAATAAAGCATTAAGCACACATGTAAGCATCCTTTGAGTAGGTTGTCATGAATAGGAGTGTAATTTGAGGGTGAAGGGAGAGGGAGAGGTTCAAAGTACAAACCACTGCCAAGGGCAGTGCAGAAAAATCAGCAAATGAGCAAACCAGGCTGGTCTCTTTGGTAGAGTCAAGAGGGTGTTGGTGAGAAAGAAGGTCCTGGTCACATAATTAATTGCTTGATGTTGGCACAGCACTTAGAGAATGTGAAGTGTTCCTGAAGTGCTATGTATTTATTATTATTCCTACCCACTCATTACTGTATCTGACACCAGTTCAAACAGACCTTGTAGCATGTCTTTATGGTGTCTCTCCCTGTAAGAATTTCTCTGTGCATCCCCCATAATCTTCCCCTTCCAAGCAGTCCTGTGGTGTGTGTGGCTAAGCAGCACATGATTGCAATAGGTTAAAGAGAGTAATTAACAGAGACCACATCAGAGACTTGCAAAACACACAATGTGTTTATTCAGCATCAGGTTGGCTAATTCCAAATGAAAGAGCACTGCACAGCAGAGTGCAGGACCCCAGTGGTCAGAAATAGTTCCACTTAAATGTTATTTACCTACAAAGAGCTCAGTTCTAATTAGGGACATGGGAGCCAGCAAGGGTGAAATCAAAACCTTGCCCCAACCATATCCTCCATGCTGGTGCCCAAAAAAGTCTTTTAATAGACACAGAAATGCTCAGTTGCATTTGGTTTGTATGCTTTTCTGCTCCTCTAAACTTCCTCCTTTTGGCTAGGACTGGCAGTAGGAATGAATGAAAGATCATGACAAGATTTGGCTTTGTGGTATTTCCAGAAACCTCATGCACACACACAAAAAAATAAAAATTGCCTGATGTCACAAGATGCTGTAGAGCACTGAGGGCTAAACAAACTTTTATTCACCGTGCTAGGCTGGAGGCAGTAGAAGCTAAAACCTCCTTTTTTTTTGTACAATATATTTGCAGTCTATTTATGGTACTTACATGGACCCTGCATCCTGTGGGATCTTACCATTACAATGTTTTTCATAAATATTTATTTGCCCAGCATCCCAGTAAATGAGAAGAGTGTTATTATACCCTATTAGAGGTAGGGAACAGAGACTCATAAAAATGTTAAAATACTTGTAAGATGCAGACAACCTTAAAGGCACCCTGATGCTCTTGAAAATTAGGTTTAGCGGGCTAAAGGCTTTGCCTCACAAGAGCAGCATATTCACATTGCGACAGGTAAAGGATTGTAGTATCTGACTACCCTCCTTGCTTCTCGGCTGGACATGCGCACTCCCACCACTGAGGCAGCAGCACAGGATGGACACATCTGGGCCATACATTTCAGCTGATGTTAATGCACTTCTGCTCCAGAGATAGTCACCCTTAGAGAGATGTATCTGGGCATGGCAGATCTCTCAGGATATATTGTAAGAAATAGAGAGTCAGAGAAGGGCCAGATTCTTAGAGGGTGCCGGGGTGGAAAGGAGAGGAATGGGTAAAGGTGCCTTCACCCACTACTGGATTCGGTCAGTTTGGTACTTCCTCCTGCCTTGTATCATGTTTCTGGCTGCACTGAGCCCTCTATTTATAAGACAGACTTTCAGGGTCTAAGCATGTGATTTCTCTGGTGGATGAGCTAACTGAAGAAGTTCCTACCTGCTACTGCAGGATTTATCCTGTGGAGGTGAATCCTAGGAGGAGGCAGGGTGATGGGAGTCATCTGCCAACTTCTTGTAATCCCCAGGGTGAGAATCCTTGGGCCAGACAAAAGTGGAGGGCTTTTCCAAGCTGTCAGGAAATTTGGCAAGACGATGACAGGAATAATGAAAAAATGTACTGATTTGTGCTTGCACTTCAGATTTACACCTCTAAGCATGTTCATCAAAAGGTTCATGAACTAGGGTTTGAAGAACACTTTTCTGTCCTGTAATCTGATAATTCCCCTTTTATAAGCTTTTTCACTGTGTTTCTTTTTGTGCTAGAGACAAGGAAGTGTGAAACCTGGCAGTTCTCCTTCCCAGGATGCTGCATGAACTTTCTCTTCAGTTAGTTATGAACCAGGCTGATTCACCCACAGGTTTCACTTTGAGTCTGAAGTTCAAACAATCCCAAAATCTCAGCACAAATCTCAGTCACGTGTAAATGAAAGTGTAAATTAGTGGGAGTTAACCAGTATTTTGTTGCTGCAGTGATATTCATGAGTGTCTGGGAGTCTGTGCATGCATTAGCTGTGCCTGTCCCAAACACTCTGTATGCAGTGAGGAGTATAATATCTTCTTCCTTCTCCCCCAAATCCCTAATGACCACAGATAGGACTGAGTCAGTCATAAACCCAGCCCAAACCGGCTACATGAAGCCCACCAAGCTGCAGTCAGCAATATGACTGCCTAACCTTAAAGGGATTTGCCAGTTTAGACTCAGAGTTCCTGACCTCATGGCTGAAACCCCTACATGTGCCCAGAAGGGACTTTTCTGAGGGAGGTGAATGACAAGTCTCCGTCCAGGTTCTGTGGTGATGCAGAATTAGGTGTTTGGCCACCTAAAGTCTTCCTGGAGTCTCAGAAAAGGCTGGCGCGTGAGATGGGTTGTTGCTTTGAGACCTAGAGGCAACTCTGTAACCTCATAACCAGGTAGGGAGAGATGGGCTGTGGCCCCATCTCCCCCTTCCCCTGCCTCTCCTGCAAGGCTGGACGCAGAGCAGCTCAACCTCAAGGAACTCCTGAAAGATAATATTACAGCACATCAAAAAGAGTCCGTGTCCATTTTTAACATTCTCCTCTCTGTTAATCTAAGCATTTCAGAGGTTCTTCAGTTCTCTCAGGTAGCAACTTGACATATGTTCTTTTATCCTTGCCTTCAAAAAAGTCACCCCGGCGCAGAGTCTCGGTACATGAGGAATTGCATCCGTCTTCCAATACTTGCTAGTTTGCAGCTAAGTAGGTTTTCTTTGCTTGCAGCAATGCAACCTGAATGCAGCAACTTCAATTGCAAATGCTCTTGGACCAGAAGGGACGTAGGCAGCCTGAGGGTTAGCATCTGGCAGACCTGCACCACAGTTTACAGAGGAGAATTTCCTGCACCACCCCCCCCCAAATCTACCTGTTCCACAACCAGGTGAGGAGCCCTAAGACCATCTACAACATCGCCATCTCCCGACTTACACTAACACTGCACGTAGCCTCTATGGCACTTAGCCTGCAAGAAATAAATAAATGGCACCCAAGATTTCTGGATGTGCTTATTTAAATAAAATTAAGCACGGGATCCTTCTCCTTTTTCATACTCTGAAATAGTTTGTATCTGATTACCGACTAGTTACTTTTTTTTTGGTAGAAGACCCCACCTAGTCTTACAGGGTAGGTGGACAAGTAGAAATCTTTCAGCAATGTATGGGGAAGAACTTCAAGAATTTCCAAATTGTAAGCTGTATAGAGAGATCCTCTGCCAAGTTCCTCTCATCTGAAAAACATATTTACCCAGGACAAGAGAAATCTGTAGTTAGCCTGATCAAGCCATAAATTTCTCTCTGTTGATTCCAGTGGGCTTTTGAATGTATAAAATGAGCAGTCACCTCCAGACCCTTATGATCCTGCACTGTCACTTCTAAGTAAGCACACCAGCACTTCTTACACTGAATACTGTTGTACCTTAGATTTTATGGTACTGAGAGTGTTGTCAAATGTTGCAACAATATTGACATTGTTCCTATTTGTTGACTTTTATCTGAAAATTATTATCCATGACTTGTTATTATGCCATAGAAAGAGATTATGTTGTAGGAGTATGCAACAATGAAGATGAAAATTTTTTCTCCCACGTATTTGCGTTCCCATGGCTAGCACTGGTAAGCTCATCTGCTCATTTGTTGTTTCCTCTGAAAAACAATTACTCCAACCCACTTTTTTGCCCAGACCCTGTCATCAATAAGAAAAGAAAAAAAAATGAACGTGCTAAAAAAATTCTCCTTTGATTTTCTTCTGAGTTAAAGCTTCATTTCCACTCCCCAGTTGCTCCCCTCTAGCTTTCAGGTGCATATCAGCAGAGAGTCGTTGTGAAAGGCACACCATTTGTCCTGATGAAAGAGCCACAGAGCCAGCCAAAATGACATTCTCTAAGCCAAATGGAAAGAAAATGACTTTGAAGCACAGGAAGACACAGACATTCGGTGTTTCCTTCCGACCCTGTGGCTTTCAGTGAGGCACTCCCAGTGATATCTAAGGAATTATCATTTGTTTTTTCAGATTCTTCATTGTTTTTTTCCATCCTGTTTGTAACGTGAAAACTAAATCCTGTCATGAACATTCTATAAAAGATACAGGAGAAGAGTGGTTTATGACAAAGCCTTTTACTGTCTTAGTCCTGAGAGCTTCTGCATCTCCAAACAAGGGGGAGATGGTTCAGCCAGCAGCGAGCAGTAAGTCATTCAGGAACATTTACTCTCTTTGGCCCTTGGTAATCAGATTCCTTCTGTTTAGCCTTTCTTCTGCACATGCTGTTTGCTCTCCTGGTAGAGGTGGTCTGCCTGAGATGTATGATAGCAATGGGACTGAGTGCCCAGTGACAGCCTTGCACTGCCAGGGCCTTCAGGCTGGTATTTCTGTAGCAAGTCCCCATAGGGGTTACACACGATGTTTTAAACTCCTTAAACATGATTATGAAAAAAGCTGTAAGCTTATAGCATTAGATCCTGAAGACCTCAGCTGAGGACCTCCTGCAGACCTTATTGTCTAACTAGTCAAGAGAAAGGGTGAAAGAACAGGAGCAAGGAAACCACATCATCTCCATTTCACAGAAGCAGTGCTCATATGTGAGCGCTGCACAAGGAACGAATGGCAAAGCCAAGGTCTGAACCACCAGTTTGGAGGACCAGTGCAGCACTTGAAATAAAAACCTCCACTTTTCATTTTTCCTTTTAGCTGGAAAAAAATCAAAGCAGCAACGGAAAGTACAGGTGCAGACTTAAAACTCTGTAGTGGTTCTGTTTGGAGAAATGGGGGTAGAAGTACTTGATGTTTCAAATGCAAATACTGTTCTGCAGCTCATCTCAGAAAGAGATAAATATCATTGTTCTGTGGCATTTAACTTAGCCCAAGAAAAGGAAAGAAAAACAAGTGAAAGTGATATCCTGTCACACCAAGAGAAAGTGAATTGAAGATGTCATGGGTCAGGATGAGATACAGGGGCCTGGCATCTGCAGCATCAGCTTAAATCAGCATGTGCTTGGGTGCTCAGCGCCTTAAAAAATCTGGCCCTTCAGCACCTTTTCCCTTAATCAGAAGCGCTGGAGCATTGCCAACCACTAAAAGGTTGGGTTAGGCAAACGGAAGTTAGTTTAGCTTGTTGAGTCAAGTGATTTCATGTAACTTGCTCTAGAGGGAGGTTCTTTTGTTCTGAAGGGAATCAATTGCCAGTGGTTAAAACGTACTTTTAGAATTTATATATTTAATTAGGAATCAGTAACTTGATAAAGCAGAAGGGACAGAGGGGAACATTTAGTGCATTGCTGCTTTGAGCATGTGAGGAATGATTTGAATTTGTTAAGAAAGGAGGAAGGTGGTCTGGAAAAAATATTTTCAAGAGAAAAGAAAAAGCATTCTGTCTCACTGATGAGAAGGTATTGGTCTGTGAAACCGAAACTGCTCAGCTGCCTTTCTTCCACATCTAGCAAACTTAGTTGCTAAGCTATGTAAGTGCAAATTTTATCTACTATTAAGCACAAGTTTGTTTCTTCGGGCAGCAAGTGTCCCTCACCAAGAAAGTTTCCTCATGATGGGATGGAGTCATTCTTTGTTCATCTTGAGGTCTCTTTCAACTCCGGAGCCCAAGTGCTTGATCTGCAGGTTGTCTGCTTTGGAGGCAGTCTGGACTACATTGGAGCTCCCTGTGCGTGTTGGATTCTGGGGACAGGAGGTATAGAGAAAGGGAAAATATATTCCTCATGGTTTTTCTTCACTTAGTTGTCTCCCAGGAAACTTCACCCCAAGAACACACCAAAATTCGAGGTCCACCTGAAACTGGTTTTTTTAACCTTTGGTAAAATAAAGTTAGGACTGAAGAAATATTTTGCTTTTTCTGAAAAAATTATTCTGGGAAGAAAGCTAATAAAAAAATTACACAAAATATCTCTACTTTTTTCTTTAAAACCCTCACTTAGATATTTTGAAGGGGTTTACATATCCTTTTTACCTCAAATAAGGCAGGGATTTTAAATCTGGTATCTCATTTTGTGGGTGAACACTGATGGTCTACAGGTATTCTGGGCTAGTGCTTTATCATCCACCCCTGTGGAAAGGCTTTCGTTTTTATTTCAACCTCTAAGTATTCATTTACGGTCATGTACATTTACAGTTACATTCAAGACAGAATTATAGCCTGCCATAAGGGCACTCACCTGGAAAAGAGCACTGGTGGGTTCCAGTAGCTCTTCTAGTGTCTTCTTAAACATAAAAGAGTACCACTTCAGAAAGAGTGGTAAACTTCTCAGTCAGCACCTCTTCTGAGAAAGAAAAAGCCTTTGATTCAGGTAAACTGAGCAGAGTGAACATGTCTTCTGCATTGCAGTGGGCTACCTTACCATGGAGGTGCCAGAGCCGGATCCCTCACTGCAGGGGTAGTTTTGTGAATGGTGCCCATGTTTCCTTGTTTCTCCCCTCCAACCTGAGCCAAAACAGTCTGATTTAGCAATGTCAAGACAAACCCTTTTGACACTTATGAAACTGCTCCTTGACTTTTCTATTTATCAGACTTTGCATTTTATGAAGAGGTAGCCTGAACTATGTGTTGGGAGAAATAAACAACTGCCTGAAAAAAGCCCTGTAAATTAGAATAAACTTTTGCCTATCTCTATGGTAGCTATGGCCAGTTCCAAGGTGGTGTTTTCTTTAAACCTTCATGGCACAACATTTTTTTTTTCACACTTGTGAGATGACTAAGGTAGGGATGAGAAGGAGGGGGGTGAAGGGTTATCTTCTGCCCCAAAGCCCAGTGCAACTCTCCATAGTGAATTTTCTTTCCTTTCTCTGTCTTGGCTGTGGCGATAATTTGGGATAGCTGAGAAAAGGAAGGTAAGAAAACATACACAAGCTGATTTTGATATTATTCCTCAGATTCTCGACTGAGTTTATCTTTCTATTTAATATTGCAGGATGTATTCCTGAAATAAAGAACACATATAGAAAGAAAACAGGATGGAGTCAGTTAATAATTAAACAACAACAATTTGAAGCACACCCATAGAGGGATCTACTTGATATCACAAGCCTTACATATTTGATGATTGCACAGGCAAGCTTTGCTTAATGAATGGTGATACTTGAAAAAAAAATCATGTTAGGAATTGTGAAAGGTTTTATTTTAATAAAAGAATGTATGATCACACAAGCTCTTATATCATATCCTTTCCCACACAGACTCTTTCATACTTCTGGCAAAAGCATTAGCTGTTTACCTTTTCTTTGTTTTCACTCCAGAAGCGTGTGACTAATCCTTGAATGCAAGCACTAAGGTTGACTCTGTCAAAAATGGCTTTGGAGGGGTTTGCTATTTGTTGACAATGATTTGGAATAAAAGAAAATCACTTCCTCTGAAATGTAGCATAAATAGAAGGACGTAAGAGCAGCTGTACAGGGTCAGCCCAGAGGGCTCTCAAGCCCTGCATCCTATCTCTGAAATTGGATAGGAGCAAAAAGGAAGAGTATAGGCTTCAGAAGAGAGTAAGAACAGGGTAAGTATGCAGTCCCTCCCTCTTATCTGCTTTCAGGGATTTTTGGCTCAGGCATTCCCCGAGTTAAAAATGGTGTCAGCGTTTAGATCTGGGTAAGGAGTATTGTTCAAAGATGAAAGCTGGTACTAGCACTGAAGCTGACTCTCTTGGCCTTGTTTTCTAAAAGTTTTTCTGTACTCCAGCCACTTGCCACTCCACTGCTGTGCTGGAGTTTTCAAGCCCTTGCAGTGACATCATATTTGATTAGTTTATCAGGAGAAAAAAAAAAAAAAGATGTGGCTGAGTCTATCCACTAAATTAATAGCCTCTTAACATAACATAGACCTGGGCATGAATTAGAGTTGAGGAAAAGGAAAAGGAAAACCCTCGCTATTTCAAAACAAAAATATAAATTGTATATTTCTTACAGACTAGAAAGCTAAAAAACAAAATGACATTTTCCATATTCTGTTTTAAAGAATTGAAATGTTTTTGTAGAAAAACAAGCATATATAAACACATATAAGCTGAACTTCTTAATTTAATCATGCCTTTCAGGGCTTCTATGCTCCTAGTTTCCCAATAGTCCTGGAGGGTGGTCTCCTCTCTGAGGATGCCCTTAACGTCTCTGAACAATGTTCAACTTGTGAGGACTTCTGCTTTTCTTTAGTAGAGCTGGCACCCAAAATCTTGGGTGTCCCAAAAGAGTGTTATCTCTCAAGACTGCCAGGCTGGCAGCAGTCTGAAAGCTCCAAGGTCCCAGAGCTGGGCAGAGCATCCACCAAAGCTGTCTCCCCACATCTGTACCTTGGAAACTCCAGCTGTGTAGGAGAGCAGGGCCTCCACTTTCAGATCTATGTTTTAACCAGTAGGTTTTTGACTCACATTTGTGTTCTGATATCTTTCTACCAACAACGCTTTTCCTTGGCCAAATCTCCCTTCAGGGGGGCTCCATTTTCTAAAAAGAACTCTAAATCTGAGCCTCTGGTTCAGTGAACCATGTGCAGACCCACACATATGTGAATGCCTGGTTCTAAGTATGTCTCCTACCTGCTCTTAGCAGAAGGGTATATGGAGACAGGTTTTATGTCCTTGCAATCTTCTGTGGAGTACCCAGCTTATGCTTCAGAAAACGAGACCAGAAGACCAGAAGGCCATTCAGGTTCGAGTAATGTACATGCTGTTAAAGAACAATCTGAACAGAGATGCAGAACACTTGCTTCTCTTGAATGGCAGTTCACTGTTGGACAGCTGTCTTATTTCAAGCATTAAGATAATATCTAATGGTACCTACAGAAGCAAAACCTAGATTTAGGTTATTTATTAATTAGCATGTATTTTTGTTTTCTTGATTTTATGATCTTAGAAATGAAAAGCATCTTTTTTTGCTATTATGAAGAGGCACAGTGGGGAACATTTAAGCCCCCTGAATACTGATTTAGGATTATGTTTTACTCTGACACTGATCTTTAGCATGACTTAACTTCCTTCTTCTCCTGTAATAGTGTTCCATGGTTGTCTTTAAACAATGTTATGAGAGCTAGGGCATGGAAAAGTGTTACAGAAGAACTGAGAGTCTGACTAATCACTCACGGATGGAGCGGGCAGGATTACTGGTTTCTGTTCTTGCTCTGCCTTACTGCCATGTGTGGACTTGGCTGTATCCAGCTGATCTATTAAATTGATTAGGTTACTAAAATTCTAATTTAATGACAAAACCAAAAATTAGACTCAAAAATATGTTGTTTGTAAAAGCATCTACCTCATTCTCTCTTTTAGCTCTCTCGTTAGCCTGCTTCACCCTGCACTGTTGGCCCAGGAATATCTACATGTAAACCTTTTAGCCATATGTGCTTCTCAAGTGGTGACAATGCTTTCTGTGTCTATTGTGTGTAAAGATAATTACTTGCAGAGATATTGGATTTCCTGGCCCGGAAGGTGTTTGTGGTTTTTGTAACAAAGGAATTAAAGCACAGAGGGAACAGGAGGGCTTAGAAAGCATCCTGGTAACAGCAAAAACATTCTGTACTTTGGAAAGCCTGTTTTCCCTTTTTCATCAAAATGCAATTGTAGGTACGTCCTTTCCTCGACAGCTCACCCTGCCCAGCAGCTCTTAACCATTTGGTATGGAGGTCTGATATAAATCAATAGAGACGCCTGCAGACCACACTGAATTGGGCTTTAGAGGAAGGCAATGTATGCAGCTCTTTCTTTAACATCCTAGCCTACGTTGCTTTGCTGTAGATGCTTGTTAGGCAAAGCAGGTTAGGTCAATGTTAATAATGTTCTTTGTATCTTCTGTCTCTCTGCTTTGATGTATTAGCGAACAGAGTAAAAATGTACTGGGTGAAGCTTCTAGAGTGGCCTTATTGCAGTAATTTACACCACTGTCGATCCTAGCTGAGGAGAGTCCAGCTAGTGAGATTAAGTTAGCTATAAATGAGGAAAGGATAGCTTAGTGGCAGGGGCTTTAACTGTGGTTTGAGTTCATTTTTGCAGCTCTCCTGTGCAATCTCAGGTAAATAATTTTGGATAGAAGCTGAAAAGTTACTTACTTGCTCAAGTTCCAGTTGAGGCAGATTTTAGATGCCCAAAACTCCCAGAGTGATACACAGAATTTTTTCTTTTTTTAACTGCTGTGATACCTCATAGCACATAGAAGCCTATTTTTTTCCGTATGGGCTTGCCAAAGTGCCTCAGGTCCCACGTGCTCATGCTGTAGATGTCCGCAGGTGCCTTGCAATGAAAGGAGAGTGGAGTTTATTCCAGGCCTCTGGAGATGCTGATGATACATAACATCAGGTAGCACAAAGGAACCTGCCTCTCCTTGAGGGAGGAGTAAGTTACCTCAACTGGAGTTGGGACAGTATAGAATAGCAGGACACTAGCTGAAACATGGCAACCTTTTACCTTTTTATTTTACTTTATTTTATTAATTCCTCAGGGAAAAAAACAGGGAGAAACTTCCAGGACTGAGGCAGCCTCATCTGTCTGCCTGAATGATTGCCTTCATTTTCAGAAGTGCTGAGCACTTGCCATCCAGCTGGTACCTGCAGCCTGGAACAGGAGGATGCGTTGTCCTGCCTGGCTGACATAGTTAAAGGTGCCATTTTTACTCCTTGAAATATCTGACAGGACTTGAAAGTTTAAATTCTCTAAGTTTGTAAGAGGCTTTTGTATTTAACCTTGTTACATTTTAGGCATTTTTTTCTCACTCGGATGTGGTTTTCTTTACTAGGTAACTTTCTTAGAAGTTGGGGCGTTTCTATTATCACAGCTTGCTATTTCATCTCCTCGGAAAACTCATCTTTGGAAGAGATGGGTACTCAGGTTCATCTTAAGTTGTGCCCCTTCCTGGGTTGTCTTTCTGGTTGCTCTGAGAGCAGAGCACTTCCCTTTGGGTGTAGGTGCAAAGCCACCATCAAGAGAAGCGGTTTCAGACTGTGAGGAGGGAGCTGGGGCAGGGCCATGATCCCAAAGACAATTCAAAGGTAGGAGTAGGACCTCACACCTGGGGTGGGGACCTCAGTGCAAGAATTATTGGCCAAAAGGGCTCTGACATAGGTGTGGAAAGATAAATTAGTGATGTTCCAGTGCTGTCTCAGATGTTCTCTGAAGAAGTTCTGGGAATAATTTCTATGAAAGACATTTACCCACAGGGCACAGCGTAATTGCTGATTTGGGAAATAGGAATGATTCACTTATGTAAGAGACGCCCATACTATTAGCATATAAGATGCCCTGCTTATCATAGCTTTCTAGTGGCATTGTGCCTAATTAATTCATGACACCTTAATTAATAGGTATACAAAGAAATATCCCCACATGACCTAAGCATTATGGAGTAGGTTGTGCCCTACAGACTCTGTCTAATGTTGGTGTAAAGGAACACTTCCCAGTTTCTAAAGGAGTTCAAAGTGTGTGCAAAGTTTACTTCTAACTGTGGTTATTTTTCCTAAGGGAGATCTGAAACTACTGGAGAGAGAACCCGAAACCAAATAGTGTTCAAGGACAAAAGCATCCTCAAATACTGAAGATTACTCATTCTATACCCTAGCTTAACAGATGGTTTCCATCACTGTAATGGGCCACACTGAAACCCAGAGCAGAAAATCTGATCTGAACAACAGCCAAGAGGTATCAAGATATTTGTATCGGGATATCTGGATGTCCTGGTGGAAAAAGCCAAGAAATACTAAAGAATTTCTTACCTTTTCACAGCTTCATATTGATGAAAAAAAAAAAAAGTTCTATCTCATTAGGCTAGAAGCTGTTAGTAAAGTTGGAGTTTAGGAAATCCTTAACGTGCAGATGAGACAGGAAAAGTCATGGGCTTGGAAGTCACAAGACCATGCATGTTTTTTATATGTCCAGTGATGAGGACAGTGGGACTGAGACTCTGGTAAGTATGTAGAAGATAAAGGCTAGGCATCACTGCAACTGTTTCCAGACTGGTTTTGCTCTCAAAAGCACCTGATTTCCATCATCCGCCCCCCCCCCCCCCCCCGCAAAAGTGAGAACCATGGAATCTTGCTTTTAAATCTCAGTATCAAGTTACTGCAATATTTGCTAAAACACCAGTTTATGATTAAGATGTGCATATTCAGCTTAAGACATCTTAAATACATAATTTAGCATTGTGTTTTAAAATGTTGACATAAATATTTTACTATTTTGTGCATTAGATGCTTAATAGCCCCTCAGCAGTGTGAGGACTGTGATGTCACCTTGGAGATCTGTAGGTTCTTCTAGTTTATGTTTCTGATTGTGGCTAGAATGACAAAATTCAGCCTTGTTCTGGGTCAGTTAAAAGTCTTGCCTGAATTCTGGAGTAAATTTTGAGCAAATCTAGCCATAGTTATGGTATAGTAGGAAAATCAGAAAATTTGGTCTTGAACTAAGTAAAATACAACAGTTCTGGGTAGGTTTTGACATGCATCTTTGAGTGCAATAAATTCAGAGCAAACTGAAAACATTATGTATGCAAGGCTCTTCAGGTGAGATTTGCTTACTTTTCCTGCTTACAAGGCATTTGGTATGTTTTTGTATATTTGGCCAGTGCACTCAAAGTAAGGCCAAACATATGCAAGCCGGTGCTATTATTTTTTCTCCAGGGCTACTCTTCAGCTCTCTTGAATTCTCCAGCTAGGCCCAGAATTTTAGTTTCTATCCCTCAGGCTAAGGAAGATTGGATAGTTTATCCATGGAATGTATTAATACCACTTCTTAATCATCCAGAGCAATCACTGTAGGTTGTGCAACACAGAGCACTCCTTTTTTCTGCAGGGGCTGTGCTTACTGACAGCCAAGGAGAAAGTAAGACTAAAAATTAAATTCTGGTCCCCTCATATGGAAGGACTATCTCTTATCCCCAAATGAGTGCTCGATTTGGCTTCTTTTGTGATCATACAAGTGACAAAATAGCTTAGAACCAGGCCAACAGAAAATATTAAAGCACAAAAATTGCTTTTGTGTCTAGCATAAGGTGGTAGAAGAGAAAAGATGCTTTGGATGAGGACTCAAGAAATGTGGGCTCAGTCCTGGCACCAGTAGAAAATTCCTCTGTTGCCTTGGGCAAGTGACTTTGAAATTCAATTCTCTGTTTGCAAAATGGGGGTAATAAAGCCTCATAGCGATGTTGGAAGGATAACTCCATTAATATTTATGATGTGCTTGGGTACTCCAGTGCCAGGAACATTTATAGCTACCTACCCTACTAGAGGACACTCAAGTTCATGGTTAGTTTGGTGAGGACATGCACCAGAATGCCAGCAGGATGTTGGCAGTGTCTTGTTTGAAATCGGTTGAAAAAATGGTGCAACTGCCTTTTGAAAAATGCAGGTATATCAGCACTTGTCTCCATCCTAAATAGAGGTAAAAAGTTGAACTACCTGCATGTTATATAACTAGCTGTTAAATGGTGTACGACACTCTTCCAAGGGAAGGCACCTCCTGGGAGGCGTGATTCTATGCCAAACAAGCTTCTGTGGAAGAACATGACTATAAATGACCAAGATCTACGGCTGTCATGAAGCATTTCAGTCATTCAGCTGGATGTGGGCATTAAGATTAATTCCAAAGGCAATGTTTTATTTTGAGCTTTTTGTTAGGAATTTCCGCCAAAATCTTTGTAGGGAACTAGCCCTCAATACTGTCATTAAAAGATTTTTTAAACCACTGGTTGTCTTCTGGCATTGAGAACACTACTTTCATGATAACAAGGCCTAATTTGTAAAGAAGGTGAGATGAGATCAAAGGAAACTCTCTCTCCTTTACATACATACCTTTGCACGTTAACCCTCTGCAGCAGGTGAAAGGTACATTTGCCCCTGCCCTATGCTACCCGGAGACTTTATGAAACCATCCTCTATCTTTCCTTTAAATGTTTTATCACTGCTTGGAACAGTGCTGGGTCTTGTGTTTCAGCACGTTTATTTTCTGTGGGAACAACGGTCTGACTCCAGTGTACATATGTGGGTGGGTAGATTATAAATTATAGACTCTGAGCTCAGGTGCACATCTTGGGAGTGACTTTTAAATAGTTGCATGATTAACAAACTCTTCTGCTTTGTGGAATGGAAAGCAACTTCTGTCTCGAAGATCGCTGCTTTACTTCAGGAATTATCCCCTGTGGATCCTGAATGACTTGACGCTGGAGGGGAAATATTTGTTGTGTTATGAATGTGAAGCCAGCTAACTAGCAATATATGTGATGATTTATAGTCAGCAGATTTTGGGGGTGGGAAGAGGGGGAACTTTTCAGGAAATGTGTCCATTGCTTTGGAGGGATGTGGCATGTAGGACCAAATGAGACAGCCTCGTGTGGCTGGAGTGGTTTAAGGTCCTGTCCCCAACTCCTTGTTGCTGTCCCTTGGCTGGAAGCTGTCTTTAGCTGAGCAGCAAACGTGTCTTTGACAAACTCTCCTTTTCCTTCAGTGGAAAACCAGTGAGACTGTTTTAAGTAGCCAGCTGCAGTGGGCTCAGCTATGTTTTTGCATTGGATGCAGCGTGTTCATGCAATTATTCAGGGTGGCTCAGCTCACTGTCCTGGAAGGCCAGTACCGAAGAGCAAGTAATTAAGCTAGATTCAGGGGAATAATATGACCTCACTGTTGGCTACTTTAAGATAGGTATTGCAATTTTTATAGAGATCGATGCCATATAAATATCTAGATAGATTAATGATATAATGGAGGCTTTTTTGGCATTATGACATCTTGAAACTCGCTACCACTGTTAGTTCATCTGTGTTATGGATTGCAGACCCAGGCCAAGAAATATTTAAGCAGATGCTTAACTTTAATTATAGAAGCAGACCCATTGATTTCAAGGAGAATACTTGGATTTTTTTTAAATTAGGTACATGTTTAAATGGTTTCCTAAACATAGATATATTGGGTCTGGCTGAGATGGAGTTAATTTTCCCCATAGCAGCCCTTATAGTGCTGTGCCTTGTATTGGTAGCTAGAAAGGTGTTGCTAACACACCAGTGTTTTGGCTACTGCGGAGCAGTGCTGGCACAGCATCAAGGCTGTCTCTCCAACATTCCCCCTCACCAGTAGGCTGGGGGTGGGCAAGATCTTGGAGGGGACACAGCCAGGACAGCTGACCCAAACTGACCAAAGGGATATTGCATACCATATGATGTCTGCTCAGCAATAAAAGCTAAGAGAAAGGAGGAGGAGGGGGGACATTCGTTATTGCGACATTTGTCTTCTGGAGCAGCCACTATGCATACTGAAGCCCTACTTCCCGGGAAGTGGCTGGACATCACCTGCTGATGGGAAGTAGAGAATAAATCTTTTGTTTTCCTATCCTTCTGTGTGTGGTCTTTGCTTTTGCTTTATTAAACTGCCTGTATCTTGACCCATGAGGTTTTTTTCCATTTTATTTTCTCTGCCCCCTTCTTGTTGAGTCGGGGAGCGATAGAGTAGCTTGATGGGCACCTGGTGTCCAGCCAAGGTCAACTCACCACAGTAATTTTTGGTGCCCAACGTGGGACTTAAGACAATGGCAGTTGTGTATTAAGCATGCTATAACTATAGTAGTTATTAAGTGGCAAGCTCCTGTGTGGGTCACAGAGTTTGTTGGCTGCACTGCTTATCTCTTTATTTTGCTGAACTTGGGAACATGCTAGTACAAACAATGGCTATGTGCTTTGCCCTGGCATTGATGGCTTTGCTGTGCTAGGGGAGCTATCTTGTGGAGAGGATGAGGGAATACATCTCCTTCTTCCTACCCGGGACTGATGTGAATGGTTTTATTATGCAGGTTCCCAAGGTCCTTGTTCACCCTTAGGTGAGCTGTTTAATACTACTAATTAATACTGTTAGCATATTAATGGGTTTGTGGAATCTGGTGTCATCCTGGTGTAAGAGAAGACAACTTTTGGATGAGGTGATACAAAATGTGCCCTGAGGCGGCCGGCCCCTGGGTGGCAGGGTGCGTGGAAGGATTTGGGCAGGTTCCTAGTGTGGCTATCACCTTCCATAACCTAGGACTTTACACATGAACAGGCAAGCAACCCTGGCAAACAGATACACCACCTGATAGAAGGCTTCCTTGCCTACCCCAGTGAAAACCAGCAGCTCCTAGCATTGTACTGGGGCCTGGCCTGTGCCTATCGAGCTGCAGTTCAGTACTCTCAGAGGACCGTGGTTGAGGCAGGGACCCAAGCAACAACTACAGTAATTGCCCCAGTAGTGAAAAAGAAACAGTGGACAAGGAAAACAATGAGTCCATATCATCAATTAGTAAGGGAGGAGGAAAAAGAGGAAAGGTTTGATCAAGAAGCTGGTCCTCCAAGAAACTGATGAAGGAATGAGAGAATTCAGACAGGAAGCAGAAACTATCCAGTCCCTGACGTCATCAGAACTTCAAGACACTCAGAAAGATGACAGCCACTGGCCAGGTGAGCGGATTGTTGCCTGGCTGCTCCAGTGCTGGGATAATGGGACCAACAGTCAGCAACTGGAAGGTAAGGAAGCCCAACAGCTGGGATCCCTTGCTAGAAACCAGGGAACTGAAAGAAGAATTGGATAAGAGGCAGTAATTTTCAGTCTCTGGAGACAACTCCTCTCAAGTGTGAGGGCAAAATATCTATTCAAGGAAGATCTTGTCAGCTCCCCAGGGAAGTGGAGTGGACTACCACAGATGAAGACATCCAGTACCTGAGAGAATTAGCAGTGCTAGAAGTCATCTACAGTGATCTAGACAATGATGAGGTCTCCAAAGATCCAGAGGATGTCCTGTGCACACGGGCCATGTGGAGGAAGGTGATTCAAAGTGCCCCAGTGTCATATTCTAACAACTTGGCAGCAATGCATTGCCCAGCTACGGATACACCAACTGTGGAGAGAGTGTCTTCTTGGCTCCAAAACTTTGAAGAAAATCTCTGCACTTCCTCATCCCTACAGGCCAGCACCTTGGCTGTCAGGGGCACCCCAAGAAACCACTCATTTCCTGCCCTGGCCATAGGGAAAAGGAGCCCAAGGCGTATGCTGCGTGGTGCACTCTGGTTCTTCCTGTGTGACCAATGGGAAGACATAAGAAAGTGGGATGGTGAACCCACCTTTAAGCTGGAAGCCCATGTACATGAACTGAGAGGGAAGACAGCTGTTAAGAAGGGGTCACCCAAGAAGGCTGTCAGCTTAGTTAATGTAGAGACACAAGAAGGCAATCAGTGCTCTCCCAGACAGAAGAACTGAGATCACCCCCCTCGATCCTGGTGAGGGGACTTCTGGTTTGGCACTGCAAGGGTCAGACAGTGAATACTCTGACCAGGACAGGACTAGAGGGTCCCTGCCTTCAGCCAGGAGAGGAAAGGGATGACTGGATATACTGGACTGTGTGGATTAGATGGCCTGGCACATCAGACCACAGAAGTATAAGGCTTTGGTAGACACTGGTGCCCAGTGTACGCTGGTGCCATCAGGGTATAGGGGCACAGAACACAGCTGGATCTCTGCAGTGACAAGAGGATGCCAAGAATTGTTTGTATTGGAGGCTGAGGTGAGCTTAACAGGAGACAAGTGGGAACAGCACCCGATTGTGACTGTCCCAGAGGCCCCTTTTATCCTTGGCATAGACTACCTCAGGAGATGGTACTTCAGAGACCCAAAGGGGTACCGATGGGCTTTTGGTGTAGCCACTGTGAACACAGAGAAGATCAAACAGCTATCTACCCTACCTGGCCTCTCAGAAGACCCTTTCGTTGTGGGATTGCTGTGAGTTGAAGGACAGCAGGTGCCAATTGCTACCAGGACAGTGCACTGGCAGCAATATCGCACAAACCTAGACTCCCTGGCTCCCATCCATAAGCTGATTCATCAACTGGAGAGCCAAGGAGAGATCAGTAAGACTCATTCACCTTTTAATAGTCCCATATGGCCAGTGCAAAAGTCTGATGGAGGGTGGAGCCTAACAGTAGACTATCATGGCCTGAATGAAGTGACACCACCACTGACTGCTGCTGTGCCAGACATGTTAGAGCTCCAATATGAACTAGAGTCAAAGGCAACCAAGCGGTATGCTACAATTGACGTTGCCAATGCATTTTTTTCAATTCTTTTGGCAGTAGAGTGGAGGCCACAGTTTGCTTTCACGTGGAGGGGTGTCCAATACACCTGGAATCGACTGCCCCAGGGGTGGAAGCACAGCCCTACCATTTGTCATGGACTAATTCAAACTGCACTGGAAAAGGGTGATGCCCCAGAACATCTACAATACATTGATGGCATCATGGTGTGGGTCAACAAGGCAGAAGAAGTGTTTGAGAAAGGAAAAAGAGTAATTCAGGTTCTTCTGAAAGCTAGTTTCACCATAGAAAGAAGCTAGGCCAGGGCACCTGCACAGAAGATTTGGTTCTTGGGAATAAACTGGCAGGATGGATGCTGTCATGTGCCTATGGATGTGGTCAACAAGATAGCAACTATGTCTCCAGAGCCTAATAAGAAGGAAACAGAAGCTTTCCTAGGTATTGTGGGATTCTGGAGAATGCATCTTCCAGGATATAGTCAGCTTGTGAGCCCTCTCTATCAAGTAACCTGAAAGAAGAACAATTTTGAGTAGGGCCTTGAGCAACAACAAGACTTTGAGCATATCAAATGGGAGATAGCTTGTGCAGTAGCTCTAGGGCCTGTCCGGACAGGATCAGCTGAGCAAAATGTACTCTACACTGCAGCTGGGGAGTGTGGTCTCACCTGGAGCCTCTGGCAGAAAACATCGGGAGAAACCCAAGGTCAACCATTAGGGTTTTGGAGCCAAGGGTATCAAGGATCAGAAGCCCACTACACCCCAACTGAAAAAGAGACACTAGCAGCATATGAAGGGGATGGAGATGCTTCAGAAGTTATTGGTACAGAAATATATCTCCTCTTTGCACCATGCTACACTGGATGTTCAAAGGAAACATCCCCTCTACACATCATGCAACTGGTGCTACATGGAGTAAGTGGGTAGCGTCGATCATGCAATGAGCTCAACTGGGGAAACTCAACCACCCAGGAATCCTGGAAGAGACCATGGACTGGCCAGAAGGCAAAGATTTTGGAGCATTGCCTGAGGATGTGGTTTGTGCCCAAGAGGCACCACCATATAATGAGTTATCCGAAGATGAAAGGCATTATGCTTTGTTTACTGATAGATCCTGTCGTGTGGTAGGAAACCGTTGGAAGTGGAAAGCTGCTGCAAGGAGTCCCACAAAACAAGTTATTGAAACCACTGAGGGAGAAGGTGAGTCAAGTCAGTTTGCAGAAGTGAAAGCCATCCAACTAGACCTAGAGATTGCTGAAGGACAGAAGTGGCCAGTACTCTATATGGACTCCTGGGTGGTGGCCAATGCTGTATGGGGGTGGCTACAGCAGTGCAAGAAGACCAACTGGCAGCACAGGGGTAAACTTATCTGCATTGTGGCAGGACATAACTGCCCAGGTAGAAAACTTCTCTAAAGATTCATCATGCGGGTGCTCACATGTCCAAAAGCCGCGCCACTGAAGAACATTGAAACAATGAACAGGTAGAGAATGCTGCCAAAATTGAAGTAGCTCAGGCAGACCTGGAATGTGAGAGTAAGGGTGAGCTATTTGTAGCTAGATAGGCTCACAAAACATTGGAACACCTACAGAGAGATGCAACATACAGAGAGGCTTGCGATCAAGGTGAGGACCTGACCACGGAGGCCATCACACAGATCACTCATGAATGTGAAACATGCTGCAATCAAGCGAGCCACACGGGTAAAGTCTCTCTGGAATAGAGGGCGGTGGCTGGGTTTTCGATATGGCAAGGTCTGGGAAATTATGTTGGACCACTGCCATGAACACACCAAGGCAAGCTCTACATACTCACCATGGTGGAAACAACTACTGGTTGGCTACAGACATACCCTGTAAACCATGCCACTGCCTGCAACACCATCTTAGGCCTTGAAAGGCAAATTTTATAGTGACATGGTACCTGTGCTGGTTTTGGCTGGGATAGAGTTAATTTTCTCCACAGTAGCTGGTATGGGGCTATGTTTTGGATTTGTGCTGAAAACAGCATTGATAATACAGACATCTTTTAGTTAATGCTGAGCAGTGCTTACCCAGTGTCAAGGCCTTTTCTGCTTCTCAGCCCACCCCACCAGCGAGCAGGCTGGGGGGGCACAAGGAGTTGGGAGGGGACACAGCTGGGACAGCTGACCCCAAATGACCACAGGGATATTCCAGACCATAGGATGTCATGCTCAGCATAGAAAGCTGGGGGAAGAAGAAGGAAGGGGGGGACGTTTGGAGTGATGGTGTTTGTCTTCCCAAGTAACCGTTACGCGTGATAGAGCCCTGCTGTCCTGGATATGGCTGAACACCTGCCTGCCCGTGGGAAGTGGGGAGTGAATTCCTTGGTTTGCTTTGCTTGCATGTGCAGCTTTTGCTTTACTTATTAAACTGTCTTTATCTCAACCCATGACTTTTCTCACTTTTACTCTTCCAATTCTCTCTCCCATCCTGACCTGGGGGGAGCGAGCGAGCGGCTGTGTGGTGCTTAGCTGCAGTTAAACCACAACAATACTCCAGAAAGAATTGAATCAGACATCGGGACTCATTTCCGAAATAGCCTCATAAACTCCTGGGCAAAGAAACTTGGCAGTGAGTGGGTATATCACATCCCCTATCACCCACAAGCCTCTGGAAAGATTGAGAGATACAATGGACTGTTAAAGACTATGTTGAGAGCATTGGGCAATGGGGCATGGAAGCACTGGAATACAAATTTAGCAGAAGGCACTTGGCTGGTTAACACCAGAGAATATACTAAGTGTCCTGGTCCTGCCCAAACAAACCCCCTCTATACTGTGGGAGAAGATAAGGTCCCCATAGGGCACATAGGGAAGTGGCTGGGGAAGGCGGTGTGGATTGCTCCTCTCATGGGAAAAGGCAAACCCATTTGTGGGACTGTCTTCCCTCATGGACCTGAGGGTACCTGGTGGGTAATGAGGAAGGATGGGGAGACCTGATGTGTGCCTCAAAGAGATTTAGCCTTGGGAGAAAAATAATCGGTGATGTGAGTTGTATGTTGTAGGAAGTAACATGGCAGGAATGACCTGAACTTACAAAGAGCGAGTTTTGCAAAAAAACAGACAAGTACAACAGTGACCCAAACCAAGCCAGTGTTGGTGCCCAACAGTCAGACATACTGCTTCTCCTGTCCTTAACACCCATCTTGAACAGATGGGCCCCAAGTCATAGCCTGTTCTTATGAACATCTGGAGGATGCCCATGAAATGGGAGAGTAATATCTATCTGTTAAAGGGCAGGGCATAGCAGTTAAAGAAAATTTATAAATCTGTATGTTGGGTATAAAGATGGTTTAAGTATGTAGTTTAAATTGTAAGTGTTGGTAAGAAGGGATTTCAGTAATGAGAATTAGATACAAAGGGATGGTTAGAAGAGGTATAAATATATTAAATTACGTGGGACCTGAGCATGACGCAAATGGTGTGGAGTAAAAGGTGGAGATTGTACTGGCTCTGGCTGAGATGGAGTTAATTTTCCCCATAGCAGCCCTTATAGTGCTGTGCCTTGTATTGGAGCTAGAAAGGTGTTGCTAACACACCAGTGTTTTGGCTACTGCGGAGCAGTGCTGGCACAGCATCAAGGCTGTCTCTCCAACATTCCCCCTCACCAGTAGGCTGGGAGTGGGCAAGATCTTGGGAGAGGACACAGCCAGGACAGCTGACCCAAACTGACCAAAGGGATATTGCATACCATATGATGTCTGCTCAGCAATAAAAGCTAAGAGAAAGGAGGAGGAAGGGGGACATTCGTTATTGCGACATTTGTCTTCTGGAGCAGCCACTATGCATACTGAAGCCCTACTTCCCGGGAAGTGGCTGGACATCGCCTGCTGATGGGAAGTAGAGAATAAATCTTTTGTTTTCCTTTCCTTCCATGTGTGGTCTTTGCTTTTGCTTTATTAAACTGCCTGTATCTTGACCCATGAGGTTTTTTTCCATCTTATTTTCTCTGCCCCCATCTTGTTGAGTCAGGGAGTGATAGAGCAGCTTGGTGGGCACCTGGTGTCCAGCCAAGGTCAACTCACGACAATAGACCTAATCCAGTAGTTCCCATAAAAAGCAATGCCCAGTAGGCCTCAAAATGAATAGCTAGAAAAATGAAAGTGCAATGGTTATAGTACTACAAAAAAACCCAAGCAGCATTCTGATCAATTCTCCTTTGCAAGTAATCTTGTTGCAGTTTTACTGCATAATCCAACTGGATTGCTCAGATAAAAGAGATGCAGGCATATTTATCAAGTGTTTCTATTTAGTGTTCCAAGTATCAGTCTAGAGCATATGTGCCTGATTCTGGAAACCTTCTGTTCACAGAACTTGATTGTTTTTTGCAGGCAATGTGTGTGCTGCCTCCTCACAAAATGGAACCAAATATTTATTAGCAGTAGGAAATAGACCATTTATTTTTATATGTGACTTTCGATTGGCAGTGTTTGTGGAGAAGGCACACATGGTAGGCACTTCTTAAAAACGTTCTTTTGATACTGTTTGCTGGTTCTCATTCATTTTAGAGTTGAAAAATAAACAAATGAAGAGAGCAAAACAAACTGGGCTGAATTTAAAGGGTCAGTACCTCAGGGTAAATATGGCCTCAAATGCAGAGATGGTAGGAACATACCTGAATACAGCAGTTTGCCAATACTAGCATTTCCAGGGGTGGTTTTCATGCAAAAATATGTATCTGGGTAAATAGCTTCCCATAGGATATAAATTCAACCAGTGTAATGTTGACCTGGTAAATAGCAAGGTTAAGGGAAAATTATTGGAAATTAAATAGGATGAGGATAAAACTGACTCGTGGCTAAATTCATATTCAAATGTTGGGAAGAGCAAAAACATAGACAAAGGCAAATCAATTGATTACCAATAAATTATATACAAAAGATTTCAGAATGATTGAAACAAATTATAGTCAATAACAGAAGATAGAGTCCTATAGGTTTTTAAAGGCATATTTTATATTCATAGTATATAGTACTCTAGAAGACAATGCATTATTTGTGTATGCATAAAAATCTCTGTATGTGTCTATACACACTCCTAAAGAAAAAAGCATGTAGGTTTAAAAAAGTAATATATGCATAGATCTAAAAACAGTACTTCGACTAGTTTAAATTTTCCTCGGCTAAGCAACATCTGTTTTCAGAAGCTGGCAAAATCTCGTCTAGAGAGTAATTCTTCCTTACTTTGTAATTTCTGTGAGGGACACAAAGTCACAGCAGTTAGAGAAGGAGTTATAGCTTGGTCTAAGGTACAGGGCTTGAGAACAACTCAGTCAGGAAGTAAGTTAGAAGGAACAGAAGCTGTTACTGACAACACTTTTATGGCACTGGCTCTTTTGCTAGAAATGTCATTGGACAGACTTTTAGGGTGTTCATAATTTTCTTACACAATGTTTTTATTACAGAAATATAGCATTCTTTGAAATATTTTTTTTCCAGAGTAACATGTGATTCTGCACACACTGTATAACACTTTGAAGCTGGAAATATCTTCCCATAGTTTTTAACTGATTTTTTTTTCTATTTGTTATTTTTTCATATTAGAATTGAAATATCCACAGAACAAAAAAAAAAAAAAAAAAAAGTGCTTTCAGGCCAGATTTAGCAGTTTAATATTAAATGAAGACACATGAATTTAAGTGAACAATTTTTAAAATAGCATAGATTGTCCCAATTTATAATTTTGGTTATACATTTTTCAATATGAAAAAGACTGCTGCAGGGAGGGAGGATATATTCAGTTTCCTGTATGCAAAATGGATTGGTAATGGCCTGATGGGCTTTCATTGGAAAAGGAAAATTACAAGCTATGGGGTAAAGCTACCAAATCTCTGAGTTAAAAGGAATGAAGTGGTGACATGAATTGCATAGGTTGAATGCGAGGACCCTTAGCAACAACCAAAGATTTTGGAAACAGTGTTGGCTTTGACATCGGAGCAGTCTGCCTTTTAGAGCAGCGGCGAACTGGTTGGTCATCGGAGGTTAGGGTGTGATCCATGTCATCACAACATCGGTGCCTACATCTGCCTGGACAAACTGCATTCTAAACTCTACCAGCCAAGGCTCCACCAGCTGTGCTGGAATGAGATAGGTAGTTTACATACACCCAACAGCTGGTGTGGGGTTTGCTTTCTCTAGCTTTAAACACTACAAGGTAGGTATTTGCACCTGATTTTGGTTTTTTTTTCAGTTCCCAGTGTGATCTGTAGAAATTTAGTAAGTACAATCAGTGGATCCTGACAGTGATCCATTGCATCCTAAGGTAGATATGGGGGTTTGGGTGGACCAGTTTTTCTTGAGACTTTAGTTGCCAAATTCAGAGTTCCTAAGCCTAATGAGGGATCAGCTTAGATGTAGACATCTTTGTTGTACATACCTCAGCTTGTGTGAAGAATTTCATCATTACGACCTGGGTAAAGGTGGTCTTGCCCTAAGTCAGGCTGTTCTGACATTTGAGGTCCTTTCCAGATTAATTTTATCCTTTCAAAGTGAAACTTCCAGGTAAATAACTCCTACCATAAATAAAGTTAGAAGCATGTAGTAGAGTCTCAGCTCCAGGAACAAAGTGTTTTTGAAAAAAATTTCAATTGAAAATGTGAAGCCAACACACCTGGAGATCTCAGAAGCGCTTGAGTTTTTCAGACAGTTATACTGTTGAATGAGCCCTTAATCTTGACTTTTTACCATTTGGCACTAGTAGTGTTGACATCCCTTATCTTAAGGATTTAAAACTTGGCATACAGCTGTGGCACCTGAGAAACCAGAAAAAAATGCACGTGGGGGCTCCATGGAGGCCCAGGCTAAGGAACCAAGGGATGCATGCAAATGGCCTTCTTTTTGGAAAGCAAAAAAGAAGCCATTGTGCAACAGGGCAGCAATGCTTCCTCTTCTTTGTTTCTGAATGAAGGTGAAGGCAACTGCTGAGCTCTGCTGCTGAGGTTTCTGGTGCCATGATGTGTTAGCAATGGTATTATCCACAGGGACTAAGGTGGGGGGGTGCCTTCTGATCAGGTACAGTCACAAAGTTGGTGCCGGTGTTGTCAAATGCACTTGAGGACTAAGGTGGGTCTTCTTATGGGTTTGCGCTTTTGGGATTGAAGAGGACACTCATATATTTTCCACAGAAACAGCCACTGAGGTGCCAACTGCTCTTTTGCTTCCCACTCTGATGCCTAGGACACTGCATAAAAAAAAGATAATCCATAGGGTTTTGTCTGACTTTAGCACAGTAAATTTCCATTCCAAAATGTCAAGAGATTCTTTAGCATCAGTAGGAACAACCTTGTCAAAATAGGTACAAATCAGAACCCTGGGAAAGTCTGATTCAGAGAAAAATCAAGGTCCCAGCTTTCCTGATACTATGAGTTGAATAAACATTTTTCTTCCCTTTTTTGAAGCTGCTTGCCCACATTAATGCTGACCACATTACAAACTGCCCAGGAACAGTGCCTGCATCCTGGACTTCTAAGAAAAGAAAAAAAATTTTACAAGGAGGGAGTGGGGAAGTTGTAGCAGTGTGTAAGAGAGGGATGGCAGGTTGGGATTAGAGATAAAGGGTCCTAGAGACAAAGAAGAAGGATATCCAGGGTCACACAGGGAGTGACAGAGAAGGGAACGAGGAACAGAGGGCTGGCATAACTGTGTTGCATGAGGCAAAGTCTGGCTGGAGGAGGTCTGAAGTCAGATCCAGAGGCTGTAAGGGGAATACAGGGTAGAAACTGAGCAGAGATATGGAAGTGGGAGTAGGACACAAGTGGGAGAGGGGACAGGAGCCGTACCATGCCTGGCTGGGGCAGGTGTAGCATGGGGAACACATAAAAAAACCCTGTCACATAGGATGAAAGCGGGCATTAGGGAGAGCAGGAGATAGTAGAATAGGTAAGGACACATATAGGAAACCTGGATGGCAATGAAGGGGAGAGCAGGGCCCAAGTGGGGTGGAGACATGGGGTGGGAGGTTGCAAAAGGGATTTCTGATAGAGCAGGAAAGGGCTCTCAGGAGTGCCAGGAGGCAGTATGATGAGCTCAACCAACAGCGTTACCAAGCCTTGGTGTCACACCACAAACAACAGTGACTCTGATGGGAGGGTTACAGCAGGCCTAGAGCTGGACGAGTTTCTTAAGGTTCATAGGGAAAGAGATGCACAGCCAGTGTCCATACTCCATCTCACCCTGCCTTGTATCCAGGCTTGGTGGCATCTGCTCACACCAACTGAGCCCCGTTCCTCACGTGGAGAAAACGTTGCAACTGGAAGGAGATGACTGAATGGAGGCCCAGGGTAACGAGGCTACATGAGGACAACCAGAGTTCACTGAAGGAGAACAGATCTTCAAGTGAGGGCACCATTCTTCAGCAGGAGGAACAGCCAGGGGAACCAGTGAGGTGGAGGAGGCTGAATATTTCTTCAAAGGTGCTGGCTGCAAGGCATGGGAGAAGAGCCAGTGAAAGAAGCAGGAGAAAAAGGAGCAAGGCTAAGAACTTGGCATGAAAGGAGGGAGGGAAAGCTTGAGGGGAGATTCTTCTGCTGTTATGGAGCCTCTGATAATAAATCAGATTCCTTTTAAAAAGGGGGAAAGACTTAGTGAGGAAAAGACTGGCAGTGTAAGTTGGAGAAGAAAGAAAAATCTAACAGCGGGTGAGCTCCACAGCTCGCTCAGAAAAATAAACTGCGTAACAGCACTCCTTCCTGCTGTCCAGCTGCTGCAGGCAAGCATGGATCATTTCCTCCCCTAACTTCTCCTTCTTTCTGGGGTCAGCAGTGGCTCAGATGATAGCATGTTCTTCTTTCAAAACTCACGGAAGGACCTCAGAACATTACTCACAACCCGCGATCACCCTCCTACCTCTTTGTTTGAGTATAGGAAGGAGGGTTTATCCCTTTAGGCTTTACAATGGTATTTCTTAATAAAATGTTTTTGCAGCTTCAAGCTTTTTTTGTAAAGCGACTTGGTTTAAATTTTGAATTGGAAAAATTGTGGAAGCAAAGAGTGGAGAAAGACAGGAAAACTGAGCAACTGCAATCAGCAGGGAAGCTTCCTCTCCCATAATATTTTCTCTTCAAAAGAGAAAACAGCCACAAAAATGTAAGAAAATATTGTCTCTTAACCTTTTTAATGACCAGAACATTCTTCAATGATGAGTAATGTTTCTGAGAAAAACTGAATTAGGAAATGATGAAACTTTGATGCAATTTATGGAATTAGTGGAAAACTGTGAAGCAGGACTAGTCACTGTTGGGCAGTGGATTTCTTGATTGAAAAAAAAAAATAGCTCAGTAATGGATTCATTGAAATTTCTGCATATCCTGTTGGCAGAGAAAAACAGATTTTATCCATGATACAGAGAAGAAGGAAGAAAAAAGTAATATATCAGATAGACTTTAATTATAATAAACTGTAAAATGTGAACTTAAACTAAACCAAAGCGGCTAATCTAAGCTGCTCCTGCAGACTCCCTCTCCAGTGGACAGAGGGAGAGGGATCTTGAGAGGATAGTTTGTCCCTCTTCTTTTCATTGCCTGTTCGAACATGGGAAGAGTTTCTCTGGTCTGACCCAGGAGACTGGGCAGTAGACCTCTTGCAGTCTCATGGGTAGTCATGCACCTGAACTCAGCTGGCTTCACTCTGTCCTTCCCTTCAATTCAGTTGTACCACATTGATTATTTAGATTAATATTTTCTGAAGACTCTTAATTTCTTGTGGTCTCATCTGCATGACATTTCTAACAGATTCTGAAAAAATAAGCTCTCCTCCCAGTGCCTTTAACTGACTAAACATGCTACTGCCTTCAGTGCCAGTTCAGTTTCTTCCTCAAAACAAAAATGAAACGCCAAAGAACTTTCTAAGTTAGCATTGTCTAAACATTTATTCTTGGCCTCACTGAGTTGAAATCACCACACAAGAGGGCATCGTGCCCCTGTGTGCTCCTATGCAGTTGCAGCAGTCAGAGCAGATCAACTGCAGTCTATAGCCCACTAGGTCTATTGTTAGTAAAATGGAAGAAACAACCTTTCTTTGGTGATCAGAAAAAAGCCTCTGATCTGGTGCACAAAGAAATGGGTTATTTTTTATTTCCAGATGCATCTTGAACTCACATGTCTCAGTGGGAAGTGCACATACAGAGCAAGGGAACTGCAGTGGCTGCTGAATATGATGGGATGTTTAGCACAAGGGATTCAGCATCAGGGATTTTTCCAGCTTTGTGGCAATCTTGTGCAACTTGAGTGATTCTTCCATCTTTAAGTGGGACAGTGTTTTTTTTAGGTTGTGTCCGTGGGCTAAATCAAGGATAACTCTGAAAAACAAGTCTTTTCTCAGAGAAAAAAAATCTACCTAGAAGTCGATTTCTCCCTGGGGAAAGGTTTGGGATGTTTCTAAACAAAAAGAATTGAAAATCTTAAAGAGCTTTGTGAAGTTTCCTTCTCCTCACTGAGATTCTTTCCTGAAATCTTTTTTTGCCTTGTAATGAAGGATTTGCTAGAAAGTACTCAGCTGTGGTCCACAGTGGCTGATCAGCAGGGATCTCCCTGAAACCCAGAGCTGCTGTGACTGTGATTATAAGTAGAATCAGAACTTGGGATCCTGGTGCTATTACCTTCTGGGAAGATATCAGCTGGGAGAAGGCAATGCAGTGCCTGATGGCAAGTAGATATGAATAAGGAATAGGATGGAAAGGGCAAAACTTTTCATTTAATTTTGAATCTGTGTGCTCTAAGTAGATGTGTTATCTCCAGGGGACTGTTCTGCTGTTGTTCTGATGTTGCCTTTGACATGTTAATTAGCTCTAAGGATGTTTTCATTCATTAAGTCTTTTTACCAAGAGAAGCTTCATTGATTTAAAGCATCCAGGTGAAAATTAAAGTCTGTTCTGCTTAATTTCTAGGATTGATAGATACTAAAAAATAAATACCTGGTATTTTTTTTCTTTCCTATATTGCTCTCGGATTCTATTCTCCAGGTGAAGGATATGGCTAGCATATGATGTCCTCGCAGTTATGAGGAAAGACCATTCAAAACTGACATATTCTTAAAAGCAGGGTTCTACATTTACTCATTACAAATTACATAGTCAGGGCTGAGCAATAAAGGATGTTAATTCATTGTCTGCAGTAGCATTTTCCATGTATTGGTATACCCAGGTAAGACCATTCCTCTGGGACAAGTATACCCTGTTTTATCAGTAGCGGACATGTGAGAATACATTGCCCCTCAAGCCAAATCATCAGGCAAGAAAAATAGCTGGCAAGTCAGGGAGGAATATAGAAAAGGAAGAGGACTATAAAAAGATAACATAAGAGAAGATACTTTATTTCTTCAAGGCATATTGTCTTGACCTGGGAAAGTGATGCCTTTGTCTGTATAAAGACAATAGCAATATGAGATTTCCTGCTTGTGAGCATTTATTCTTACCTTTGGGGACCACTTTAGGAAGTAAGAGATTCATGGTAGCCGTAGGACTTCTATTTCTGTCCCTCTTGGCTTGGGGAACTGTACCTTTCCACTCGGCTTTTACAGTGCCCTTACAAGGCTTGATCTTTGAGATAAGAAGCCAGGTTTCTTAAGCTATCTAAAAGTGTGCCTGTTTTTTTTTTCCTCTGTGCAGTTCTTCCACTCTGTTTCTCAGTGCTTCAGTAAATGACAGTCAACATCTCCTGCCACCTGCTTCTGTTTTACCTGCTACCTTTTCAGCCAGGGATTAGTCACTTCTCACTCTGCTATCCCAGAACGGTGCCTTCTGAAATGAGGGATCTTCACTGATCAAGCAGAGGCTCTCGGCACCTTGGTGCAATCGCCACCCAGAGTTACAAAAACACTGGGATGGACTATTCATCCTGGGAAACAGGAAAACTATCACGTGTTCTCCAGGGACCACCCTTTCTGAACTGAAGAAGACCTTTTGGCACAGCAGACCTTCTCTTTGGGCTGGCAGCCACTGATCTGTGCTACAATCAGACTGAAAACATTCTTTTTTCTGTGTGCAGTCTCTCACTACATAACACGTGAAGAATACAAACTGGCTGTTGGATTCCAGCTTCCTCTCAACTGTCTCCATAACACCTTTACAGCCTTAGCACTACTGTGGCACATTGCAATGTGTGTGTTTATTATGCAGACCTTGCATCCACTGGAAACCAGACTAAGCCTCCTGCCTTACAGCAAACAGCAGATTGCCCTCTGTAGCACGACCCTGCACTGCATCCAAAGTAAGAAGTGAAAGTGGGGGGAATAAACTTTCTCTCCACCCTCAGCATTTTTGCTGGTCAGCTCATAGGCCTGCTGTTGAACAAAAGACAGCGTGCTGCTACTCGTTAATAAAGTGGCAACAGTTTATTGCTGTGGGAGTGTCTGAAAAATGCTTCCTGTCTCCCATGGCAACCTCGAGCTTGCACGGAAAAAATTGTGAGCAAATCCTGCTGTACTTATTCATGCTCTTTGTGATTTACCACTCAAGCCTGCTGCAAAACCAACAGCAGAAAAATGACAACAGTGGAGTGTGCTGGCTCTGACAGATGCACATTGTTATCTCCCCAGTTGTTATTGTGTGGTTGCCTCTTCCTAACAGTTGACTTTGTGTGCTGATATCATGTATAAATCTCTAGTTCCATTCAAGGGTGGAAGGGGCAGAGCAAGCGCTAACTGGAAAAGAACTGGTGACTCATAAGCCTAAACATTCTTCATATTTAGCAGGAATAAATATTGATGCTAGAGAGATTTACATTTAATAATGGTTAAAAATTGCAGTATGTTGACAGGGCACTCAGTTCCTTGTGCACCCATGACTCCTATTGACTTTGGAGGTAGTTGCAGGGGTGCAGCAGTGGCTGGATTTGGCATTTCTGAATGATATTCTGTACTCCCAGGGATTTAAGGCTGTGCTGGTTTTGGCTGGGATAGAGTTAATTTTCTCCACAGTAGCTGGTATGGGGCTATGTTTTGGATTTGTGCTGAAAACAGTGTTGATAATACAGGCATCTTTTAGTTAATGCTGAGCAGTGCTTACACAGAGCCAAGGCCTTTTCTGCTTCTCAGCCCACCCCACCAGCGAGCAGGCTGGGGGGGCACAAGGAGTTGGGAGGGGACACAGCTGGGACAGCTGACCCCAACTGACCAAAGGGGTATTCCAGACCATAGGACATCATGTTCAGCATAGAAAGCTGAGGGAAGAAGAAGGAAGGGGGGGACGTTCGGAGTGATGGTCTTCCCAAGTCACCGTTACGTGTGATGGAGCCCTGCTTTCCTGGATATGGCTGAACACCTGCCTGCCGATGGGAAGTGGGGAATGAATTCCTTGGTTTGCTTTGCTTGTATGTGCGGCTTTTGCTTTACTTATTAAACTGTCTTTATCTCAACCCATGACTTTTCTCACTTTTACTCTTCCAATTCTCTCCCCCATCCTGACTTAGGGGGAAGTGACTGAGCTTCTGTGTGGTGCTTAGCTGCCAGCTGGAGTTAAACCACAACACTGGGGAAAGGAAAAAGGAGGAAGGGAACTGCCTTTGGAATTTGCATTTCATTCTTTAGAAGTAACTAAAAAAGGGAAATATTCTATTATGGTGGTACACTTTCCTTTCCATGAAATTAACATAGCCAGAGTGACTCAATTTTCCGGTGATTTCTATGTGCAAAATATTTTTACCATATAAAAAGAAAAAACGGTGGATCACTGGACATTGGTCAGTGGCATGCTGGGCCAAATTCCACACGTACATATGTGCATCGTGACCAAAAACTATGCACATTATCAGTGGGAGGCATTAATACTCGTCCTTGTTCATGAAGAACAAGCCTAGGGTTGGCGAAGGACGGCCAAAGACCAGAGCAGCTCCCCAGCTCTTCTGGGATCTTGCTTCCGCACTCATGCCTGTCCCCGTTGTGATGCAATCTGGCAGTTCTCGCATGTCCTTGCAACAAGGATGTACCACTTTGAGCTTTTCGCAAGAAAGGAAGGAAAACTACAAATAATGAACTCAGGCTTGCAAAGGAAGAAGGAAAATAACCTTTTCAAATGCCTGACTTGTTTTATAAATTGCAGAAACATTTGTGCTTTTCAAAAGGAAATCCCTTAAATCCACTGGTGTTCAAACCATGGGGTCTAGTTCTTAGGTGGCAGAGATCTGCAAAACTCCCCAGAAGCTATATATGTTATGCTTAAAAATTGTGACATTTGCATCCAATTTGAAGAAGCCATTGGGAGAAAGCTCATTTAAGAATCAGCAGAGTATTTCTAAAATCATCAAACTAGGAGACACAGTTTGGCCCTGGATTAACTGTTGAATGTAAGAAAATACAGACATTGTATAAACTCCATTCATTTAAAAGAGATGTGTCAGAGCCAAAGGGCTATGTGCAGGAGGGTTCATCACAGGAGCAGCAGGCAATGAGTGAGCTTATTTGCGGAGCTGGACAATTCTGGCTCCCAGTCCTGTGTACCCATCACTATCAAACATATTTTGACTCATTCTTAAGTCTTTCAGCAGAAGTTGAGTTGCTTCAAGCATTGATCTGAAGCCCAATGGAGTCCTAATGTAATACTATTATCATTAATAATAATAATATTAACAATATTAATAATCATCATCATCATCCACACTAATGGCCATTTAACATCCCTCTTATCATTAGTCACTAAAAAACCACTACCATTTTCCCCTAAATCCTGCATAAACAATCCAGTGCAGCCTTGAAACATAAACATCCATTGACAGACGAAGCAGATTTCATTAGCCATTTCCTATATGATAAATATCCTGGTGTTATTAATGTCCTGCTAAGTAAACATTAACAGTGTTAAAATGAATACTAAAAAAAAAATCATTAAACAGTAGTATATTAACATGTGTTGAAACGCAGTTCATCTATCATAGGCAAATACTTTCCTGCGGTCAAAATCATCCCGCGATGAAAACAAATGTATAAAACATGCTGTATTTTTTCCTCACTCTAATATCAGTTCTCACTTTATTGTGTCCTCCCTGACTATTTTTGATAGTCAGAATAATAAGTGAAGACATGAATTTTCTTTTTCATTAGTTTTTCTACTAAGTACAAACCATGCAACAGACTCTAAGGAGTGTCTGCCCTGAGTAGTGTACAGTTTATATAAGAGAAAGAGTTTTGGGAAATCCCAAAAATGAATTAATGATTTTTTTTTTCTTTTATTAGTGGTTTGTACTTTGTATACGACTATGTATGCAATTCTACCATATTCAGCATCTCTAAGCCCCTGAAGTCAGACTGGCCTCGTTCCAACATATGCTTATGTCTCCTGGCCGGAAAAGTTTTCCTAGAAATACCCTTATTATTTTTGCCATCATTTACATGAAATCACCTGTCCCTAAATATTTCAGACAAAGAGAACTTACATTGTGTTCATCTGTGATGGGGGTGAGTTACAAAAGGACTGGGTCTGGATGACAAGGTGGCTGGAGCTACCGGGACCGCAGAAAGGCACGGGTAACCTGTGCTGTCGGGCTGCAGAACCCTGCAGATCCTCTGGCCGGGTTGTTTAACCTCCTCCCTTTCCCCAGCCCCCATGGGAGCTGGTAGCTCTTTGCCACATCCCAGGGTGCTGTGAGGATAAATTCACTGGCAGCCTCTCAAATGCTATGAAGACGTGTAACAACAAATTGTACCTACTGTAAAGTCTGCAAAGTGTCGCTCAAATCTTCCTTCAGTATACTCCGGCAAATCTGTCTCATATTTAGCAGGCTCCATGTGATATGTATGTTGTTTAGCTTTGCTATTTTTTAAATATGTAGTCATATTTAGAGCTTTTGATTAGGCCCTTTTGATTTGAGTCCCTTAGCACTGGATATTGGACCCTACAAAGAAATGGGCAGCCCTGAGTAGCTCTGGCAATAGATGGAAAAGTGCAAGAGACTTTCAGGGTCTCCCCTGCACTTCCACAGAATTCCAGAGAAATGCTGCTGAAAAGATCAAAATCACTTCTCAGCAATTCAACCCCACCGAGTAACATCAAGACTAGTTATCTGAAAGAGGAACCTCACCTAGAAATTACAGTTTGCAGAATAATCTCCCTTGGTTTCTCTAGATGCTTTTGCCTGGTCTGTGAAACAACAGTCCCACATCCAGTCCTCATTCCTAGTAAAAGCTCAGTCTGACTTCATGCAGGAAACAGAAATTTTGCCCGTGACATTGACAGGAGATAACTCGGATCTTTAAGAACTTCCTATGTCTTTTGCAATATACGAATTACTATGGCATTAGCCACACTTGTTACTGACTCTCCCCGTGTTGTACTTTCACCTTCCTATTAGAAACCAAACCTTTGTTTGTTCTGTGACTAAAGAGCAGTGAAATTGTCGTTCAGTGGATAGCATTTGCCAGGACTGACCGGATGTTTGCTTCTGTTAAACATGAATAAATATTGATAGGCCTAATGCTAAAAATCACAACTGCAATAAAAAATAAACAGTATGACCCTGTTGTTAATGAGTTACTGAAGATCAAGTACATTTATACTGTTCAGATATAACCAGCTTCCCTGTATATCTTTTTCTCTGCAATTGCTAGAATCTTGGTTTTCAGTATTACTTTAAATTGTTTCTTATAAAAAACAGCAAGAAGCAATGCAATGTCCTGCAAAGAAAATGCATTTAAATTATAATAATTTGCATTTAAATCTAGCAACAGCTCTGCCTTTCCTCGTCCTGGTCTTGCTGTGCTATTCACACCTGTTAATCTAATAGCCAGAATCCTCCATCAAGGTGAATTACAAGGAAGATACTGCAGACCAGCAAGAGGCCTCAAATCACATCTGCTTCAGCAACAGGTATTGTGGGGTGCACTCCCTGACTTAACTGGGCCAGGCTGGTGAAGCTGCAGTGGAAGACTAGGAGATTCCAGAAAGATGCGCCGTGACATGACCTGTAGAAACTTTCCCCTTAGGAGCGCAGGAGGGTGACACTGAGAGTCATGACACGTAATGCAGCAAGTGCAGATGTAGTAAGAATACGCTGTCTTTCTTGGAGAGGCCAGAAGAAGTGTTGAATTGCACTGGTTTGCCTCTGTGTCCCTCTGTGGAGCTTCCTGACCCACCCAAGAGTATGTTCCAGGGCTGTGCTCCTCTGGAAAGCTGGAAGCAGAGCCAGATGCCTACAATGGAGGGTGTGCAGGAAGCTCTTGCACAACAGGCTAGGGGTTTGGAGCAGGGACATTGTAAAAACAGGCAGCAAATTTCAGGTTCTGCCTGCTGTGTAGTCCTGCATCCCTGGCCAAGGCTGGGACCTGCTGCTTCACGTAGAGGCAACATGTCATGTTGATGGGACTAATTGGGTAATATCTCTTTGACGGACAATGAGTTGTTACCAACAACCTTTTATTTGGAGAAGAAAACTACATTTTGGCACAGTGACCTTGAAGTGTTGCCAAGATCTGAGAAGAAGTCTGCTCCTTGGCATCCTGTGAAAACTCACGCTGTGTGGTACAAATGACAGGGTGACATAAGTAAGCAAGGGACTTTTAATAAGGATTGGCCATTACAAGCAATGACACAGATGAAGGCCCTCCCTTTTGATGCATTCTCCATTAGTTCCCATCAGTCCAACAATACCTGGGTCCATCTAGGACTGAATTTGTTCAGTTATTTTTATAAATTCACATTTGTGATTTCTCCCTGGTTGTGAGAATCGTTAGGGTTTGCAGCCTCACCCTAAACCTCTTCTATCAGCACTGAAGTTAAGTAATATCTGCATGTAATTACATGAAAAAAACATTAGTATAAATTGCTTAAACTGAATGTGATATATGTCGTTGCAGAATATGGCCATAATGGATTCTCTTGTATTGATACTATTTAAACAAAGTATTAATGAATTAGCCTATGATAGGAAAGGATTCTTTTTCTCTTCATTGTAAGTTTCTGTTTTCTATGAAAATGTACTGAAAATACTTAGAGTTCATGCTGCTTAAACAATGCAAATGAGTACATTTGCCTTTTGAAACTGACAGTGTTTCTATTCTCAAATGGAAAAAAAAATTAATATCAGGTTGTTTGAAAAAAACATGAGGTTTGAAACCTACAGACTTCTGTGGTTGATCTAAAGAAGAGAATAAAAATGTTCTTGCTTCACCCTTTTCCGCTCCTTATTTGTGCGCATGGGGCCCAGCTGACTGAGGCTCAGATAAAGTGTTATCACATGTGTGTCACTGCCATTACATTCCTGGTACATGTAGAATATCAGAATGTACAGAAACTAATTGGGCTGAATTCCAGGTAATCACTCTATTTTCCCGACACTGCATCTGTTTCATAGTAACTACTTTTTACTTGTGGGAGGGGCTTCACTGAATCTGGGACAAAACCAACCTGCTCTTCCTTCAGTGTGTACATACATATTGGCTTTTGCATCATTCACATAATCACCTGATTGGGAATTCATCCCAATCGCTTTCTTTGTTGTAGATAAGGCATACATCAATTTATCTATTCTGCTGGCTTTGGAAGAGTCATAAATCTTGGCAGGAAAAACCTATCTTTTCAACTTACATGGTCCAGCAATAATCCATGAACTAAAATTTATTTAAGTCTAGCTTCTACTGATTAAAGATACTATTCAGCTCTACATCACACTGAGCACCGTTTTTCATGTTACTGAGGTGTTTTAGTCATATACATGAAAGTAAGAGATTAAGTACGGAGGCTGGTTCTTTATTTCTCAAAGAAACGTTCCCTTGACCTCCACTTGTCCTTGGGTTTCTTTTAATTTATTCTCCTGGTTGCCTCAGATCCCATTACTTGTGACTGTGACTTCTTAGTGACACCAAGAGTGGGCTTCCCAAGTCATAACCAACTGCATTACTCTTGGAAATCCTACCATTTGGCAGTTAGACTTGGATTTACCCCACATCTAACAGCCCATACTGGATCAACTCCACTTTACTCAAGCTTAGACTGCTGTGGGAACACCCTGATTGGGTTGGGGTCAATTTAAACTCCAAGCGTGGTCAGGAGCATGCTGCCACCCACCTCAAATCCCATTCCCAGACTGGGCTGGTCAGAAGTCTCTGAACACCCAAACCTGTCAACTTAGCCTAGCAATTACTGTCTGTTGTAAAATCCAGAGAAGACACAAACAGTAGTTAATCCCCATCTTCACATCTTTCCACACAGCCACATTAACATTAAAGCAGTGAAGAACCAGATCAATGCAAAGGAAGAGTTTCTAGAATACCTTTTATGAACGTTTTAAATAGTATTGTCTCAGTAAGTGGAACAAACCATGAGCTAAAGTCATACAGGTGCTTTGGTACTTGTCTCACCTAAGCAAATGCAAAGCATTAAGCACTCAAGTAGTTCTGTTGCTTCCACATGTGTGACTGCTTACCTGAGCAACGGTCTCCTTCATCTGTTCATAAGTGTGTACCATGTACCATAACCATCTGTGGAGCTCAGGTTTATGGGTCAGCTGTTAAGAGCAGAAGCACCAGTGAGTACCTTCATTAAAAAAAAAAACCAACTAACAACACAAGCAAAACACCCTCCCCAAATTATGTTAAACAGTAGCATACAATTGCATTACCCAGGAGAAGCTCCATTTGCTTCTAGTAATGAAAAAAAGCCAAAGTCCAGTACTTCTCAAAATCATGCCTAAAACGCACACTAGTAATGATAGAGAGAGGTTTACATGATAGTCTTTATGGCTCTCTTGAATTAAAAGTGAAGACATCAGTCACTCTGAACTACATTGCCCAAGAACAGGCAAAAGATGGTTTCTGACTTTACAGGGAAAGTTTTTAGACACAAATATTGTTCCTGTCCAATACAAAACATGCATTGTTGTCAGCAGGAGCACGACTGGTGCAATGAATCCAGCTTTTTTTTTCTCCTCCATGTTAATTAACTTATAAGACAGAAAAATGAACCTCTCAAATACACAGTAGTTGGTTAGACTGTGTAAGCAAATATTGATCCATATGCTTATTTTTCTTTCAATTCCTGTGTTCCAGTATCAGACTAAGTTTAGTCAAAGCAAATTAATTAAATACACTTTTCAAAAGACTCTATCATCTGTGTAAAGACCCTCATTTTTCAGTGCTCAGCAGCCAGTTACAAAAAGGTCAGATTTCCAAATATTAAGTGTGGCACTAATGTTGGGTACTAACCCCTTCATGATTGGAGATTTGGTGTTTTGAGAGGATTGGGATTTGCCTTTAGCATATGCCCAGCTCAGCCTCCTTCCCCAGACACTGTCTGCTGGGGTTGCAAGGAAAGACTGTGGGTAGGGGAACCAGAAGCAAACAGAGAAGATGCCTTCAAATCACCTTTGTGTGCTGCACCAGGGAATGGCTCCAAGGCAATGTGATGTGAGCTGGCTTGACTTTATTCTACCGGTATGGAGCAAACACTGGAGGAACCACCTCAGCTTAGATACTAGGGTTTCTGTACATAGGGAAGTGGTTCATTAATTCTCTATAAGCTTATCAGAGCAACCTGACATATGAATTGGGGACAAGGGGGTAAAGCAATCCTGATGTGAATCTAGGGGTGATCCCTCTTGACAGGATGAGATGCTCAGAGAGAAGGTGTTGGGTGATGAAGAACATGGGTCTTACTTAAAGTAGTTTGGGTTTGGGGGTAATAGAGCAGAGTCCTCAAGCTAAAAGGCTGAAACTGGGGGATTGCTGTGAAATCTTCACTGAGGAACTCTGGCAAGTAAGCAAGCATTGGCTCACACCTTTGCACCAATAACACCAGCACCACTTCCTCCTTCCCTACCACAACTAAACTCTGAGAAGATGAGCGTGGGACCTAGTTTTTGTTGTAGTGTGCTTTTTACTTGGGCTTGTATTTACTATCCGCATCACTAGTAGGCACACTGCAAAGATCCCGCCTCAGCACACACCTACCCAGATTTACAGCTTAAGCGGAAGGGGTTTGTTTCACATGAGACACTTAGAGCTGACCTTGCAACATCACCTGCAGCTACTGTGGGCTAGTAAATAAAGCAGATACTGTTCCTCTTTCGACATCTTGTGGGTGCATCCTGCTCCCCTGTACTACCAGCAGCTGTCTGTGTAGCTGCAGAGCTCACCTTCTTTCAGTCCTTGGCACTCCCACATTGGATGTGTGCCTAGACCGCTGTTGAACAGTTATGGTACAGAAATGCTGAACAGTATGACCCTTCTGCTATAGGGGTATGAACAAATGGCATACATAATGGCTTGGAGTTTAACAAGACCAATGCCGGATTCTGCACCTGGGATGCAGTAGCGCCAGACACAAGTATAGACTGGGAGAGGAGTGACTGGAGAGCAGCCCTGCAGAAAGAGATCTGGGGGTGCTGGTCGACAGCAGGCTCAACGCAAGTCAGCAGTGTGCCCTGGAAGCCGAGAGGGCAAACCCCATCCTGGGGTGCATCAGACAGAGCATAACCAGCCGGTCAAAGGAGGTGATTATCCCGCTGTATTCAGTGTTGGTGCGGCTTCACCTTGAATACTGTGTGCAGTTCTGGCCCCACAATTTAAGAAGGATGTTAAAGGCCTTGAATGCATCCAGAGGAGGGCAACAAAGCTGGTGGTAGGGCTGGAAGGCATGTCCTGTGAGGAGCAGCTAAGGACCCCGGGTTTGTCTAGTTTGGAGAAAGGAGGCTGAGGGAGGACCTCATTGCTCTCTACAGCTTCCTGAGGAGGGGAAGGGGAGAGGGATGTGCTGACCTCTTCTCCCTGTGTATTGGGTTTGCATGGCAAGGCTTTGGTAGTGGGGGAGCTACAGGGGTGGATTCTGTGAGAAGCTGCTAGAAGCTTCCCCCGTGTCCGACAGAGCTCCAAGTCGGACCCGTCACTGGCCAAGGCTGAGCCCATCAGCAACGGTGGTAGCGCCTCTGAGATAACAGATTTAAGAAGGGAGGAAAATACTGCACAACAGCAGCAGGAAGGAGTGAGAACATGTGCAAGAAAGAGCCCTGCAGACCCCCAGGTCAGTGCAGAAGGAGGGGGAGGAGATGCTCCAGGCACCAGAGCAGAGATTCCCCTGCAGCCCGTGGTGAAGACCCTGGTGAGGCAGGCTGTCCCCCTGCAGCCCAGGGAGGTCCACGGGGGAGCAGATCTCCACCTGCAGCCCAGGGAGGACCCCACGCCAGAGCAGGGGGATGGCCAAAGGAGGCTGTGACCCTGTGGGAAGCCCACGCTGGAGCAGGTTTTCTGGCAGGACTCGTGACCCTGCAGGGGGCCCACGCTGGAGCAATGTGCTCCTGAAGGACTGCAGCCTGTGGAATAGACCCACACTGGAACAGTTCGTGAAGAACTGCAGCCCGTGGGAAGGAGTCATGTTGGAGAAGTTCATGAAGGACTGTCTCCCGTGGGAGTGACCCCACGCTGGAGCAAGGGAAGAGTGTGAGGAGGAAGGAGAGGCAGAGACAAGGTGTGATGAACTGACTGCAACCCCCATTCCCCGTCCCCCTGCACTGCTCAAGGGGAGAAGGTAGAGAAAATAGGCAGTGAAGGTGAGCCAAGGAAAAAGGGAGGGGTAGGGGGAAGGTGTTTTATGATTTGGGTTTATTTCTTATTATCCTAAGCTGATTTGATTGGTAATAAATTAATTTCCCTGAATCGAGTCTGTTTTGCCTGTGACGGTAATAATCCTTATCTCCACCCACAAGCCTTTTGTCATATTTTCTCTCCCCTGTGCAGCTGAGAAGGGGGAGTGATAAGAGTGGTTTTGGTGGGCACCTGGCATCTAGCCAGGGTCAACTCATCACACCCTGGTATCCAGTGATAGGACATGTGGGAATGGCTCAGAGCTGCGTCAGAGTAGGTACAGGCTTGACATTAGGAAACATTTCTTTACAGGGAGGGTGGTCAAACACTGGAACAGGCTTCCTAGAGAGGCGTGGTCAGGCAGTTGGACTAGATGAAGACTGTAGGTCCCTTCCAACTGAAATATTCTATTCTGACAAAGAGATATAATGCCCACTTCAAAAAAATCTTAGAAGTGAAATAGCCTAAACTGCAAGATAAGGAGTATCTCCATCACAGTTGGGAAGCCTAAGAGACAAAGGTATTTATCCAATGCCGTAAAGGAAATCTATATCAAGGCCTAGAAAAGAACTTACACTATTTCAATCATTGCTCTGCTTTACTTCCTGAGCAATTGCTTCTTGATAGCATGCAAGAATAATTGTGTGTCAATCATCGTAGTTCAAATCAGTGAAGACAGTGAAAATAATTTTACTGCAAAAGATGCTCAGAATCTAATAAGGATTGCATTTTTATTTCTTAAATGAAGTCCAGATTCTGATGCATTCATTTGAACTGTTGCCTGCCATTGAGCTATCACCCAAATCACACTGATTTCCATTGGAAATTAAAAAAAAACAACAAACAAAACAGCTCAACCACTGAGCTGTTATCCCTAAACCCATTAGCAATAACATATAACACATGGCATCTGTTGACATCCCCACACTATTCTCTGTTGCTAAAGAGTATCTGCTATGCAATCTTTGACACTTCCTTTTTTTTTTTTGTCTTTATATTTGCAACCTCTGCTCTGAAGAAACTTTATGGAAATTTGCTCAGCTTGCAGGAAGAAATTGCATGAATTGATAAAAGCTAAAAATAACTCAGCAGAGGGCTGTCCAATCAGTTAGCTTTAAGATGAATCATGGAAAAGCCTGTGAGTATTGTCAGCATACAAGTTATATGGCTTTCTACTTCATCTGGATATGCTTGTGAAGTGTGTGAAACAGTCTCATGAAAAGCACTCAGTGCATTGATATTGCTGTACATCTTTCAAGAAATTTGGGGACACTCGCACTTCCTTTCGGGAATTAACTGTGCTGTATCTTGCAGGAAATGAAAGAGAAATAAAACTGGACAAAACTTCTCAAACCCTTTTGAATTTCTTCCATCTCAGAGGAAGGCACTTTGGGAATAAGGGCAAAGCAGTAGATATTTTAATTTTCTACTAAGGCTTTTTATTCTGACTCATATGTCTCTTCTGTAGATGAAAGAGGACAAGAAAATGGGAGACAGATACTATATAGATAGTTCAGGATAGAAATATAGTAAGGTGTAAGCAAAACTATCTGGAAAACTGTTTTCAGAAAACAGCTATTTGTGATTCATTTCTAAATGGAAGGCTGTACTAAGTGTGGTTTTTCAAGGGGCTATTCTCAGTCTTGTACTGTTGACATATATATCTTCTGCAATAAAATATACTTACTAAATCTCCAATCACAGTAACTAGAAGAGGCTACAAGTGTGATGGAGAACAAGAATAAAGTTCAAAAGGATCTTGCTGAAGTAAATAGGGTGCTATTTAAAATGAGGAAGTGTTGAGTTTTGCACTTTAGAGTCATCCCTTAGGAACAGTCTACTGCATACATATAGAAATACGTACATACATTGAGGGGAATAACTAATCAGGCAGCAATTCTGAAAAAAAATATCTCAGAGCTAGACTGCATACTCAACTGCACATGAGATGACAATGTCTTGTTGTTGGGGAAAAAAAGGAAAGATAAGGTTCATATTTTTCATTAGGATCTATGATAACTATTCTATCTACTGAACCTTCAGATAACTGTGGAAGTGCTGTGTCCATCTTGACAGCACACTCAGAAAGCGGTAGACTAATTGACAAGCTTCCAGAGAAAAGCTGTGAAAAAAATTCATTGTTCACAGCCAAAGACCTAGAAAATATGAACATCGAAGAGAAGTTTGAAACAATTAGGGCTTTAATCCTAAAGAAGAGAAAACTGAGGTTAAATGTAACACTTCAGTTATGTAGAGACTGCTACAAGGAGGAAAAAAAGCATATTTTCCATGTCTCTGGGAAACAGGACAAGAAGTGATGGGCATAAATTCAGCAATAGAAAATTAAGCTGAACATTAAACACACTGGATTTTGGGACAGTCTCATGGTCAGAAGAGCAAAGGCTTAAAATGGATGAATAGGAGAGGCTATGGCAACTTCACCTCTGAACATATTTAAACAACCAGGTCAGGAAAACCTATGCCTAGACTAATACAAGCTTTGGAGAAAGGGTGTGGAGAAGACACTTTGCGATGTAACTTCCTTTCTGGGACTTGATTTTTCATGTTCAAGTAGTAAATCATGGGATACCAAGCATATCAGTTGGAATCAACCATTCTTACTCCAAAGGGTTTACATTCGTAAAAAAAGACAATGAGGAGCCAGCATGGGTTCAACCAGGCAAGGCTGTGCAACTCTTTGGTCATTAAGGGCAAATTGCAGTCAAGAGAGATCAACCCTGGCTTTTTTGGGGAGCTCTGCAGTAGAAAATATTTTTAAGGGGAAGTTGAAAGGGAATAAATGAGAGGTCTGAAGAATCAATTTAAAATGATTGTTCCACAAATTCTACCAAGATAGAAATCTCAGGAAAGTCCCCATCTCTGACCCTACAAAGTCAGCCTTTCACTAAACACATGTATGTAAACAGTGTGTTGACCTTAACACACTGTAATCTAGGACGAGCATCTATCACAGACATGCTGAAGCTGCGGTTTCCTAAAGAGCTGAGCCAAATTACTGGTTTCTCATAACCAAAAGGGAGAGATTTTGTGGCCATCCGTCTCTGGCCTCCAGCCTCACAGTGCCACCCTAGCTCTGTGTTGGTTCTGATATTCAGTGCCATCTCTGTGGGCTGACCCAGCAGAAAGCTGTTGGGTTTTATGCTGTGATATTTTTTGAGCAGACTACTGAGTTAATGGGGTCACAGAGGGGGGGTCTGGTGAGTGCCAGCCTCAAAGTAAGCAGTGAGAGAGCCAAAGCCAAGCTGGGAGATTAGGGCAGCTGCTGCGGGACCCCTCTTTCCAAATCAGTGAGTGATTAGGTGTCAGCATGTCTCAACATTAAGCTCAGCATGTCTCGTGAAAACCATGGCTTTGCTTCCATGTGGAGAAGCTCTCATTCCAGCTTGTAAGAAAGCCAGAGGAATAAAGCAAAAAAGAGCAACACCACTAAGAAAGCTTATGTTGTTATAAAATAATTAATGCAAGGGGAAGGGAAAAATAAAAGAAGATTGGGAGTTAGCTGGACAGGAAGATGAAAATACGCTCTTGATTTGAGGTTCTTTGTTGCACTCCCTTAACTGCATGGTCACGGCTTGGCAGCCGTTCAGACTTCGGGAGGAATCATTGTGCAAGCCTCTGACAGGAGGGGTTTCCTTTGATGAGCTGGCCATTGTGACTTTACAAGAAATTGTACAGTACTTCCTCTCACCCATTACAAACCACAGTTTTCTGAATGAATTTTCTCCTCTTTTGTTTTTAACAGTTTAACCCTTAACCTTTCTGACTCATGTTTTCTATTCTAGTGCAGCAGGCAACCCAAGGTGAAAACAGGGACAGCCTACGCGAACGAGACTCTGCTGCCCGCGGTCTGACAGAGAAACTGAGCATTGCGTGGAGCAGCGTTTGTGCTGAAGAGCAGTTTGCAGGTCTGGCAGTGTGGTATGAGCAAAAAAAGCCTCTCTTGCAAGTCAAATGAAGAAACTTGGGCAGCTATTGAATCTGTTGGTGATTCATCTGTACTCTCCCGTTTGTACTAATTGCTAAACTCTGGAGGTGTCGTGTGGGCAACAAGGGTAAAATGGTATAATTAGGGAAATGACCCTTTCACAATTAGTGGAATGAATTCATCTGAAGGTGGGAAAGAGGACCGAGTCGTTAATACAGTGGTCAGATATACTGGGCTAAATTCAGCGGTGACATAAAAGTGTATCATACTAGAGTACCTGCTAGGGAAGAAACTCTTGCTGCTCAAGACAAACACAGGATTTTTTAAATACATGTGGCATAAAAAGAGCTAAGTAGGAACAGAAAGGTGATGTTCAAAGGTGGAGTCCCTCATGGGGTCACTATTGAGTAGTCCGTCATTAGACTGGACAGTAAAGAATCAAAGCCACGGTGTCTTAGCAAGGGTCTGCCTTGGGTTATGAAAGGTCTTTGAGACCTTCCTTGTGCAATCAGCATAAAAGTCACAGTGTGTGAAGAGCACTGTCTTTTACTTTCCCTCATACCTATGTCCAAAGGGGAATAAAAAGGAGATAAGGATATTTCTCATTCAGCCATGATAATGGACAGTGCTAAGAGTCCTGAGCAATGGCTGAAGAGATGACACCTTCCCAAGACCCTCTCAGGAGATATTAGGACCCAGCAAGCTCCCTGAGGTCATGTTCCAAGCAGTTTACTGCTAAAAGGATGAATCAATATGTGACAGAAAGGCCAAGAGAATGTTTGCTTTCCAAATCAGGTGACAGGATCAGTACTCTTTCTCCAAATATGGAAAAGATCTTTTTTTCCATACATAAAAATAAAATTTATTTTATCTAAATAAAACCAAATAACAATAAACCTCCATATATTTTCCATATAAATATAGAAAAGACTCAGAAAATCTGTGACTTCCCTCATTGTTGTCCTGCAAGGTTGATAACATCCTGTAGTGAGCTGGGTTCTTGGGACAGAGAGATATTTGGTAGGAAGAAAGAACCAACTACTGAAGATATTGTGGGAAACAGGGATAAGACCCCTAAGTGAACTGATGGTGGAATCTAGCTCAGGAGGCTGATGCGTGGAGCTGGCAGGTAGCAGACAGCTCTTTCTGCTAAAACATGTCCTGTTGCTCTGAGAAAGTGATTAGAGCTTTGAGTCCCTCTCTTTAAAATGTCACAAAACAGCCAGTATGAAAAGACAGCATAAAATCTCCCCTGTAACACCTACAAAACTTTCAAAAGTAATTTGGTATGTGATATACTGCTAGTTTTGCTTGTCAGGCTGATATCACTTTGGTTCTGCTCAGTCCATCCATCTGAACTGACTTTTTTCTCTCATCTATGGGAAATGATTCATTCAGTGCCTGGAAGCGCCTGCATTGGGAGGTTGCAGTTGTGGGTCTCATAAAGTTTACTTCTGTCTAAATTTTATTGCTACAGGACTGGGTGGCTGCAGTACCTTCAGAATGGTGGGAAGAAAGGGGAGGAGGAGGCATATTTTAACAGGTGGTGTGGAACATATCAACATCTTTCAAGCAAATCAAATACCTTAACACTTTTTTTTATTTCCTGTCTTAGAAATTTTTAGGTTACGTTTGTGATCTAATTTTGCTTTTTGTTCTGTTTCTCTTCCCTATTCCGCTGCTGTCACTTGTAAGCAAGGCACAGTGACGCTGCACCTGCCTACCATCAAAATAAGGCCTAAAATATTCACCGTCTTCTAGTTTATATTCCGCACAGGAGGGGAACGTAGAATACAAAAAGTAGGGACATTTATATTAGCACACTAAGTCCTTCAGCTGCTACTGCGGTTTTAATTTTGAACAGTGCTATAAGCACTTTAGACAGTGAAGTGTAGCTATCATTTATCACAAGCAAAAAGAAATCCTGAGAAAGAGAAAGCATCTTTTCACTGAGTTTAGTGTTTGACATGTGTATTTGAGTCATAGCTTGTCAAAACCTGATGAACAAGGTACACTCATGTCATTTTCTCCATACAGAGCAACTTTCCTCTATGAGTCTCAAAGCTCTCTACCAACTGTCCTTCAGTCAGCAGGTAAAGTACAGATGGTCAAGTTGTGCTCCGTTCCTAGTTCAATGCCTCTGTAAAATCAAGCGGACCTGGGATACTAGTGAATAAAAAATAGTTAGAGAAGAGACAGCATGGGACAGTTGATGAGTAATGTTTAAATGTCAGCATGGTGTGTGGCGTGATCTGGAAATGTGCCAAGTAGCACTATCTCAGGTGCTGCCTGGGGGATAGCATACACTCCAAATTTTCCAATAAGCAGCACAGACAAGATTGCCCTGAATTTGGCCTCCTATATACCTCTATACACTTTGACTTTTGTCCTGGTTTCTGCTAGGATAGAGTTAGTTGTCTTCTAGTAGCTGGTACAGTGCTATGTTTTTGAGTTAGGTATGAGAAGAATGTTGATAACACACTGATGTTTTCAGTTGTTGCTAAGTAGTGTTTAGTCTAAAGTAAAGGATTTTTCAGCTTCTCACGCCCAGCCAGCAGGAAGGCTGGAGGGGCACAAGAAGTTGGCACAGGACACAGCCAGGGCAGCTGACCCAAAGTGGCCAACGGGGTATTCCATGCTATGGGACGTCACATCTGGTATATAAACTGGGGGAGTGAGGGTGGGGGGATCACCGCTCGGGGACTAACTGGGCGTCGATCGGTGGGTGGTAAGAAATTGCACTGCGCATCATTTGTATATTCTAATCCTTTTATTATCACTGTTGTCATTTTATTAGTGTTATCATTATTAGTTTCTTCTTTTTTGTTCTATTAAACCGTTCTTATCTCAACCCATGAGTTTTGTTCTTTTCCCGATTTTCTCCCCCATCCCACTGGGTGGTTGGGAAGTGAGTGAGCAGCTGCGTGGTGCTTAGTTGCTGACTAGGGTTAAACCATGACAACTTTGCACCTGCAAACCCTCATGTTGCACTGAAGGAAGGTAACACACGTTCTTAGTTTCACATTATGAAAATGTTACATTAGTTCATGCACTGTGAGCCGGAAAAAAATATTCCAAAATGACATTTACTTTTTAGGGCTACATAGAACGAAATGCTGTAAAGTACAGCTGTGGCAACGCTGTGCTGCTTGGCCACACAATGACAGAATTTTCCTTGGTCATTTTTTATTTATCAAATAAATAGCCAGAGAAGTGCAGGGCAATACTATGCTTCATTATGACTGTTTTGCATGACTCCATAGGTGCAAAAGAAAAGGTGTAAAAATCCATTTACATATGGCTAAGTATTGTATCCTTGTAAGATGATCCCCTGCTGCCTTAAAGGATTTTCATTGCCCTACTGTGTTAGAAGGAAAAGCACTTGATGGTGTAATGATACCCCACTGGCCTTACTGAAGTTGCTCCTGGTTTATAGGACTCCATGTGAGATAAGACTCAATCCCCATGATTCAGGTCAAGATGAAAATGAATAGAACTTGATGGAACATATTGCCTCGGCTTCTCCCAGTGGGCAAAAAAGAAAATGCAGCTTCTGCTTTTCATCCGAACAAGTAGCTGTTACACAGTATTAAAGTGGACTCTAGTAAGACTGTGGATGTGGGACTGGATCCAAAAGATTTCAGAGCCAGACTTTGGCTACACCTCCTTTGAGATCGTCTGCAGACAGCGAGGAGGTAAAGTTTTGTTTCAGTAAATTAGATGAGTCCCTGCAAGGGTGTGAGCTACCCTAGTTTGCATACAGCCAGCAAATACTCATCTGCAGCACCATGGTGTGCTTTCTAGCAATGCGTGGTTTGATGGAGAAAGACTCTGGCTGCCATGTCCAGCTCTGTTTAGCGCAGGTATAAGCTGGGAAGTGCTTTGACCCTGGTAATGCAGGAGGCTTTTGAACCTTGTATCTTCCTGCTACTCCTTCTTCCTCCCCAGCTCCTCTGAGTGCTGCTAAACCGCAACCAAGGACCATGCGCTCAAATCCTACAGGGAGGCAGGCGCTTTGGGGGAACTGTGCACAGCATTGCGGAACAGGAAAGGGAAGTCTAAAAGGGCAGAAGACCAGCAATTTTGAAGCTGCAATGTACAGCTATTTTGATGCGGAAACTATGAGGATATATAATAGAAAGCAGTGAAGAAAGCAAGCGAGTTTCTCTTTTAAAGCCATTGTGGCTTGATTGAAAGGGCTAATGATTGTAATAACATGGTGCATGTGATGTTGTTACCAAGTCCTGTTATGCTACAGGCATGACACAAAAGGCTAGAAAACCAGGCTCCAAGACATAAGCCTGGTAAAGTGAGGAAAACTGAAACAACCCCTTCACTGTGCAGCTTTGGGCAGGAAAATAACATTCCATGGATTGGTTTTTTTAAAGGTGATTTGGGTGGATAAACCTGGGTTGTGTCTTCTTTTTTTTTTCCTGCTTTGTAACATTTTAAGAGTACTTGAACACTTTGACCAGGTTTCCCCAAATTTTATTATGTTAAACAGTGGGACTGTGAAGTTTAGTTTCCTCTTAGCTTTGCTTGACTTTGTTTGGGATGTATTTGGTTTTCTGTGTGATTTTCTTTGTGTGGCATTACATAATATGTTGGCTTTTTTGGAAAAGTCAGATTAAAAGGCTGGCTGCTGCCTGCTTGTTTGCCACCATGTCACTTGTGCCAACAAAACTTGTTTTGAGGGTCATACCATAATGTGCCTCACTGGAATAATGCCCCATTAAAAAATAAAATTAAGCATCTCCCATGTTTCAGGTAATCACATCCTCAGACTATTGCCACTCTAACACCTTAATGAAGGAGCTCAGCTTTTTAAAAAGGCCTCCTTTCTCTTTAGGCTAAAAATGGCCATTGACAGTAAGTAGCTGCTGAGTAACATTTAGCATTCAACTGAATTTCCCTGTTCTTCTCAGAAATGCATACTTCCCTTTTGCTCAGGACTGTGCAGGACCTTCTCTCAAGCACACATCTTTCCCCACAAGAGAAGAAATAGTGCCTATGAATCTTCCAGCTACCAGTCAAAGCCTGCAAGCTCAGACCATAAAACATCCTTCTCAGAGCACGAGGGGTAAAGCCTGGCCATAGCTAATACGAAATGTAGGATGGCTGCATGCTGAGGGCACGAACTAGATTCAGTTCCCCCCTCTGTTGTTACGGTCTCTGAGTGAAGTTACTGACTTGTTACAGCTGAGCTAGTCCAGCAGCTCACTGCTGCCAAAAATGGAAGACCCATTCCCTCTTATTTTAACTCCACTTTCTGCATATGGGCTTTCATCCTTTCTTTACATGCTTTGGTGCTCAGCTGACATTTGGTTGAGCCAGTTCAATTCATGAAAACAGCAGAAAAGTATTCACACTTTTCCCAGGTTAGTTCTCTGTCAGTTTTGTGAGCTGGATTGGTTCAGGAAAGGGTCTCATGATCATTAGATCTGTCAAAGGAAAAGGACATGGTTTTGGGAGAGACAAGAGAAAGATCTATAGCATGCAGCTTCACCTTCTCTGTTTGAAAGGGAGTCACTTCTGTGCATGAATAAAATGAGGAATAGTCTTTCTTTTCTTCCTCATTGGGTGGTTGTGTAACAACATTAAAGACTGCCAGACTACAGCAATGAGGGGGAAATGGATGCAAGTTTTTGCCTTGAGTCTGTCCCTTGTTAACTATTAATAAAGAATTTATTATATCCTTCAGTGTTTTTCAATAGTTTTCTTTAAATAACATTTATCTTGGGAAGTTTCTTTTCTCTTAAATGCAAAACTAGTTACTGTATGCACCATCCTATATGTATTTCTAATAGATGAGTTCACCCTTACGCCTTCTAGCAGGCAAGAAACACATTGAAAACTGCAAGCACAGATCCTGTTGCTTGAATCCATCTATCAAAGTTTAACATCCTTTTCAATTACCTTTAACTTGTGGTGTTGATTTTTTTTTTTCCATTCTGATCTCTATTTCTGTGAGTTTTGAATAAAAATATCTCTTCCTTGGTTCCAGACTGATACCATTTGACTGTGAGGCTTTCAATCAATTCTTTCAAGGCTTTTGCTGGTTGCGGACTGACAGCTAATTGAAAAGCAAACGATACTAATGCAGTTACACAGGGCTCTGCCAGTGACAAGCAGAGATCATCAGGAGCCCCTGCAGGAACTGACAGAGCTACTCCATGTTAAATAAGGTTGCAAAACTTCCCCCCAAAATAGAGCCTGCCCCGAGCACATCAGGCAATGTACTGGCTGTACAGCATTTAAAATAGGAAGAAGTGAACCTCTGACTATAATTCAGCTCCATTCTCAGTGATGATCTGATGACTAAAGCTCTACTAATGATGACTAGGTTGCAACATGCATTTGGAAGGATGAAATGGAGTTAAAAGACCAAATTTTGTAGTTGGTTGCACTAAGATGACTCTTTTTGTGCAGTGAAGCTGCATTTGTATGAATGCAGTCAGGCTCTTCAGTTAGGAAGGGAACGGTGTATGCAGTCATCCAGAGCCGGGTGAGCTGCTGCATCTGAGCACACAATGTCCTGGACAGCACGTATGCTTTTGGGCACTCGACTCGATGAGAACTAGAGCTGCACAAGGTCTTTCAGTTGCACGGAGGATGCCATAGTCCAAGACCAGGTATCTGACAAGATGAGGTCTCTTTGGGAATTTTGCAGCAGGTGCTTGAGCCCTCGTTTGGAAAGCACTGCCAGCTTTTGACTTCAGGAGCCCTTCTCTTCACATACCATGTAAAACAACACACCTGAGTCTTTTCTGTGCAGGACTGTTTTCTTGACATGAGAAAGAAAAGGCATATCTCCCAGAGTGCAGTGCCTATTATCCCTGACTCAGTGGAAAGTAGATGGCAAAATCCTATGGAACTGAGGTCTGTTTCACAGCTGGTTGACTGAGCCATGACATGGACCTCAGCAGAACTGCATTAATAGAAAGGCAGTAAATCAGTTGAGAAACAAGCCCTATGGTTCAGAGCTGCCCTGTGCTCTTCCCACTAGAGATAATAGGTCAATCTGTCATCTAAGATGCCCTGTTATCACAACCGCTGAGCTCCTCACAAGGTTCCTGGAAAGTAAGGAAATCCTACTAGTCCCTGTTATTGATGAGGAACTGACGTTTCAATTTCTAATGATGCAGAGGAACACACAGTGAGATTTTCACAGCTGTCCGCTAGCCTGGTTTGTTTAGGCTGGTAAATCCCCTTAAATATATTCTTCCCCATGTAGGAAATGGGGTCATAAGCTTTTCCTTCCTCACAGCCTTTCAGTCTGTAACTGAGGATAGGGCTGAGCCCAAGGCAGTGGGGTTACGGTGGAGGTGAAGTGAACACACAGGAGCAAAGCTGCAGATGCCCAGTCAGAAAACAGCAATATTACAGCTTCAGGGTACTATTACTGATACATGTGATTGGGCAACAGATTCAAGAGGTCTCAGATTTTTTTTCCTCAGTTTTGTTCTTTTGAGTTTTTTACCTTAGGTATTTCCAGCACTGGAGTGCTTAGTTTTCAGTGCCCAGGTTACAGAGAGAGGGAGTGTGTGTTTGTGGAGCAGGGTGAAGGTATAATTAAGCCCTTGTCAACCATCAATGATTTCTAATGTCCATGTGGAACAACATCTTTCTGTGTGGAGCTACCTGCCTTAGCTCTGCAGCACATGCTAAGGGCAGAGTGCAGTGCTGCCCTTGAGCACAGGACATGCCCTCAAGCAAGACCTGAATGCTCATGCTCACTGCACCAAGCACTTGTGCACTGGGGATGAATGAAGTCATGGTTTGGTCCCACCAATACTCTATGAGTTAGGTTATTCAGGGTACTGGTCTCTAACGTACAGCTGCCAATTCCAGGGACTAACTGTCGGATGCTTAAAACCCAGCTCACAATACACCACATCATGCCAAAAAATCAGAGTACTCCAAGCCTTCCTGCTGGTGCATAGTTGGCTTTCTGCTTGCTCATGTTACACAACACATCACTAAAACAAAGACAGAGCAAATACGAACTAACGTGTCAAAGAAACTGGCAGCAATACAAGTGTAGGTCAAAGTTATCTATCTCCTGCCTTCACCAGAAATCAGGAGTGGAGTGTGGGAAAGAGCAAAACCTTTTTTTTTCTTTAAAAGGTTTTAATTCTTTTGCTGGAACATGTCCAGTAAAGGAGTTCTTGGCATTCAATGCCTAGCTTACAGGTGTGGGTATTTGTGTGAGCATGTGGAGCATAGGGAAACGGTTCTCTCAGTAAGGGTGGCTACAGAACAAGACTTGCATTTCACAAAAAAAAAAGCAAAACATGAAGGATTTTGTGGAGTGATTTCCCTATACACACAACGAGTTGTTGGTTTCTGTTGATCCACTGGTTTAGGCTATCCAACAGCTCACAACAGGGCAAGCCCAGTTGTTTCAGCCTGCTTCCTTGTGTTGCTTGTATTCCTTATGCTAGCTGATTGCAAAGTGGCAAATTCAGTCTAAATTAACCTGGCTTTCCAGAATTTATGCAAAGGGAACCAGCCCTGTTTGTATGCAAGCCCTCCTATTTGTGTCTCTATGTGATGGGTTTTGTGTTCAGGTATTTTTCAGAGCTTAAAATCACTTTCCTCCTGCCTGAAGATGGAAGGCATTAAGGCATTATTTATACAGGCCATAACGTTGTGGCTGTTATTCCATCACAAAAACTCTGAACCACCTCTCCCTTTTGCAAATCAGTTTTATGCTATGGTGGGGTTGTTCATAAAACCAAACTTTACCTAATGGAGACATTTCCTTTTACAAGTCAATGTACATACATTTTATCATCAGTGGAGGAGATGGGCAGCCCCGAAGGGGAGCTCGGAGCACCCTGCAGCTCTGTCACTCTGTCAGAGCAAAGCTCTCCTGTTCTGTTGGCTATAGGACACCTAGGGAAAATACAGTCCTCTGAGCACATACAGTGCCAACACCTGCCCCCACCTTCACATTAGGGCAGTAGTTTGTTTCTTCTAATTAATCTGTCTGCAATCCTGTTGAGGCTAGGATAGCTATGTGCTGTGTGTAGCTACATAGGAATTACTTTTATGGTTGAGTAAAATATATCACACACATTTTGGGAGGAAGGGGGAGAAGGCATGAGTTTATCAACCTTCCTTCTATAGGGGCTATGTCCTTTTCAACCCTCTTTGTTCTTCCTGGGAGACACCCAGAGCCAAGACATGGCTCTCCCTCAATAGAAATTAATACCCCATTTAGCTGCAGTTGATTTCAGCCATTTTCAGTAAAACTCCCCCACATTTCAATGTAGTAGCACCAAGTCCATTCAAACCTTTCGCTCCCCAGGTCTAATGGTAACAAACCCATAGGAATAATAAACCCAAATTCAAAGGCATAATCTATTTCTAATATTTTCCTCCTAGAATCTGAATGTGTTCTACAAGGAAACACTGCTTTCTTTCAAGGTATAGAGTGGGGAATTGAGGTGAAAGGGAGAAACAATTTCTCCATACATTGTGCAAAAGGATTTGCTTGGTAGCATTAAGTGTGTGATAGAGCATCACCAAAATCACCAGAAGTTCTGCTATTGACTTCATCAGGCAATATGACCCTTCCTCTGACACATGGTTATCTTGCTTCATAGACAGCATCAGAAAAAGCAGAACAGCAAAAATGTAATTCTGTCCATTTAAACATAACCAAGCCTCAGTAGACAAGGGGCAAGTATCTATAGGGAAGAATGCTGGTCTTGTGGGTGAAACACGAGTTTCTGACTCAGGAAATGTGTAGAGTTTTCTGTTCTGGCACAGATTCTGCTGTGAACTGCTGCTGGTCCCTTGAACTCTGCTGCTTCTGTATCTCTACATTAGTAACATGGGATTGGTGCACTCCTAGTATCGCTTTCCCATTAGTTGTCTCTTGAAACTCTTTGATCGCTTTGGTCTTCTAAGACTTTAGACTCCTGGGGCAGCAGTAGCAGGCTGAAGTAAAAATTAGAGTCCTTGATGGACTTTTCATAGGGCTTTCTATTTGTTATTAAACAAAAGTGTATTTTTCACTTTTTATGATCAATGTGGTCTAAGCATAACTGAAGACAAGTAAATTTCATTATATCATGCAATGATTTAAATAAAAGTCAGTTCTACAGTTCTTCAGCTGGCTGCACCCAGTTCATTTTTAATAACACAAGTTTTGTCTTCATTTGTGAAGTATTTGTAAGTACCTGACTTGTGAGTACTTTGGAAAATGTCACTCTTTCTTAGTTATCTGTGAAAGCCTGAGTGGTTCTTGAGCCTTCCAGCTCCTTCTCTGGGTGACAACAACTTTTTTGTAATGAATGGAGCTTAGGGATCCCCTACTTAGCAAAGCTGGAAAGCTTGAAGCCTGAGAACTGGTATGAAACTGGCATGAACTGATAGGAAAACAATGCAAATATTTCTGGAAATGCTTTCTCAAAGCATTTTACCTTCAGTGAATCAGTGCTTTTGGCAACAGCGAGGCTGAGCCTTGCAAGCTAACTTTGAAGTGTTCCCAAGCTTTCGGTATGCCTTCATTCTCAGGCTTTCTCTAGGACCAATGTCTCAGACGTTTCATGGTTGACCTGTTACTCATATCTGACTTCTTGTTTGATTTTTCTCCATGAACAAACCAGCTTTTTACTACCCAGTTTGAGGACCTCATTGGTTAGGCTTTCTCCACTCTCATGGACTCAACAGCCACAAAGATGACTCAGTAAACTTCATCCTCCATCCACTAACACAGATGGTAAAAGCTGCTTTGACCACAAATATGAAGGATAAGGCTGGAGAGATTCCTCTGTAATGCCCTTGCCCACTGTGAATAAAGAGGAAATACTTCTGTTGGAAGAGTCAGTCCTGAGTATTTATCTTGCTATCAACTTTGATGAATGAAGGGCATTGAGCTTTCCACTGTCATGCCCAATCTATGTGAAAGGTTAGCTTTTTAAATGTTCCTGCTTTCTTCCTTGTTACATATTAAACCCTCATCTCTTTTATGTTGTTAGTCATGCATGCCTTCACTGTGAGAGAAGGACGGGATAGTTTCGAGGCAAAGAAACCATTCATTTTATTCCTCAACATCTACTCTTCACTCCTTTCCAAGAGCTGGAACATGACTCAAAGTTAAACCATTTTCAGAATGTTACATCCTGTATATTTGGAAATTTTAGAGTAGTGTGATCTGGAGTCCAGTGATCTCTATTTTCTCCACACCCAATGCATATTTCCTGACCCAAATGTGGTCTGAGTGACTGACCACATTTCTTGTTCCCCCTTATTTTAAGAATCAACAGTTTTCTCCCTCTCTATCTCTTTGTCCCTGTGCAATCCTCTTGCAATAACCATATTTGATAACCTAAGCCTGATGAAAAATCTTTTTGAGCTCAACTGAAATATGCGCACAGTATTCAGCAGGCTGTGTGGATCAGGCATATACTAGAAATGACTGGAAACCTTTGAAGGAAGTGGTGGGGTTTTTTTCCTTTTTGTTTTTTCTTTCCCTGTAGAATGTGATGATTCATTATGGCTGCAATTTTTCTATGACTTCCATTGGGAAACAGCATGTACCCCCTAACCTGCAGTCCAGTCCAACTTCCTGCCTTACCCACTTCAGAACAGAATGTAAACTTGATTTTTTTCTGTTTTAGATGTGTACTCACACCATGAGGCTTTTCTGGGATGCATCTTTCTCAGGCCTCTCTTCAGGACTTTTCCAACTAAATTTAAATTAATATTTGTTGCACTAGAGAAATTATTCAGTGGTTAGAGCACTTACCTGTAGTGGATGAGAGTGAAATTTAAGTTTCTGCTCTGAACTAGGCAGAGTAAGACCTTGAACCTGGAATTTCCACATCACAGGCAGATGTTCTCACCACTGAAATGCTGTGGGATGATTTACTATTTTACCTATGCTTGAAAGATTTTTAAGTCTCTTGTGTCTCACTGTGGAGCAGGAAAACTTATAAAAACATACCAATTTGCATGGGTTAGATAAGCTCTTGTCTCTGTAGTTCTGGTCCTTGCCTGGTGCAATACTGTATCCATTCTTCTAATGAAGTTCCTTCTACAAAGGCACTGAGGACAAACCAGTAGATACCATTTAAGAATGAATTTCCCCTTCATTGTCGGCAGAACAAAGGTCCCAAAACTTTCTGGTGGAAGTCTGGCCACAGCAACTGACAATAATGACATAAATTCTGAAAGATGAAAGAATCTGTTGAATCCTGTTAGCATCAACCGCATCTGTAGGTGTATCTATATAACATATCCAACTAAGCAGTTCTAACAACATGCTGCATCCAAGCACTCAAGCAAGCATTGAAACACAAATACTACAGCAGATTGACATCCCTACTCAGCCTTCCCATAGCTCACATCTGGTACCACATCACTGCTCTTTGCATGTGCAGCAGAGAGTGTTTCTGTGCGTGGTAGGACCTATTTATGTAACCTCTCCAAATGCCTTGAACGACAGGCATTAAACTCTTTCATGAGCAATGTCTGATCACCTGTCCTTCACTACTATTAAATAAGAAGTTAAAAATTCCTAATGATATTCTACCTGCTCTTTTACAAAGATCACTCACTGCAGATGAGTGGGCAGATAAAATGTAGATGGTAATCGGTGCTTAATTTTTCCTGTTGCTCAGGAAATTGTGCTGGAAGATTTAATTTTAGTATTTCACACTTTAATGAGATTATAATTCTTTTGAAAGGACCATGATAGGTATAGATATACTGGAATATTACCTAGCATTTCCCAGTTGATTTTCCAGTATATAACCCCTCTGCCCACAACCCAGTACATGAACTGGGTCTGGCCTTCTCTGTCTCTGTTGGTACTGGGGTTTGGTACAGTTTCAACCTCACTGAACTTTTAGCTTCCAATGTCTTTGTGTTTTGTTTATTACAGGGGACTACAAGAGGAAGGCTGTTGGAACTTGGAATCACAGAATCATAGAATCATTTAGGTTGGAAAAGACCTTCAAGATCATCGAGTCCAACCATCATCCATGCCCACTACACCATGTTCTGGAGTGCTTTGTCTACGCGCTTTTTGAATACCTCCAGGGATGGTGACTCCACCACTTCCCTGGGCAGCCTATTCCAATGTCTGACAACTCTCTCAGTAAAGAAATTTTTCCTAATATTCAGCCTAAACCTCCCCTGCCACAACTTGAGGCCATTTCTTCTCGTCCTATCTCCAGCCACCTGACAGAAGAGATCAGCACCCACCTCACTACAACCTCCTTTCAGACAGTTGTAGAGAGCGATAAGGTCTCCCCTCAGCCTCCTTTTCTCCAGACTAAACAACCCCAGTTCCCTCAGCTGCTCCTCATAAGACTTGTGCCCTAGACCCTTCACCAGCTTTGTTGCCCTTCTCTGGACACGCTCCAGCACCTCCATGTCTTTCCTGTAGTGAGGGGCACAAAACTGAACACAGTATTCAAGGTGCGGTCTCACCAGTGCTGAGTACAGGGGCACAATCACTTCTCTAGTTCTGCTGGCCACGCTATTTCTGATACAGGCCAGGATGCCGTTGGCCTTCTTGGCCACCTGGGCACACTGCTGGCTCATATTCAGCCAGCTGTCCACCAGCACCCCCAGGTCTTTCTCTGCCGGGCAGCTTTCCAGCCCCTCTTCCCCAAGCCTGTAGCTCTGCATGGGGTTGTTGCGACCCAAGTGCAGGACCCGGCGCTTGGCCTTGTTGAACTTCATACAATTGGCCTCGGCCCATCGATCCAGCCTGTCCAGATCCCTCTGCAGAGCCTTCCTACCCTCAAGCAGATCAACCCTCCCTCCCAACTTGGTGTCATCTGCAAACTTGCTGAGGGTGCACTCAATCCCCTCATCCAAATCATTGATAAAGATATTAAACAGAACTGGCCCCAACACCGAGCCCTAGGGAACACCACTTGTGACCCGCCGCCAACTGGATTTAACTCCATTCACCACAATGCTCTGGGCTCATCCAGTCAGCCAGTTTTTTACCCAGCAAAGAGTACACTTGTCCAAGCCATGAGCTGCCAGCTTCTCAAGGAGTATGCCATGAGAGACAGTGTCAAAGGCCTTGCTGAAGTCAAGGTAGATAACATGCACAGCCTTTCCCTTATCCACTATGCAGGTCACCTGGTCATAGAAGGAGATCACGCTGGTCAAGAAGGACCTGTCTTTTGTAAACCTATGCTGACTGGGCCTGATCCCTGTTTGTCCTGGACTTTTGTGGGTTTTGTCCAGATTTCAGTGTTTGATTGAGCCATCTTACTTTAGTTTTGTTTGGTTATTTCCTGATCTTCAGTTTCATCTTGCTAAGAACCTCTCTGAGTATGTGCTGTCATAATTACAAGTTTCTCTCTATGGGTAGACAGTGGTCACCAAAAAGCCCTGCCTCTGTCCTCACCAAAGCTGGGATTTAGCCTGTGGAGAAGGCCACCATAATTCCCACATCCCCTAACTAACCCCCAGGTTAGAGCTGGGAAAATAAATAGAGTTTAGGCTTAGGACAAGGGTTATTACTTCCCAAAAAAGGGCTGTGTCTCAGTGCTGACACCTAGTGCATACTGCTAGATTTGTTGAAATCCAGGCGAAAATGCCACCTTCCCAGCAGTGTGCACATCATGGCGTCTAACTGGGTCACAGTGGGACTCAAGGGTTGGGGTTGAGAGCTGTAAGGTCCCATGTCACCCTGAGCAAACCCATCCCATGAGCAAGTGATGGAGGGAGGAGAGTGGGGAGAGGAGGTCGTGGTCTGGCCTGCTCCTGCTTGAACCATGCATCTCTGGTCACATACTGGCTCTCATACTGAAGTGCCATAGCTCTACTGAAACAAGCAGAGACATGCTGCTTTACACCCATGAAGGTCATATCTCCAAAGTAAACATCTGCAGTCGGTGAGATCTTGTTTATCTCTCTGCATCAGGGGGGTGGTGGCCTCAGAAACAGAGCAAGCACTGATCATTGCTGTTGTCACATAATCTTCCACAGACCAATCTGACACAGTAAATCCCATTACACATGCAGCAGGAAGACACAGAGAGAAACATTTTCCACCTCCAGCCCCAGTTCATTTAGGACAGTTGCATAATTTAGCTTTCTTTTCGTGTGGAACCAGCCTTGAAACAATTCTCATGGGTTGGAGCACTTTTTGGTAAATTCACAGCTGAAGGGGAAAAATTGGTCATAGCAATAAACTTAAAATAATACTCCTCCAACAGGGACGTCATGCTGCATACTTATCTTCTCACCCCAAACCACATCACATGCATTCAGATGAGTGTCGGAAGTAAGAATAGCTATAAACAGCATAATTTATGTAGGCTGGTTCACCTGAGGTCCTTAGGCCTGACTCTCATGCTAGTTACTCTGGTAAAACTGGACAGTATCTGAACAGTAACTGTGTGGTAGATTTGGTGTGAGAGAGAGGAGAATTAGGCCATTAGAGGTCTGATCACTCAGATTATGTGAAAGCTTATATTCACATTTTAATGACAGGAAACCGAATGTGTAGGTACTTCTGTGGTTCAGGAAGTACAAAGATCAGAAGAAGCATCAGAAAATATACACAGGAAGGAGGATTGAAGTGGGTTCAAAGTCTGTTGGTAGAAAACAGAACTTCTTTTATTCTTTACCACTGTTTTTACTAAACGAGTTGGGGGGGAGCATGGGACACAGTGGGGGAGGGGACACCAACCTTGTTAGCTCTCTTGTTTTTCATAATTTAAAACAAGGGCATCTCCTTGTCATGGTGGCTGATTTTCCAGCATCGAAGACGTCAGTCCCTGCCAAGACTCATCAGTTTGCCATTACTATTTGGGGTGTCTGGGAAATTCTGCCTGTTTACTGGAAATAAATATTTATGGAAGAAACAGAAAAGCCAACCTGTGGGCTTTTAAAATAGCACCCACAGACTCCTAAAAGCATACCACTCCTTAAGAAAATGGACTGGTTTTCCACAAGAAGAAAACACCTACTGTAAAGAGAAGCGACACTGTATTGTGGTCAAACAGATACTAATTTATTAACTCCATGTTGTCACATGCTTTTATCATGCCACCAAAAACATTCTTTGGACGGATATTGCTTAGGCATACTGTCAACCCAAGGTAAATTTTATTCCTGTAGAATGTTTTGTGACATGCTGTTGGATATTTACATCAACCTGAGAGGGCAAGAGGTTACAAGAAGGTAGAAATGCTTTAAAAAAAAAATCCATGAAGAGATACTTTTTAAAAATTATGTGGTTTTTATAAATATATGGGTTTTAATCATTTCTGTGCTAAAGACAAATATGAGCATTGTATAGCTGAGTGAAAATTTCAGTTGTTCAAATGTTTTAAATAGGATGGGATTTTTTTTGTTAAGTTTAACTTTCAGACATTGGTCTGTATAATATATGCTTATACAGTACTTAGCACAATGTGTCCTGATCTTGCCCTGAACATCCAAGCACTGGTGTGATAAAACAATATAGATTTTCTTTAAAGTCCTACAATAGAATTTAATAGAGAAGTTTGTCTCTGCTGTGGAGCTTAATGAGCAAACTCATAAAATGTGGAGACATGTTATAATTCTCTATTACACTCCCTTAGATTTTATGTCATTTTTACCAGGGACTGTTTTATATCTTGTTTTAACTATTAATTTAACTATAGTTAAAGTCTATTGGACTTCTCTATGAGGTGGATCGTTTGACATTTCAGCAGTAACATCAAAAGACTTGCAGGAAATTCACCAACATGAATTTACCAGTTTCAGCAAATTTCAACCAACCAAACAATGAGTTTCAAAGCTACCACTGGGTTCAGTGGAGCCAATACTTTACCCTGCTTTTGATACCTGAATGTCTAATTTCTTTGAACATGAAACTCTAGAGAAGCTTTGTAAATGTGACCCCATGCAAATCAAAATCTAAGAATGTTTTCATTATGTTCTGTGAACTGAAACTGCTGAGTTTCACATCTCTCTAGATTTTAAGCTACTAAACTGGGGAATTTTCCTCTGTAGGTAATTAAGAAAACTTGATATTTCAACTTCAGAAATTTTTTTTTATACTGTCCATTCTATTCTGTGCCAGTTACCAAGCTCCAAAACTCGTATTTATTTAGCACTGATTTTAGAACAAAAAGCTGGGAGAATTTCTATAGAATGGAGAAGTCCCCAAAAACATTGGAAAAAGATGGTCTTTTTCCCCTTTGGATCAGACATGTCCAGAACGTCCTGAGCTTTAATTTAATAATTTCCAGCCTTATGCACTGGAAACCCTTCTGTAGTGTTTTGTCTTCAATGAGTATTTGGAAGAAATTTCATTTAACTGAAAATATTCCAGTGTCTTTTAATGTCACAGTGAAGAGTGTTCATATCACTGACCTTAGGCATTTAATTACGTTATTTGGCTATTCTCCTGTTTTATTTTTGAGGGGCACAGGGAATAAGTAAAGTATGTGTAAATCCGTCAGGATTGCCCAGATTGTGGCAAAGGCAGTTATCCTGGGGCCTTATCTGCTACCTTGAACTCATGACCTTCTTTCCCCTCAAATCGCTATTTTTACTGGAATTCTTAGCCACTGGGCATGACCATTAAGATGTAGTTAAGAACAAGTCAAATTCCTGTTTACAACCTGAGTAATTCTGATAGAAGCTCAGAAATTCTGCTGTCTGGGAATTCTATTATGTCGATGTTTATTTTTGTTCCAAATTAGGGTAAAACAAAACAGCAAATGGAATGAAGCGTGGTGAAACATCACTTCAGTAACACTTAGACGTGTATAACCACAAAAGCTTTGTTGGAGGGGACTCTGGAAGTCATCTGCCCAACCTTCTGCTTGAAGCAGGGCGGTCATCAACACAAGAGCAGGTCAGCTGTGGCTTTGTGGCTAAGACTGGAAAAACTCTGTTGACAAAAGTATCATTTGGTCTGAGATGATCAATAAGAAATGTAGTTTGCGTACATTGTACTTTAGTTTTCCTTTCTTGGGTAGGCTTTATCTTCCATGACTGAGGGCTCCTGAACACTGGAAATATTCAATCCAGCAAGAACGATCATCCTAAATGGGACAATGGGAACTCGGACTCAAAACAATTGATCTCAAGTGCAGCAGCAAGAAGAAAAATTGTGTCCTGGCCCAAATGTTTCAATTTGCTTGACAAACAGTTGTCCCTCACACATATTTTTTTAAGAATGATGTTTCCTAATGGAACTATTTTCCATGCAAAATTCTGCACTGCACTGACTAAAAGGCCAGCGCTACTGCTGAACAATGCTTCTTCAAAATTAATATGTTAAGAAACATTAATCTTAACCAGATTAACTAAAAAAAACCTGGAAAAGGAAACTTGAAAAAAATAAATTAGGTGAGCAACTAACATGTTGAAAGTCAGCAAACAGTCAAATACAAAGGAGTTTTGACTCCTACTCATGAACGTTTAACTGATCACCAAGATCATTTGCTATTTTTATATATACTTAACATGGGAAACTTCCTTGGAAGTACATGGTGGTTGGCAGGGCCTTGTTGGGCCAGGTAGCTCAAGTTTACCTTCCTTTCCACTTCTACTTGCTACCCTGACTGTGGTGTCCCACAATTTCCCACACAAAGAGCTGTTTCAGATCCTTGTCGTATAATCTGAGAAGTGAAACCCCCATCACCTGACCCAAATACCTTGTGTGAGTTCTACTGTTCAGGTTGAGAAAAAAGGCCAGGAAGAGCACATGATGACACTCTGTTGTGGTATGGTGTGTACTAGAACAGTCCTCCTGACTGTTCTTTGCTCCACTTCCCCACTCTTCCCTTTCATGATATATTAGTCATCAAATCATGAGTGAGAGAAATTTCCATGTCATGGTATTTCAGTCATCTAGCACCAAGGGGAATGTGAAAACTCCAGTTTGCAGCACCCATTGCTTCAAACACACATTGCAAGTTGTCGAATAGCACTCTCTCCCTCTTTCTCTTTTTTTGGCCAAGGTTACAAACTAATGAGTGCAAGACTGCCAGCAAAAGTGCTGACACAATCTTCACATTTCATGGGCTAATGAGGTAGAAAATAATTGTTTGATGACATAAATTAATTAGTAGTCACAGAATTTTGAAAACAGACACTGTATATTCCTGTGATTTAATCAGGCTAGGGTGACCTCTAAGCATTTATTTTTGAAATGAAGGGGTGCAAAGCACAGGAAAGCAAAAGCACTGGCAGAACTTTGATGCAATTTTTCCATTAGTGTAATTGGCGGAGTTTATCAGGGCAGTCAGAGAAGGAGCTGACAGACAGGGCTGCCTCTGCATGCAGCCAACTCTTCATCCTACAGAGCACCACCGTGTTGCACTATAAGCTGCTCCTGCTTCTCAGACAAGCTGCATGTCACCTTCCTTGCCACCCTAGCAGTATCACGGTGCAGCTGAGTCTGCAAACACATCGGTGATGTTTTGATAGGGACAGCTCAGGCTTCAGCTCTGAATCCACTTGTGGAAGAAGCGAGGAGTAGAGGGAAGGACAGCACAAGGACCTGCAGGAAGCCTAGACCCACAGATATTTTATGTTCCTGTACTCGGGTCACTTACTACATATCTAATACAGTTATTTGCCATCTGGGAGAGGAAACTGAATATTGCTTGCCCTAGAGGGATGTAATGGAGATAAAATTCATAATAATGAGGTCCAAGTAATTGCTTAGGTAGCTAGAAACAGCTTTGGAATTGGGAATGTCATACAGAAACCTCTACCTTGATCCAAATTTGCAGTCAGCTTCCGCCCTTTCTGTTTTCCCTAATCACCTATTTTACTCCATGTACAATGCATTCCTGCCAGTGCAAGTCAGGTACAGCTCACTGTGAATACAGGATGATTTCAGCCTTATGCAATTTACGTTTTTCTACTAACAGGCTGACTTTGAATCCTATACCTGCCACTTGATTGTTTTCCTGTATTTGGGGTTGGATGCACTATCCACACCCAAAGCTGGCTAAGCCATAATTTTCCTCTGCTACAGAAGCACATGGGATATTCATGTGGGAATCCTTCTACAAGGTACAGGAAGACCAGTGGGTTTGAGTGCATGCTCAGTTCCAGAAAAAAACTCCAGATGGAAGCATCTTGCAGGGAAAAAAGAGCTGAAGCATAATTTCTTTGCCCGTGGGTGCAACCCTTCCGTTATGGCTCCAGGATGGGCCCAGGGTTCCTGTGAGAATAAACAAGAATGAACTACATTTGAAGTGCCAAATCTAATGTCAGGTGGAGAGTGAGTTCACCTGGTAGAGTTTTTTAGGTTAAATATTCTTCTAGTATTAAAAGATATGTTGAAAGCATATAGGTGCTTACAACTTTGCTATATTTGTCTGCACAATCAGGTTTCGGCATGCCTTAAATGATCCAGCACATGATAGGGGTGAAAATGCTGGTAGATATAAGACCTTGGAACATTTATTTGTCTGTGAGAGGGATCACAAGAGCTGATCTTCAGTGGAGCAGAAGCTGCAAGGAGCAGCACAACTGAACATCCTGCCTTCAGCCTGGCCGATACATACACAAAATAGTTGAAGATGAGCTTACTTCAACCGTTTTCCTGAACACGCTTCTTGGAGCTTTTTAAAGGCATCGATGTCACTGTTGCTTTCTTGAACAAAAAATGTCTTTCAAGCCTGGCATGTGCAAGGAGTGTGTTCTTCAGGGAACAAATCTGATCTTCATGTGTCATCCACCACTCCCTCAGCAAGTGACTTCTACTCCTCCAAACCCTCCTCTCGCTCACCACAATGGGACTTTTCACTGAGTATCTCCATGTTGGAACTGGGCACTGGTCTGTGTATTGTCACACCCAGTGGAGGAATGGGGACTCTCGCAGGTGTTTCAGTGCACGTATGGGCATGTTGAACATTTCAGATAATTTCTAATTAAAAATTGGTGCCTGTGGGCATTGCTAGGAACTTGGAGGAGAAATCCTAGCTGCCTTCATGCCGATTTGCATAACAATGCTTACAACAGCCTTGGGCTGTAATTTTGCTTTTCAAACTCTGCATTCCCCATTCCTTCCACAATTACATGGAAACCCATTTTCCTCTTTGTTCTTTTGTGGTCCTGCCACCCTGTGAAATGAGTAAAACCCCTTTCTGGCTGAAGAGCTCTGAAGAGTTGTTGAAATCAATAGTTTTGAGCATCACCAGTGGCAGCCCTGGTGTTGGGAGGGAAACACTGTGTTCTGTCACTCGCGCTCAAGGAAATGGAAGAAAGATAAAGGCGCTGCTGGTAGGAACTGACGGAAACCCCATGGCACATTGCAGAAGGGAAGGGTGTTGTTCTGCAGGTTCATTCATACCCTTGAGCATGAAATGCCATTTCCAAGAGGAGTTCTGTGAAGCCATGTGTATTTTCCCCTCCACTTGGGAGGGACTAGTGCCCTTCTGACCTTGACAAGGCACAGGAAGCCACTGGAGCCAAGGGTCTGGCTGTCACTCCTTCCTCCCCTCCCTCCCTTGATTTGAAGCATAGACAAATGACAAAAGATTGTGCAGCACCCACTAAATTACTGCCTTTGGTGCTTGGAACCGATATATAGGTAGTTAGGCAGATATCTGAGAGACCTGTATCCCCTTATCCTAAGGAATTGATGCAAAGTTATAATCCAGGCTCAAGCAGAGTAATAAAGCAGTTTCCTCAGGTCAGGCTTTTGAAAGAGACAGTGCAAGATGGGGCTTTGCAGAGGAAGAGAGCAGGAGCACAATGACATGCTCCGTTAACAGAGTGAGATTCTGGAACAGCATTCAGCTTGGTCTGTCCCCTTCTGATTAGTCCTTGCTGGTTTATGCTCACACCTCTTTAGCATTGCTTCATGCATTCCCTTATGGCCTTCACTTCCCTAAGGAATAGAAAGGGACTAAATGATGCTACTGGAAACACACCAACTCAGCCCTAAAACTGCAAATGTAACTGTATCCATGTCAGTACAGATGTGCAGTGTTTCCCTGATTAGGCAGACAGAGTGAATGAGGTTGAAAGAGGGAGGATAATGTTTGGTGTCATACACCATAGCAAGCTGGGGTGAATGCAGACCTGTCCCCACAGTTGTCTGCACAGCCGAAAGGATGCAATGCACTGCATGGTGTAAAAGTATGGGCTGTCTGGTGAGTGCTGGCGAATGCTCTGGCTCCCAGCTGTAAGTGCACATTAGGCAGTGCCAATATGCTCTTAGCATACGCTGATATCCCTTGCTACTCGGTTATGTTGCTGGCTGGGTTTCTGCCTTATATTACTTTCACCAACAGAGAATGAGAAAATTTTCTGGAGTAATTCAAGATTTCATGCACCTCTCTATTAGGCCTGATGTAAGTTGCAAATCTCATCTGAGATCCTGTTATTCCTGTAGCATAAAGACACGCTCTGTTTCTGGAGGAATCCTGTTTAAGAATCAAAATGGTGTTTTGTTCACTGCTTTCAGGAATTAAGATGTGATGGGAAACCATGACAGGCTCCTGGCAAACCTTTATTCTTTCTAGCTAGATCTGTACTCCTAAGCGTTTATGTGTCTTATGATTCTGCTACTGTGGAGAACTGACAAATCTCACAACTTATACATGCGCTTGATTGAGCTGCTCCCCTCCCCAGCACCATCACTGCAGCAGCTATGGACTCAACAGGGGGACATGGAGACACCTCTTCTGTGTAAGACCCACCTGCCAGACACTACTGACAATACAGCCATCCAGCTTCTTCTCAAAGGTTTGTGGTGGTGTTCTCTGCACCAGCTGAGGACTGTGATATTAGAAAGATTTTGGGATGGCATCTTCTCACCCCTTCTCCTCCACAGGACATGACCCTGTGTGCATGCCTCATTGTGTGACTCAATACTGGAAGCTTTGTACTTTGAGGTTGGTGGACAATGGGACATCTGCTCCTGCACCCCTAAAAGTTAACCTCAGTTAAATCAAATGCCTGGTTTTAACCTCTGGATGGAGGCTCAGGAGTCCTGTAGTCCGACTGCTATTCCTGGCACAGCCCTAGACTTCCTGTGTGACATTGCATAGCTCATGTAGTCTCTCTCTGACTTAGTTTCCTCATCTACTGAACAGGAATACTATCACTTCTCCATCTCTGAGCAGCATTGAGAGACAAAATGTGCTCTGAATGGAGGCTGGGACAAAATACTGCAGTTACCATCCTATGGGAGATTGTAGTGGGATGATGGTAATTTTTTCTTTGAAAATACTGGCTCAAACTCTTCTCTAATTTGGATCGCTGCTTGAAAGGTGCCACTGTCTCTATTTTCTCCATGGTTTTCAAGCCAGTTTTATCAACAAGTACCTGTGCTACCGTAGCTCTGTTAATCTCACCCTTGCCTGTTGATGGGATTGACATTTCAGAATCTCATGTGTACAATTTGCAATTGCTTTTCCCGGAAGAGGGGGAAACCCCTTTCAGTCTGAAGAAGTGGGTATGCAAACTCCATTGAGATGGTCTAGAATTTACTATCTCCCATCTGTGCAAGGCCAAGAGATGAATTTAAAAGGATATCACCTTCATTAACCTTTTGACTGATTAAGATTTTGTTGATCTAAACACTTTATTCTTGTCTGTTTCTGCCTGAAGAACATGAAGTTGATTTTTCTCTGGGCAGAAAGGAGGGTTTTTATTTGAAGGCTTAGGTTTGTTCTCCAGTAAAAATGTCTCCAAATTATTTTTCTTTGAAACATGGGTATTTCTTTTCCATCTCTCAGTAAAATCCTTTTCAGATTTCCAATAACCTTGACAAAGTTCTTTTTTCCAGTCACCTATTTAATTATGTGTTTATTTTTCTCATGATACCCCATTGTCTTTTCATAGCTACTGTCTTGGCATGCAAGGTCTAAAATAAAGCTTTTTATTGATTTGCTTCTCTCAGTGTATCAGGTGACATCTTAGGCTAACCAAATTTCTCCTATTTTGCATTTCATCTGTGTCAGCAAAAAACAAAAACAACCTTCCTACCAACACATGCGGTTGTAAGCCCAGCTCTCTTCCTTGTTAATGCACATTTTCCATCTTGTGTAATTTATTGCATCTACTGTTTTGGAAAAACTATCACTGAGCCATAGGAATTACTGTGAGAGGGAGACGGTCTTTTGGTTAATGGACTGGACTGAGGATAAGGGGGATTTGGGTTCTGTCCTTTGCCTGTAATTTCTTGCGTGACCTTTGGAAAGTCACCGTTTGGGACAGAGAACATGTAATTTGTGATCTGTTTGTATGGTGCCTGTTTCAATAGACCTGTGGCCTCAGCTAAGGCCCGTTACGGTAGAATAACCAACAAAACAGTCCAGCTAATTAGAGGCCTGGGCAATAGTAATGCCACAAGAAAATATTTAATGGTGGTTTTTTTAGGCAGGGATCAGATGCTAGTAAGTGGTAATCTGAAGCTTCACTTCCTTCAAGGACAGTGCTGTTTCACTCAGCAGAGAGGAAAAGGAAGTTTGAGAAAGAAATGGCCTTTATCACATAGAGGATCAGCCCCCTGGATCCTTTAAGCAGGAGCAGACTAGTGTGTCTGTGCAATGCTGTTTCTGTGGGATGCAATCTGTTCCACTCCATTGCAAGTCAAATGGACTATGGTGTTAACTGGAGTTAACTGGAGGTGGGGTTGGCCCAACACCAAGAATTCTCTTTCACAAAAAAAAGAGGAAAAAAGAAAAAAGAGACAAAGCTTCAAAACCAGTTTTCATTCTGCACTGAAGGTAGGAAAAACCCTACATTTTTTTCCCCAAAAAATGTTCATGAGGATAAGAACCAAGACTAGGCATAAACATTCATTGGGGCATTCAGCAGTCAGAGATTCAGGTGTCAGCTTAGCTTGATTTGAAGAAGGGATGTGAACTCTGGTCTCCTCCAGCTGAAGTCAGTGCCCTAAGCACTGGCCTGTCACTTAACATCAGTTTCTCTCTTCCTTTCTCACTTTTCCTCCTCCACCTGAACTAAACCTGTGAAATGGTTCAGCTTTAACCCCAGAAACTGTTTGAGATCAAGTCTATCTGGCTGTACTCCCTCGGGGTGAAGAAGGCCTCCGTTCTTGGCACAGGGTTGTCCATGTTTTGACTCGCTCTTCATTGAGTCCTGGTCAGTCCCTGTATCAAATGGTAACAACTGTGAATCCCTCTTGCTGTAACTATACTGTCAATGTGATTGCATGGGCATGTAAAAACCTCTTAGGTTAATTAAAGAGAATGACACATTTCACTCTTTAATTAGGGATTGTCATGATGAAGTTCATGTACATTTTTATCAGATCTGCAGTACCTCATCTCCCTGACTCCAAAGATATGTTTTCTTGAATATGAACATAAAATGTGCAGTTCTTACCCTGAAACACCTGTCCAAATTAGATATGACACAGTAAGCTAATATCTGGAAATACACATTTTTGAGAGACAGATTTTGATGCTCCTGCTAGATTTCACTTTCAGTCAAAAAAGTACTCAAAATGGAGGCCTATAATGGAACCAATCTGAAAAAGGAAAGTGAGTTTGAGGAACGGGAGGCATCTGAGGAAAATGTCAACCACCGGCAGAGGCATCAGAAAAGTGCAACATGGTGAATCTCTAACAAGACTAGCTGATATGTGATAGAAATTGGCAGGGATAGAAATGTAGGTGTGAAGCCACAGGCATCAGCAGTGAGAGGTGAAGTTTAGTACCATGCAGAAGGTGGTTAGAGTCATTTGAGGTACTTCATGTTCGGTGCTGTGGTAGAAGGCAATGATCCAGGCCAGATATTTTTCCTAGAAGGGAACTGTTTGTAGCCAGGGACGTGAGAGTCTGAGATGCCAGGTAAGAGAATCTAGCCTTCCCCCATCTGTCCTTAGTAACCTGTTTCATTAATTGGTTACTATTATCTCAGTGAACAGAGTACTCTCTTGGGCTCACCTGGGGTTAAGACCCAACACTAAAGTGCATCTGTAGAAGGCAGAGCCCCTAGTAGAGGTTTGACGTGGTCAACCTGGGTGAGTTCCTTCTGCCCATACTGCTGTGCATAAAACTGTACCTCTGACTCTAAAATGTGCTAATTCATCTAAAATCATTTTTCAAACATGTCTTTCAGTGATTCTTTTGTGGTAGTCATGGTGATGGTCCATTTGTTTCTGTTCGCAGAGAAAGGAACCCATTTGACCTCAGCTGGAGAAGTGCTCTCCTGTAGCTCTTGCCTTCAGTCAACTCAGTTCCCGAGTTATTAGGAGATGTTCTGCAGTACTTGTTTGAGATGGACCTAATTTATCAGTATCAGTCACAGCCGAAAAAGAAGCAGGCCATATCAGTGGGAGAAGTGCTCCGGCACTGCCAACACAGAGGTGACACTACAGGTTTTGGTCTTTTACTTCCTGTGCTATGAGCAAATCACTTCGGTTATCAGTGTGCTCCTCTCTTAGGAAGGAAGAGCAGCTTTGCCTTGCTCAACAGTGACACCATCTGACTGGTGAAGGGCAGCAGTAATGGAATACATGGACGGTGGGAGGGTGAGGGGGACAGGCTTTGATGAAAAGGAGGACAGGTTCTCCCAGAGGAGGCAAGAGTCAAAACTGCAAAAAGTATAAATATGCCAGTAGGACAATACAGTTTTAATATTTTAATTCTGCTAGGGAAGTCTTGTACATTCCCCTCAGCATTTTCCCACTGAGCCTTCCAAGAAGGAGTAGCATGTCTCCCAAAACAAAAACTAGTTTTGCTCTTAAGACTTCTGAAATCTTCAGAGAAGTCATTGGTGCATTTTAAGTCATTGCTAGCATTGACATAAGTCTAAATTGACCTGCTATCATGGACAAGGCCTCACATGAGAGGCCTGCAAGACAGTGGAAAGAGGGTTAGGTAGCCAAATACCTCAGTTAGTTGAGTAACAAATGATTGTTGTGTGGGGCACAGCAGGCAGGGCACATAACTAAAATTAGCCACTGAAAGGATCAGTCAAGTGAATTTAAACAGGTATTTGATAAATAAATTAGCACGCTTTAAACCTATAAAATTCTCTTAGCGCATCAGGATTTCCACACTAGCTAGAGTGACCAAGAATAGCTACTTCTGAGGCTGGTCTCTAGATTCAGTGGAGAGAAATGAATGCTTCTGGAGCATAATTTGTTTAATATGTAAATGTGAGATGACAAAAAACTCAGGTCAGGTGACTCATGTCTTAGAAGTTCCTATTTCTTTCCTTTCACTACCAAGAGAGCTTAGTGGAACCAGTGCAGATTTGCATTAGATTCAGCAGATCTGTAGAGAGAAACATTGGGTGCTGAGTTCCTGAAGCCTGCATTCATATATACTTCACAGGTCTTATATTAAACTAATACTTTTCTTGCCCTACTGGTTGAACAACCATTTGCAATTGTAGAACACGTGATACACTTGCAGACTGAATCTTCTGGGTTTGTTTTGGCCAAATGAAATGCAGATCACATGTTCTGAGACCACTCTCTCAATGCTAAACCAAAGTGCAGCAACTAGAAACAATTAGAAGATTCATTTTGAAAGTGCATTGCTCTGTAAACTAAAATTCTGAAGTCTCTAAGCACAAAATTTATCTTGTGCTGCAGATGCCATATCATCTTGTCTTGTGGCTAGTGCTTATTTCTGAATCTGCCATCTGACTGATTGACTATGTTGCTCCCTGATCTGAGTGCGCTTTGGGCAAGGTATTTCTTTGTTTGCTCACTAAATGCTCATCGATTGGAAGAAGGAAGAGCAATGCCATAAGAATACTTCAAGGAAACACATGAAGGAAGTCAATATCAAGAAAAGTGTGGTGTGTTTCATCATTTTTTTTGGTATGGTGACTGCTCTGAAAACAGTAGGAAAAGGAATTCAAGTAGGACAAAACATTTCAGGATAGAAAACATTTTGTTTATTTTGGGGGGTTCTTTAACCTGTCAAAGTTTTCTAGATAGAATTGAAGTAATCAAACCAATGAAATATTTGTATTTTGGAGGGTCCACTTCTTTTTCACATAATCTTTTAGTCTGCACTGTTAATTCACCAATCTCACAAAATAGTAAATTGATGCAACTTTGTCCCTTTCAACAGCTCTTGGCTTTATGATTAAGTAGAGCACAGATGTACATTTCATTTCTTTCCTAACAAATGTGGTGACCTTTTTTAATACATGGATGTGAATCAAGCCCTGTGCACAGTCCAAGACCAAGAGTTCATTAAAAGGTCCTTCACTTTCACACAGTCCTGTTGCAATTGTTTTGCCCTCACATGGCTGGAGGCCTTGTAGGAAGACATTGGTGTTGCTACCAAAGAAGGTTTCCAACTGGGGCAAATCTGTTCTTGCTTGGTCAGGAATACAAAACAGGTCAGTGCCCTTTGGGTTATGAGTCCACTCTCCTGCTGTTGCAAACAGCCACACCGTATGTCTTTCCTAAACTATTTTCCAAAGTCCTCAGGTCAAGATAAAGCATAAGTTCTTTGTACTCCCTGCCATATAACATTTCTCTGAGGTTGTGTGGTAGAGAAATGGCCAACAGAGTTGACCGTTAGCACTTTGAAGAAAAAGACTAATTAATGGCTATTACATTCCAGTTCTCAGCTGATCAGAAAATGAGAATGAATCTTGGAGAAGACTGCCTGATAGTAAGAGGGTTCTCTGCAAAAACAAGTCACCTTGGAGGAAAGAAGCAGAGATAAAAATAACACAGAAGTTTTCACTTCACATTATATCTTGATCCTGACTGGAGGGTCAGCTGTGCTAGAGAAATAGGAAACCTCTGGACCGCACAGTGTCCAACAAGACCGATTTGAAGACTCGGTTGTTTTTACCATCCCAACTCTGCCAATGCATGCCATAATCACTCAACAAGTGTTCCCAAGTACAAAGAAGTCCAGGAAACTTAGGCAACTTTCTTATCTCTCTGATAAGCTTTGGCACTCTCCCCGTTGCAGATGATTTCCTTGCAGACTTCTGAGCATATTAAACAAAAGAGAAACCCAGCTGGTCTAACTCCAGCAAATGCACTGACACAGGATCTTCCTCTAACTCATTGGGATATCCTGTTGGTAGTAGCCGTCAGTCAGATGTTACTAAATTCAGGTCACAGTTCAGTGAAAAACAATTACAAATGTTTAATCCATGATAGTTCACTCAGTGTCTTCAAACATTACAGCTGTGCACACATTCAACAGAGACTGATAGTGTTTTTGGAGAAAACAAATGTCCTGGCAGAAAGACGAAGTAACAACTGTTTAGGCTTCGGAAGTCATCTATACATTACAGTCAATTCAGCCTTTAAGGCTGCATAGTGGAATCATTCTTTTAGCAAAGTCATATTTTCCCCTTGCAAGCAAAGGAAAAAAAAGCCCTTCAATATTAGCAGAGCTTCCCTATAAACCACTGTGGCAATTTTTGACTGTGTTGCACACTGCAACACAGAATTAGACCCAGAGCTGAACAGACTGTTCTGAGCAGACAGCATATTCATCAGATTTATGACGTATCTGGACTCAGTGCTACAAGCCTCAGTGAAAACCCAGGAGCTATTTTGCAGGAGATAAGGATGAAGGTGGGGAAAGAAGTTTTATCCCCACATTTGCCCCAAACCTTAAAGAAAGTACAGTCTAACTGTAGTCTCTTCTTCTGTTAAAAAAACCAACTAGTCTTTACATCAAGTGGTTCATTGTAGGTGTACAGAGCGTTTACCTCTAGTTTGCTCAGTGTATGGAGTTAGGGAGAAGAGCTGTAGGACCAATTGTTTCAATTACCTGTCAGGGTCCTTGTTTTCTCTTGATGTTACTTTTTGGGAGTGTTACTGTACTAAACAGGAAAGAGTCCGCCTAAGTTTCTGGATGTATTTGTTTTTCTTTAGAAATAAGGTTGAAGCTCTTAAAAAGGTTTATTTGGAGATAAGACCCCCTCTAGGGAATGGCAGAACAATCAAAACCTTTTCCATTCTCTCTTCCACTAAAACACCACATTTGAGCTAGTTGCATTAACTTCAGGTTTTAAAAAAAAACCAAGTTCCTTCCTGACTAAGGTAGAAACACATAAAACACTGGGGGCAAGGTTTATTGGCTATTTACAGACTACTTTACATTCCATTTTCTCCTGGCAAATCCAAGCAAAGTAATTGTGTTGGCATGTACATGCATGGCCTTGTTTGCAAAGGGTATGGCCGCATATCCCTGTGCAGCTCGTTTGATCGGTTGGTTTATTGGCGCACTCTGGCTCTACATTTCCCCTTGTTATACTAGAGTTGACTGATGAAAAAAATTCCAAGACATCCCTGGAGCCTCAGTTCACTGTTGTCCTGACTCAGGTGGAGAGTGTTTCTGGAACTTTTCACAAAATTAAGTGTTCTGCAACTATTTCACTGCAATGTTCTGACTGTTCAGATTTATCACTACCATCCTAAAAGCTAAAACCTATGACAAAAAAGGAGGCTAAAAAGTTGAAACACTGCATTTTTATGATTTCCTGTCACATTTGAAATAAGTTGATATTTTCCCAGAAAATTCTGATTCTCTGAATCGTTTTCCCATGGAAATATCTTCTTTCGGAAAGCTTTCCATTAACCCCAATAACAGTAAGTTCAGTGTCCAGGTCATGTACAGTAATATTTCCTTTGTATGTACACTCATTTTTGCCTCTATCTCTCTGCCTCTTTGTCTAGCTCTGTCCATGTGGTAGGTATCCTAAAAAAGTGGGTTAATCATTAGATAGGCAGTCAGGAAACCAAAGTTTTGGGTTTGTCACTGACTTGCCATGTAATTTTGGCTGTCACACATCTCCCTTCAAACCATTGCAAGAGCTGTTTATTTAGACCTCAAGCTCTTCAGCACGGGGCCTTTCCTTTGTTTCCCAGTAGGCTCCTGTCCTATAGATGGTGACTACAGTCTTGTTTTGGCCTCTCACCGCCACTGTCCCACAAATAACTATGTGTATTTTGACTGACTTCTTCCCAGCGTTCTCCTCCTGGCAGCACTTGTCTCTAGACTCACTCTGCTTTAAGCTTCTCATTATATTATTTAGATCATAACTTAAGCTTTTTCTTCATTTTTTCCCCATTTTGACCTGTAAGTACATCAGTCTGACAAGTCTGTGTTGGTGTTTGTGGGGTACAGACTTCTTGCACAGCTGTTCCCACATGCAGCAAGTGCTGGAGAATTACAAGGAGAGGGAGTGCTCTCGGGACCAATGGGACAACAGGGGCGTCCTCATCCCCTGAGAAGTCATAGGTTTCTGTCCCTTTTGCGGCATCTTTTCCAACCCGCTATTTTCTCAGGCCTTCATTCAGCTTTTCTTCATTCAGCCTTTTCTGTAGATACATGTTTGACAGCTTCGCTGCCACTCTTGTGCGTAGTGCTCTAGGAACAGGCACTTTCAGGTGCTCTGTAGCACTGTCTGTACCAATCATTGAAAAAAAAAAGTCACGGCACCCAAACGAGCCGAGATGCCTGTGCTGCCAACTTCCAGGCAGCCTCTGCACAAACAAGGGGATTCTGTTATCCCTGGGAAATCACAAGCCATTTCAGTGCGAGCACTTCTCAGAGCCCATCTGACAACCTCTCTCAACCTTGATTGCATTCCTTCCCTGCAGCAAATGCAGTGACTTGTTACATGAAGGAACAAGCAAGGCTGTGAGCAGTGGAACTAATACAGCCCCATTCCCTACTGATTTGTGCCGCCTAGTTGTCTCCTCTGACATCTAGCAAAGTCTGATCTTGGATCTTAGCTGTTCCCCGCTGCTGGGGCATTCACAGCATCGCTCTTCTGGTCATAATCTGGTGTCTAATAAAGCCTGAATTAACAGAACAGCCTGCTTCTCAGTTGGGTGCACACGTAAGCTGCATCTATACTAATAAATTAAACAATACTGGGGAACGTTCCCAAGCACTGGAACTTGACCAACTATGCTGTTAAATTGTGAGAATATTGGCTGGCATAGGTTTGACCAGAGAAAACTAGCACTCTTTTAAAAAATTCCCAGGAACTACTTAGGAGTTAGAAAAGGTCATGATCTACCAAAATAGGCACTTGGACATGGTCACCTTTTTTGGGAGGGTAAGAGTTTAATAGCATGGAAACCATTTGTTCTGTGCCAGTTGGCTTCAGGAGCAGAGAACAGTATGAGGCATGTTTAATTCTCTACTGTAGATGTAGCCATAGTCTATTTTTGCTCCACCCTGTTTCTGATTTTCATAACACTTGTGGGAATATAATGTCTTTGAAATGACCCTGTTTCATTACATTGGATTGAACTGACTGGTAGAAAGATGTGCACCCACATCCATAAGCACCTACCCACCAGTCCATGCACACATCCATACACACTTACATATGTGACATATGCCTGCATATACACCTATGCATGCACATACTTAAACATACATGCATTTACAGAATTGTAAATGTAATTTCTTTACTAAAACTCTTGCAAAAAACTTCTCACAGCTCCCTATAGATACATGGTTGAGAAAGAACTCCCCAAGTCACAAGGGTAGTGATTGACAGTATTTCAGGGGAATTTCTGTCCTTTTTTTAAGTAGGAGATGAGGTTCATTTCCTAGGATCAGCTGGACTTTTCTATTTAACAAATTTTAAAATGCACCCAGACATTGCTGGGACACACTAAAACTCTTGGTTCCTTGACTGGTTGTAGGATGTTGGCATCTTGTCTCGTGCTGTTTAGAGCTGGAGGAGCCATTGCTGTGACTGCTTCTGGGCTAAGCACTCAGGTCAGGGTCCCCGGTGGATCTGAGTGCCTGGTCTGGATGGTGCAGAGAGCCCTGTCCCAGCCCTGTACAACCCTGTGCGGAGAGTTCTGCACTGTCAGGTGATTCACCAGCAGCCAGGAGGAGCCCAGGGCAATGTCATATGCCTCATTTAGGCAGTGCAAGTTCATACAAAGCTGTAAAAATAGCAGGGTAAGGTTTGCAGACCCCAAACCAGGCATGGATGTCATGCCTGTAGAAAAAGCAGGAACTTCATATCCTAGTGAGCTTCCAATGAGACAAGTCAGCTAAACAAGTTGACACTCAGTGGGCCCATTTACCATGACTAGACTGTTCTCTGTGTTAGCTGTATCAGGAATTGTTCTGAGAACCCTGTGTCGTACTGATTCGGTTTGGCGGTTACCAGTTTTACGAGCTCATGCTCAGTTATGTTAGGCTCTCTGAAGTCCACAAACCTGCCAAAGACTCCTCAGTCAACTTGTGTGCACATAAGCACTCTGCAAAATCCAGGTCTCTCTGTGGCTTTTGGTGTTCCTCAGAGCCCGCATCGAAGATAAGCCTGAACCAAAACGGAAGGAAAGATTTCTTGGATTTGGTTTGGATTGCTCAAACTCCTCAGGCTGCAGTGAGGATTTTGTCCCTGAGCCCTTTTTGTTAAAATGAGGAATAATAACCTGCACTGTGAATAGAATACAATTAATTTCTCCACTTACTGTTTTTGTAAGCAAATCAAGTTTTTTAAAGCAAGTTAATGATAACCTTTCCTCTACAGCACTCAGCCCTGAAGACACCAAGTTGGAACAGATGGGTAATGCACTGGTATTTTGCAATATGTTCAGAGAAAAAGCTGCACCCAGAAATTAAAATAAGGCTTCAGGTGCCAAATAGCAGAGAAGGGTGGTTTTTTTTTTTAAGCATATGTTCTCGTAAGCAAGCAGAAGAATTCCGGCAGCAGCCTGGAGGGGAGAAACGCCGGCTGTCAGGCAATTCCTCTGACATGCAAAAGCCAGTGATTTACCACGTGAGCAGCGCCGAGTGAACTTCCGAAGGCCTGCAGCCCCTAAGATATTTTGCATATCTCTCACAGTGCCAAACTGCAGCTCCAAAATCTGGTTAAAACATCTGTACTCTGCCCACACAAGAGGAATGTTGGAGATGACCCGGAAAGAGGCAAATGAAGATGATTGCTCTTTTTCGCTTCATTAGCAGGAGGCCTACAAGTCACCGTTCTCCACTTTTTCGCTTTAAAAAGTCTTGTGTTTGGCAGGTTATTTTTTTTCTTTCTTTTGATTTGTCTGTGATATCAAGTCTTATTTAAGCAATGGGTGGTGATTTCTGAGCTTTTAGTTGCTAAGCTGGGCATGTGACTGTTTCACAGAATTCCCTTTTCCCAGTCCTTGGTCAGGTATCTGAATTAAACATGAATACTTTGATGTGAATTAATAAACACTGGAACAGGTCTTTATTATTTGTTCTTCTGTTCTTGAATCTTTTATGAAATGCTGTGTAGACAAGTTTATAATCTTTGTTATCCAGACAAGATACGTAATGTAAAATGAAGCAGATGTGTTCAAAAAGAAGAACAATGTTTTCACTTGTTTTCATATATAAGGTTTTGTAAGAAAGCAGAATACAAGTTGAGGCTATTTATGCTCCTTCAAAGGTCACTGTTTTTAAAAGTTGATCAAAAAATAACTGGAAAAAGAACTGGTTGAGGCAAAAATGAGAAATTGGATTTCAAGCACCTGCATGAACTTCATATGATCTAGACTAATACAAGCAGTTTCAGCAGAAGGAAATAGTGGCAGGTACACCTTTTGAACATATCAGCTAAAGAGTGGACAAGGCAACAGTAGTAGTTACAATTTATCAGACTTTCTAAAGGTCTCAGAAGAATCTTTGCAGGAGACTTTTTAAAGAGTTGAAAAAGTCATGCATGAGATGTCAGGCTCTTTCATGAATTTGGAACCGTCAAAAAAGTTGGAAACAAAGAATAATGATTTCTTTTTCCAGTACAGCATAACATTAAACACTAGATAGCCTAAAGGTCTACATTACACTCATGATATTTGTTAGGTGTACTGGAAATTTGAAAGAAGCAGCCTGTAGCGATCACTGGAGTAGCAAATCTGGAAGGTTATGCAAGTCTTTACATAAGTTGTGTTACTAGCCGACACCAAAGAGCTTTATAGGGATGTAATAAAACCAAATGAGTGGTCATTATGATGGCCAAAGAATTTCTGTGCTTTAGCAAATGCACTCTGGAAGAAATAATTTGAACTGTGTGCTGTGAGATTCTTACACATTGAGAATGGAGATTTTTATGACCTTAGACTCTGCAAATTATTGTAAGAATGACTGCAGAATCTCTACCTCTACAGATTTTTAAGATCATATATGAGAAACATCTCTTAAAGATTACTTGATCCCAATTCAAAGCTTGGGGACAGACTAGGTGATCTGCCTAGGTCCCTTCCTAATAAAATATGATTAGGCAAGTCAATGCAAATATTTGCTGTATAAATAGCAGCATTCAGAAGAATATTTCAGTATGTTAAGAGTTTTATATATATTTGAATATACACATACATATATATATGCTTACCTAGAAAGATGCACAGGCACATACCTCAGCACACTACTGCTTTGTTGTAATCAAGTCTTTGTAGCTCACATGCAAAAGAACTTTGTCCAGAACTATCATTTCTGGGAAACATGAAAAGCAAGTCTCCCAACTTGTTCAAAATGTGGCAAAACTTTAACTCAAGTTCCTTCCTGGCCAGAGTGTGTTCTGCAGTGTCTGTCCTCACTTACAGTAAACTCTCTGGATTACATCAACCTCAACTTAGCTATCCTCTGCTGAAATGCCTCTGCAGAGCATCAGCAGAGCATGGGGCAAAGAAACAACTGGTTCATTTTAGCCTGCCTTTACTGTTGGGGGTTTTCACAGGAGGAAAGTTCCCAAATAGTAATGACCTGCAGGAGGGTAACAGTGTTACTTGTAACATTATAAACAACACAAAATTGATGAAGTTGTCTCTCAGGGTCTTACCTGAACCTTTTTCATGCTACAAATAGGGGTCAAATTGTTAAGTGTCTATCTATATCCGTAATTTTGCATGTTATATATGTGATATACACATTCATGTGCACTTATTTGTAGGGATTTCTGTTCTAGCTACTTTAGAAGTGCCAATATGCAATGAGAGACACAGTTCTTGCATTACTTCAGAAAGCAAGACAAGCAAAGCCTAATATATGCACATAAATAGTTAAACACTATTCCAAGGTTATCAATATTTTCAAGTTTTATTAAGAAGTAGGCCTGCTCATCAGTCAAGGTTGGCGGTATAGGTCAGCTTTTCCACTTCTGTTAACTCTGATGCAGCTCTGCCGACATTAGCCAAGATGCACCAGTGTGTACCAGCTGAGTAGTTGGCTTTTAGAAATGTATTTGCTTTCCTACCTTGACCTCAAGCTGTTAGGAAAAGGACTAATCCTAGAAATAGCTGTTGCTGGGGTGAATATTTTTCTATATTCCATTTGCTTTCTCCATCAACTACATGCATTTTTTTCTTTGTAAGGAGAAAGCTTCAGGCTTTTATAGAAACCTCATTACTAAGTTATTAAGTGTGTGAAACCTCATTCCCAAAGCAGCACTGAGTTTATAAAAACATAGATGAACACCATCAACTAAAGGGGGGGGGAAGACCAGAAAAACATAAAGGACATCAAGGAAGACTTTCATAACTTTCCTTAAATGCATGAAATGCTCCAAATAATTTTGGTTGTTGGTAGGAAGATATCAAAAGTATTTTGTTGCTGTATATGTATTTTAGCATTTTGATGGATGCCTCTGCTATGACATCTGGTGTATACTGTGGATCGTTATTGCATATTGGACTGGAGTGGCAGCATTAGACCACATTCATGTGCAGTACTCTGTTGCAGCATGCAAAATTAGGAGAAAGAAAAAGGCTGATTCTTCAATAGGTTGAGGATCCCATTCCCCAGTGTCTTCATCAGGGTAAGGCATGAGTTGTTCAATGTTTTTGACTTGCGGAACAAAGAGTGAAGCCCTACAGAAGAAAAGTCTTATGATTCTTGCTGTGCTATACTGGCACCATGCCTTCCTTTCTATTTTTTTCCCAGTGTTTTTATTTCTTATCTGTTTGTAGCTACTGACCAGTTCAAGAATACTGAAGCATGCTCAGAGTAGTTTTCAAAGGCTACAGGTGAGTGCAGAAAAATCTCCCACAGAAATCATGGAGTTAGAAAGGGTGAGGACTACGGCATGGATTTATGGTTTTTAAAAGCACAGAATAATCTGATTTTCATGGTGTATAGCCCTGCCCTTAAATTCAGTGCCCAAGGGTGTTTTTTGGCCATTAGAACTTTATTGTTGTTACTGTTAAATTGTTAGAATGGCCCCTGGCATGATTTGCCCAAAACCTGCCAACTCCCAAACAGGTCTTACACACAATTTGGATGTTAGCACAGGCCAGGGGTCATTCCCAACATACTGTTTGCATGTAGCCACCATAAATTGGCAAAAAAGGGAATTTAACAGTGTGGACACAGACTCCCCAATACCAGGAAGGCTTGCTGCTCAACAATGGTGCTAGGAGTAGCTGTGGAGTGCAGAGACTTATGTCTAACCCATATGATCATCCAATATTTTTGCTGTACAGATTATTTCACACAGAACTTAATTAACTTTGAGTGAGGGTCACCCAGCTGCGTGTCTATCCAGACAAACCAAAAGCCTCCAGAAACTCGCATAGTATCCTATATAATCTCCCTCAGCATCATGCCTTCTTAACCTCCATCAGTTTCTTCCAGAATTTCCTTCTGAAGCAGTGGGCAGGGGCTGATAGCTGAAAGGAGCTGCTGAGCAGATCTTAGACAAAGCAGCACAGGGCTGTTTGTTTGCTTTTGATTTTCATAAAGGAATTTGTGTCCTGGCTCAGAGGCAGCTCAGCTCTTCAGCTTCATGCTCTTAATCTCAATTTTTCCCTTCTAGTTGATTTGCAATGAGAAATTCTTGATGGCTACTCACGCAGACCACTGTTTTATTTTTTTTTTTAAGCTGAACTGAACTACCCCTTTTTTAAATTTCCCAGGAGTTTAGCAGAGGATATACAACCTGGGAATGTGATGATTTTTTTTTTCCCAGAAGTTTTGTTTTTAAGGCAAAACGCCACAACTGTATCTATCTTCTCTTTTTTTTTTTTTTTTTTTTTGCATGCTACAAAATGGGAGGATAACCAGTCCTTAAACCAGAAAATCATCAGTCTTCAATAGGTTGTCATTTTATATTCACTGGGAATGAGTTACTACTCTTTAATAACTTACTTCTCAAAGAGACAACAGAAGAAATAACAAGTGACCTACTCAATGCCTGCTTATACCTAAAATCCACAGGTCCTCCCTAGAGACAGTGATCTGTTTTGTGTCAATTTATGAATGGAAAAATAATCCTAACTTCCTCTTTACAATCTCCTTCCACTGTGAAAGTTAATCATTGTTTTTCTTTGCATCAGATTCCTATTTTATTTATGGTAATCTTGCCCATTTGAAGGTGCCAAATAATCTTCTGAAGCAAATCTGTAGGACATTTGATTAAACATCTTTGTTTATTTGAATAGAAATGTAATTGCACAAGGCATATTCATCAGATGATGTAAATAAGGGTCCTTTTATTCACTTGAGCAGTATCTTCACAGACCAGCACACTATCTCCTTGGCTTTTACACAGCTTAAGGATAAAATTGCAAAACAAGCGCCTATAGCGTATTTTTAAATGTCAAAGCTCAGGTTGCTGGTCCGACAGTACAACTCTAGTTCCAAATCACATCTGTTTACTTACTATGCTCCAGCCCTGAACTGCGACAGGACAGTCTGGAAAATAATTTGTGCAACTCCAAATGTTTTAGATTTACTGTGGTCTGCCAGAAAACTGACAGGACAAGTTAAAGATAAAGAATGGTAACTTAACACAGGCATCGTTGCTGTCCTTGAAAAGTTGTCTGCCAAACTATTTCCACTGAAAAACAAAGTCACAATATATAATGCTTCACTTTTCCATAGGGCAAAGGAGCCCACACTACAACCCTTGAAGAACAGAGCCTCACTACCTGCAGACAAGGCAAGGAAGCTATGGAAAGCTGAGTCCAGGTGTGGTGGAGATAGAGGTGCAGCCAGAAGTTCATCCCAAGCTGGGAAAAGAACTGCAAGTCCTAACTCTGTCTCTACCTCTAGGCATTCCTCTTTCAATAGGGTAACTTGAGGAGAGTTTTGTTATTCACCACATCTCTGATGAGATCAGAGGAGCCATCCAAATCAGCTAGAAAAATGAACTGTGAGGAATCCTGGAAAGACCCTTTCAAAGACATGCAAAATAAGCCCCTCCCCATTTGTTTCTCCAAAGTGACCTTTTTCTTTGAAAAACATTGCTTTGTAAATGGCATAATGATTTACAGAGGAGTATTAGACTTGGCATAAATGTAATTTATGGGAGTTTTTAAGTCCATCACGAAGTTTCAGGTATGGATGAGATGAAATGAAAAGGCAGACTTCCATCCTTGTTAGCTGGGCTGATGTAAATTTGTGTCAGGACTCCGAACACAGGTTTCCTATTTAAGGAGGAGCTTGACTATCCTGAGGGTGCTATTGCTTGGGCTCCTTCTCTTCCATGAAGTCTTTCTCTTCAACTTTTTCTTCCACAAAATTATTTCGAAAGTCTCATTCCACATCACAGAAGAAAGGCTGAAACTGTAAAAAAAAAAGTCTATGAGAGACGTTTTTTCTTAACACTAACATTAACCAAGGATGGAGCCATGTTTCCACCTCTACTGACTGGACCACATAAAAGGTTTTGACTTTGTTTCTGCCTCCCAGCTAGCAGACCTCTTAATGTAAGCAGGAATGCTTTTTATTTACTGCTTCAAAAGGTCTTATGCAAAGACATAAGGGGTCCAAACAAAAACCAGAATATTTCCTACATGCAGTGAAAATGCTCTATTTCAGACTCACAGCAGCATCAATATACGCTCCTGGTCATTGCCCTACTGCTTCTTAGTTATCTTTTAGATTGTCTGCTCTTACTATGCTTTCGGCAGTTTTGCCAGACATCTCTCCTCTTAGTGGTTTCACAGGCCCCATCAGGTTGCTGTATTTGTGAATAAGCAACTACATAGTGAGATCTGCTAATAGAAGATGGGTTTAAAGAGTGTGTTCATCCTCCCTGTATCAGATGTCACAGAAGCAGCTGGTATGTGGGCAGGAAGATGCACCAGTCATAAAGACTTCTTATAATTTCTTTTCTCAGACAGCCAGAGAATCACAGTTTTCAAATAAAAATCACATTAGTACTGAAATCATCACATACCTACGCATTTTTGATGATCTGTTAATTCATAAAATATAGTCTAAACTGTTCCTTATTAACTAAATTGTTCATTTCACATTCTGTAATATTTCTCAGCCCACCGTTTCATAAATTAACCACAGGTTATGATGTCAGTGAAATTCTTGGATCCAAAAGACTTCAGAAGTGATTTAAAAAATGCAATCAAGTCCTGGCAGGAATTCATAGATTTTAAATAGCATCACACCAATTTGATAGGAGAGTCTGAACCAGTGAACACGTGTGAAGCTCAGGCAAGTCAGAGGCAATTGTACGAGTCCCAGCTGTATGAGGCTCAGACTCTAAAGGATGTCTCCATTCTTGGACCATGGTACAATGTTGTGGCTTCTGCTCTGCCACATTACACCTGGTCTTTAGTTCTGCTTACAGATGCTCCTGGTTTTCCAGGGACAAATGTCTAGCTAAGCTGTTTCTTCAGATTAAAGAAGTGCATTTTATTAGTTCCAGCTTTCAATGAACTGCATGCAATATCTGCAACTACTGGAGTAATCTTTGAATTCTGGCAAGGAAGACCCTGAGGAAGGCGGGAGCCTTGAGAAGCTATTCTGTTCACATTTGGGTTTCTGTAAAGGGAAAAACTACATTTCCTTGCTCTCTGTATGGTTCTTCTTATAGTCTGTCCTTGTCTTGTCATATTTAAGTGTTTCAAAATCACTTCTCACTTAAGGTAATCTAACCTTATTTTCTGTAAGCATCTGCTTTTCTCCTTTGTTTGAAAAGGGCTGATAGAAACACGAATGATGAGCTTAGACCAGATGCTCTTTTTTTAGATAGTTAAAATGAAGTCAATCCTCCTTTTATTGTCTAAATCCAAGTTTCTGTCCCTTTCCTGCTCTTTACAGAGTTCACCTCCTGACTAATTAAAAGACAATTTAATTAATGATATTCATTGTTAGTGCTTAGTCTAGTATTACAGTGGGAGGAATTTTGTGTAAGAGTTGAAGGAGAAATAGGTTTGTGTAAGTGTTTTATATGTTGTTGATTTTACTTAGCAACTGATGGGGCTGTGCTTAGTGGAGATGGTGCATAATCAAAATTGTCCCTAAGACTGTGGAACTTATGTATATGTCTCTTCATCCCTTTAAGGTGGCCAGCAGTGTGAAGGTGACCTTCCCTTGTTCTTTTGTATTGCAATGTAACTTGATAAGCGACAGGACTTCTTGCCATATTGGCTTGTTCCGTGGTTAAGTCATTATTCAGTCTGTAGCTGACTGTGGACAATGGTGGGAAAAGGTGGAATAAATAAATCCATCATCCAAGAATCTAATGTTTGGGAATCTTCCACGAGAGAGGAGTTTTAAACATTCCTGCCCATCAGGCATGTGTTGGCATTGCACGTTAAATGTTTTGTAATGCCTTCTCACCTCAGCTCCTATCCTTTGGAATGACTGGGGCCTGGGAAGTGCAGGGGATGGACATCTGGGCAACAAGTTCCCAGGCTCTGTTATTCCACAAAGATCCCTTGCCAGGCTTCTGCAAAATAGTGCTAGAGAGAGGCAGAACAGAGAGCACTGTACTTTCAGGCTTCATATATCTCCGGAGCCATGAGCAGCTCTAAATTTTCTCAAGTGTCTCCCTTATTGATTATTGCTACTTGGCAAAATGGCAAGTGTGCCTGTTCCTGATTAGGCGAGGAATGCATGCCTGTAATCGTCAGAGATCTGTCACAATTGTCCATGGAAAGCACGTTGTGCATATTCTCCACAAGCGTGAGCACTCCAACTCCAAGTCAGCTTTCTACATATGTTCCAACTATTAAGATGAAGTGCATGATCACTGACTGGAAGCGAAAATATAAAGGCAGGAAAGAATGTGAAATTAATGGATTACAAATTCTGAAAACAGTTGCAGGGTTCTCCCAGTTATTTGCCAGCATCTAGGCTGGCTAGGGTTTGATCTAATGCACATTAATGTCAGTAGCTACCTTTCTAGAGCCTTGAATTAGATTATTTCTGAGCAGAATATAAGATAAAAAATCCTGTGCCAAGTAATGTGCACCCTTAGAGTGCCATTCTCCAAAGCAGTAGTCCTGTGAGTAAAACCTGCACACAGAAATTGCTCCCTTGGGCCATAAACAGGGCATAAATGGACAACAGATTGGTAGCAGATGTATAAACCTGTGTGAAGCCAGTATCAGTTTGATGTTTCATTGGATCCTGTCCTGGTAATTGCATTAGTAGGCAGTTTAGAATGATGGAATATACATTTTTCAGTGGCAGAGCTGTTTTCTTCAGAGCAATTTGCCCAGCTAGCAGTGCAAACACAGTGAGATAGGTTTACTGAATGAATGTGTTCCTCACCGGTTTCACAAGTTTCAAGTGGATGCAGTAAATATGCTTTAATTGCATATTGTGTTTCAGTTATTGCCGTAAAGCCATTTAGAGCAAATACAGTATTGCTGTGCTGAAAGCCTCCAATCCGTGGCAGCCAACTGTATTTCGTTAACTACTAACAGTCAGCACATTTGCTCACTGTTTTGACTGTGCTGTTTGTTTCTGCCATGATCTCTTGCTTGCTATTATCTTCGGGATCAAACTGGGAACTAGATCCAAACTTCACAGCTTTGTCCTTTGCTAGTGACAGTAGCACAGCAAATAACATCACTAGGGTATCTGCTGAGGTAAAGCAGTTACCTTTAGGATCACTCCCTTCCAGGTGTGCAGGGAAACAAACGTAGGACATGAACACTTCACTCACTGAATAGCTCCCACCGCATTTTGTGGGGATGCTGAGCTGGAGATGTAAATCCAAAGCAGTACACGATACAGCTGCATTGTCACCCACAAGCAGGGAGGACCTTTGCACTGAGCTATGCAAGTGGGGGAAGGCAGGAGGAAAAATGGGTGGTTGGCTCCTACAAGTGACCCATTTCATCCTGTATATTACAATTCTTACCAATGCCAAATACTGGACTTACTGACCAGCTGGTCATACTGACCAGCTTACTGACCGTGAATTGATGCGGCAGAAAAGAATCAAGATGGTGCTACCTTCTCCTCTGCCTTGGAGCACTTAGGGCACAATAAGATCAGTAGTTCTGCTCAAATGCTTAATCTCATACATCGGCTGGTAGCCCAAAAAAGGCTTCTTTAAGTGCCTGTCTTTAAACTGTAGTAATTTCCATGCACAGCGTGGATGTCCCTTCTGCCTCTGTGTCACCTCTCACCCAAGATGACACTATCCAGTGGGTCTACACCATGGTCAGTTGGGAAGCATGCCTGGGGAGGCAATGAAGTGGAGTCAGAATGGCTCTCAACAATGCGTAACTTCTCACAGCCTTCCTCCAGTTCTAAGGCATGGCTTTACATCTAAAAAATGTGTGTATGAGTGGCTCAATTATATATAAACCAGATGGCTTATATTTTTATAGTCTAAAATTATACCACTCCCCAAAAGAGTCTGAGAAATGGAAAGAAATAGATTATGAGGAGTTGCACTAGTAATTCATTTGTCACTAAAAATAAAATAGAAATTAGAGACCAGCGTTGCTCTTATATTTGAAATGAAGTAGACAATTTTTGCCAAAGCTTTCACTGAGGATTTACTTATTTTCTTGTCATTCCTATGATTCGATTGAGTTTCCAGAGCATCACTGATGTAATTTTTTATTGAAGATGTGCCAACTAGCTCTACAGTCATTGGGACAGTGGGGAATTCTGAGCATTCACCAGCAGCCTGGAGACTAAACACTCTTGTTTTCTGTGTGTGTTCGCCTGATAAATTCAAAGCAGACGCAGTCTGTCTGATTTTCCCAAGCAGGCCTCTGTATATGAGAACCAGAAAGCAAAACGAACCCCAAGCAGGGAGCAAACCTTGTCTGGAGAACTTTCATATGCCTCCAGATTAGAGGCTTGTTTATCTGGGGTTTTTTTTTTGGTTGGAACAGCTGTCTGATGTGGAACTTGCCCCTCCCACAGCAGAGATCATGCCATGATACCAAATAAAACCAAACAAAAGCAAATAATTAAGGAGAGAAAGAAAATTCCTTGGAAACCAGGGCAAGGAATAAAGGGGAGTTAAGTTCAAAGCTACATAAAGTGATTTGCATGGACTACAATTCTGTTAAACATGTTTGCTGGTTCCACGGAGAGTTCAGTTCGACTAACTGATAGGTCTATGTGACACTATGGCTAGCTTTCAAAATTGCGTTTAAGGTATTTGTTTATTTAGAGAAGCCAGACCCTTCTGTTTTCATCCAGTTTTTATTCCACCTTCATTCAGACAATGATCTGCTGGTGATCTCTTTCAGCCTGATCTCTTTTAACAGCATTACTCTAGATTAAAAATCCAACCAAATTCAGAATTTAGACATTGGGAAATCATATGTTTCTAAAAATCCAGCCATGAAAACAAAGAAGAAGAAAATCTGTCCCCAACCACTTCCAAAAATGAGAAGATGGGGAAAAATAAGAGGTCAAAGATCACCTATCAGATACTAACAGGCATTGAATGTTGCAGACCACCTTCAAAAAGTCCATCTATGCTTCACCTGCTCCCAGAAAGTAGGACGCCAGACCCTGCACCATGAATGTCCTCACCCAAATCAGCTTAGCTGGAACCTCATCTCTGAGGGGAGCATAAGAAAAAGGAAAGAGGGATGAGTACAGTTAGCTTGGGCCCCTCCAGAGCACAGGCAGGGAAGATGAAGGTCGACAAAAAAGATGAGCTTTTCTTCTCCGTGCCTGCAGTAGAGCAAAAATGTTTCCATCTGAATGTTTCTAAGGGATTTGAAAAATCTCATTTCAAATCATGTAGGTGACAGGACTTTTCCCACTTCCTTGAAAATGGGTATAATTTAATTCTGTGAAGCACCTTGAGGCTTGTGAGGGGTATGTGTAGGTATTAATAATGATAATAATGCCAGACTTATGTAAATTTTAACCTTTCAGGCAGTACCTTTTCAAAGCCTTTTTCTTCTTCTGCAAAGTGACCTCTTTGGAAATTTTAATGAAATAAGCGTATGTCACAGCTAAAATAATTTGGTTTAGAGTTTTGGATTAATCTGGAATTCCTGGAAGGAGACTTAGGAGCCAAATTCAGTAGTCCATGTGTGAACAAAACTCCTATAAACTCAAAGGACCTTGGGGTGAAGAGCTGAACAGTACTAGTTAAAGTTTGCTTTAGCATCAAGGAGTTCACTCAGACAATGACTATGACCACTTCTGTTTTCTTTTTGTGAATATTTGCTGCAGTGAAGTTTCATTCACAGAAATATTCATGGAAAGAAGGTATGGAAGATATTTGCAGTTGTGTGGGGGGAGATGTGTGTGTGTGTGCGCCTAGAATATTTACACTAGAAGTTTTCACATGGCCACCTTGAAGATGTAGGGTAGATAAGAAATCCACCGAGGGAACGCATGCAACATCATGGTGCTTATATGCCTGAGCCAGTAGCTGCTGGAGGTTTTGTCTACACAGCGGGAGCTGGGAAAACTTTCCAGATCCTGGATGAAAAAGTGTTTTTCAAGACTCCATGTTGGGATGACACATAGTTATTTGCAAACTTGTCATCCCTCTTCCAAAACTGGGTTCCTGTGGGAAGCGAATCAGGCAGGCTGGAAGGGGCACACAGCATATTTGTTAGCTCCTAGCCTGGGAATCAGAGCCCACTGTGGGCTCCTATTACTATATATCACATGCCTTTAGCTAACCCAAGCTCTATCTTCCCCAGGTAAATGTTCCCAGTACTAGTAGTGCAGAACAATTTCCAGGGATTCTCTAGAGTAAAAGATGTTACCTCAAACTTTTCATTGGAAGCGCACATTCATAAAAATTAAAAGGATTATTTAAAAAACCCACCAAGCTAAAATAAATTCATTGTTTTTCCAACTGCAGTACAGAATAAGCCTCGAACCACCTCTGCTGTAAAGAAGATGGATCCTGAGTTTTCCCTTTCAGGATCCCCTCGTGGGTTTGCCTTTGTTTCACCCACAGAGGACTGTTTTCTCCCCACAGTGTCTATGGAAAAAACAGTGATGCCTGAGCATAAACCTGGCAGATTTCCCAGGAATCGTCAGGAGTAAATGCCAAGCAGACCAGCTGGGCTTTTACCTGTGCTCTGAGCCCAGGAGCCCTGAGCCCCATGCCTGTGCACGGCTCTGCTCCCCGCCAGAGCGGCGTGGCAGAGAGGGTGGCTCTTCTCTGTGTCTGGGTGAGAGCACTGGGGCATACATAAACTGGGCGACTCTTCAGAAATAATGCTTCCTTCCATTGATAGAATAATTTCAGTATCCAACGATGCCAATAAAAATCGCTTTAAAGAAAGAATCTAATTCAACGAAGTTTACAACAGGTTTTCACAATTTTTCAGTAGCTGGACTGTGCTTTATATATACATCCCAAATAAATTGTATTGACTTATTTCTCACATATTACATACTTCATTGTTACATTTCTGAAAATTTTGTCTGTCTCCAGTGACAACCACCATTATATTTGGAGTCTCAGCAGCTAAAAGATTATTTCAGGGACTCTAATTCCCAAAGTAAAACCAACAACTTTAATGAATTGACAATGAGCAATATGTGCGTACACATACAACCAATATGTTTGCACAAACACACTGCTTCTAGGTTTTTTCTATCAGACTTTCCTATCCACACACAACAGCAGAGCACAATTCTTCATCAAATATGCAATTTTTTGAAAACATGCACTAAAAGAAACAGATTGTAAATGTAATTAAAGTAATCAGACTAATTCATTAAGAACCCTTTTTTTTTCTCTCCTTGAATATTTATTTTTTGCTGTTAATAAAGCAAATGTCTCAAAAGAATTCATCAGAAACCAGACACGTTATGTAAAAGAGGTACCTCTCACGGGCTTTTAATTATGTAGTGTTGTATTACCGCTTTTAATGTTGATGCCTTGGAATCCACACCCCCTTTCTTTATGTACAACTCAATACAGCTAATACTGTATGTGCTCCCGCTCTTGGTCTCATTCTTCCAAATATGCAACTATCATGGGCATTGAGATTCAGTTCAGTATCTTTTCTAATGCTAGACTCCAGATTTCCTCTTTCTCAGCAACTGTGAAGTGGCAATCCATCAACTCCTACAGACTCGGTTACACATGCTATAGCCTCTGTACAGTGATTTCCTATAGCAGTTCCTTCTATTCTTCCCACTCTGTTACACCCTTGGCTTACCTCAGATATTCCTTCACTGTTCTAATTTCTCTTTCCTAGATCTTGATGTTGTTTACATCACAAGTTAGGATTTGATCTCTAATTTACTCAGTCAGTTCACCTCCTACCTGTATCTTTAGACAAACACCCACCTTAGTTGTTTTTAGGTTTCTTCCACCTTTAATACTTAGTGAAATAGATGCATTTTGGACTTTCTCATCCAGGTCGTTTCCTGCATTGGTGTGATTGCACAACTTTGAGGTAGGAAGCACACTCTATATTGACTAATTCTGCCTGGTGTTGAGGTATTTCTGTGTGCATTTGAGATGATCCTGACTTTTGAATTCATCTGTCTTTTCGGGGCTGTAGAATGATTCAAAGTGGAGATGAAGAAGGAAGGCATGGCCAGGGAGGTAGTCCATCACAGCAGGTGGGGTCACAAAGCCTGGTCCTTTTTCTAGTTATCTAGCCATTTGCTAATTGCCTCACCCAATCACCTGTTTCTGGTGCTGTATTAACCTTTCCTTTGTCTTCTGCAGGAACTTTTTCCTGTTCACTTCTTTCTCCTTTTCTCACACCACCTCTCCTTCTCTGCTTTGGACATTTTGGACATTTTGGACATTTTGGACATTTTGATTGTTGGCTTAACATCTCTTAATTCAAAAGTTGCCTTAAGTTTGGGCCAAATCCTCAACCTGTATAAGACAGAGTGAGTCTGCTGGAGTTAGTAGCACTCTTGTTGTTGTCAGCAAAGGACCTGTCTTTTTGAAGGATATAGCTGTCTCTCAGCTTACTCACACAGTTAATAACCTTTAACTCGGGACAAATATGTCTAAGAAACTGAGGAAATGGAGTATCCTAATCTGTTCACTGGCTTTAAAATGCTTGGAGAATATCACAACCTAAAAATTCTGATTACCTTATTTATTTGCCATTTCATCCATCTTGCTTAGGGCTACTATCAGCTCTGCTGGTGAAGGCCAAACTTTTAGCTACTCAGTTACTACATTTATGGAATGCCTTTAGCCTGAATGCTTAGCAGTGGTTTCAGCCTCTTCCTAAAAATATCCTTTCTCTTTCAACTCCCTACACAATTCTTTGCCTATATTGGTGTAGTTGTCATAGTCATTGCATCATCCCTGCATGCTGCAGTTCCTAAAACCCCATAGGAAGCAGAATAAATAAAACTGGTGGAATAAAAATACTGCACAATGACATCTGCCAGGTACTACAAAGAAGTGTTGGGAAAAATTGACTGTATAAGTCAAAATGAAAAAAAAATGATGTTAATATTGTTGCATGAAGTCTTTCTAAAAATGGCCAGTTTTTATTTTAGATTTAATGATTATTAATACCAAAAACTTTTAAAGGAACTGATAATGGTTTTCTGCAGCACTTCATAAAATTCATACAAAATTAATAGCTAGATACTAGATAATTCTGCATGTCCCACATGTACCCTTTAGTTTAGCTAGAAGTTCTAGCTTTGGAAGTAGTAAATGATAATAACAATGCACATATATTTCAGGCAAACAAGATAATTGTGACATATATCTTATCCTGATATTTAGAAAAAAAGTTTTTCTGCTCTCACTCTAGCTAACAGAGGAACTTTCACATATATTTTTATATATATATATTTAGATATGTGTATAAGGATGGCATGTGGCAGAAGTGTAGTGAATTACCTTGTTTTTAAGCTATTTGTGCCTCAGACTTTTGCTATTAAAGTTGTTTTATTTTGTTCTTTTTGTTTCTTGTGTAGCTCTTACTCCTTGTCTGGAGCTCTTAGGAGTGACTGCAGTATAAATACATAATAATAATAAAGCAACAATAATAATAATAAAAATTTTCTTTAGTGCCAGATGAGGCTTTTGTTGGTTTATAAATCATGGGAGACCTTTAATCAAAGACCCTGACAAATGAAGCCCATTATGTCATTTAAAGACATGCTGCCTTGCTTCTACAAATATAAACACTGGCATGTTTGGGTTTTTTTCTCAAACCCATTAATCTGTCATATGTGTTTTCTGCCTTTCTGTGTTGCTTGTCAAGCTTTTTGTGTATCTCTCTGTATCTTGTGGACCAGCGACAATGAGAACGGAAACAGGAAAAAAGCCTGGCAGTTTAATGAGGCCTGGATAACATATGCCTTGCCAAGGGAATCTCATGCATTTTCATCTGAGTCCGTCCTTCCCCTGCCTGCGCCGGAGGCCAGGGGCATGATGTGAGCACACTTCAGTCGTGAACACATCATCAAGGGAAGAATGGGCCCAAAAGGTGGCATAAGTTGGGCAAGAAATAGACATACCTTTATAACACACCCTGTAAGGGGGGGTTGGAGACCTTTGTAAGTTGGAAGGAGCCAAACCTTGCCAACTCTTGTCCTCCTCACCTCTGAGGAGTAGTGCTGGGATGAACTTTTCACTACACACCAGAGATTTATTCTGGAGGGAACAAGTTAGTTTACTCAAGAATGAACTAATCTATGTTTAGTGTAGGTGGTGAGGATGTCAAGACCAAAGATTGAACCCGTCAGATAAAATATTTAACAGAAATAGACACACCCTGTGAACCATGTGTTTTCCATCCGCGTTGGTGCTTTAGTCTGGCTATGGAGATACTCCTCCAATACAAAAGATCTGCTTCAAACCTGTCTGTTGTAATCTTTCCATTAAATCCAGCGATCAATATATTTGCACCCAGGCATTGGGCTGCAGCAGTAGCTTAACTTCCAGATTAAGAAACACAAGTCCCAGTCCAGGTGATTGTGTGATTCATTCACTGAGTACACAAGGAATCCTTAAAAATGGCTTGCAGAATATTTCAGTCCCTGGGCCTGTAGTTGCAGACATAAAATGGATGGATGGATAGAGAAGATACTCATTGAAATGCATTAAAATTACACAAAAGGAAGATGGTAATTTTTTTCTTGAGTATATTGTGCCACATAAAATCCATGCACGTGGTCACTGTTATAGTTCTAGTAATGTGGTTTATTTTGCCACCTGAAGCCTTGTGTTAAAATGCCGCAGAGAAGCACATCACACAGCTACATCTGCTTATTCTGCATGTTAAATAAATGGTCTTTCAGCTACAGGGTGTTTGATGCCTGTAATTATATTTGATAACAGTGAATAATCTCTTCTATTATTAATAGACTTTCAATGGATGAGACTCCACAGGCTTTTCACTTGAGTTTCCTGACCTTCTAGTTTGCAGACAAGTGAATCCTATATCATATTGACTGTTAGGAGGGGTTTTTGCTGTCCTTTTTCTGACTTAACCAGCATGAAAGAGCCATTGCTCCTTGAAACACTATGCTATTTAGAGACCTCTTTATCTGCCTTTGTGAGCCTAGCCACTTCTTGGGGTTTGGGGTTTTTTTTTGTTGTTGGTTGGTTGGTTGGTTTTTTAAGTGTTCAGAAGGTGCCATTTAGAAAAGGAAGGGAGAGATGCTAAGAAGGGTTTGCACTGGTAGGAACTGGTTTATGTCTCATTGAAGTCAACCGTAACAGCAAGACTAACTCCCACCTCCAGACCTTGTGCACCCATTGAACAGGGTCATCAGCTCTTTGGGTAATGTCTCTTCCTGTTTTGAAGAACCTCATGTACTACCAAGGTATTGGTACCACAGTGAGAAAAAGTCCATGTAGCCAAGATTTTCCAAAACAGCTGATGAAACCGAAATCCTCAAGTTTGAGAAACTCCGTGTGAAACACTTCAAATTTTCAAGCCACTTCAAATTTTCAAGCCAGCTGAAGTACTTACCCCTCGACACCAGTACAGTGCATATGGCACCCAACATCGCCAGCCCTATACAACATTTTCCTACTGTGTATCTCTGTCCACTTAGCAGCTAATACAGCTACAGTTTTTCAGAAGTAACTGAATGATTTAGCAGTCTATGTCCCATTGACATTCAGTAAACTGGCAAAGCCAAAACACCTTTTGAGTTCCTAAACTTCAAAGATGCTCTTGAATCTCTTAATGCAGCCAGTGCAAAAATCAAACTAGTAACAGTTGTAAACCACTATTGCACTGTCGTGCAACTTCCACAATATATAGTCACATTATAATAATGCAAATATTTACCAGCTCAGGAGTTCAGACCTTAATCCAGTTTAAATCACAGCAGAGGTGCTGAGCACTTAGTTCTTCCATTCTTGGAACTTACTGTCTCTGTGCCTCATGGGAGGCCTGTAAAATAACTGCTGCATTTGTGAAAAAGACCACAAATAATATTACTATGACTTGCTGAATTCCAAGCTCAAAGTTCTCTGCACTTTATCAATAATGAGACTGTAGCTGTGGGTTAGATAAATGGGACAAGAATTATTTTGACCATTTTATGATCAGTAGAACTAGACGTCCAGCTATTTCAAGGGTATCTGGAGATTTTCCATGCCTCGGCTTTTATTTGCTCAGTTTGAGATACTTTATGTTGAAAAGTGCCAAGAAGTGAGAAGTGCAGCTGAATCAGAGCTGATAGCACTAAGCAGCTAGGGCAGTCAGAGTCAGCCTCAGGGGCCCACATTATATCAGCCTGGCACTGCAAGGCACAGACAAGTAAGCTTTGAAATCGTGCATTATGTGACTTGACCTAGGTGGCTGCCCAACAGGCAGACCTGGTGGTCTGTGGGATTCCCTACAACCATTGGCTTTAGGATACTGCTACAAAGCATTGCTTTTTCCATATAAATCCCATCAGTCCACTGTGCACAGATGCACAGAGCCGTCCTGGTGCAGCTGCAGCATTCCACATATGAGCTATGCAGGTGGTGTAGCCTTAGCAATTTTTCCCAAATGTCATGGCTACTCCCTTCCAAGAACTGTAGCACAGCTCTTAAATCTTTGCCATAATGAAGTGGTAAACACTAGCGTCAAACCTTATGAATATTCACATCAGAATAATTCAGCTAAAGTCCCAAGGGACCAAGGAGCCAATTGAAAGCACATATATACAGTTGTCTGTTTAGATGATGGATCTGAACAATACTTCACCATCCAAAGGACTCAACATGACATGTAAATAATTGCCTGTGATTGCAACATGCACCAAAGGTTTAGTTATTGATTCTTTAGCTTGCCTGTCATTGTTGGTTAAATATTATAGGAAACTGTCAGAACCAATTTCATAGAGTGTGTCTGTGCATACATGGGTATAAAAGAGCCCATTTTTGGCTTCTTTCAATAAGGCAGACTAAAACTGTATTTTTGCAAAATAAGTGCAATTTGGGTTGCTGTTGAACGCATGAAATGACTAAAAAACAATTTGTTACAACTTTAATTAAAGTTGCATGACTATTCTCATATATCAATACTGACTCTTTTTATTTAATTAGTCAGTAAATCCTAGTCTGCCATAGCTACTGGATTAGAGTATGATCTGGTCCTTAATGAAGCAGAGATTGACATCATCAAAGAACACTTCTATTTAATTTTTAATTAAAGATTAAAAAGACCCTCCTCCATTGTAGCAACTACATATATTTTTGTTTTTCAATACATGGTATAATAGGAATACTTAATTTGTGAATATGCAAATAATGTTCTAGGAAGCATCTACATTTAAAGGCATAGCACATACACATTTCCCTGTGTAATATTCATGCAAATTAATTCAGTGAAAAATTCAGTGCACATTACAACACATATCTTACCTTCAGGCAGAATTATACTGCTGCCATATCTTTTCTTTCTTCTATTGCTTCTAAAAACTTGGGGTTTTTTTTCATTTTCTCTCTCATTTATAGGAAGACAGATTCCATTCAAAAAGTAAGAGCAAGCAGCTCAGTCTCTTTTGTTGCCTCTTCTTTAGGGACCTGATTTGGCAATGGTCTCAGAAGAGACACCTAAGACAGGTGGGATGAATTTTCCGTTAGAAGTTTCTCTACAGCACTACTACTTCTCTAAAGTACTGTAGAGACTACCTCTCTACAGTATAAAGCAAGCCTTGATGACTCAGACTAGCCAGATTAACTTCGAGAGGGCAATAGTGAAATGTTGTGGATGTCACTACTTAAATGCCTTCATTTCAAGGTGGTGTGACTTTCTGTCATCTGAACATCCCAACACACTTGTAAGTAAGACAGAAAGAGAATAGACTAGAAAGATAAGTGCATAAGAAATAAAAGGAAACACACCAGATATAAATTATTTGCCCAGGGAAGTTGTGGATGCCCCATCCCTGGAAGTGTTCAAGGCCAGGTTGGATGGGGCTTTGAGCAACCTGGTCTAGTGGAAGGTGTCCCTGCCCATGGCAGGGGGAGTGGGGTGGAACTAGATGATCTTTAGGTCCCTTTCAACTCGAACCATTCTGTGATTCTATTATAAGCAAAATCTCCCTTAGACACAGTTGTCCTCTGAGCTTATATCCCTTTCTCTACTCAGGTCTGTAGCTCCAAAGCAGTAAAAAGAAGATTTATTTTTATTAGCCCCTATGTGTCATGGACCAAAGTGGGCCATAAAAGGGGCTCCTCAATCTAAAGATTCAGTGTAAATATATCTTTTCCTAGCAAAATAAATGTTACAATAGAATTGTCATTGTTATCAGGTATCTTATATAACCAATTATTGTATCTGCCTAGAAGTGCAGGTTCAGATTGACCAAAACAGTTTGTGAATGGTTTAAAAAAAAGTAATGCGATAAGACATTTTATTTCATCACCTCCAGAACTGCAACAGCAAATGACACAGTGGGCTTGGGTCTGTCAGAGAAGATATATACCATTTACCATATTTATACCATACATAAAAAAGGGTAGGGAACAGCTTCTTTATAATCCCGCACCTCTTTCAGTGTCAAATGGGTCACAAGAAAGGGAGAGTCAAACCCACTGGTCCAGATGCAGTTTATGTAAACTAAAGTGATCCATTCAGATGCTTCCTGGATAGCCAAGGATGAGAAAGAGGCACTGCCCATCCAAACGTCTCTCAGGAGGTGTCTATTTCTCCGTTTATAGAACAGGGAGGCTTCCAACATAAATACCCAAGTGTTTAATGCAAGGGGAGTTGGCTCTCCACCTCAATGGCTAGCTTTTAATTCAATCACTCCTTAGCTAACTTATCTTCAAAGTCTTAAAATGTTTGGCCCTCCATTAACACTACCTCAGCACCTCTGGCTTGCTAAATTAAAGCTACTGGTTGAGTGATAATCTACTCCTGCCGTCACAGAAAGCTTGTGTCCATCCATTTAGCAATAAACAATCAAAAATCCTCTCTTGTGTGTGCAGGCCATCCTGTCTATCTGTGGGATTTATTTGTGCAGCACACCTCAAAAATCAGGCTGTGTATTTGTTTCATGGAATCATGCTCCAGATCAATGTCTCTTTCTCTCCATCCCCTCACTTTGTCAGTGTGTATGTTTGCTAACACCTCAGTACACAGAAGTACTTAAATGCACCTTACATCATGTTATATACTGGAGACTGTGCCATTGGAGAAGGGTTGGACACACACAACACTTCATAGCATTACTGAGTACTTCCTAATGAACTATATTCACCAGGGATTGGCATGGCTCCTACAATCATTTTCTAAAGGCATATTGCAATTTAAAAAATAAGGTTATTTAGGAAAGGGGTTTTATAAACTGTAGCTTTTTGCAGAATGCCATTTGGCAGATCTGAGTTAGACATGGAAATTGTTGTATTTTGTTCTGAGTAGAGTCTGGTTTAACTTTATCACAATAAAGTATGACACAATCACAGGCAGAGATTGTACAGCTGTTGTCTATCCAGTACACTTTGTCCTATTGCTTGTCTTTACTTTTACAAAGTGACGCAACTCATTGACTCTAAACAGACAAAAGTAATGCAACTGAGATGTTATGAAAGACTTATCATGAGCATGTCACTACTTGAAAGGGATACTTTTTTCCTTTGCTTATTTTCTTTTGTGCATCCAAGTACATTTGGATCATTAAACTGTAGTGTTAAAATATATACTTCTCCTAAATTATGCTACAGGAATTTTTTTTTCTTTTCCACCCATCAGATACACCTGGACTGTTTCTTAAGCCTTTCACATACAACAATAACCGGATGACAACTCTATGCTAATTTCCTAGTGAAAATGGACCAGATGTCTACAATATATTAAACAAACCTTGGTTCCTTATTTTGTTTGGAGCTCACACTTCTGTTGCAAATATCTATGGCAAACTGTCCTCCTGGACCAATCTATCATTTTAAAGAGAGGACCAAAGAAAATAGATTAATCAAAGGGCCTGCAGTTATTGTCTCCCCCTGTTAGCTCCAATTCATATATCATTAGAGAAAAAAGCCTGTCAGCACTGTGGGATTTTATCTCTTTGGAAAAAAAAATTCTTCAGCATAATAATTCATTTTTTTTTGAAAATCTGATGACAATACAGAGGATTAAAATACCAGCTTTCCTAACATTTCTATATCAAGGAAAGCCAAGTCAAACAATACAATACAGCACTTTCAGAAAGCACAAATATTCTGCCTAAACAAGGCTGCAGCACGTACATGCAGAGACAGTAGTTTCATACAGCACTGTTCATTTTAATGTAAAGTCAGGACATAGACAGGTAAGATATAGACTATACCATAGATACCCAAAGGGCTTTGATACAGCTCAACCAAAATGGTAAAATTTAGGAGGAGGAGCACAGAGAATTGCTTCGGAGTGGCCTCAGCACTGAATTTCAATCATTATTTCCATAAGTGCAGTTTCGCTAGACGCTTGATCTAAGCCCTTTGAAGTCACTGGCAAGAGTAATGGTCTTTGTTTCATGTACCATGTTCATTACCATGAGAGGATGCATGTTTCTAAAATGAATCTGGCTCGTTGTTAGGAGAACTAGGTAGAAAGTGCTGGATTTTCAGCTGTGTGCAACACACAAGCCTCCTTCAGCTAGATCCATCTCAGCTTGCCTTAGGCACAAAATAAACTGCCCTCCAAGGGTATCTGTGCAGAGCAACTGCTGCTTCAGTGCCTCCATCCAACTCTCAAAGTTAGCTGGGATGAAGGTCCACGAAGCCTTTATTCCATACAACCTGTGCTCCTTCTGCTGTCATCTGGTCAGAAGCCAGAGGTCACTGCTACATATTTCACCCAGGGGCATGGGTTTTCGTGATAGCTTTTGTCCTCAGGCAGTAGATGTACTCATCTTTGAAACAGCTTGCATTGTGGCTGCTGGTGGGAATGTACTTCTCTCCTGGTTCAGCTGGGCGACATCTCGTTGCTGTTGTGCTCTGCTCATGGGCCTGGCTTGGGCTGACTCTCCAGCAGAAAGCAACCTGGAAGCAGCAGCTCTCATGTGCTTCTCAGGCAGGCCTGGGGCCAGGCTGTTGGACAGCTCTTTGCAATTGCCTTTAGTTTAATTTCCACAGCTTTCCCGAATCTGTTGTTGCCTTTGACATATGCTCTGATCTGGGTTTGCCTTTTGCCTGCAAATAGCGTGCCTGCATGACAAAAAAGATTTAGGTCTCTTATTCTCTAAGTTGATGCCTCAAGTTTTGGTTCCTTTGTTAACGATTTTTATGATAGTCTACCTTTGTGTTTTCAGTTTTCTCATTACTGTCCGTGCACAAGCATCCATTAGGTACTCCACCTCCAGAAACTGGGATGATTATTTTCCATCTTCACGCCATTCTCTTCACAAGAAGTGAACAGGTCTGTTCAGCGTTTTCTCAGAGCTGTCTGGGATTTCAGGTGGCTTTTGATGGTTAAGCACAGGAAATTTTTGGACAGCCTGTTCTGTTTCATTTATGTCCTCACTAAGGGGGGGTTATTCCTGGTCAGCAGAACATGCACTTTAGGTCATCTCAAGCTTGTTTTTTACTGTGGTGTGTTTCTTTTTTTATGATATCTGCTCTTCCTTTTGCTGAGATTACTGCTAGGTTGCTTTAAACATAACTATCTTGCACACATGTGCCACCTCATATAGGAGGTTAGCTCCCATGACAGTCTTCACTTTCATTCTGGATATTACTGGGATATAAACTACCATTAGCCTGCTCACCAGCATCTGCCAGATGCCTGGCATTCTCTCTAGGGTGAGGCTCAGTTTACATATAAACACCTTTGTAACCAGTCTGATGCTTTTAAGTTTCAGACCAACAGGTCTATGGAGAATGCTGGCCTCTTGACTGGATGGCTCATTTAGCTCGCTATGCCAAAAAATGGTTTTGGCATTACAATTACAATTTTTACCCTTAATAAATCTGCCCTCAGTCATCAGTAGTGGGAACTAATTTCTTACCATTTTGCTATTAAACAGTGCAATTCCCCACATTATCTGTTGCTATGCCCACTATTGGGCCATTGCTTTCCTTTGAGCTACTCTAAGAAGAAGTCCAACATTGCTTCATATCTTTGCAGCCTTTCTAGTCCCTTTTTTAAAGTAGAATTCTACATTCCAGTAATCTAGTGGGGTAGCATAGGGTTCACTCTCTTTTCAGCATACCTCCAAGATCCATTGTCTTTTAATTATTGTTGAACTACTAGAACAAAACCCATAGTGATAATTCTGTCTCCTCTGGTCAAGAGAGGGTAAATGCCTGATGCCAGATGCCATACTTGCATTTCCCGGCTGCTTTTGAATGTTTGCATCATGAGCTCTCAACTAACATCCCTCATTTGATTGTCATTGGTCTGAAAATAATTTTATGGAGCATCTGCCCTAAAGGGGATGCTTGTTACTGGTGCTGCACTGACTCCACAGTTCAGATGCAAAAGGAAATGGTTGTTGATCCAACAGCTTAGCTGTCAATGACAAATGCTGGCATCCTTTTCAGCAGTGTATGTAGGTTGCCGCGTCACATTGTAGCTGTCCTCTTCTTTCACTAGAAACCATCATGAGTATTTCAGGTCCTTTTGTTCTTAGCTGTCATGTTAAGATATTATGTGGTCCTGTTTCCCAAGGTCTTTGCACTGCTGGTACAAGTTGAATGTTTTGCTTTCCCCATTTATTCCATTTTCCACACCAGTGCCATTGGACCCGACTGCTTGCTCTCCCACCCAGCCCAGCTTTCCTCTGTGGTTGACCTTATGATTGCTGTAGGGTTCTCTGCCACCCTAAGTGCCTGATATGGTTTTATTTATCTTCTGGATACATCTGCTTTCCTTGTCATCCTCAGGCATTTGTCTAGGGTAAGATCAGTTTCTCTCAGGTCTCTCTGTTATACGCAGGCATCATGTGTCCCTCCATGATCTCATCTCTAATGAGGACAACTTTTATGTTTCCAGAACTGCACGACACCCTTTCAAGTCCTTTGTAAAACATATTGACATGAACTGTTGAAAAGTGCTGTTAAGGGTGCTTTGAGCTCTCCTATTGTACTTCATGTTGGGTGAAAGGGGCTTCTCACACAGTCAGAGATCACATTTCAGTTGGGGGGTTGGCAAAATCCAGCCGAGGAGGTGGTAGCTTCTTAAACTGTTCTCACTTCATCATTAGGGATGATCTGTCCTTCCCCTTCACTTTTTACAGCTGTTGTACTATCTGCTATTATGTCTATCTACAAAGTTACATTCACTTCTTATTCTTTTCTTCCCATGAGGTACTGAAATGAAAGTTTTACTTTTATTTTTTTATTTTAATCTCCCTAGGCAGTCCTCTGTACAGACTGGATTCTTCTTTCCAGTATTCTAAAGCTTTTGCAATATTGTTTTGCCTGGAAGCTTTTCATTTCCATTGATCTGGATTCTTACTTTGCCCTGTTTCCAGTTCCTAATTTGCCCATCTGCCGGTCACCTGTCTGTCTTTGCTGGGCATGCAGCTAATCACTTGCCCAATGCAGATGCTGTGCAATAACACGTGGTGGCTCCTTGCTTCTAAAACCAAGATGGCTTTTTACTGCACATTTCCTCTATCTGCAGCTGCCATTCTCACCATCCGCACAGACTGGCTTCCTGGGAGATCCTTTAAAATATCCCTCCTGCACCTTATATTTGTCTCCGAAAGGCCCATGCAGTTTACTGCAGGCCACTTCTAGGACTGAAACGGCAGCATGGTGGAAGGCCTTGGAGCTTAAGAAATTTTCTTTGCTCTAGTTCACCCTGCAACTCTCCCATTTTAGTAATAAACACAAAGCTATATGACAACTATTCGTTATATGTCTTAAATGAGCTCATGGGCTTTGTCCAGGACAAAGTGATGAAGTGTCCGTATCACAGAAATATGTTGTAATTGGCTCTGCTGTTTTGTTTGCAGTCTCGGTGGAAAAAAAAAAAAAAGCAAGCAAAGAATGAGCAAATTTATGGGCTGCTCCAGTCTTCTAGGCACTGGGCAGCCTCTTTGGTTCATTTTTTTATTTGTGGCATGGATGCAAATCAGGAAGCTGGACAGTTTCCCTCAGAGAGAGTGGTGGAGGATGTGAAAGCATAGCTGTGACCCTCTGCCTGCAGCCTTTCTGCTCATCGCAGTCCCTCTCTTTCTAGGGTTCAGCTCTGGCATTTTCTGTCTTTGAAGCAAGAACATGAGCTTCACAGTTCAGATTTTGGTCAATCTGTAGCTGGAAGCATGTGAAATCCTGGAGTTTATCTTTTCTTTTGATACAAAACAATAAACTGGCTCCAATAACTAGCCTCAGGTTTAATCAAAAGACTCAAACCTTTTGACAAAACATGGGCAGGGTACCACATCTCTAGGAAAAGCTGCGAACAGCTGAATTTTACTTGTTTCCTAACAAACAATTCACATTGCTCCAAAGTAGACTTTTCATGAGTTGAAGGGATCATCCTGAATAAAGGTTAAGGGGAAAGAGATTATATGACAAGCTTTGTTACCTCCTGCCATTTCTATTTCTGTTTGTATTCAAAGGCTAGGGAGAAAGAAGTAAATGATACAGTAAGAACATATGGCTTCTAAAAGGAATCCTTTTAGAAAATAATGTATTAGTTAAATAGTACTGCATCTTGCCAAAATGACATTATTATAACATCATCCCTTACAATTACTAGCACAGCTGAATCAATAATGTGGATAGTATAAAGAAAAACTGACTACAATGGAACTATAAATTCTGCAGAAATTATTGTAGCAATTTTCTAGTGGTTTGGAATAAGCTTCCTAAACCTCTCAACCATTTCAGCAGATTGTCTGCCCCATGCAACAATTCTGTTAAAACTATCGTTTGCTTGTGGCAACATTTTTTAGCTAGTAGACACGAGCCTGGGGAATTTGCATCCCATGGAAATATAGCTGTGTCAGGAAAAGGTCGCTTTTGCCTCCAACTTGCATCTATTAGCTTAAAGTAGCCTAATAGATTTAATCCTGTTTTTCTAGATATCTGGGTCAAATGTGCATTGTGTGACAGATCTTCAGCTTACATGAATTAGCAAAAACCAACTGAAATTAAAAAGAGTAATGTCACTTAACTCTAGCTGAGGAACTATTCCTTGTTTTCAGCTAAGTGCTATTTCATTTCCATTTTGTATGCCACAGTGAATAAAATTTGGAACATATTAAAATTAATAGCCTGAATATATTTGGTCTGTAAAGTTAGACTGACAATATAGTAATTCTTTCAAACACTTCTTGCTGTTAATTAGCGTGCCCATAGCTCAAAGAAATAGTATTTTGCTGCATTCACTTCTTGGGTAGAGAAACCCCAAATATAAAGGATTAAATAATAATCAGTTCCAAAAAAAGTGAATGTTTTCTGATCTGTAAAGAAATTGATTCTCTTATGAGATTGTATTGGACTGGTTCATCTAACGGCAGCACACCCTTCCCATAGCTAATTGTGGACTGAAAAGAGTGTGAGGATTTTCAGCCAGTGCAGAACTCCACCAAGCTCCCTGTGCTTCAGTGGAGATGCAAATGCTGAGCACCTGTTTCATCAGGCCAACAGATGGTCACAATTTAAGGAGACCCACAGGCAAAATAACCTTCATTTACTTTAGGCTTTCATGATGTTCCACATTGCTGTGCTTGCCTTAAATGTTTTGTGGATGAAGAAACTATTACATATTATATAAAACAGGCAATGTATGCTTTGTTACCAGATCAGAGCACACAGATTCAGTTCACTTATGATAGGACTAGTTAAAAACCTGTTGACACTGGTAGAAAGATTCCCAAGGGCTTTAATTTGGCTTGGATCATGATCTATGGAAAGATCCCGCTTTAATATTGGTCTGGTTGAAGATGTCCCTGCTCATTGCAGGGTGGTTGGACTAGATGACCTTTAAAGGTCCCTTCCAACCCAAACTATTCTATGCTTCTATAATATCAGTCCTTTTAGTCTGTGGGCTTCAGGAGTCTAGACTTTTTGTTGAAATACCAGCTGACGTCTGGACACCATATCTCCCTCTGCTTCCTTGTGATCCTACTGCGTATATGTATACATTGTTCAGGTGATCTAACCTAAAAGCAACACCAGTTGTTTTGGTTTTTTTTAAAGTAGATCAATTTCTTGATCACATCACACTGCAGGCACAAGAATACTGTCCAGTAAAAGAACAGGAATGAGTAATAGGAATAGAGAGAGCTAGGAATAGAAATTAACTGGAAACAAAAATTACTATAACATAATCTTTTAATGTGCTTCCCAGTTTCTGAATGGAACAAATTTATTCAGAAGTACAAACTTTACTCAGAGGTGATTCTATCTGCTGACATATGGTTATCCCATAATGATATACAAATACCATGCTTTCCATTTCTTTATTTCATGCCACGAGTAATTATCTACATTATAACATCTGAAATCTGAGTTGGGGCGATCTGTTGTATGATTGTCTGTAGAGCTTAGAAGATGTAACTCTTTTACTCTAGAATAAAAGTCCTACTTATAATTCAGATGAACACGGGCCATCATGAATTGTCAAGGTTGAGTACTTCCTGCTTCTTTCATGCTGTCTAATTGACATGACTTTTGACATTGTGGTAAAATATGCTCATATTTTGGGACTGGAACAAAAAGGACAGTGGATCTAGTGGGTGGAGGAAAAGCCCTCCAGTGGAGCAAGTCTCAGGATTCATTACACTCTATAAACAGTGACATTTCCGGATCAGCAGTGCAGGAATGTTAGGGCATATCGTATATTTGTCTGCTGACATGAGAAGATTAGACTCAACAATCAAATTAAAGAATTGTCAGTGCCACAGTTCTCTGTCACCCATGGATATAAGAATATAATTGTTTCTTCTCTTATACATTTGCCCCTAAGCCACCAAACTGAACACAGCAGAAAGATTCAAACAGACCTTTTTCCCCACTAAAATACAAACATGTAGGTAAATGATACAGTGCTCCACATTGTTTGATATTGATTTACATTGGTAACAGTGGGGATTCATATTTGAGAAAGGGTATGGAAAAGCTTTCTTGCACTCGTGGACATCAAATAAACAGTCACTTCACCTCAGGCAAAGCAGTGAGGTTGGTGAAATGACACTCGATTCGGTGGGACAGACCACTGTTTGCTTTACAAGACATGCTAGGAGTCCCAGCCAAGATGAGGATCTGGATATTTGTGTGACCTGCCCTGACTCACAGAAGTCAGAGCTGGTGGGAAGGAGGTGTCTGAGGACACTCTAAGAAGTCTACTCATCTAGTTAGGTAGTGTCTGTCATGGTGCTCAATGGCTACTGGCAAAAGGTTATAGAAAAGGGTTTCAGTTCCACTGGTGGAGAGGGTAAATGACTGGTAGGTGTGAGAAGACCTGCAAAGATGCCTGAACTGAAAGAAAATATTGAACCCATGACTGTTCAAGGCCAGGGCATCTACACATTCTCTAGGGAACAAGGAAACACCTTTGACTGAGGTTTGGAAAATAGGGTCCCCTACGGCAGAGACTAAGATGTCTCAGGGGTGTCACTGTGCAGATGATGCTCCAACAGAGCTAAGTGTGACAGATGGAGTCAGTATTTAAAATGCTTCAACTTTTGTGATGAAATCTGTGTTTTACTGCATTTTTTTCATATGATTTTATAATTTTTTAGAAGATAGCAGCTGTGAACCTTTTGGCCACTTTTGCACAGACCTGAATCAAATTTCTGCATGAGCTTAGGTATTCCCTATTTGTTACTATGATGACATCAGAGACATCTCTCTTTTAAAACCATAGTTATCCAAAGGTGGGTACCATTCTAGTGCTGTGTAAGACTAAAAGCGACATGGTATTTTCCTATGAGAGGGTCTTAATGAACCTCCTAATGAGAGGCTTTTAGCAAATCTTAAATCTTAGCAAGTCACCCATAGTCAGACCTATATACTAAGTATTTCTTGGCTAAATTCTACCTGTAGTTTTCAGTTTCAGTTAAAATTATCTTTCAGCTTTGTTCATACTCAGACTGGTCAGATGTTATGCTGAAGGTAACTACTAAGCCGTTTTACACTGGCACAGAGATGATGTAGAATATTTGTTAGGATTTAATATAGGCTCTTTCCAAAGAGATCATAATGATAACTGAGATCCTGTGTAGACCAGGAAACCTGAGGTGATGTTTCCTTCCTATCACATGTGCACCCAGACATACACTCAGTTTCCTTTATGAAAGCAATCAAATATTCTGATTCTATTCATAGTAAAAATAAAAAAAAATTGTAGAAACCTAAAGTGCTAATAAACAATAAATACTGGGTTTATCAGGGATTCCAGTGTACTTGAGAAAGATACAAATAAGTCTTTTCTTCAGGACTGAGATACAATATCCATTGAAGTTAACAAGAAATAAAGATGTGCCGACTGCAGTGGGAATGGGATCAGACTATGGATATTTAAACAACGAGCCCTCAATGGTAGAAAATTTTATAGAGATAATGGACATGTGAGGTACTGACTGAGTGTTCTCCCTGGAAGCTTGCTGGCACCTTTGGGCCCCCAACATTTCCAGTAGAACTATTATGATTTACAGATTGGATAATATTTTTTTCTTTACTCTAGGTCCAGGTTTGTTATGTGCTTGTCCATGAAAGAAGTTTTTTCTCATATTTGAAAGGCTAGTAATCTTCTCCCTCAAGATATTCCCAGACCTTTACTCATCCTGATTAGATTATTGGATAAACATATTTCATAAGGACAGAAGGGAGTGTTATGACTAGCTATTGTGATGTTATGAATAATACAGGAGAAACAATATTTATCCTGCAGTTCCTGCATAGAGCTTAAATATTATTCTTGTGATCATTCTTGGGAACATGTCTCTCCTTAGTCCTTTCTGGTATGACTTTCAAGGAGAGGTTGAAGGATAAAATATGTCTTCCATAAGTTATTTCTAGTGCATGTGGACACTATAAAGAGGTATCTCTACTCATGTCATATGTGGCAAGAAGGAATTTCACCCAGGAAAATAATTTCAACAAAATAATTTTATTTATTAAAATATGCCTCCCAAGTCAATCACTTTTTTTTTTTTTTTTCCCCCATCATTGATGGTTGAAATAATTCTGTTTGGCTGTACTCACTTGTGCAATAATTTAGTAAAAGGGCATATTGGTTCCTGTCCTGCCTGGCCTTTTATTGAAGTAAAATTAAACAATTTCAGGATTCAATTATTAATACCTTCCATCTATAAACCATGTCTTCATCTATAAACCATATTGACATTCAGTCTAGACATCTCAGGAGGGGATTCACTTCATGAATATCAATAAACAGGTTGTAAGGAGACTGGGAATATTAAATTATTTCAAAGCGTTTGACAGTTGACAATGTTAATACAATAATTAAAAGCTCACATCCCTTAAAAAAAAAAAAAAAAAGCTGCTCAGCATTTCCATGGAGGAAGCAGCAAAGTCCTTAGAAGGTGTAAATCACCACTGCTGTGCTGTCAGTACTGGATCTGTGTGTAGTTCCACCAACCCCCCCCAGTACCTTCACAAATAAGGAAATATTATTTTTGCCCCAAAGATGGCTTCAAGAACTGGTTTAATCTCAATTTATGCCCAGTTTGGCATTAACTTTTCAGCCAGAAGGAGGTAAAAATTCATTTGAAAATGCAAATCCTATCTTGCATTAGACGACTCCTTCGCAAAGGAAGCAGCAGATAACCCAGTTCACTGAAGACCTGGCTCCCCACCTGAGGCGCAGTTTGGAAAGCATCAAGTCAGAGAGCAAACAGTAAAAATTCACAGTAGAGTCTTTTTGCTTCTCTCGGTGCAGCTTGTGTAAAGCTTCCCTGGGTAGGAATCCATCAGCTCAGAAAAATCTAATGATGAAAGACAGCAGATTTCTGTCAGGCATTTGTCTTAGCAATGACCTTCTGTGAGAAAATAGAACAATTGACCACAGGAACACAAATCATGTTGGAGGCTTCTTTGAAATTGCTTCTCGAGGTGACTGGAACCTAATATCAATACTCTATGTGTTTGAAACCAGGGAAGGCAAAAAAAAAAATATTATAAAGCATTTAGGGTTCTTAAAAAAAAAGGTAATGCAATAAATATAATGCTGTCCAGTGGGGGGTATCTGACTATGTTTTAGTTTATTCTGCTAAAATACCACTAGTTTAACATACATCCAGATTTTCTTACATAACGGACTGGTGATGTGATCACTCAGTACTTCCCTCTCCCTACTGCTTGGACTGGAGGGAGGCTCATAATTTGGCTGTAATTTTCAGACAGGAGTTGGGCAATGTGCTGGTTTTGGCTGGGGTAGAGTTAATTTTCTTCACGGTAGCTAGCATGGGGCTATGTTTTGGATTTGTGCTGAAAACAGTGTTGATAATACAGAGATGTTTTCCTTATTACTGAGCCGTGCTTTGACAGAGTCAGGGCCTTTTCTGCTTCTCACCCCACCAGCGAGCAGGCTGGGGGGGCACAAGAATTGGGAGGGGACCCAGCTGGGACAGCTGACCCCAACTGACCCAAGGGATATCCCAGACCATAGGACGCCATGCTCAGCATAGAAAGCTGGGGGAAGGAGGACTGCGGGGACATTCGGAGTGGTGGTGTTTGTCTTCCCAAGTCACCGTTACGCGTGATGGAGCCCTGCTGTCCTGGAGATGGCTGAACACCTGCCTGCCCATGGGAAGTGGTGAATGAATTCCTTGTTTTGCTTTGCTTGTGTACATGGCCCTTGCTTTACCTATTAAACTGTCTTTATCTCAGCCCACAAGTTTTCTCACTTTTACCTTTCCTATTCTCTCCCCCATCCTGATGTGGGGGGAGTGAGTGAGCGGCTGTGTGGTGCTTAGTTGCCAGCTGGCGTTAAACCACAACAGGCAATTATATGCATAACAAAGATTCAGAATGACTATTGTTAATACTAAATAAATCTAGGGAGAAATATTCAGCCTTAGGTAGTGGTTAAGATGTTCCTCACTTCAGTGGGATTAAAACCTGATGACATTTAATTTGAGCAAACTGAGAGCTTTTTGGCCCTTGCTGTTGTAACCTAAACTTGCCATTGTGCAACATGTTAATTAAAACTGGCTCTAATTTTTGCCATTTGGAGCTTAATTAACAAATATTGAAGACAATGCCGTGTGTGCTTATTTTGCATATAACCCACATCTCCTACAGAAGACTGCTGATAATTTCAGTTGTAACCCGTGGGTGTGTGAAAACGAACCAGGTCATATCCCTAAGCTGATGATACTTTAATAATGTGTGGAAATAGCCTGAGGTGTGAACTCACTCCCACGAGGGAAGCAGCTCAAACCCAGGTCAAAAGGTGCGTTCAGGCTCACCTCTGCTGTTAAATCAGTGCGCTCCAGGCTCCCACCGCTGCCTCTTCGCCCTCCCACCAGCCATCCACCCCTGCCCTCTGATGCTTCCATCCTCCTCCTTCTCTTCCACCACACTTCCACCTCCCCGTCAGAGACTGCAGGAATGCCAGTACGGACCCCAGTGTAACCAGCTTAGCGGTTTGGGCTCTGCCCAGGCCCACGTTTCACAGATGAAGTCACTGTGTCCTGCTAATGAGGGACATCTCAGGACCACCTGGTCTAGCTTGTAAGTTCATAGCTAGGCTGTGCACGGCTTGAGGACCAAGGCTGTGAGGTTTTTATAATGGTTTTATGTAGGCCCAGCCTGATGATTGTGAATGGACATTAGCTGGACCTTCATATTCCTCTTAGATGAGTGTTAAAGTGGAGACAGGGATGGTCTCTGATGTGTGCCCTTTGAATATGCATGTAGCAGTGGCTTGGATAGAAAAGGACTAAAACAAATGAGTGCCTGCAGCATCTGACAGCACCAATCTCTTCATGAAATACCACTGATGGTTACTGCAGGATTTACCATCTGCTGCAAACCACTGAGTGATCCTCAAGGTCCAGGTGCTCTCCCCAGCAGCCTGCACCATCCTAGGAAGCCACTGGCAATTGCCAGTACGTGGAAAGAGCCTCTTGAGAGAGGATAACCCACACTGCCAGTCCCCAGAGGGACCGGGCAGAGTAGCCCTGGGATGTCGGTGGTACCCCTAGATCTCGTCTGGGGTGCTGATCCATCCTGCTCCCTTCCCTTCTCTAGCAATGGGATGCCAAGGATGCACCACCGGCCCTGAAGTTGCTTTCAGATCAAGGGTTATATGTATCCCTATTTCCCCAAACTCTTCAGGGGATTGATTCAGATTTCAATCTTATCAGGAGTGCTTTTGAAGAATTATTGGTCCTCTATAGTTGAAACGTACTAATTACTGTCCTGGCATCTGCCTTCACTGCAGACAAATTGTTTTTCATTGTGAGAGAAATGCTGCCCTCCAGCTGTCAGGGCAAGTTATTTGTAATCCTGACCAATTTTATGCTTTAACAAATGCACTTCATAAAAAAAGTATCAGAAAGAATAATGAACACTGCTCATAATCAGTAATCAGTCAGGATTAAAAATTATTTTCACCAAAATATTCAGGGGGTGATACGGGCTTTTGAGGAGATTGCAAGACACCATCCCTGGGTACACTGGTTCTCCACTAGACAATGAATGTAAAAGACTCTCATAAAATGTAATTTTAAGAAAGAGCTAAAGTGTATTTAAAATAAATTTTACAGTAAGTTGGACAGAGCACATGTCCATTTTATTCTGGCTGAGGCTGTTTTTCATTTTGGTTTTAACAGAATTTGGGTGAATGCCCATTTTAGAATCAAGGATATTTTCTTTTAAGGAACTGCATCCAGTGGAGCATTGACATACCAAATGGGTGCATGCTTGTTGCAAACATGTCTGCATCTGCGCATTTATTTCAGTTCTGTTAGACTAAAAAGTGTCCCTTTTGTTTGGTGCTGGTAAATGTAGGTATGTACATAGATGATGCTGAGTGAGGACATGGGCTACTGAAATGCAGAATTGCGTTAGAAACATGTGCAGAGTGCTTGCTAGCTCCTTACTATTCCTCCTACACCACTTCCCCTTCCTTTTGCATGTACTCATTGAATTAAGCATGGAAAAGCATGTCCTGGGAGGTATTTTGACGATTTAGGAACTTTAATGCTACCCTATAATTTCTTAGCCATGTTTTTCCCACTTTGCTTTCCCATATAAGAGAATAAGGTTAAGAATAATTTGCACACTTAAATCCTTTCCCCTTCAATTTACATTTCCACTTAAACAAGGCTGATAAATCACTCTGCAACCAGTAGTCAGTGTGAGTATCTTCTGCCATCAGACTCTCACGTAACTCTCCTGTGCTAACAAAAAAAAAATATGTCAAGGTCTCTGTCACTCTTCTTGGCTGCTGTAGTGTATTGACAGCATCTAAATGTCTGCTTGGATTGACTGCTGGCAAGCGTGGGCCTGGTGAAGGGCTTTGCTCAGGATGCTGGGGCTGTTCAGAAACCTTTTCACAAGACTTTTACATTCTCTCCTTTTGCAGTACAGTGAAAATCCTCTTATAGTGTAGATCAGGCCATTTTACTTCAAGTCAGCAGAGAACTATCAGCTCCCCCTAGATTTGGATCTGAACCATGATGTTCATAAGTTTTCTGGAATGAGGAAGATGCTGTTCAGTGGAGGTGGAGGAGTTCCCGGTTTGTGTGCTGTTGTAATTGAGCATGGGAGAATTTATACACTCTTTCTTTTCCACTCCTTCTTAGGAGACACAGTTCTTCCTATTTGCTTCTGATACTTTGAAGGACATCGCTAAAACTTCAGATTAATAGTCCTTCCTTTATTTCTATAATTTTATACCAACAGATAAAACTCCAAACAGGCAGAAATTCCCTGTTGGATTACATACCTTGCATTCCCTGATTTACCATATTTACTCTGACTAGTACATAAGATGGATGCAAACAACTTACATATTAGTTAGCCAAAATCTTACTGTGATTAACAGGTGCATGGGCTTCTTCCTTGCAAAACACCTCTGAAACTAATGTGGGATGATATTAGAAAGCATCATTCTAGGAATATTAAAGCCTATTTCTCTATCAGTCAAAAAACTATCACCCAATACCTTGTAATTAGGAATTAGACAGTAAGGGAAGCACATTGCTTTGGAATTAAGCAGCAATTTTTTAAAATGCTTAATTCCCAATGCACTTCAAAAAACTCTGAGTCGTATCCCATTATCAACTCTACAGGGACCAGATGAACCAGCAGACTGTTTGTGACTAAATTTTCTGGAATCCATAAACTTTTCAAGACAGTTTTAATTGCTCAAAGGAGGAAAGGTAGTAATCAGGAGAGAGAAAGCTAGCTTGTATTTTGTGAAAGTAAGTGTTTTCTCTCTGTCTCATCAAATCAGAGCCTTTTTTTGTTTGTCTGTTCAAACACCCTGCCTTGGTTTGGAACAAGACAGTCAATTAGGGTAGGTAGGTAATCACCAGGGATTAGATCCACTTGTAATTGGGAACATTAATTTGACAGGAAACACTTTCTTTAGGGGAAAAAGAAAAAAGAAAAAAAGAAAAGAAAAGAAAAGGAGAGCAGTGCTGAGCTTTTCAGTGCCTGGAGCAGAACATGTCAGTGTCTCAGTTCCAAGGGTGGGGAAGTCCGTAAATCAGAGGGATAGCTGCTTTCTGTGGGAATACTGAACCTGCGCTTTGGTGACGCATATGAGAATTAAAAAATCCCAGAAGACTTAAAACTGTTTTCAAAAGGTGCACAGAGTTTAATTACTAGAGGGGTTGTTCGTTATCAACCCTGAAAGGCTCTGTGTTGATCTTTTTGTGGGATATGATGTGAATATTAAGTGTCAGACAGCCTGTATATCAGACTGCCAGACCTTCTGGGCAAAACATGCTGCTTTTTAGCAAGATGTCTCATTGGAGGCAGGTTTTACCTCACAGTTTACACTTGCTGTGGGTACCTGCTACCAACTGAGCTTTCACACTGTTCAGCTGAGTGCAGTGTGGTGCATTTTCACTCCAGGGCTTGTCTTCTCAGAAGTTAATGGGCTGAAGGGTAGGATGAGCATTTACAAGCCACATTTTGGAAGAGGAGTAAGTTACCTCATACTTTCTGTGCATTAAGAGCATCTACACAGAGCATAAATGCACTGTAGCTGGCATGTGGGAAATCCCAAAGCCAAAGTGCTGCACCAACTCTGAAAGAGCTCTTTATGAAGACAGGTTTGCAATGATGTATTTGTACAAAGTCTTGAGATCAAGTGATGCAAGCCTTGCCACTCTGCTCCAGTACACTGATACTTGGCAACAAAAAGAGTGGGCAGAAGGCACAAACCACCTAAAATGCAGTGACCTTTTCATTTAAAGATACTAATTTTTTCTCTGACTGTTAAGCAAAACAGCTCAAAAGCACTGCTCAGTGCCTGTACTCCTGGGCTGCATTAGGCAGGACATTGCCAGCAGGTTGGGGGAGGTGATCCTTCACCTCTGCTCTGACCTGGTGAGGCACATGTGGGTGCTATGTCTGGAGCTGGGGTCCCCAGTATGAGAGAGACATGGGCATACTGGAGATCACAAAGATGATTAATAGAATCATAGAATATCTCAAGCTGGAAGAGATGTATAAGAATCATCAAGTCCAACTCCCTGTTCCTCGCAGGACTACCTAAAACTAAACCATATGATGAAGAGTGTCATCCAGATGATCCCTGAACTTTGACAGGCTTGGTGCCGTGACCACTTCCCCAGGAAGCCTGTCACAGTGACTGACACCCTCACAGTGAAGAACCTTTTCCTAATGTCCAACCTGAACTTCCCATGATTCAGCTTCATTCCATTTCCTCCTGTCCTACCACTGGTCACCAGAGAGAGGACATCAACATCTCCCCCTCCGCTGACCCCCTTGAGGAAGTTGCAGACTGCGATGAGGTCGCCCCTCAGCCTTCTCTTCTCCAAGATGAACAAACCGAGTGACCTCAGCCACTTCTTATAAGTCTTGTCCTTGAGGCCTTTCACCATCTTGGTCGCCCTGCTCTGGACAGACTCACAGTTTGATGTCCTTCTTATACCGAGGTGCCCAACACTGCACACAGCACTTGAGCTGGTGCTGCGCCCGTGCAGCGTGGAGTGGGACAATCGCCTCCCTTGACCGACTAGCTGTGCTGTGCTTTATGCACCCTAGGACATGGTTGGTCCTTTTGGCTGCCAGGGCACACTGTTGACTCCTATTCAACTTGCCACCAACCCAAACCCCCAGATCTCTTTCCGTGGGGCTGCTCTCCAGCCTCTTGACCCTCAGTTTTTATGTATAACCAGGATTACTCTGTCCCAGGTGGAGAATCCAGTACTTGCTCTTGTTAAATTTCATACGGTTGGTGATTGCCCAGCTCTCTAGTCTTTCCAGATCTCTCTGTAAGGCCTCTCTGCCCTTGAGGGGGTCAACAGCTCCTCCTAGTTTAGTATCATTAGCAAACTTTATGTACATTTGATTCTGCATCCAGATAACTTATAAAAACATTAAAGAGCACTGGCCCTAAAACTGAGCCCTGGGGAACCCCACTGGTGACTGGCCACCAGCCTGATGTAACCCCATGGACTAAAAAATAGGAAATTATGTTTAAAGGTAAGAAAAATCCTTTTCACTATGAGGGTGCTCAAACACTGGAGTAGGTTGTCCGGGGAGGTTTTAAAGTCTCCATCCATGGAGGTGTTCAAACCCAGCTGGACATGGTCCTGGGTAACCAGCTCTAGGTCACCCTGCTTGAGAAGGGGGGGTTGGACCAGATGAACCTCCAGAGTCCCTGCTAACCTCAATTATTGATTCTGTGATTGTGTATCATGATTGAAGGGAAGCCCTGCATCTCCGGTTCCCAGATGTCAAGGGCTGGTTTCCTCCTGCCTTTTCTCATCTTTCCCTACCAAAAGCCCTGGCAATGTCATGCTCTGTATCCCTCCTACAATGACCTCGCAGGTGCTGGTAAATGCTATTAAGTATGCTGATGTGCCCTGGCTCGCTCTGTCCTGCCTTCCCACCCCTCTTTTAAGCCCTTTATATGCTCCTGCAGGGTTTCACAGAGCTGAGTGAAATCAAAACAGTGTCCCAGCATGAGAGAATGTTGCCTGCTTTTATAATCCTTTGCATCATCTTAACTGAACCTAAAAGCTTCAGGGTAATCATGAAATGAGCAACAGGTACTTTTTTCCCCCCATTTTCTAGAATGAGGGTGAGAGACATCATTTTCCCTGAAGATAAATTAGATAGTTATGAATTATGCTGATGCAATGCTGAAACTACCATCTTTCCTTGTGCTGAAGTTGCAGGATGTGGTTGATGAGAGTCTTTAACCTCTTGAGTTAAAAAAAGTCCATCTCTGCAGGTGATAGTTGCCTGTCTTGTGTGCCTGCCTGTGCATATGGCTGGTTCCCACTTTCTTCCTGAGGGAGCTGTGACTCAGAGCTGGGAGTGACAGGAATGTAGTGGATCTCTGAGGGAGAAAGATGCTGCCCCTGAGGGGTTGGCAGGAGCTCTAGCCTAACCAAGGAAAGAGATGATAAATTACAGGTGAGGGAACAATAGCCATGGGGAGCATAGGAGGGGATCAAAACAGCAGAGGAGACCATCCTGGTAATTTCACAAAAGGATGTCAGCATGGTCCTGCACTCCTCTGAGGCTGGTATTAGAGTTGGGTTAAGGGATTACACCTGTAGCAGCCCTTTGGTTAGAATTTTTGTGCAAAAAGACTCTCAGCCAGGTTCAATAACACAGAGGTATGTTTCATTCACTCCATTTCTGTTAGCTGTGGCAATGCTGGAAGTTTCTTCATTTCTGCTTTAGTCCCATAACAGCCTGCTAAACAACGCGTACAAGATGTGCAGACGCGAAACAGGTACTTGCAAGAGTTGTCCAAAAGGTACCCAGATCATGACTGCCACACAAACCCAATACACCCCTGCAACCTGGAGCATGTGTGAGCTGCTGGGGTTTGTGCTGGCTCTGCTAACCTGAGTTTTCAGAAGATGTTGCTGGGGAGCATTGATGGTAGGAGGAATGTTCTAGGACAAAACTAGGATGGGATTACTGTTCCTGCTTGCTTCACATTGATTCAAAGCATTTGGCAGGAGACACAGTGAATCACCAAGCTTGCCGCTGTGCAAGAATTACACTGGCGTGATTATGCCTGATGGTTCTTGATGCTATTGTTCCTTTGTAATAAGTCTCCTCCCCATACTAAATACAAAGAAACCAAAATCCATGGTACACCAAATGTGATGAAAGCTAAGGATCGGAAAGCAGTGCCTTAACAAGAATGAAGAAGAGGTTTGTCAAGCAGTGGAGTCTGTTCCCTCAGAACAGCGCTGTGTTGCAACCAAGGTTTATCTCTTTCTCCAGATGATACTTCTCTGCACAAAACACAACGTGCCCCTAGTGTGCATAGCATTTGCTTAGCTGGGTGCAAATTATTCCAAACATGTAGTTAAAGTCTGAGGAAGAGGAAATATGGTTGAAAGCCTGAAGCCAGAGGACACAGAGTCCAGGTTCTTTGGTGTTACAAAGAAAGGGGAATTCTCGGTGGGAATAATCTTCCAGTTTCTATGAAACAGGACAATTTCCTCTTGAAACCTCAGTAATTCAACCCCTTTCTAGTAAAATCAAAATATTTCTAATAAGTTTTCCCTGGATTAAAACTTTGAAATAAATTATTGAACCTAAATCAGAATGTTTCTTTTTTAATAAGCCAAATATTTTATTTTGTATCAGTGCAATAAATCATTATCTTTCATTTCCCTATTAGCATACTGATTTATGTGAGGTGTAATCTAGGTCCCCCTTCAATCCTATTACCTGGGCTCCCAGGAGCACTGTGTTTCCCACAATGCACTGTGGATTTCCTGTGACTAATGGGTGGTTACTCAGATTTCAAAGAAGAACGAAAAATTAAGATTGCGAAGTACTAGCTTCTTCAAGCCATCTTACTACTATGGGAAAAGATAGTGGTGAATATAATACCTGAAAAAAAAAGTATTTAATGTTCAGTAAGTAAAAGGAAAACATTTACATTTTATGAACGTTAAAAAAATTTATCTAAATATCACAACAAAAAAAGCTGATGTTGCCAATAGAAAATCTAAAAAAAATATAGCAACAAAAATTTTGCAAATTTCAAAGTTTTGCTCTGATTTGAGACAAAAACAAATCAGATGCTTGTGTCCTGCAGGACTGGCCCAGTGTTCAGTTTTGCTCCTTGTTTTATTTGCTGATTTAAATGCTGGTTCGGTCACAGAAAGATCATTGGGAACTCATAAAATACAATAATCTCAAAACATACGTGTCTAGAATAAGATGCATTAAAACTTGATTTATTTTCAATGAGCCTGTAGTCTTGCTTTAATATGTCTACTACTAATCAGATAATTAATTGTTTTCAAAATATTTGCATGAAAATGATATATCTTAGCTTAACCATATGATATTCTAACTCTTACGGTCCCAAATCTTTCTAGACGGTTTTGTCAGGAGTAAAACCACTTGCCTTTTTAAAGTCTTCTACTTGCTTTTGAATGGCATTTCCCAGGTTCCTTACTGTGAAGAAGATCACCTGCTTTGCTAAACCCTACCATCTACCACATTTACAAATAATTTTAATTTGGCCAGGGTGCAGTTATTCTAACAGACAGAAGTTGGGTTTTGCCCATATAAACCAGATCAAAATAATTTCATAACTCATTAGGGAACCATATGACAGCTTTAAACAATTGCAGTTGTAGAATAGTTCCTATGGTCATGATGTTAACACAATCTGGTCTGCTACACAGAAAAAAAAAGAACATCTGAAGCGAGTGCATTGTAATTTGGTTTGTAATTATGTTGTAGGCAAAGCCAAGAGGAGCAGAACAGGAGCAGTGTTTGTGCTGGTTATGGGGTTCCATCCACCACCGAGGAAATCCTAGGTAAGGCTAAGGTGAACTTAGGACACTTTCAAATATCTGTTTTACATGTTGCTACTTGCTATTTGTTACATGAGAATACTCCATATCTAATATTCCTGGTGCTCTTTGTGTGAGGGAAGATAGCCACTGCCCCAAAAAGCATCCTGAATAGAAAGAACATAGAATTATTTTTTAAAGACATTCAACAAGCCATCATCCTCTTTTGTAGAACTAGAAAGTCACCTTGTAACAGGACCAGAATACTAAATCTAATTGCAAATATCTTAAGGTCATTGCTGAATTATGAAATTCAGGCTCAGCTATACCTAGCATGCGAATGTCTGGTTTGTTTGCCCAAGAGAAAATGCGGATCAGAGCAATACACATTCTTACAAAAATAAGAACAAATCCTCTACAAATCTGAAATGTCTTCGTCCTTATTTCAGGTCAAGGTCTAACAATAAAAGGCACAGGCTGACAAGATTGGTATTGTCAGTGTAGAAATGTTAGAGGAACAACTTGGGACAACTGCAGAAGGGACAAGATAATTGTTGCCGAGTTAATTTTCTGTCTCATTTACTGTATGAATGCATTACGATGAAAGCTCACTCTTTCTAACCAAGAAATTAGTATATTTTATATGGACAATTAACTGTACTGCATGTTATCTACTAAAAATCAAATAACCTTGGAGGAGAATATGCTAACTTGAACAAGAGAAGTGGCAACAGCTGAAGTGTGTTTTCTTTACAAGGACTCACTGTCATAAGACTTACTCTTTTCAGTACATCAGTTGGCTTCATTATAGTGTTCTTGATGGTATATTGTGATTAAACTGCAGGATCCACAAATGGTTCAGCAGCAGGGTTATAGAGTACTAAATTATGAAGGACACAGTATTAAATCTATCAAAAGATAAAGGAGTAAAAATATCCTTTTATTATAAATTAACAATGAGATGTTAAACATTAGATCTGCCTAGAAAAGCAAATCAGGCACACTGGGAGGCATATTAAATAGATGTAGCCCACTTTTACGCAGCCCTGAAACATGGCAACTCAGTATGTCTTCTTTGCCTGGTAGGGAGTCTGGATAACAAATGTAAATGGAGAAACTGCTAAATTTGCTGTGGAACGGAAAGCTAGATTTTATTTTATGAGGGTTAAGATAGAGAATATTATTTGTAAACTAGATAATATTTTGTTTAATTTAAATTTCCAGTAACAGGTACTGATTACAGGCTGTAAGTGTCCTGTGAGCATCAACTCTAAATTCAAACCAAGCTGAAATGGTTATGTCTCTCATTCTGCAAATACTCACACACATGATTAAGCACATGGATGGTCCTATTTGAGTCAGGGAAATTCTAAAAAGTAATGCAGTCTGATCTGGAAGAAAGAAGACTGTGGGTACATCTTTCATGAGAAATACTCTGAAATATAGGATCGCAATGCAAGACCTACCTGGAAAGCAATTATTTTTTGTTGTCATGATTATTAATTATTGCTGTTAAGTGTTATAGGACATGCAAAGGTCAGAGAGTTCTAGGGAGATTCCACTCTGAAAGATTAAGCCTTGCTTAACAATAGGGATAAAGATGTTATAGATGTTACATTCCAGAGGTTTTGTTTTGTGAGAGTTAATCTACATATGTGGTATTATCAAAAAAGTGCAAAGCCATCCAACAGAATATAGCCTTGAACAGTTTGTGTCCAAAGCCAAATGTTAACTATGGGTAGGAAATTTCCTGTCAGGGTATTTCTTACTCCATTATCTGACCATTTTATTGTAATAAGAATTGTATGATCAAACACAATCACATATTTTAAAAAATATGTTATTATAACTTCACCCACGCACGTAATTAGACCTCACTTTATAGAGATAGACAATTTGGCTACTCCAAACAGATCACATTTTTCCCAAGGGAAAAGAAGTTTCTATAGATTTATATAATTGTTTCTAAATTAACTCAGTCATTTTGAAGCCTATACCATTAAGATTCTCAGGATAAGGTGTTTTAACTGCAAGTTGCCAGTATACTTACAAAGGTACAAATAGCATAGTGTGCTTAATAAAAAATGCTGGTTTTCCTGAATAATATTTGAAATTTCTGAAGGATCTAATTCTTGACCCACTCACAGTATGATTTCTCTTGGTGCTAGAAAAATTACAGCCTAATATCCACCTCCTTTTAAATGGGATTGAAAATGGCTCAAGCAAACTTTTGAATGTCAAATTCAAGGCTTTCAGATGACTTGTTCTTCTACCTCTTCTGCACCAAAAGGTAGTCCTGAGGATTAACCATACATACATACAGTTGTATTAGTGGTGAGTTATACATAAAAGGCCTGTAATTCTTTTAATTCACAAGCAATTTGTATAAGTTCAGGCCTTGCCCAGCTGACTTGTTTTGATGACATCAAATTCACCATCACACTTATGCCTTACCAAAATAAGATTTCATTGGAGTTCAGATAACGATAGTTCACACTGAAGATCCATATGCAAACAGCAGACAGAACTGTCTTAGCAAGCAAACAAACCAAAGAAAATTAGGGAAAAAAAATCCTGTTTTGTAAAAAAGAGGTGATTTTTTTCTTTGCAGAAAAGCAAACATTTCAACCAACTGTTTCAACCCAGAAAACAGAAAAAAAAGTAATTCTGATGTGGAAGTAGACTTTGAAGGATGTTCTTTTTAACCATAATTTCTTTCTAGAGGAAAAAAAAAGAGCTCATCAATATCAGCATCACCGAAACAGAAGCTTTGGGAAGCCTATGGTGTGGGCTTCTACAGCCTCAGTACTAAAGGACCAGGCTCTCAAACCGAGGGCTGTAACATCCCAGATTTCCCATGTTACAGGAACCAGGGAAAGACAAGCAGCTTAGATGGGTTAGAGAGGCAAACCCTATTCATTTAAATAGGACAGTTAACATGCATGAAGGGTGGAAGCAAGCAAAGTGTATGTAGGTACCGGGAGAACACTAGGGGTGCTAAAGAGTCATTTTGCTAAGCTTTTCAGTACCAAAACTTTACAAGGATGCCAATAAATATGCATAGGAATCGACCATCAGCCTCTAAAAATAATGTACTAGCATATTTTAATAATATCTTGTATTCTAAACATAAGATATCTCCAGTATCCTCTTTGGCTACAAGGGTCTCTAAGACAGAGGGGAATTGCAAACGCAAAAGTAAAAATTAAATTGCATTAAGAAATTAGCATACCAGCAGATCCATTCCCCACAGTTGGCAATTAGTGCAAAGAGATGCAGAAGTAACACTTGTTTGCCTGTTATGTGTGCAATCAATGGAAGAGTGACTCCGGCTAGTGCTGCTGGCATGCACAGAGCTTTGGTTTGTGCTGGACTGAAATGGTTCTTTTTAATATTTGTGAAGAAACTTCAGTTCACACTAGTGACTAATGTGTTATGCAGAGATGCTCTGTTGGGAGTGTCTTGTATTTTCATTTTTGGGGGAAAGGTGAAGGATTAAACCTCTGCGGCATATACCGTAACTAATTCTCATATGTAATTGCATATGCGGCAAATAAGTGAGAATCCCTCTCGCAGAGCAGAAATTGGATTGAGAGGGACACTCAATAAAATTACATGTGATTATTGAAATCATGAGTATTTAATTACAATTTTTAACCCATGGGCTCTCAGACTCCCCCAATGGAGCTATAATCAAACTGTGTCCATATTGGGGGAAAAAAACCAGCATTAATAACAAACAAGATGATTGCAGCAAATGGTTGCAGTTTTTACAAGAAATGCCAACATGAAAATACTTGAGGCCACTGTAGCAAGAGATAAAAACCCTTCAAAATCAGGAAGACTAAATATTTAAACTATTTCTTTGCTGCAATGCATTTTACGTGGTCACACTTCCTGGTTAAATTTTATTCTGGCACTATTCTGATGGTGAGGTTGTTAGAGCTACGGTCTGACATCACGGTCTCAGCCAAGCCACCTTGTCTTTTTTGGGTGCAGGTGGCTGGGCTCAGAGTCTCTGGAAATCCTGGGACGTGGAGCCAAGCTACATTTCAGTCTCCATGCTGCTACCCTCCAGGCTATGTGGATACTGAAGCAGGAGAAAGGATCAACAATTTTCTCTGTTCTTTCCAAAAAATGGGAAAGAGTGTGCTTCCTGAAAGTGCAGCATCTGCAAGGGAAAAGGAACTGTTAGTTTTACACCAAGAAAGCTGAAGAAGAAATAGCCTCAGGCAAGTGGTAGGAAGACAGGAGACATCAAACAGACTATCAGGGAGACACTTGCAGCTCAATGGGAAACCCAGTGGCAGCAGTTCTCAGTTCTGGGGTATTTTGTGGCTGGAAACAAAAAAACACTGCATCCTCATATCCCTGGACTTCTTTGGTAGAAAAGCTCTTGTGTTACTGACCTCTTGTTTGGCTTCAGCAGCTTCTCGTTTCTAAGGGTTTTTTTGCCATTGTGTAGGGTATGATGATGCACAAAACATATTCTGGGTACAGAAGTGGGGAGGGTGTCAATCACACAGCAAAGTCTTCACCTGCAGGAACACAAACTTACTGGGAACCCCTTCGCTTTGCTCTTAAAACCGCAAGAACAGCCAATGCAAGTCAGCCCGAGGGTCTGCCCAGCCCCTTCTCCTGGGTCTGCCAGTGGGCAGTGGCAGACACCTCAGAAAGACTATAAAAAGCATAAATCCTCCAGAAATACTTCCCTGTACGTGTTCCAGCATTCAGTAATCTGCAGCTCAGAGACTTGCTGAATCAGTGCTGATATCTCCGTGTGTAACAGTCTTCACTGGATTTTCCAGCTAAGAAATCGCCACTATTTTCATGAACTCTCTTTTTCTCTGCACTGTCTCTTTCTCACTGGAGAGTATGATATCGTTCAAAATCTGCCATATAGGGTGGCGTGTACCCAGGGTATAAAACCAGCCTTACCTCCATCCTTGAGGCTGATTAAATTACAATAATTTACTGCCTTCTAGACTGTATACTATGGTTCAGTTGCCTGAAGCAGACAGTATATTCACTCGATGAAGAGAAACTTTAAGGAGAGGATCTGAGGTAGTCTCAATAGAAAAATCTTTGGTAAAATAAAATCTAAACAAAGAAGTAATGTGGCCTGCACAAAGAGATTTTAATGAATGCTTTTGTGAAAGCATTTCTCATTTCTAAACTGTAACAGGTTGTCTGATGACAGTGGGATTGTGCAAAACAGACAAAATAGCAGTTTGACATGTGGATGCATTCAAAACATGGAGAGATAGAGACTTAAACAGAGTTAGGATTGTTTCATACGCCAAGGATATTTATGCTGGCAGTAATCTTCCTAGGCATCTGAAAGTTAGGATGTTTTACTAGCTGCCTTCTTTACTTACATCACTTAACCCATAAAAGTTGTGTTTACTCTTTTCTTTATAATGTACACTCACTTTCCTTTCCCTCCTTCCATCAGACAAGAAAAAAGGACTAGTTGGGGAGCTCTTTGTACTTAAAGTACACGAAGATCTTTCCTGATCAATATTTGACATTTTTACACACATTAACATTTTGTATTTGTTGTTCTCATAGTCTTCACTTGTTTGTATGTGAAATAAAGCACGTTTTGCCCGTCAGACTGCTAAGTTAAGTTTGAGCAATGTGTATTACATACTGGTACTGACTGCCTTCAACTTGGACTGTAACATTAGATGATCACCAGATAAAATGTAATCATCTGTGCTGTGTGCCTGGTTTCATTTAAAAAAATAAAAAACATAGTCAAAATATTTGCTAGAAAGTAAAGGGACCATTTCAGCACATGGAGATAGTCTAAGAGTCATTTAAAGCATGGGCTAATGCGCACATTGGAAAAGAATAAATTGCTAAGGCAAAGTCAAAAAGGATTTGCAGTTTGAATGCAATGTCAAACCTAATTTGCCCTTTCTTTGTATGTACTTCTGAACTGAGGAATGACAACAATGTAGGTTTCTGACACTGGAAAATTGTGCCTCTTCACATTTTACACACTAATTCGATGGATATTCTCATGTTACAGTTATTTATAACAGTTACCTGTCTGTCACTAAATGAAAATGAGCATGAAAAGAAAAAATGTCGGCTGTACGCTACCTGTTAACATGAAGGGTTTTAGTTTTCTCTAAAACTAAAACGCCTTCATGAACAGAGTTATTTACACTGGAGGTTTACTCCCAATACTTTACTGTCCTTACATAGCACTGTGAATGTGAGATGGTTACCTTCTCTGTGAGAGCAACCAGAGCTTTGATTTGGTCAGGGTCAAATGTCTCAGAATGGCCATTAAAATGGTGTTTTCCTCAATATATTTCAATCTTCTAAAAACAGAGAAAGAAGGTGATGAACTGTGCATACTAGATCCTTATGTTCATTCATTTACATCAAAACTTACTGGTTTAATGGAATGGAAACCATCTTAAAAAGAAGAAACAGATTTGATTGTTTTCTTTAAGCAATTACTTAGAATTAGCAGGATTATTCCTCAGACTTACTGGGAGCCTTCCAGACTTACACACAACACAACAAAGTGTGATTTGCAATCTGTTTACAGTATACAAACAACCCAGTGCACTAACCAGAAGGAAGCAAACCACTGTAGCTGATTAACAAAAGGCAACAGAGGACAACCTGAAACTACTGTTGGATACTTCTACTCTATGTTTTCGCTCTGCTCGTTCTGATTTGCCACACAATAATAATAGCAATAAGTAACTTGGCATTTCCATAATGTTGTTCTTCCTTAGCTTGGAATGGTTCTTTTCAGGTTTACTTCAGATAAAACAGGTCAATACCCAGCAGACTGAGGGCAATCAGGCCAAAACTATTCATTCACGACTTCATTTTCAGGTGTGTTCTTGATGTTATCAGTTGCACACAACCCCACTTTCACCTGCTCTTAATTCCTCCGAGTAAATGGAGCAAGAGGAAGTCTCTGGATTGGATATGAAATAGCTCTGGGAGAATATACTCCTGACCTTTTGTTGGCGTTGTCTTTAATTCACCGTTTGCTAATAGCTGGTCCTGTAGGTTAACAACTGAGCAAAGAGAAGGCCAGTTAAGAAGTGGAATGTAAAGATAAACAAAGTTTTAGAAAACATAAACCATTCCTTGCCCACACAAATAACATGTGTGCATCTACCACCTCATTCTTAGGCTGAAAAATATTCTGCAGCACAAGCCCAAATCACATCAGGTTATTCCAAATATGTCTGATTTAATTATTTTCACATGCTCAAGGTGCTTGGAACACAATTGTGTGTTACTATAACCCCCATCTCACAAGGATTCTGTTGAATATAGTGGTAAAAATTTCCTTTGGCCCTGTTGGAAAAGGGCTGAGACCAACACCAAGGGCTTTGGAAAACCTAGTAATCTGTGTACAAGTTTTTTGTAAGCATGCTATTAAGTCTGTGAGCACTGAAACAAGTAAGGTCAAGCTTACTGTGAATTTGTGTCATGGTCAGATGGATCCTCAGGGGTTCTTGGCAGTGTGAGCTCAGACTGGAACTTTCGGCAGCGAAGTTAATGTTGCAGCATTTTCTTTAGCTGTCATGTCAACAGGCTCTCTTCTATATGGCCTCACATCCTCCCATTTCTATTAATCCTGTAGGGACATAACATCTCTCAGACTGTTAACTTGCTGATAAATTCGGGAGAAACAGTGGGGCCTCTAAAACAAAAAGCAAAATCCCATGAGCCTTGCTTCTCTAGGAAACTGGGGTTAAAAAGCTTATCTACTGAACTTGTTTACTTCTCCATTCCCTGGATTTAATTTTTGTCAGTGCGCTCAGGACAAAATACAGACAATCCAGGTTAAGTTGCATGCTGTTGGTTGAATTCATATTCCCTATCTAGCAATTTTTAGTTAGAGACAGACTTCTGATTCCTCAGCTGAAAAATTCCCACTTCATCATACCTAGCAACGTAAATTCTTAGGACACAGTTGACATGCCTGGATCTACCTGTAGATGTAGGAAAGGATCTGAAAATGCTGCATAGTCAAAAAGGCCACCTCTAGGAATATAGATTTGCAAGAGCTGTGTTGCTAGCAGGGGAAGATAGCGGAGCTGGAAAGGGTATTGGAAGGAGATTTGGAGTTGAGCACACGTCTCTTGCTTTAGCAGGTTGAAACCAAAGGAATTTCAATAGGGCAGCAAAACCTGTTGTCCGCAGTGAGATAACTTCGAAGAAACCATTGTGAATGGAAACCCATGGGAATTTCCTGTCCTTTAAGCAGGTTTTTCCTGTACAGGGAATAACCTGGCCTCTTATTACTACCTTCTTTCTTTTTCTCTCCCATGAACACAGAGGACATAAATACTGTTGAAATGTCAGTCTTTATCATCATCAGCTGTTCACATTCTCTGAGCTACAGACTGCATTTTCACGCCCAACCCCTTCTGATATCATCCCAGGACATTTCACTGAACTTAAATGTGTCATCTAATAGCATCACAGAACCGACAGAATTAAAGGCAGAACTGTTGAATAATTTCTATTTTCTTAAAAAAAAAAATAAAAAAAAAAAAAATCTGTATCAATGTGAATTTGAATCTCATTTAGATCCCAAATAAAAACAAACTGATATTAAAACATTTTGTTATTTCTACTGAGCTGCGCAAGAAATAGGGGGGGTTGTATTCTAAAAAAATTTGCAGTATCTTCTTTTTTTTATTATTATTGTTCTAAGCCATGACTGGAATAGAAATCCTTTTAATGTTTCCCACCAGAAATTCCTCCTTCTGTCAATGACACTGGGAAATTTTGAAATAAAATAACACAGCTACCAGATTTTTCCCCTAAATATTTTCCTGTTGAAACATTTATCAGTATTACCTTTGCCTGTAACTCCATCAGTTCTTGAAATTAGGATTTTTCTAATAAAAACCAAAACACCAGTCAACTCTCCACTCTCTTCAGATTATGTCACTTTGCATTTAAGATAGAGTGCAGGTTAAATCAGCCTCTCATCTCAGATTTAAACCAGCCCAGCAACAACAAGAGCTTCACTGACTTTAATATTATAGGGGTTTGGAACATCAGATCAAAGATTTGAGTCCAATATAACCTTTGATCATCAGTGACCCAAAAACACTGTCCAGCAACCAAATGCATATGTGAAACTTCATAACTTTGCTCAATTCCAGTCAAGTGAATGCGTTTTGGTTTTGAATCTGGTCTTCACATGAATCTGTTCTCTTTTCTTATTCAGCATCGTTCAGTACTTTCTAATGAAGAATTCAAAATGAAAGTCTTTCTAATAAAAAATTCAGAATTAAATTAGCAAAAAGGTTAGGAGGAAGGTCATTATATAAGCTTTTATAAAATAAAATCACAACTAGTCCACAATACAACTATTTTCTTGCAAGTGTATGCTCCTCCCTGCTAAGACCCATAAATCTACTTCAGTGAAATAACCCTGAATATTCAAAATTAATACCCATCATCTTCTTATGGAGACTTACATCCCCAGCCACATGTTCAAAGACTTTTTTCCAAGTAGTAATATGGAGATACTGAGCCAAAATTCTGCTAGAAGAAGGACTGGAAAGACACCCTTTTCTTCTTCAGATGCAATCATACTTGAGTGGACTTCTACAAAATGATACAGCACTGTTCACAGTGGATTTAACTGACCTTTCCTATGAAGACAGTTCCAGAATATTACTACACTGAATTTTAGAAATGGTTTTCTTATTTCCAGCCTTAATGTATTTAAGGATAACATGAATTTATTCTGATAACAATAATTCTTTTAGCATAAGTAGCTCTTCACTATCCTCATGCTGATCCCCAAAGCATACTTATAACCACTCTTGTCATCTCGTCACAGTGTTCGCTTTGCTAGGAAAAATAATCTTCACTAGGTATTATGAAGATTTGTCCCTACAAGGCTTAAGTTAAAAAGTCTACCCCCTACATGGACCATGGCTTGGTTTGATGGACTGAGCTGGCTGAAGCGCTCTACCTTTAGCATTTGGTAATTTAGGAATAAGTAAATCTTGAGTATGTATGGAAACTTAATGGAATAATATGCTGTACCTTCTCAGTGATGAAGACTAACTTTGTAATCCAGCGAAAAAATGTGTCCTTGACTTGTCTGTCTCTTTCTTCCCTCCTGCCATAGCATCACAATCAGCTGACTTTTGCATTCAAAAGCCACAAAAGTTAGTGAGCAAGAGAACTAAAGACTGTCATCAGTTAAGATGACAATCACAGGAATAAATTGGGAGTATGTTAGATTTCTTTTTACTCTTCCACATAATTTAAGATCATTTCTACATTTTTTACTTATATTTTTATGCTGTAAAATTAATGACTTCTACATCTTTTGTGTGGAATGTGCAGTAAATGCTTTTCCCAAGTACTCATGTGACACAGCAAGCTTGGGTCTCTTGATTGATTTCAACCACATCTAAATAGGAAAATGACTGAATTTGGAGACATGTATTCTTCATACTGTTGATAAAGGTTGGTAAGTACCACTGTTAAGAGAAGTATCTCTTTTTTGTGTTTCATAGAGACAGACTATATCTCAGCATGATAAATCAGTGAGTTTCCTTTTTAGACAAAGGAGGGTTTGGAATGGAATGCATTGTTGCTAAAGATCCATTTGATGCATCTTTGACATACATTTAACTGAGACAGATCACACCGAGATCTCAAGAATACCTCCAGGTTCCATTCCTATGTCTTTACCTCATTCTGATCTACCTTGGTGTAAAGTGCAGTGTGACTGCCTTTACAGCAGTGGGTCTGTACTCAAGCAAAACCTGAATAAGTAACCTACGAGCTGGATCTTTGGACATTTGCTTCTTAATTTAAATTTTGAACAAACTCTGAAAAATTCAGACTTACTCTTAAAATTACATTCCATGAGGTTTCTGTTCAAATAGAAAATACCACAAAAGTTATGTGGCTTTGACGCAAATCTTTCATGAATTCCAGTCATGCCATTTTCCACAAAATCAGTGCAAACTTGTTAAAGCTTTCAAGATGGGAGGAATTTGTAACAGAATAAAAATGTCAATATCAGTGTGAGCTTTGTACTATGTCCGTTTGGTGGAATGTGTCACATTGTTCCTGGATTAAGTCCTGCAAGTCCTACCTGAAAATGATCTCAACAGCCATCTCAGTATATTGCCTGTTACTTGACTCAATGAAAATCACGTCAGGAAAGCAACTAGATTGCCTAGTCATTAAGTAGGACCTGTATGAGATGGTCACAAATCCCATCCTAATAGCAGTCTATAACTCTATCTCATTTGCACAATGAGGCTGCATCTTGAAATTCTTATGCCTGAGATGGAGCTTCCCCATGGCATTAATGTTTATCCAGCTGTATGAAACATCTGTAGGAACCTCCACAGCTCTCACAGAAGAGAAAGTGAGAAATGAAATTCAAAGGCTCTCCCCATCCCTACGTATTCATGTGTGCCTTGAAATCCAGGCCAAGGATTTGGCTCATTATCAGCTATAGCCCTATTAGTGATTTCTTTTACAGACAATGACACGCATTCTGAGCACACCTAAATCCATCCTGCCTCTGCCCTGAAGGTAGCTTATTCTCTTCTTAAACCTGCCTTCAGATAGTTTGAACAAATAGTAGCTCAGACTAGTTCTGACCTGTTTTTCCCCTGTTTTAATTGTCTTGCCAATTAGCTGGGCTTCTAAAATATTTCTCACATGATTCACATATGTCTTTCTTCTGCCCAGCATGCCATTTGTATGTGTATGAAATGAAATGCATGGCAGAACTTAGCCATGCTCTTTCCCTTAACATAAAATTATAATATTCCAAAGTTATATTGACATTTGTCTTTACTACACAGTATGCTGCAGTTGGTTTTATTTCTCATCCCATGTTTACATTAGGCCTTTTGCATCAACAGTGTAGCTATTGCATTTATTTGGTGGGAAATTCAGTAGCAATGATAGTTTCAGATGGCATATCTTCTTCACCCAGGGCAGTTGGTGTCTTACTGATAATACTTGGCAGTTTTCAAAAGGGAACTTCTTCCTGAGTAAAAAGCAATGAAAATGGAACAATATCTCTAAAAAAAATCTAAGTCTAAAATTTAACAGTAATAAAGATTATGATGATAATGGTGTATTAAATTCAAGGAATGAGTAATCAGCATGATTATGGACCCCTAAGAGATTTTTATTAGCAATGTCATGTACAGAGGACCCATTTGAAAAAGTGATGCATCATTTTAAGTACTGTGCTAAGTATCCGAGTTCTTAAACCAATCCACAGCCTAAATGGAATAGACAGAAGCTGATAAGTGAAGTGACTTCTCTGCTTAAAGTCACATGGGAGGTCTGTGGCAGAGCCAAGAATAAAAGCCAGGTTTCCTAGATCCTACTCCAGTGGTATACACACTGTGCTGCACTGTCTTTCTGTACCTTTCAAGACGGTTTCCAGACCCCTATGTGCTGTGTACACAGCTACATCTATGCTGTAAGCACTTCACATATCATCCCTGAAATGCAGCATGGCTGCACAAAAAAGCACAAAAGCTACATAGAGGGTAGAGTGTTAGGAATGAAGAACATCTTATCTGGCTAGTGTTGAAAAGTCCTCAGTTTTTCAAAATAGTAAGCTAAAAAAACAAGGGAAAAACACAGGGTTCCCAGTGTATAATTCTTCCCCTGCAGAATATTAGTCACAAAGATTTGCAAGGGGGTATGAGCTACTCAGTATGGACTATTGTTAATATACAGACACATTAGAACCAATGTAGCAGGAGTATCTGGAAGCAGCAAATAATGCAACATGCTCTCTGTTACATTGCTCCACCATCCACTTAAGAATATTTACTCTAAAGGAAAGAGTCAGTGGGGTAATGTCAAGTTTTCAGAATTTGTAAATATCTTCTCCTGACCTGTTTCTCAGTAATAAAACAGGGTGTCTTATCTGAAAAATCCCAGCTCAAGAATGGAGTTGTCATTAGCTTCAGGATCAAGCATTCATTAACCTTGTTCAAAGGCAACAGTCATCTCTACAGAACAGTTCTAAGAGGAGTAATAAGGATCTGATATGGCTATGTGTATGTCTAGGTGTTGCATGAAAACAGTCTGTGTGTCGGTAGATAATTATTTTGTATGAGTTCTGGATGTTGGCCCAGATAAACAAAGGCATTTAGGAGTCAAAGCTACAGTTGTTTAATGCCGAAATGTTTTGCAAAGCCTTTCCAAGAGCTGTCAACTCTTTTAGGCTGACCTGTGGCAAACTGAAATAAGATGGTGCATGTTTTATTTATGGTGTTTCATTTTTATCTGTTCACATATTCATTGTTTTGATAGACACTGCTATCTTTGAATGATTTCTGTGGAAGGATGCCTTCCCATTAGTAAATTGCTTTTTGAGATGCAATCTGCAGCACTGGTCAGATGTTGACCCCACTCAGGAGAGTACACAAGGAGTGAAAAGGCCTCACTAATAAAAAACTCTCTGCTGTCTCTAACATTTGAATATGGTGGTCTTTTAACCTCTCCTTGTTATCCTAGGAAGAGGGCGGAGATTTTCTATAATGAAGGCTCCATAATACTAATCACAAAGGGGAAAGGAATGAAAACCCATTTTGCCACACAGAAGTAGGACAGACAGCCCCAGAGACCTCTGTGCCAAAGAGTTTTTCCTTATGGGGGACACAGAGACCAGCAGGGGTTAAAGTTTCTGATAAAGAAGGAAAGGTACTGCAGACCTCAGAGCCTGGAAAGAAGTACACTGCCTCTGTATGAACATCCTTGACATGATAGCAATCTGACATCAGGTCTACAGAGAGCTTGCCAATTCTTAAAACTTTATCTAGGATAATGTGTCACTGAAAAAGAGATTTCAGACACCTCTGAGAGCTTTTTCTACACTATACTCACAAATGCATTCGCTGTTCTGCCAACACTGATCGACTAACTCCAACCAAGCCTTTTAGAGCCAGGAGCCCTTCACCCTACTGCTTAGGGGAGAACCAGGATTGCTCCGTTCCTTCCCATCTGGGAGATACACGGGGCAGGTCTGGGTGCAGTGGGCAGGGGCAGGTAAACAGAAGGCAGCACATGGCAAGAAGAGCACGCCTTTCCCCTCTGTATAGAGGACTTATAAGGATGCAGGCTGTCTGCAGCTAAAAGTCGGATGGACCCATCTCCTCAGCAATGAAATTCCTACTATTCCTAGCACAGAACTCAACCTTTAAGGAGTAACTCAGTCCTTAATGTAGCGAAATGGAGTCATTTGGCCAGAACCACAATGAGTCTGCAACTAGCTCGGAGCGATTGTGTTTTAGCTCACGCAGCAGACTCGAAAGAACAGGGGTTTATGCCTTTTGTCAATGCAGCATTTAAAGGGTCAGAGATGAGATAGGACCTCAGGCTTCCTGTCGTGCATGTCAGTACTCAGACCTCGGGGGAAGGAGGCCAAGTGGTACTGACGGAGACATCTTCACTTGGCGCTTTTGCTCTGGGACAGTCAGCTAGTCAGAATGTGCTAAGTAACAGCCAGGACAAAGCTAATGTGGAAATTTACAGCTTCGTGATGTGATCTACTTTGTGGCTTCTCCTCTTACCTGTGTCAAGCCATATTCACTTCTTAATTATTGTGGTGAAACTCCAGTGTAACATTACTGAAGGCCTTTATATTAATTCATACATGCATTGGTAAGAAGTAAATTGGAATACAGGTCTCAAAAATTAGCATTTACATATCTCGCTAGAGCAAATGAATTGCACTGAGTCACCATGAAAATTGACTGGGTAAGCTAAATGCCTAGTTTGGCTAGAGTCAGCAAGCAAGATACTTTGTCTCCACTCCCACAGACAGAAATCCACACCAAGATTTTTTGGTGTGCAAATGAGCCTGATTTACTTTGATTATAAAACAGACTCATAGCTTAATAAAAGAAACCAAATTGCCTTAACTTGCATGTGCATGTGGAACCTCCATAAATTATGGTCATGTATAATGAATGGAATAAAGCCGCAAAAGTTACATGAAAGCAAATGTTCCAATCAAACTTATGTTATGGTGCAAATCTGAAGTGACTTCACCAATCCCAGTTAAATTTCCCTGAGTTTACATTGGCTTAACTGAAAACAGATTTTCCTCATTAGCATTCAGCTGAAACTTTCACATCACAAGCAGCACCACGAGGCTGATTTTTAAAGGGGTAGCTTTCTCCAAACTACGTGTAAGATAACCTGCTCCTTGTGCAACCTGAAAATAACAGCTTGGAAAAACATCACCTGTGAAGGACATTGGTCAGTCTTGAACGTTTTGTGTCATCATATACCTCTACGTGTGTGCTAGCCCCTTGATGTATCTAACGGTCCCCTTTTCATGGGTACAACATACCCAGCTTCCAAGCATTGGTAAATATCAGATTCCACTTGCCTTTCTGGTTCCAGTATTTATTTCAGGGAATGCACATAGTATCTCCACTAAATTATGAATGTTGACTTTTCTTACCAAGAGTATAGAACCTATCTTTCAAACTTCCTAAGACAATATAGTTGGAATGAAAGCACAACCCTGTTTTAAAATTCAGCATTCATCACAGCCATTGTTTAAAGTCTCTGACAAAAATTACAGAAAATCTGTGAAACTCCAGCCACCACGTATTTAACATGCCGAGGAGCTGGCACCGCAGCCTTGTGCTAGAGGCTTGCTTCCTGACGAGAGATTGAGCATCCCTTTACACGCAGGCAGCTGGGTGCTCTGGTAGGAGTGCATGAGGCAGGAGGCTCATGTAAGCTCACCCCTCCAGAAAGAAGAGTTGACAAATATCCCCTAAGATCATCACCTGAGATGATACCCCCTCCAGTGACTATAACACTGCAACGGCTCCAGCTGCAACTGACACATTCTTCAATGTATTAATCACTGGGATGTTTTACGAAAGGTGGTGTTGTGCCTGGCATAGAAATGATTTCTGCTGTTAACTTGTGAATTAAGCAAACTCACCAGCACACACTGTGTTCCTCTCTTACCGATAGTTTTTTGATTCTGATGTTTTGAGCCCTTTTGACAGGAGAAGATAAACCTTAACTCCAGTTTCACATCTACCTATGAGCAATGGCTATGCGTGGGAGTAACTGCTGGCAGAATTTTTGACCAGAGTTAGACCAAGTCAAGTCCCTCAGATTCACTTTTCTTTCTCACGCACAGGAATGCTCCTAGAGGAGGATGTTGTAATGAGGGTGTGACACACAGGAATGTCAGGGAGAAAACTAACTTCTTTATTTTCTGGCATAGAGAGATCTGGGGTAAGGGTTAAAAAAAAGTAATTGCTCTTTCCTGATGCTAGAGGTAGAGAAAACTATTCTGGGGGACCTTGCTAATGTCAGAAGAAGCCCCTGGCTCTCATACCTAATAGAAAATTTGAATTGCTGCCATGAAAGCATGTCCTGGATCCCAGCAGCTGCCTTTTAGAACAGTGAAATTTTCACCCCACACAGAGCTGGGAACTTCAACGGGAGGCAGGAACTTGACAGCCCCGGCCTCTTAAATAAGCAAGATGCTTTGTGGGAAACACACAAGACGAGGCAGCCAGAAACACCTGCCCACCATTGCCAAAGAGGGCTGCCACAGTTCCCCCCGTGCTATGTCTGCAGTGGGCAGCCAAAGCCAGGAGCAGCTGCCTGCCCTCGAGGGAAGGCTTTGTGAATGGTGCTTGTTCACACTCCTTTTCCCCCAAAAAGCATCTATTTATTGATGTTTGAAAATACACAGGCGAAGGTATGGGTGACTGCCACATCCCGCCCCTCTCCGAGCACTGTTTTTATCACAACGGGGGCTGTGGCTAAGGCTGCCATTGCACGATGGGGAGTGCAGGGCTCCTTTCTGAAGAACAGCTTCGTTAAGGAAAAACACAAACAAACAATTCCCTGGCAGTGGCAGGCTTTGTGTTTACTGTGTCTCCAGAGTTTCCAGCTGAGAAGCAACTTGAACCTTACTCTTGTCTTGTGGTTTAAAGTTGTTTTCATTGAGCTTAGCATCATGAAGGCAGGTTCGAAGCTGTTCAAGTCTCACCTGAAGTCATGACTGAGGCCCTCTTCCAGTGCTGGGGATGGGACTGAAGTAATCAACCTAATTCCAAGGTGAGCACGTGATGGGGACTATCATTTTAATCTGCTCACCATTTGCCAGAGTGCAGACATGAAGCAACAGCAAAGAGGAGTGGTCAGGAGGACTGACTCTCCTCAGAACTTTAAAATTGCTCTTCCTGACAAAATGAGAGAATGAACAAAATTCAGATATTTAGATACCAATCTACCCCCCCTTCTCCCTTCCCACAGGACCTTAGCTTAGACTGCCTTGTGAGTGTCACACTCGGGAGGCAACGTGAGGGCAGACAGCAAAGGCACGGCTGGGTCCCAGGCTGATGACAAGAGACTGTGACCTCCCTTGTGCCCACTCACTGACAGAGGAGACGCAGGGAGATAACACCACCATCTCCAGCTGGAAACCATGCCCAAACTTCTCCTGTGCAAGCTGGTTAGGAAAAGGAAGGGGGACAAGGGAGCTAGAGGGTGGGTTTTGAGCTGAGACAGTTGAAGAAGACTTGATAAAATCAGTTTTGGATGTCAGGCCAAAATATGAGCCAAGTAAGGCAATCATGAGATGAGGGACAACTTGCAGCAGCTTCTGGGATTTCTCAGTACTGAGCCAGGAAGGAGTTTGGAGCCTCAGAGCCAGCTCTGCCCTCTTCTTAAGAGAGCCAAAAAGGGCAGCAGTAGTGAACTGGTCAAGGGATCATATCCTACACTGTTTCGTAGTCTGAAGTGGTTGGGAGCTGCTGGACAGGGCCAAAGTAAGATCATAGGTGCAATGAGGAGCTTTCATCTCCTAGAAGAAAACCATAGGGTTGGACAGACAAAGAGAAAATAGACATGTATCCTAGTACTGCAGCTGTGCTGCAGCAAAAATATCTCATCCACAAGTACAAGGAGGACAGCCCATCATAGCAGCCTTTTACGCCTTCTGGAAAGTCATCTCAAGTGATTCTTGGTGATAAAACATTTCATTTACTCCAGTTAGGGTCCTTAGATGATCAGATCAGATTTCATATAGATAAATCGCAGCCAACTAGATAGAAAAGAGCAAAATACTTCATTTGACACTTCCAATTTCAAGTTCAACTCAATGTCACAGAAACAGCCTTGCTTAGAAAATATCTGTGAATCAAGATTCTTAGTGCTTCAAGTACATCCAACAAGATCTATCTAAATAGCAGCATTAACAAAATGATAGTGTGTCCAGCCTCTGCATGCAATAAAGCAGAAAGCACAGAGATTTTCTGCTTGGCTCTGTTTAACTCTTTGATGAAAAGTTTCCATCTGTATTTCTAGACTTTAAGATTTTTCCCTATAAGTGGGTGGCGAACTCTGCCTCACAGTGTAGAAGTTTCTGCAGCAGTTTTAGTGTGCTGCAAAAAATGAGCTTTGAAACAGTGAAGAAAAGCAGTGAGTCCCAATGTACAGGACCCAAACTACCTGTTTACAGACAAGAAGACAAACTCCCTCATGGTGGAAAAGAAGGATACAGCAACAACATTTTCATTTAAACAAGCACCAGATACTAACCAGCTCACTCTTCCAGGAAACATCCATGACTTACTGAACGGTTGCAAAAACATAATCATTGTGCTGCTAAAAGAAAGTAAATGTTTGACTTAAACACAGCTGCAAAAATACCTGGGGAGAAACTTAGGGTTTTCAGTGTCATATCATTGTCAAAACAAAGTGAGATGACAAGGAGGACCTACCACATGAAATACTTCCACTTCATCCTCAATCACAGTTTGCAATGTACATGTAAACAATCATAAGACTTCTTGTTTTGTAGCTAAATCTTACCAATTTAATCCTGGATAAATTTACAATGTAGAAACCACTCAGATGAATTTCTGAATCAAGCTGCTAGTTAAATTTGCCTTTCTGCAAAACAAAGCCTTCAAACCTGCACATCCATTCTCAGATTTTAACTGGGACTCTGACGCACCCTTGTAATATAAGTTATTCCACAAAGCATTTTTTTTCATTCAAAGACAAACTCACTTTCTGCAAACTGAATTTGATGAACTAGAGGCTACGCAGAGCCCCCTGAAATGGAGGGAAAGATTCTCCATCCGTGCCTGTGCTATCAGGTGAGTCAAGAGCAAGTGAAAGCACAGCAAACCTTATCACTCATACACTTTCTATCAGTATTGCTGGCTCTAGTTTGGCATTGAATACTTGTGGCTTCTTTTTACATGACGGATATATGTGACTAATTGTAGGTGTCTCAAATGAAGGCATCTACATCTGCACAAGTCACCTTGGGCTGCTTTCACAGAGAACAGAGAATTACTCAATGCAATTAACACAGACCGCATGTGATGCAGCTCAAGGTGATGACTATGTTTGGTCACATGAACTTGACTGACTGTATTGACACCATATACTTGAGAGGCTTCAGGGAAGGGATGTCATCCAGCAGGACTTTGACAGGCTTGAGGAGTGGGCCCGTGCAAACCTCATGAAGTTCAACAAAGTCAAGTGCAAGGTCCTGCACTTGGGTCAGGGCAATCCTCAGTATCAGTACAGACAGGGTCACGAATGGATGGAGAGCAGCCCTGCAGAGAAGGACTTGGGGATATTGGTAGATGAAAAATTAGATATGAACTGGCAACATGCGATCGCAGCCCAGAAAGCCAACCGTACCCTGGGCTGCATCAAAAGAAGTGTGACCAGCAGGTCGAGGGAGGTGATTCTGCCCCTCTACTCTGCTCTCATGAGACCTCCCCTGGAGTACTGCTTCCAGCTCTGGTCTCCAGTACAAGAAAGACATGGATGTGCTAGAGGGGGTCCAGAGGAGGGCCAGAAAAATGATCAGAGGGATGGAACACCTCTCCTAGGAGGAAAGGCTGAGAGAGGTGGGGTTGTTCAGCCTGGAAAACTGCAGGCTTTGGGGAGACCTTCTTGCAGCCTTTCAATATATAAAGGGGCCTTATAAGAAAGATGGAGAGAGACCTTTTACTGGGGCCTGTAGTGACAAGGCAAGGGGTAATGATTTTAAACTAAAAGAGGGTAGATTTAGATTGGACTTGAAGAAATTTTTTACGATGAGGGTGATGAGACAGTGGAACAGGTTTGCCAGAGAAGTTGTGGATGCCTCATCCCTGCAAGTGTTCAAAGTCAGGCTGGATGGAGCTTTGAGCAACCTGGTCTAGTGAAAGATGTCCTTGCCCCTGGCAGGGGGATTGGGCTAGATGGTCTTTGAAGGTCTCTTCCAATCCAAACCATTCTATGGTTCTATGATAAGTAGGTCAGATGTAGGAACTACACTGTTGTCACCTAACACTAGGAGAGATGGATCCCTACCACAAGCTCTGTGCTAGGCTAGCAAGTGTCAAGACTGAGGTACCTGAAAGCGGATGGGTCTATAATGGTTCAAGACTGTTCAAGTCCAGGCTGAATGAAAAAGAGCTTGAACTTATGTTAAGGTATTCAACATACCCAGAATTTGCTGCTCCAAGAGGCAGGTTTGGTTTGATGAAGGCTTAAAGGTGTGGCTAAGTCCTGAAAGATTTGTTGGCCCAGTCTTAAGTGACAAAGTACACTTGCCCTCATTATCTTCAGCAGACTTTTGATCAGATACCAAATGTACACAACCAGTCAAAATAAAATTACCTTCTACCTTTTTGGCATTACCTAACTGGATGTTTGCTATTCCACTTGTACTGTCTATGCCTGCATTAACCTTAAAAGTCTCTTCTGATCCCTGTATAAGTGAAGAAAACTGCACTTTGAACACAGCAGCACTAGAGATGATGACCTTGGTGCTTAATGCCAAGAAATGGTAAAGCTTTGAGGAATGCTTGTAAACATGTCTGCTCCACTCCTGTAAACATAGTCCCTGTCCACCTTCACATCAGGATTAAAGGACAAAATTGCATTCAGTGGGAATGGAAGTGAGCAGGTAACTACTGAAGTACCTTCTGGTTAAAGTGGGCAGGACAAGAATAATGAGTTCAGCTTGTGGCAAGGAAGATTTACGTCAGACATTAGGAAATACTTTCTAATGATAAGAATAGCAAAGCACAGGAATTGCCTGAGGATGCTGTGACGCCTCTATACTGGAGGTCTTTAAAAACAGGTCAGACACTCATCTATCAGGAGTGGCCTGGGTATAGGATATCCTGCCTTGGGTATCTGGACATACTAGGTAACCTCTTTTCAGCCCAATGCTGTCACCATTCACACTAGTTCCCTATAACCTCGTTTTAGCGTTGTGGAACTGAAAAGAGAAATAAACTAATTAGGCTCTTTGGGTATTATTCTTAGCAGGAAGCTTACCAGAATGCAGGGAAGTTTCCAGGAAGATCTCGGGATCTTGAAGCCCTCATCAAGTCCCTCCAGCCAGCAGAAATTTATAATCAGATTCCCTTGCTTTATTCAGATGAGTCCCAAGAACACAGGCAGTGTTTCTGTGAGTAGGGTCTGAGGTGGTGGCCATGACCCTCAGGCCATTCAGTCTCCTGATGTTTGAGTTCTTTCTAGGACGTTCCCGAGTGGCATACAAGGGAAAGAGTGGAAAAATCTCAGCAAGCAGGATCAGACACAAGAAGCAGTGAGCAAGACAATATGTCATTGATCAAGCAGAATAGCAACTAGGTCCACTGAGGTAGGGGTAGATAAGCCTTTATTAAGCATTAACCACTTGCAAATTGCAAGCCTACAACTCAATTACATGTAGAAAACACCAAGCACATGGCAGGCACATTTCAGACAACATATAGGGACTGCAGTAAGCTCTCATGAGCAATAGCATACTAGTTTGGGAGCTACTAATATACCAAACCTGATACTGGCTGGGAAAATGAAATTCCCAAAAATGAAATTTTCACCCACAAATGGGATGACAGTTATACAAGATAAAAGGCATCATGAACAGTAGTGCACTTTTAGACATGCAGAAGCAACTATAGGAAAAGGCTGTTATAAAAATACATACATAAACTCTGGTCACCAATAAATAATGTGTTTCAAGTGCTTTAGCTTTTCTCCTGCCATCCCTCTGCCAGGCAGGAAGGACCTCTGGGACCGATACAGCTTAACCAGACAGAGAGTTTATCTCTAGATTCTCTATTTCCTTTTGTAAAAGAATAAAGAACAGGGCTTACGTGTCTTCAAATTTTTTAGTTTTGGTTATTTCCTACACACACATGCTTCCTTTTCCTCCTCTGTGAGTAGATAATTTCTTGCATCAAGTTGCTGGAGGCCTCCGCCAATTCATAAAATTTTATAAAATTTTAAGTAAAAAAAAGAAAATTATATATAGTTCCACTAGCCAGGAAAAACAATATACACCTCGACTTCTGATTATCAGTGTCTGTGGTGAGTGTGTGCCATACGTAATTGATGAATAGTCTTTGATCTGACATTCACTTGCACAGTAAAATATTATTTTTTTAATAAATTCAAATAGCAAATAAAGATCTAAATACCTGCTTGTTCCCAAACCAACCAGGAAAAAAGGTAAATGTTCTCAGTTCTCTACCTCGTTCATTGTAATATCTAAAGCCAAGTTTTAATTTGTTTTAAAATCTGGAATAATCCCATGAATGCTGCACATAGTGAAGAAATTGCCAACAACTCTTGATGCCTTCTCACAGATATTTATAGGGGGGTTACCAGAAGCACTCAGCACTGGCCAGATATTGTTCTACTGGAGTAAATGGAAGCAAAAATTCCCCACATAAAGGTTTGAAAAGTCTTGACTAATAGTTCTGTGAGGAGAATTAAGCTTAAGTGACATTTTAATTATCACAGTTTCACAGTGAAATAGATTCGCTTCCAGGGAGGTCTCCAGTCCAGGTTAGTGTCATAGGGAAGAACAGAATAGAACCTTTTCCCTCATACCATATGTAGTGCTTACGATAAGAATAACCTGTGTTTCTCCTTTGCCGCGCACTTAGCATTTAGCACACACTACACAAACATGGCTGCAACAATTTCTGAATAAAAGGTTGTTCAAAGGCAGATGGGCATAAGAAACAAGTGTGCAAAGCAGAACCCAGAAGAATTGTCCATACTATAGCTCCATCTAGCTATTAACGCATCTTCTTTGTCAAACGCTAGAAGTAGCCTTGCAGATAGCTCACCTTGAAAATGCACATGGTTATCATCTGGCCAGACCAAAAGGAACCACACTCTCCTATTAATATGCAAATGAGCAGTGTCTACTCGTGCTAATCAAAGTTGCACAGGAAAAAAAGCATGTCCTTTAAAGGATAATGGTGAGTAGCTGATGGGCAGAAGGGTTTTGTAGTGACTAGTTAGCCACCCCTTGTGCTGCCCACTGATGCTTCTGGACAGTTGTTTCATTAGGAGAGGCTCCACATTAAGCCATACTGCTTTTTCAGATAGAACTATCCAATTAAGAATCTTATTTCTTCTGAGCAGTCAGCTATGTAGGCTTAACTGAACTGCTGATGATGACTAAATCTTTTTAGCCTTTGTAATATATTTTTACTGTGTGCCCCTGTGTGAGATGGAAATACTTAAACTGATAATGACAATGGGGCGGGCAGGTATGTGTCAGGCAAAATGCTGTGACTAAACTCCCATTTACAGCAAGGCAGCAAGCTCAGGCACTGGCAGGAAAAACATCTCATTGAATCAGCACTTCCCAAACCAGTGTGTGAAACTGAAACACGCAACAGCATTGCCAAGTTTTGCAGCAGACAACAAAGGATGCCTGGAAGTTGAATTAGATCCTAGTGTTTAAAACCTTGCTGTATAAGATGCTGCCCTACTTCTGATTCTTTGGGTAGCTTATGTTGCATTGGCTTGGATATGTCTCCACAGTACTACTCTATATAGTGCAGACAGACAGACTCCTACTTTCTTTATTCATCCATTCTCCCTCCATTTTGCTATTCCCGCACTCTTTTATCCATTTTTAGGATAAGTAAATAAACACTGCTTAGCTCCTATTGAGCAGCAATAATAGTCTAAGCCATGGGAGTGGGAACATTTCCCTATTTCTCTTGCCACATTTTGCAAGGCGTGCTGCTAAAGGGGAGGGTGTTTGCAGGGAACTCGGTGATCTTGGCTTTACCCAGAGAAAATTCCTTGCTCACTGGGAAGGTTTTGAGAAAAGAAATCATTCTGTGACCCTGTTACTGAGAAGCTTCAGGCTGATGTAAAACTATACCTGTCAAACTTGGGGGGAATCAAATCTTTTGCAAATGGCAGCCACTTTAATACCATTTGAGAACATGCTTTAGATGTTCCTCTAGGAGACTGCACATGTCCTGACTGGTGAAGCAATGCAGTTATTACAATTGACCTAGACTTAACCTTTGATCCTTGGAGAAGAGCTCTTAAGTCATTTTTTATTAGTCATCTCTTCTGGGTCATGCCTCTGCATCTTCCTCTGTCACAATCCTTTCCTAACTCACCTCCAGGACAGATGCTGGCTGGCTTCTGGCTGTATATGCCAAGGGAGAAATACACTCTACCTACTTCTGCTAATACCCCAAGGGCCCCACTTATCTTTCTGAAGGAAGCCTGGGAAAGTCTAGCAAAAGCAGGCAGGGCTGTGTTTTATACCTCCACAGCCTCTGATGAGAATAAGAAATGTAGCACGCAGTACAAAGTTGACTTAAGGTGTGCCACAAGCCAGCCAACTCTGAGGGCAATCTGAGTGAATAAAGCACTGCCTTGCTTGTCTGCTTAGAGACACCATTACTGGGGCAATCTCCTGGTACAGGGATGTCTACGTGTTTGCACAGCCCCTTGCAGACTGGGGTCCTTCCAGCCTGTGCTTGGAGATGTAGGTGATAAACCGTTCGAACAAGGATGTCGAAACTACATCCATTGCCATGTTCTGCAGGAGATGTTACAGAAAGGACTATCCACGCCCTGGGCCTGTCATTGGGAGAGCTCAGTCTCCTGTATCCTTTCTTGTGCTACTGCTAGCACTTCTTTACAAATCACAGCCTCAGGTATTGGTATTTTCTTTTTGATTACAGTAACAACTCCACTGGCTTCCCCAAGTTGTTTTCCTTCAAAAATACTCTTGACATAGTGCAAGGGTCAACAGCCTTCACAACCCTGTGATCTACATACCAAGGTCTCTGAATAGCTGTGGTGGGTTAACCCTGGTTAGCTGCTCTATCACTCCCCCTCCTCAGCTGGACAGGGGAGAGAAAATATGATGAAAGGCTAGTAGGTCGAGGTAAGGACAGGGAGAGATCACTCACCAATTACCGTCACCGGCAAAACAGACTTGACTTGGGCAAATTAGCTTAATTTATTACCAATCAAATCAGAGTAGGATAATGAGAAATAACCCCAAATCTCAAAACACCTTCCCCCCAACCCCTCCCTGCTTCCCAGGCTCAACTCCACTCCTGGTTTTCTCTACCTCCCCCCCCATTGGCACAAGGGGGTGGGGAATGGGGGTTGGGGTCAGTTCCTCACACGTTGTCTCTGCCGCTCCTTCCTCCTCAGGGGGAGGACTCCTCACTCTTCCCCTGCTCCAGCGTGGGGTCCCTCCCACAGGAGACAGTCCTTCATGAACTTCTCCAACGTGAGTCCTTCCCACAGGCTGCAGTTCTTCACAAACTGCTCCAGCATGAGTCCATTCCATGGGCTGCAGTCCTTTAGGCACAGACTGCTCCAGTGTGGGTCCCCCACAGGGTCACAAGTCCTGCCAGAAAACCTGCTCCAGCGTGGGCTCCTCTCTCCATGGGGCCACAGGTCCTGCCAGGAGCCTGCTCCAGCACGAGCTTTCCACGGGGTCACAGCCTTCTTCGGGCACCCACCTGCTCCAGCGTGGGGTCCTCCCTGGGCTGCAGGTGGAGATCTGCTCCACCGTGGACCTCCCTGGGCTGCAGGGGGACAGCCTGCCTCACCAGGGTCTTCCCCACGGGCTGCAGGGGAATCTCTGCTCCGGCGCCTGGAGCATCTCCTCCCCCTCCTTCTTCACTGACCTGGGGGTCTGCAGGGTTGTTTCTCTAACATGTTCTCACTCCTCTCTCCAGCTGCAGTTTCTGTGTCACAGCAACTGTTTTTTTCCCTTCTTAAATCTATTACCCCAGAGGCGCTACTGTCATCGTTAATGGGCTCAGCCTTGGCCAGCAGCGGGTCTGACTTGGAGCTGGCTGGCATTGGCTCTGTTGGACATAGGGGAAGTTTCCAGAAGCTTCTCACAGAAGCCACCTCTGTAACCCCCCCTACCAAGACCTTACCACGCAAACCCAATACAATAGCAAAGGGCTCAGACACAGACACAAGAGCTTGGAGAGCTGAGTAGAACAGGAGTTCTGGGAATATCCCACAGATCACATCGCCTGAGAGGATGGGACTGTGCTGAAGTGCTGCAGAGAGCTGCAAGCCCCAGCAGCTTTATTAGTTTGCTTCCTCTTGTGTTTTGGGATTCAGCACAACGCCCTGCCAGCCTCCTGATGGTAGACCCAGCTCAGGAGCCTCAACGTGCTTCATGACCTCAGGCAGGCCATCACTGCCGTGGTGTGCCGTAGGCAGGCATTGCCTTGTGCATGTTCACTTTTGGACCTCAGATTCTCCCCAGGCTTTTTGACTGACTGGTCCTAGTTGTTTCCTAGTGAGACTGGCCAGTTGCTGCTCTTCCTGCCTTGGAAACGTCCTCTGGGGATGATTAGGAACATTTGGCTTCCTGCAATTTTCACACCAAAAGCATAATGCCTGGTCAATCCCTGCTAGTGACTCTGCTGATTTTCAGGACTTGGAGATCTCAGCATCTCAAGAGTGTATTTTTTAAAGGCAGCATTATCTTGACTAGCACGGCACACAGTGGGGGGAAAATATGGAAAACACACCAGGCATATAGATGGGTATAAACACAACTGTAGCATTGCAGACTGTGATAGAGCTAATACATAAAACATACAGGATTAAAACGCACGGCACCTTGACCCAGCTGTTAATGGAAGTGGGATTCTCAACACTTGTGACATGGGTTGTTAGTCCAGAAACAAAGAAATAATTCATCACTGACTGCATGCTGCTGGCCTCTTATTTTAAATAAAAGGGATGAGAAGCACCATCAGATAACCATTACTGTCCTGCCTTGATTTTAGCACAGCGGCTTCCAGCTTAGGCCTGCTCAAGGCTTTCCAGAGGCAGAACAGAGTTGTGCTGCCCCATCAGAGAGGTGGCTGCTCCGGCTGCAGGTTGCGGATGGGACAGGGAAGAGGCTGAGCAGGGATGCAGGGCTGCACAGGGGGGATGCAGCTGAGGTGATGAGATGTATGGAGGCAGAAGCGTTGTTTTTCCTTTCCCTTCCACAGGTATCCCAACTCATCCCATGACCCCAGCCTGCCTGCCCCATGTCCTGAGGTACACAAACTAAGCACCAGCACCGTGAGCATTTTTGTACCCAGCAGTCGGGTATCTGCTTTGCTGAGCGCCTGACACTGACCCTGATTCTGTCCCGCAGACTGTCATGGGAAAGGCAACTTCACCAGCTGAGAAGCACAGTGTCTGAGAAGCTGAGGCTTGATCTAGCACCTGTTGAAATGATAACAAGGATTCACGCTGGTCTTGGCGGATCAGTGAATCAATCCCCATGTGGCAACATGCTTGTTTTGAGTCCATCCCTGTAAATCACAGTCAGCTGCTTTGGGTTTTTTTGCTTATTGTTATTGTTTTGGTTATTGGCCATGAGAAATAATCTCATCCACCTCACAAACATATGCATCAGACTCCCAAACCCACTTACACAATTTGTTTATTTTTCTCAAAAGCAACACAAGGCAAAGAGCTGCCCTGTTTCAATGTGCTAGGTCATGGTCAAGAGAGTCAACTAATATTTTCCTGTAAGGGCTAGTATTTACTATATGAACCAACTATCAAATTCATCTGACAAGTTAATCCATTAACCTAACTTTCATCTAATAAATACCAGAGAGAACAGATTCCCATTGATCTCAGCTGTCATAGGGATTTTGGACTCTTTAAACTCACTACTGCCTGTAGCTAATGGGTCCATCAGAGTTAAACCCATCACGTACGCTGTCTGCTTTCTCATGTCTTATAAATAATTCCCTGAGCTGTTCTTCTTATCTGCTCCAGCTACTTCTTCGCTTACTTATTTGTTTATACTTATCCTGTGCTCTCACACTGAGTTCATCTGTGAAAAACTTCAGTGAGCTGTTTTCTGCTTCCACAGGGTTTATCCCACCTAATCTGATGGTACATTCTTAAAGAAGCCATACCATAAAATAGGTCTACCTGTCTCCTGTGGTCACCATTTCTGGGCTCTGTCAAATGTCACAAGAGCCAGACCCAAACCTCCATCAATGTTCATGGAAACCCTCTTACTCATTTCACTGGGAATTATGCTTGTGGCAGCTTATCTCCCCACTGAAAGGCAGTATAAGAAAGGCAGTATAGACACAGCAGAATCAAGCAGAAAGTCAAGCATCTGCTGGCATTCAGCAAACACCCTGTTTATATCAGAATTATACAGTTTGAAAGCAAAACTTGCATTAGACCTTCCCTACCAAACTCAGACACAGTGTTCAACCCAGTGACAGACCCCTTAGCCTTTGGCCTGCCAGGTTTGAGCAAAGAGAAGAACTTCTCAGGCAGGACTTCAAGAGTTGCTGCAATGTGGGAATCAAATTTCAAATTGGGAGGAATACCAGTGCGTGGATTAACCCCCATGTAATGCAGGTTGACTCTGTAATCCCATCTCTATCTATCAGATCTGTTTGATTTTACCAAAAGAATTTCCTCTCTCAGGAGTTCTTCCCCCTTCTCCCACCCACTTTCTCCATGATCACTCCTTCTGTTGCTCTGCAAATTTTGGGTCATACGTGGCACCGATCAGTTTTTACACCCTTTCAGACCACAAGCTAAAACCACAGGGTGACCACACTCAGAAAGAAGAGAGCAGCTCCCTTCTGCTTCCCATGAACCTCAAGAAACCCACAAGCAAGTTGGATTTCACGTTATTGTTCTCTTGAACTTAGGTTACTTGCATTCCCCACAGCAGGCAGCCTGAACATGGTCCGTGCTTCATGCAGCTTGTGGAGTGTCTCAAGCCTAAGCTTCTTTTGGTCTGGCCATAAAATCAACCTTTTGATATTCTATGTGTAAAAAATACCCAACGAGCTGTAGTTTCTTGTCCTTTTGGCAAGACTTATCTCACACCTTTCCTTTAAGTTAAAATTTTCACTTAGCTCTGAATTTGTAAGAGAATAGTTAAGAGTTCACTATCATCACATTGACTTCAAGCTTAGTTGTTAGAACAGACAAGCATAGAAAGTCAACGCTGACACCACATTTGTAAAGGTGATTAAAATCTTGGAAGCGTTAACAACAGCTTGTTAATAAAGGTAATCAGTTCTTTTCTTTTTTTTCTTTCCTTATTAGAAGAATGGGATTTCTGTTCCAAATGTCCTTCCCCATAAACATAATCTGTCCCATTATGTATGTGCTGCTATAGAATGGACTTCTTTTCCTTTTCTTTTCCTTTTGTTTTTACTCTTTTTAAATGAAAAACATCACTGAAAGGAAAAGGGAAGCTACACCAGAGCATAAATGTCAGGGGTATAAAGGAAGCCATCCTCAGCCACCCCTAGTGACTAATAAATGCCAGTAAAATTCATTCCACATCTGGAATGTGGTCGGTAGAAAATCCGACAAGTATAAATCACCACCCTCGATCAGAATATAAATCCTGCCATGATGCAAATAATGCATAGGTCGTATGTTTGTGTATTTTACTGCGGTATCAGGAGGAGGAAGGAAGGGCCAGGTGACAGGATACAGGGAAGTTAGAAAATAACTTTGTCCATTTCAAGAAACAATGCACTGCTTCCACCGGAAGAGGAATATTTTTTAGAAAGGAAATTTACTCTCTCCTGCTTCACCACTGCTAACTACTCCTCCCCCAACTTAGAAGCCTCGAGCAAAGAAGATATTAAGATATCTTGAACTCTGCAATCAGAAGGTCACGAAATACCAGCTTGGCTATGCTGGCTACATTCACTTTTCTTTTGTACAGCAGTTATTTTGGATCAGATGCAAGTGCATGTCCTGCTTCATCTCCTTGGAATATTTGCTCCTTCCCTGTCACTGCAGTTCACCAGCAGGTCACGCCAGCAGCTTCTCACTGATTTTCAAGAGACCGGGTCTCGCAAATGTGACTGTCAACCAGTGCGGTCAAGCTAACACTGTCTTTCTCTACTTTTTCCCCAGGATGTGGTAAGCTATGGCACACAGGCTTGATCCAAAGCCCTCAGAAGCCAAGGAAAATGTAAAGGAAAATCCCCTCTGAGGGTTTCACAGCATGGGTGTATGGCAAGGGAGACCTTTTCTACTCTGACTCTGAAAACTGAGCTACGCAGCATGGTCACATCAGCACAGCTTTGGTAATCGACTCGGACTCAGCCTCTCTCCCATGGATTTGCTGTTTGATGTTTTCCTCATAGCTCCTGATTCATCCTGCAATATTCTAGATTGCCACAGGGGGAAAAAAAAACTCGCTTATTAAAACTCATGATTAAATGTTAAACTGTCAATCTGAGCCTTTAGCATGTGTGAGGGAGGGTCTCACAATTCACACGATTCATCCTAGATATGCAGCGCTTACCACTTGTGTAATGCCCACGGTTGCAGACAGAGGGGTTTCCACTCAGCATGGTAGTATAAATCAGAAAAGCTCCACTGAAATGCTCACACTGTTTCTGTGTACGTTATCTAGAAAGGAAAAAGAGATTTGAAGAAGCATGTGACAGACGTTCTTCACACAAACAGACAAATTCAGGACCCAGGAAGGTGGCTGTAAATGGAGAGTAATTCCATTTTAGATTTATGCCATCGAAGCTGAAAAGAGAATTGGGCCTTAAGTAAGTAAAAAAAATAAAATTAATACAAATATTTATTTTTTTAATATTAAAATCAGCTATATGGCATCATGAACTGAAAAGTAATACCACCTTCATGCAGAAGTGCAGTAGACTGAAACTTGGATCACTGCTAATTTGCAGTGATTGCTTCAGGATCTGACCCAGTGATTTTCTGTGGGATAAAAACAGAGCATCTGTCGAGAAAAGTTAAGCCTGCTGAGATATTGTATGAAGATTAGAGGATTTCCCTATCCCCCAGAGATAATTCCTATTATGCAGCAGAGAGAAATCTCTTAGTCAATCCTTAAAAGGCTTCCCTCTTCTCTGCTACTGAAGGATACATTACTTATCAAAATAACTTTTTTTTTTCTTTTCTTTTCTTTAGGGACTCTTTAGATGCAGATATCTTCATTGGAAAACCAACACAGGCAGGAAATGCTTAATTGTGTGACTTTTCAGTGTTTGAGCGTGCTTTCTAGCCTTAAGTATGAGCTATGAAACTGTCCTTGAACCAAAAGCTAAGGAAAATTTACCCACAGCTTAAGTACTGTGATTTGGTCCACAGACTCTAGGTGGTCTACAGTAACCCCCCCAAAATGCGGAGGTTGTGGGTATCAAGTCCTTGGTACAACCTGTCACGCTGTCCAGATCTGCTCCTACAATGCAGCACTAATTAGTATTGCAGACATGCCACTCCGCATTTTGACTGTATGCTCTTCTGGGAGGAGGTTCCCGTATTTTACTGATAACATAAGAACTGTCTTGGTGTCACAGCAACACTGACGTATATTGATCATTTCTACTTTAAATTCCAGCCCCTCTCCTCTTGCAAAAATTATCCAGGTTTTGGAGGTTGTTTTTTTTATTTTTCAGTTAGACATTCCTTTGTCCTGCTTTCCCTAGAAGACTTTTTTTTGAAGAACAAGTTATGACATTGCAGGTGCCAAGACCTCCTTGTGTGCTGTAAAGCAACAAAAAAGGTTTCTTCACTACTTCACAGTTCATGTTGAAGAAACACAGTGTCCAGGTCAGTCTCAGGTGTGCTCCTGCTGGTGCCAGGTGCCAATAGAAAGCTCTCTAATGACTCATTTGCTAATTAAAGGCTTCCCTTGTCTGAAACACAGATCACTGCATCTTAACTATTCAGTGCACGAAGTTGAATGTTCTGGCAGCTACCTACCAAATCTTTTACACCTAGGGACTGGAGATTGTCTTTGTCAAAGGTTGTTTTTAAACCTCCGAGGTTTAATTTTTCTTTTTTTTTAAACCACCAGCTTTCTAAATACAGAAATGCCATGAACCTGCAAGTTGTGTGCCATTGAATTTTACACCACTACATTAATTTCAATGAATACTTCAGGGGAAAAAAAAAAAAAAGCTGCAGCCAAGGAGTGTGGTCCTCCAGTGGCAAGGGAGAATCTGGTGGGAAAGGTATGCTGGACGACAGGAAGAAGAGGCTTTTTTGATTTCTAGGGAGTAGTTAAAGTGAATTCCCTATTCTCTGATTTTTATCCCTAATATATGCTGCTTTGTGAGCTACTCATCCATTAAATGTGAGCTACAGCAACTATATTTTTACTAAATCTTAAGTCCAGGCTCATAAGTTTATACAGACTCCACAGCACCATAAAATTTGGACACATGGTTTCTCCTGCAAGACTCCCAAGAAATGATGCTTTTGGTCTTGAATTCAGCTATAGAAAGAGTCACCATGTTTGGGTCACTGTGGTTTAATGAGCAGCCACTTCTCAGCAGAGGAGTTTAAGCTATCATGGGGCAGGAAGAAAACTCTCACTTGGGCCGTTCATAGCAGTCCCACAGTCACATCAAGCTGTCTGAAACACAGGCTGGTCCTTGAGGAAAGGGTCATCTTTAAAACGGCTCTCTCATGCCATTCCTCATCTCTTTCCCCAATTCCTACCACCCGTTTCTTTGCCAGAACAGTTTACACTCAGGTCACTTCACCTGACTCTGCACCTCCACAAGCACACTTGTGCCAACAGAAGAAATAGGGGGAAGACAGCCTGAATTTGGTAAGTGGCTGAGAGTAAAGGAGGGTGGTTGTGAAACCGTGTCCCCACAGACCTGCAGCAAACTGCTTAATTACAGCTGTCATCCCATACACTTCTCATCTGAGTATATCCTCCAACTGCTAAAAACCAATCCCAACTTCTTTGCTACTCTCTGCTCTTTTTGTCTTGTATATTAGTATACTTCAGAAGAAATCTCAGAAGCAGGCTCCATTTTATTGGTAAATATTTCTCTTTTTGAATTTTCAGAACTTTCCTTTTTTTTTAACTTAAGTTTTTAAAAACTCACTTCATCTTGATGGGAGAGGTCCACCAGAAGTCTCTGAATGTAAGGAAACATATGATGAAAAAGCTTCCCTTGTTATTGAATTAAAATTAGTCTTTCAAAGATTTTTGAAATGTTCCTTAATCCCAAAACTAATCTTTGTTTTAACAACGACAAAAAAACATACGTTGACAGAAAATGTTCAGCCAGCTCTATTATCCTGTTGCTTTTACCTTGAGTTGTCATTTTTCTGAGTCCTATTTCTTGTGTGTCTAATCTATGATCATATACTGTATATCTAGGTCTATATAAAAGTAGTGTTTTTTCATATGAAAAAATATATACATATATTTTCACTTAGAGATTTACACAGAAAACACTATTTAGCTTAATAAATGTAAAGGGAACAAAGACTTTTATGGGAGAATTTGGTTTTATAACACATGGCCTTCCAATAAGCTTCGCGGTAAGTCTTTTGACACCTGCTATGAATGCAAGAATTGAAGGAGTCTCAAGCAGGGACCAAACCCCATGGTCCTCAAATTGCTATGGACACGAACAGAAAGGGCCCTCTCCCACTCTAAGTACAACAACAGATGGATACAGATAGGTAAGTAGAGGGAAACAACAGGAGATTCATATCATGAAACAACAGCAGCAGAGAAATTAGCCGTCTAGCCTCAGCTAGTTGTCCAGGCACAACTGTGTGCTTGACTGTGCTGTGAACTGGACCAGGGAAGTAATCCAGCTTTTCCAAGCCTGGTCCTCTGCAAGCTGCAGCAGTTCCCAGAGCCACTTCACAACACAAATACACAAGCTGCTGCGTTATTGTAGATGGGAAGATGTCATGCTAAAATATGGGGCAGGAACACATGGTAGGAAAATAAGAATACTTCAAGGTGATCCTGTTGGTGAAAACTGTATCCTGAAACCAGTGTTGCAGAGTGTTTGCCTCTGATAAGGAGTCTCCTGGGTCACCACTTGACATGGTGTGGTGGGTTGACCTTGGCTGGACGCTGGGTGCCCACCAAGCCACTCTATCGCTCCTGTCCTCAGCAGGATGGGGGTGGGGGGAAAATAAGATGGAAAAAACTCTCATGGGTCAAGATAAAGGCAGTTTAATAAAGCAAAAGCAAAAGCCACATGCAGAAGCAAAGGAAAACAAATGATTTATTCTCTACTTCCCATCAGCAGGTGATGTCCAGCCACTTCCTGAGAAGTAGGGCTGCAGTACGCATAGTAGTTGCTCTGGAAGA